>NC_143558.1:51205000-51830000 GCF_054136105.1 Typopeltis vanoorti | reverse complement strand
GTTTTTGGCACCATTCACAAATTTATAGCTATTTTTTAATTATAATAATAATAATTATTATTATAATATAATAATAATAATAATAATAATAATATGTTTAAGTTAAGGGATATTACATCCCATATAGTTTCTTAGCCGAATAAGAAACTCAAAGAGTTTCATGCCGAATATAGTAGAAACTATATAAAGTTCGGCGATTCCAAGCGTAAGCAAATCCAGGTATTTGCTTACGCTTGGAATCGCCGAACTTTATATAGTTTCTACTATATTCGGCATGAAACTCTTTGAGTTTCTTATTCGGCTAAGAAACTATATGGGATGTAATATCCCTTAACTTAAACAAGTTATATGTCGCCGAATTGAAGCCTTTGGCTCTTCATATATCTAATAATAATAATAATTATAATTATAATTATTATTATTATTATTATTAATCCAATGGAGTCAAAAACTCATCTGGGAGGTCCTTTTATCATACACACAGAGCTCATCATACCATGCTTTAAACACACTCAAATTCTCTGCAGACACCACACTCTCAGGCAATTCCAATCATTCACAATTCTGTATGAAAAAAACCTGCTTTCACTCCCCTACTTACACCCCCTTTATACACACTCCATGGATGAACTCTGCTTCTCCCCTGATCTCCCAATGTTTTCTGTAGGACCTCTCCAACATTGATTCTATAACAACCCCTTACTAACTTGTAGGTCTCTATCATATTCCCCTCTTCCTCCTGTCCACCAAATTCTGCAAATTGCATCTTCTCGATTTTTCCTCATACTCGACATTGCAGAAGTTATTAGTCAGTCGCCTCTGGACCTTTTCTAACATCTCTTCATCCGTCTGAAAACAAGGTGACCAAATCTGAGCAAAATACTCCATGTGTGGCCTAATCAAAGCCTTAAACAATGGAACAAGAAATTCCTTACTTCTACAAGTCAGTGTCCTTCGCACCATTCCCAGAGGTTTTTGTGTTGTCCTCAGAATTTTGGCTATGTGTCGCCTAAATTCTCTTATTTCCTTCACCTCTGACAAAATATCATCACCAAGCATAAATTCTGCATTCCATCTTTGTTTTCCAAATTTTAAAACCTTACATTTGGCAAAATTAAAACTCACATGCCCATTCCCATGCCCACTCACTCAATTTATTCAAGTCTTCTTGTAAGGCCACAACATCTTCTCTACTCTTCATGGTTCATCCCAACTTTGTATCATCCACAAACAACTCAATATCTCCATCCAAATCTTCCCCAATATCATTAATATAGAAGTTAAACAGTAATGGCCTGAGGCACACCACTAGTTACTTTCCTTTTCCTGGATATTGCTCTGCCATACACAACTTGTTGATACCTATCAGATAGCCAGTTTCCAATCCAATGCACTAATCTAATATCCAACCCCATCCACTCTAGTTTTAACTATCAACTTATTATGCAGTAATCTATCAAAAGCCTTTGAGAAATCTAAGTATATTACTGTGTATCCTTCTGCTCTGTCCAAGGAAGCAGTCACCTTATTGTAACAAGTAAGTAGATTACTAAAACATGATCTCCCCTTAGCAAATCCATGTTGTCCATCAAAGATAATACCATTGTTGTCAACCCAATTCTAGATCCTAGTTTTCACAAGCTTCTCCAACAACTTAACCACAACACCTGACACACAGACAGGCCTTTAGCTTGATGTTTGAGTTCAATCACCTCCTTTATGAAGTGGCACAATCTTGCCCTCCTTCCACTTCTTAGGCACTTGACCCAGTGCAAGACTCATATTAAAAAAATATGTCAAGGCTGGTGTCAACTCCCTGGCACATTCCTTCAGAATACGTGGTGATATATTATCAAGTCCCACAGCCTTATTAACATCTAGTTTGCTCAACTCCCCCATACACCTCTTGTTCACTTACAGTCAGTCTCTCCTCCCCATCATCAACTGTTTTCAATCTCGACATGAAGTTACATTCAGAAGATTGAATGATTTTTATAAACTGCTCATTAAGTATCTTCACCAGAACTTCCGCAACAGCTGTCTTTATACCATTTTCTCCAATCAATATCATTCTTTCTTTTGCTGGCTACATATCGAAAGAACTCCTTAGGATTCTTTTTGGTTTCATTAGCTAACTGTTGTTCGTACCTCTCTTTAGCTACTTTCATCAACCAAGTCACCTCACTTGCCTGGTCTTCGTAATCCTCATGGTATTGGTTATTTCCACTTCTCTTATGCTGCCTCCATAATGCCCTTATTTGCCTTCTTTAGAATGATAATTTTGACATGAAACATCCTATCACTGGCACACTTCTGACAAAGGTGCACTTGGCAACTGCTCCAGTGTCAAAGCATTCCTGTGTCGCTGTATGAGAAATATGAGAATTCCATCTTGTATTAAAATTATGAGAATTCCATCTTGTATTAGAATTATGAGAATGACATATAAGAATTAGGAGAAAGAAAAGAATTACATTTTGTATGAGAATATGAGAATTACATCTTATATTTTAATCTAAAGCTTGTTAAGAATTTTCTTAACTACTACACACAGTGTTTGAAAAAAATTAATGAAAATACTGATTAATACAGAAAATTCTCAAAATTAATAATAAAAATTAAACAATACATACTTTTGCTTTATCTGATGAGCTTGTTACTTGAACAATATCACATGAAATTTGAAGAGGTATTTGAATAGATTCATGAACCTGTTGTATTGCTGATAACAGCTGATCACGAAGAGAGATGCACTCTTTCCACAGCACTAAAACAGAATTGGCAAGCTTTTCTTTCAAACCTGCCTCTGTCACCACTCGTTCCCAATCTCTGTCTAGTAGTGTCAGCTGATTTTGAACAGAAGTGAATGTACTAGAATCTGATTCAATAAGTAAACGACCCTGCTGATGAGCTGAATTTTGATCTGTCTGATGTTCAGTTAACTCTTTCTGAATATCCTATGGGGAAAAAATCAGTAAATCATTAATGCTAAGAATAATTGACTAATTAAAATTTTGGTATTGTAACTGTTAATATTTGGTCCCTTGACACTAAGTATGAAAAATTTTGTTTTTGGATTTATTAGTGGACCATAGTTGTTTATAAATATATACAATCGTTGACAAGTTTCGCCAGCTAAGTCTGTCTGGCTTCTTCAGGACAAGAAATGGATACACTAAACTTAAATGCTAAAAAAGAATGCAGTAACAACAGTTTAATTAATTTAAATTGAAATGACGCGTAACATCAAGAGCATGGAGCGTGGAGTCTTAGTCATTGTTTGTTGATTGCGTTTTCTAGTTTTTTGTGAAGTTGGGTTCTGCTAAGCATAGTGAATTTATTAAGCTTTTCCAAATGTCTTTTAGTATCATGCCTTGATTTCTGTTGAGATTGTCTCCTGTCCGGAGTACTACTGCAGCTTCTTTAAAGTTCCTACATCTGAAATTTTCTTCAATGTGCAGCATGGAGCTGTTGTCCCAATCGATGGAGTGGTTTGAAATCGAGAAATGATGGGCTAATCCTGGGATATCTGTTCTGTTGTTGTTGTGGACATCCCCTATATATTCTTTTTTGTTGGATTTCTAGGCTTCGTGATGTTCGGCCTATATAATTTTCCTGTGGACTGAATTATATAATAATATGAAATAAGGAAGGCAATTTACAAAGAGCAATATATAATTTAAACATTATAGTAGAACAGTTTGGAATGAAAATTTCCATAGATAAAACTAAAACACTGGCATTTTGTGGACAAACTCCAGTTAGAAGCAAAATAGTTATTAATAATAAAATAATAGAACAGATAAATACTTTCAGTTATCTTGGATGTGAAATATCATAAGAAGGAGAAAAAGACATAAAATTAAAAACTTCAAAATTTTTACAGATTATAGGCCTGATAAATAGAACACTCAACCCAAATATAGTACAAAAAGAAACAATGCTTGAAAATATACAATACTTTAGCAATGCCCACATTATTATATGGCAGTGAAATCTGGGCAATAAATAAACAAGATAAGCAAAGAATAAAAAGTAGTGAAATGAGATATATGAGAAGAACTGCAAAATACACATTATTAGATAAAAAAAAAAAGAATGAAGACATTTTAAAAGAACTAAAAACAAAATCAATAGAAGAAAAACTAAACAATTATAAACAAAAATCGATTGAACATGTAAACCGAATGGCCAACACCCGACATCCTAAACAAATACTAAAATATAAGCCAACTGGAAAGAGAAGGCAGGGTAGATCTCAAAAAAGGATATTGGATGGATAAAGAGACCAGAAGAGACCAATATGGTCTATACCCATAATTAGTGTTATGATGATGATGATGAGGAATATCCATACTACTCCAGTGACTAAGATTACTTGCATAGTTTTGATGTGAGATGCAGCTAGGCAGGTATAGATGAACTGGAATTTTGGGTGATATGGAATATTACTTTGTGTGTAAAATGGTATTCTGTATTATCCAAAGTTCTTCTATGCTCTATAGGTAATACAGAATACCATTTTGTGACTAAAAAGCAGGAGATTATAACAGACTAAGGAGGAAGCTTTAGAGAATATCAAAAGGCAATACGTGGAAAGTAAATCAGCTACCAGGAAATGGATTAAGCCGATATCAGCATGTGTTGGTATCTGGATAAACAAGAAAGCATGAAGCAGATGAATAATAAGGTTAAGCAAAAACTAAAAAGGAAGAGAATGTTGCTAGTGGTTTAAAATGCCTGGCTCTCACCGTGGAAGCCCAGGTTCAATTCCCAGCACCAGAAAAATATTTACTTTTGTGAAAGGTAGGTCATGCCTTAGTAACTTCCTAACCTTTTATAATACAGTGTTAGCTACATTGGATAAAGGTAATGGGTTTAAAGTAATACTGCTGAACTTACTCATTGCAGGAGATCAAATCTGTCCACACAATCAATCATACCTCTCCTTGAACCCATTAAAAGACAATACACTCATAACTGACTGTGGCAACCATTCCACTCATTCACCACTCTCCAAGTAATGCAAAAGTTTTTGATAGGATACCACAAGGACTTCTAATCAATAAATTGCAAAACATGGGGATAAACAGAAAGTTGGTGAAGTGGATAAGAGGAAGGTTGATGAAGAGATACCAGATAGAGTTTATTTAGGAGTAGAGTCCAGTAGAAGGCCTGTGACTAGTCACATGCCATAGAGCTCTGTTCTTGGTCCACTACTATTTAATTACTATTTAATTTGTACATTAACAATATAGGAAAGGATCTGAGAGGAACTATTCTGTTGTTTGCTTTTGAAGCAAAATTGGTAAGAGCAATAGTTAATAAAGATGATTTTATAATTTTGCATGATGACTTGAATAGACTCTACTGACTAAGATAATGGATGTTAGTTTAATGAGGCAAAATGTAGGGCCGTGCATTCTGAAGTGAAAAGATTAACAGCTGTATACCAAACTGAGAGACCTCTACTCCAAGAAATTTAGAGTTTAGAGGGCATATTGCATAAATGGCTAAAACCAGATTACTTGGTTAATGAAGAATACCATGACGAGTAGAGATTTAGTAATCTACGTATTTATTACAATAAGAGATGACTTCATTGGACAGAGGAGAGGAATACACAATAGTATACTTAGATTTTGCAAAGCTTTTGATAGATTACCACATGATAAGTTGATAGTCAAACTAGAACAGAGGGGATTGAATAATAAATTAGTTTCTGATCTCTGGAATGTTGAATATGAGAAACGGTTGAGAAGATGCAATTTATAGAATCTAGCGGATAGGAGAAAGAGGGAGTGATATGATAGAGACCTACAAGTTAATAAGGGGTTGTTATAGGATCAATGTTGAAGAGGTTTTACAGAAAATGGTGGGAGATCAGGAGAGTATACCAGAAGTAAACCCTGGAAGCTGTATAAGGGGGGGGAAGGGTGAACAAAAGAGTAAAACACAGTTTTTTTTTCATGCAGAGCTCTGACTGATTGGAATGCCTTAGCTGAGAATGTGGTGTCTGCAGACTGCAGAGAATTTGAGTGTGTTTAAGGTGTGGGATGATAATAATAATAAGAAGAACAATGACTATTCAAGACAGAAAGTGCACTACTAGGGTCAGAGCTCAGACCAGGGTGAGAAACATTGTGACTGCTATTAAAATATCAAAATGGCAATCGACACATTTCATAATGCAAAAAAGTAACATTCGAAAAAGAACAAAGTTGATATCTGAAGGGCTTCCCAGAGATGGAAAGAGAGCCACAGGAAGACTAAGGAGATGGCAGGGAGATGAGATTAAAGAAATGGTTAAACTCAGTAGCATAGAAAAACTCAAGACAGTACAGACTATAGGACTTGGGTAATGTAGTACTAGTGATGATATATAGTAAAAGCACACTTTTGTTTTGCATAATTTTCTCATCCCAATTTAAAACAAATTACATTTTGTAGTGATTCTACACATCAAATTTCACTGAATTCCATCAAAGCAAGAAAGAATCCATTCTGAACTGTTTTGTCAATAAAAACAGAATTAGAGAGAGAGAGAATTTTAAATCAAACTCTGTGGTCAAAGAATGAAAATAAGTACACTACGAATGTAAGTATATGATCAAATATATTGCAGCTATGTATCGGCTTTGGTACACTCTTATAACTGTTTACAGAATTAGAAACTGTTCAAAGTTTAATATTCAATTGCTGGTATCATTAATCAGCCATTGCAGACATCATTATTGTGATAAATATAATGAAGACTTCAGTGACAAATTTATGTTAATCAAACAATGGTACTTTTTTTAAAATCCAAAGAGTATTTTACAGTGAGAAGTTTTTGAAAATGTCTATCCATGTTTGGATTATGTGCTCTAGATGGGCATTTCCCAAATTTTTTTAATCACAGAATACTTTTCATTTTACAATGAATTTATAGAACAGTTATATTATTTTGTTCTGTTACTATATGGTTTTTAAATAAAAAACAGATAACATCTTATTTTTGAAAACAAAATAAAAATAAAGAAATATGAATAAAAATTATAAAATCAGTTTAAAATTAAAGCTGTAGTCTACATCTTTATTTATCAGAAAAATTATATACATATATACATACTAAAACAACACAAATTATGATTAAAAAAAAATTGCATTTGTTTCAGTGTCATCCAATTTTTTCCCTTTAATTCCTTTAATTAATTCCTTTCTAGCATTATATTACTGGAAAGCATTATAACTAATTATACATTAAAATTATTTTATTATTTTTTTAAATGATTAATTATGAGTTTTCACAACACTAGTGTTCTGTGGAGCATAGTTTGGGAAATGATGAGAAGTAATTTGTTTCTTAAAATTATGGTGACACATAATTTTGCCACTAAAACTAGTCTGACTGAAATAAAAATTATTTTTTATAAAATAAATAAAATAAAATAAATAAATAAAAATTAAATAGAAACAAGAAAACTTTTAATAGGGATTCTAAAGATATATGATGAGGAGAGAGGTATGGGAATGCTAGAAGAGGAGAGAATGGAAACGGTAGAAGAGAGAAAATGAGAGCGAGGTATGGGAATGTTAGAAGAGGAGAGAATGGAAACAGTAGGAGAGAGAGAGAGAGAGAGAGAGAGGGAATGAGAGAAGAGGAGAAAATGGAAACAATAGGAGAGAGGGAATGGTAAGAGGTATAAAGTATGGGGACTCAATGATCCGTGGCTTTCAAGATCGGATGTGTGAGAAGTGTTTGCCAGGAGGAACGATAGAAACTGTGGCTTTGGCAGTTAAGAGAGGTGAAAGGGTGGATGAGATGATTGTGATCGTGGGAACAAATGACTTGAGTGGCAGTGTAAATAGGGGCGAGAGATATGAGATTCTTGCTTGATGTGGTAAGAAAGAAGACACAGAGAGGAAAGATAGTGCGTGTGTTGCCTAGGTATGATAATGATGAGCTGAGCAGAAGAGCAATAATATCGAATGACATAATAGCTAGAATGTGTGGCAAGAGAGGACTGGAACATGTGGATGCTTGGAGTGCGTTTGAGGACAGAGGGGAATTGTATGCAAGAGACCGCTTACATTTGAATGAGGAAGGACGTAGGCATCTGGAGAGATTGCTGTTCTGAACAAGTCAGTGTGTCCCAGGGAGGATGGTAGCAGGGGTAGCCTCTTGTAGGAATGGATACTTGGGAGAAGGGGGACGACATCAGGTAACACCGAGCCCAGTGGAGTCTAGAGGGGATAATGCTGAGCATAGAAACAACGGCATTATATGCTTTATACTAATGGCAGGAGTATCCGGAATAAGGGAGAGGAATTTGTAGCACAGATTGCATCAGCCTGGCCAAAAATTATCGGGATCACCAAGACGTGGTTGACAGAAGAGGATATAATAATAGGAATAGAGTCGCTGGGTACAGCATTTTTCAGCAGGATAGGAAGGGAAAGCGTGGTGGTGGAGTACTGCTTATGATAAGTGACGACCTATGTCCTCTAAGAGTGGAGACTTTGGAAGGCAGTGACACTAATGATTTTGAAAGGATATGGTGTGAGGTAGACGTGGGAAAGACAGGATATTTAGTGGGGTGTTGCTACAGACCCAGGAGTACAGAGGGCGGGGACCAGGAAATGTTCAGACAGTTGAGTTTGGCAAGTGCAAGAAGAATGATTGTTAAGGGAGATTTTAACTACAGCAGTATAAATTGGGGAGAGTAAGATGCATGTAGCAATAAGGGAATGGAATTTCTGGAATTCTTGATGGACAAATATCTTAGGCAACATGTAATAGAGGGAACAAGAGGTTCAAGAGTTTTGGATTTCGTTATAGCATCAGAAGAGTTGATAATAACTGAGATGACATCTCTCTCACCAGTGAGAGAGAGACCATATGGTTTTGACTTGGAAAATGAATAGACATGCAGGAGTATCAAAGAGTATGTGGAATTATAAGGCATCAAAGAATGTATGTGGAATTATAAGGCATCAAAGAATGTATGTGGAATTATAAGGCAGGTGATTATAATAGTCTAAGACATCAACTTGGGGAAGTTTCATAGAGGGAGAAATTGGAAGGCTGGGATATCATTAGTGTGTGGGAAATTATGAAAGAATATTTGTTAACAGCAATGGTAAGTTGTATACCACAAGTGAAGAGGAGGACACAATTTGGAGTAAAGTGGATGACAAACAATATTAAACACAAATTGCATGCGAAAAAGAGGCTATGGAAGAGATATAAGGAGACAGATGAAGAGAAGATGCATGAAGAGTATAAGACAGAGGCCAGATGAGTGACTAGTATGGTAAGTAAGAGGAAATTGGAATAAGAGAGGAGATTGGCCCTAAGATCCAAAGAAAATCTTAGGGACTATTACACTTTTTTTATATAATGTTCGTCAAGTTGCTTTATTTTGTCGTCCTACATGTTTTGCCAATTTTTCTATCGGCATCTTCAGGGAATACAAACTAGTAAGCTATATGAAGGTAACAGACTAGGTTATAACTGAGGGTTCTAATTCATACAAAAAATTAGTATTGAACGAGACCATGCGCATGTCTTGGGAACGTGATTTATTCGTTATGGTTCATGATGTAATTGTCATGAAAGTTCATTTCTTTGATGTTTAATGATCTGATTAAAGCTTTCCAAATTTCTGGTAAGGTTAGACCTTGATTCTTGTTTAGATTTTCAGTTTTACGGGCAACTGTAGCTGCTTCCTTGAATGGTAGCTATCTTCTATAGGGCATACGGCTCTTATCCCACTCAATGTGATGGTTAGTAGAGGCAAAGTGGCAAGAAAGGCCTGAAATGTCTTGTCTGTTGTTTCTGACATATCCTATATGTTCTTTCTTTCTCGTTTCAAAGCTTCTAGAGGTCTGACCTACATAATTAATACCACATGAGCAAGGTATATTATATACTCCAGAGTACTTGTAGAATGGATGAGGATCTTTCGGTGATCTTAAAAATTTATGAATAGTGTTGATCGGCTTGAATGCTACTCTGATATTATGTGGTTTTAGAAGGTTAGCTAATTTTTTGGAAATGCTGCTGACAAATGGAATAGTAATAGTACTGATGTATTGGACGTCATCACATTGTCTATGTGGTTATCAGTCAACAGAATCTTGTTGTAGAGTCTTTTGGGATAACCATTTAAAGATAGTTCTCTGGATATTGTAGTTAATTCCATTTGTAGGTCATTCTTATCTGTTGGGTACAGTATAGCTCTTTTCTTGAGCATATGGATAATGCTAAGTTTCTGAGCTATATGATGAGACGAGTTGAAATGGAGGTAACGTCCAGTATTTGTAGGTTTTCTATAAACAGATAGGTTGATACTATTATTGGTTTGTTTCTTTATTAGGATGTCAAGGAATGGCAGTTTTCCATCTTTTTCAATTTCTAATGTAAATTTGATGGTATGATGGAAACTATTGATTTGGTTAAGGTAATGCATTAATTCTTCTTTCGTATGATCCCAAATGAGAAAGATATCATCCACATATCTGTACCAAATTTTCGGTTTTGGAATGATCTGAGATAAGATTTTTTCTTCTAGATCTTCCATGAATAAGTCTGCACAAGAGGGGGAGAGGGGGCTACCCATTGCTAATCCGGTGAGGTGTTTGTAGACAGTTTTTTGCCAAATAAAATAGTTAGAAGTTAAACAGTGATTAAACAAAGTAGTGATGTTTCTTGGGAACAAGTTGTCTAAGATGTTGATGACTTCAACCACTGGAATGTTTGTAAACAGAGATGTAATGTCTAGGCTTGCTAGTATATCCTCTTCATAGATAGGGATGTTTTTTATTTTATCTATAAAATGTTGTGAGTTTTTAATATAAGTATCCGATACGTGAATGTGTTGTTGTAAAATCTTAGCAAGGTACTTGGACAGTTGGTAAGTGGGAGAATAGATTCCATCAACTATTAGACGTAATGGTATACCTTCTGTATGAATTTTAGGAACGCCATACATGCTTGGAGACAGTGGGTGCATTGATTTTAACTTTCTTATTACTTCTATAGGCCAATTAGTCATTGTCTCGTTCAATATTAATTTTTTGTATGAATTAGAACCATCAGTTATAACCTAGTCTGTTACCTTCATATAGCTTACTAGTTTGTATTCCCTGAAGATGCCGATAGAAAAATTGGCGAAACATGTAGGACGACAAAATAAAGCAACTTGACGAACATTATACATAATAGTCAAGAAAAAATTCACACAAAATCCTAGGAAATTTTTTAGATATATGGCCAGTAGGAGGAGAAATGACTGTGGAAGAATGATATTGTGGGATAAAAATGGGAATAGAGTGACTGATGCAGAGGACATAGTGGAATTGTTCAATGAACACTTTATTGGAGTATTTCGTCCTGGAGGAGTTAGTTTTAACGCTAGAGGGATAGGACAGGTTCGAGGTTTAGAGGTACAGGAGGAGAGTGTGTTTGAAATGCTGAGTACTCTGGATGTCACTAAAGCTGTGGAACTGGATGGTATTTCAAAATGAGTTTTGAGAGAATATGCTAGGGAACTGACAGTGCCTTTGACCTGGATTTTCAATGAAAGTCTGGCTGCAGGAAAGGTACCCATGGAATGGAAGGAAGGTAAGATAGTGCCTTGCATAATGGCGGTAGCAGACTGGGAGTGCCTAATTACAAGTCAGTTTGTGTGTCATCAGTAGTTAGTAAGATCTTGGAGAAAGTAGTGAAGGACCGTATACAGCATTAGGCAGATGAGGGTAATGTTATCTGTGAGAGTCAACATGGATTTGTGAAGGGGCACTCTTGTTTTAGCAATATGCTAGCATTTTATGATAAAGTTACAAGAGCATTAGATGAGGGAAAGGCATATACTGCCATTTTCTTACTTAGCGAAGGTATTTGACAGGGTGCCACATGATAAGCTGATATTTCAGTTGCAGCACAAGGGTCTGGATGTCAGGTTGGTCAACTGGATTCAAGATTGGCTGTCTGATAGGTATTAGAGAGTTGTGTATGGTGGGGCAGTTTCAAGGAGGCAGAGGGTTACAAGTGGGGTCCCACAGGGCTCAGTACTGGGACCTATATTGTTAAACCTTTATATCAGTGACATTGTCAGTGGATTGCAAGGAGATATTCAGTTGTTTGTGGATGATGCGAATCTGGGAAGGATTATTAGTAATAGTGCAGGTGCGCAGCCCTGCAAGAGATAAGATAGATAGATGGACAAATGAATGGGGGTTTCGGTTTAATGCAGCAAAATGTAAGGTCTTGAGGTTTGGGAAACATCGATGGGACACTGTATACTCTATGGGAGGAGTTATACTGGAGGAAGTAGGGGAGACAAGAGATCTGGGGTTGATGATTGATAAAAACCTAAAATTTAGGGGACACATCGCAAAGGTGGTGAAGGTAACACAGAGGAATGCTGCAATAATGAGAAGGACGCTAACCTGTAGACATAAAACAGTTATCATTCCATTGTATAAGACCCTAATCAGATCACACTTGGACTATTGTTCTCAGATTTGGTCCCCAGGATTTAAAGGGGATAAATTAACCATGGAAAGAATACAAATGCAGATAACAAAGACGGTTTCAGGACTGTACATAGTTATGAGGATTGGCTGAGGGAATGCGGACTGCAGAGTTTGGTGGATAGAAGAAGGAGAGGTGATATGAAGAAGGAGAGGTGGTTATAGGGTTGACACTGGGGAGTTCTTTTGCTTGGTTGAACAGCGGAGCATCAATGACAATGGCCTCTTGTCATTGATGACAAGAGGCCATTCCTGGAAGTTACAAAAGGAAACTGTGAGCAAGAGGGTGAGGAGTGGTTTATTTGCATGGAGGGTGGTTTACCCATGGAATGCATTGCCTGATGGAGTGGTGAGAGTGAGAACGGTCAATGAGTTTAAGGAGTGGTATGACAGACTTTGTGTTTGTTAGGAAGGACCTCCCACGATGAGTCTTTTGACTCCATGGAGGCCTGAATAATAATAATAATAATAATTATAATAATGATATAAATACATTAAAATATTAATGTATTTATATCTTATACATTAAAATATTTATACATTAAAATATTACAATCCAGTGCAAACTTACGAAAATAATTTTATTTTGGTAATTTAGAACTGGTTTTGGTAATATCCGTAATTACTGCAATTTAAATAAATAAATAAATAAAATGAAAATCGCAGTTTTATTGGCAAAATCATTTTGCCAATAAAAATAATTAAACTTAAACCAAAGATACAGCATGTGGATATATTACAGTAAAAATTCAGAATATCACATGCTATTAAATTTAATCCATCCATGTGTCCAGATTGAAGTTATTAAAACTATAGTTTCGATATGATTTGGATCTTTGTGCCCCTGCAAATGTTTCCAAATGAAAAATGGAGCTAGCTCAAACAAAGATTTGTAACAATTCCACAAAATATATTTTAATAAAATTCATCTGACCAGAAATCAGGAATGACTTATGTATGTATGGATGGTTAGACAAATTATTTAATTATTTATACTTAAACTTATTATTACTCTTACACTTAAAAAAATAGATAAGTTTAATAAAAAGCTTCGAGAATAGAAACTGACACATTACACCTCAAATGTGATCAACATAAAGAAAAAAAATCCATTTATATACAACTACAGCACTTAAATACATTAAAGCAAAAATTTTAAACGTATATAATTTATTTTTATTGTGTATATACTGTAAAAATGTAATTTTATTCAACTGCAACTATAAATTACCAACTACAGTTCCTATTATTAATTCATTATACAAAAAAACTCTATAAACTTTATTGTCAATACAAGAACAATGCATGTTGTAATGTTGTAAATGCATAATACATAATCATAAAAAATTATTATTAATTTTTTTTAATTGAAATCTAATATAGAAAATGAACTATAATATGCAGCACTAAGTTGCTGTACTTTGTGAAATAACATGTTGGAATGTCACCCAAGAAGATTATTGTATGTATGTAAATACTTGAGAGATCGATTAAAAAAACCAACTAATCCGCATAATATTATTGTGTAAAATGTAATAACATACTAATATTATGATATAACATAATAAATTTAATGTAATGATTCATTTGCCCATCCGTCTAGCTTATTCAAATCCACTTCCATGACTACCACATTTCCACTATTACTAATAACCCTTCCAAGCTTCTCATCATCCGCAAACAACTGAATATCCCTCTACAATCCACTGACAATGTCATTGATATAAAGGTTAAACAATATGGTTAAAAAAGGTTAAACAAGCCCTGTGGGACCCCACTTGTAACCCTCTGCCTACTTGAAACTGCCCCACCATACACAAC
Source organism: Typopeltis vanoorti (assembly GCF_054136105.1). Lineage (NCBI taxonomy): Eukaryota > Metazoa > Arthropoda > Arachnida > Uropygi > Thelyphonidae > Typopeltis > Typopeltis vanoorti. The sequence continues at coordinate 51,815,660 of NC_143558.1, read as the reverse complement.
TCTCTGATACCTATCGGACAGCCAATCCTCAATCCAGTTGACCAACCTGACCTCCAGACCCATGTGCTGCAATTTAAATTTGTGCCACTTCATAAAGGAGGTGATCAAACTCAAGCATCAAACTATAGGCCTATCTGTGTGTCAAGTGTTGTGGTTAAGTCGTTGGAGAAGCTTGTGAGAACTAGGATCCAGAGTTGGGTTGATAACATTGGTATTATCTTTGAAGGACAGCATGGATTTGCTAAAGGGAGGTCATGTTTTAGTAATCTACTTACTTATTGCAATAAAGTGACTGCTTCCTTGGACAGAGGTTAGAGAAGGATACACAGTAATAAACTTGGATTTCACAAAGGCTTTTGATAGAGTACCTCATGATAGGTTGACAGTCAAACTAGAGCAGATGGGGTTGGATATTAGATTGGTGCATTGGATTGGAGACTGGCTATCTGATAAGTATCAACAAGTTGAGTATGGGGGAGCAATATCAAGGAAAGGGAAAGTCACTAGTGGAGTGCCTCAGGGGTCTGTTTTAGGTCCATTGCTGTTTAACTTGTATATTAATGATATAGGTGAAGATTTGGATGGAGATATTCAGTTGTTTGCAGATGATGCAAAGTTGGGACGAACCATGAAGTGTGGTGAAGATGTTGTGGCCTTACAGGAAGACTTGAATAGATTGAGTGATTGAGCACGGAAATGGGGATGTGAGTTCAATGTTGCAAAATGTAAGGTTTTAGAATTTGGAAAATAAAAATTGGATGCAGAATTTATGCTTGGTGAGAATATATTGTTGGAGGTAGAGGATATAAGAGATCTGGGGGATGATAGTGGATAAGGATCTAAAATTTAGGGGACACATCGCCAAAATTGTGAGGACAACACAAAGGCTTCTGGGAATGATACGGAGGACACTGACGTGTAAAAGTAGGGAGATTCTTGTTCCATTGTATAAGGCTTTGATTAGGCCTCATATGGACTATCGTGTCCAGATTTGGTCACCAGGTTTTCAGATGAATGAAGAGATATTGGAAAGGGTCCAAAGGAGACTGATTAAGGTAGTTTCTAACCTCTGGAATGTCAAGTATGAGGAAAGATAGAAAAGATGTAATTTGCAGAGTCTGGTGGACAGGAGGAAGAGGGGAGATATGATAGAGACCTACAAGTTGGGTAAGGGGTTGTTATAGGATCAATGCTGGAGAAGTTTACAGAGAATAGTGGAAGATTTGGGGAGAACCAGAGGTCATCCCTGGAAACTGTATAAAGAGGGTGTGAGTAGAGAAGTGAGAGGCAGGTGGCACCCTATCAAATGCCTTCGCTAAATCCAAGAAAATGGCAGTATATGCCTTTCCCTCATCTACTGCACTTGTAACTTTATTATAAAAGGTTAGCATATTACTAAAACAAGAGAGCCCCCTCACAAATCCATGTTGACTCTCACAGATAACGTTACCCTCATCTGCCCAAAGTTGTATACAGTCCCTAACTAATTTCTCCAAGATGTTAACAACTACTGATGACACACAAACTGGCCTATAATTAGACACTTCCATGCTGCTACCTCCCTTATGCAACGCAACTATCTTACCTTCCTTCCATTCAATGGGCACCTTTCCCATAGCGAGACTGTTATTGAAAAGCCAGATTGAAGGAGATGTCAGTTCCTCAGCACATTCTCTCAAAACTCATGGTGAAATACCATCCAATCCCACAGCTTTACTGACATCCAGAGTACTCAGTATTTGGAAAACGTTCTCCTCCTGCATCTCTAAACCTCAAACCTGCCCTATCCCTCTAGTACTAAAATTTATTATTCCAGGATGAAATACACCAATAAAGTGTTCATTGTACAATTCCACTATGTACTCTGCATCAGTCACTCTATTCCCATTTTCATCCCACAATATCATTCTTCCACAATCATTTCTCCTGCTACTGGCCACACATAGCTAAAAAATTCCCTAGGATTTTCTTTGGATCTTAGGGCCAATCTCTTCTCATATTCCAGTTTTGCCTTCCTTACCATACTAGTCACTCTCGCCTGTGTCTTATATTCTTCATGCATCTGCTCTTCAGCTGTCTCCATATATCTCTTCCATAGCCTCTTTTTCACATGCAGCTCCTGTTTAATATTGTTTGTTATCCACTTTATAACAAATTGTGTCCTCTTCTTCACTTGTGGAATACAGCTCACCATTGCTGATAACAAATATTCCTTCACAATTTCCCAAGCACTAATGATATCCCGGCCTTCTAATTCCTCCTCCATGAAACTTCCCCAAGTTGATGTCTAAGACTATTATAATCACCTGCCTTATAATTCCATATATATACCCGTCTCTGTGACACCCCTGCATGTCTATTCATCTTCCAATTCCACTAGATGGAGAGAGTGACCACATGGTCACGCTCTCTCCATCTAGTGGGAGAGATGTCGTCTCAGTTATTATCAATTCTTCTGATGCTATGACCAAATCCAAAACTCTTGAACCTCTTGTTCCCTAAGATGTTTGTCCCTCAAGAATTCTAGAAATTCCATTCCCTTATTGCTACATGCATCTTCCTCTCTCCAATTTACACTGCTGTGGTTAAAATCTCCCATAACAATCATTCTTCTTGCACTTGCCAAGCTCAACTGTCTAAACATCTCCTGGTCCCCATCGTCTGTGCTCCCTGGTGTATAGCAACACTCCACTATATATCCTGTCTTGGCCATTTCTACCTCATGCCATATGCTTTCAAAAGCATTAGTGTCACTGCCTTCCAAAGCCTCCACTCTTAGAGGACATAAGTTGTCACTTATCATAAGCAGTATTCCACCACCATGCTTTCCGTTTCTATCCTGCCGAAAAATGCTGTACCCTGCTACTTCTATTCCTCTTATTATATCCTCATCTTTCAACCACATATCAGCGATCAATAATCTTTGGCCAGGCTGATGCTATCAGCACCACCAATTCCTCTCCTTTATTCCAGATACTCCTGGCATTAGTATAAAGCCTAAAAATGCCACTATTTCTATACCCAGCATAATGAGTTTACATTGTACTGCACGTTTTTTCGAAATAGGAAAAATAATATTTTAACTGTATATGTGTGAATACTGTGTAAAATCACAATATGAAAAAAAAAAAGAAAAAAAGAAAAAGTGAACTGTGTAAATCCTCAGTAGTATAGCGGTTAGTATCCCTGCATGTTATGTGGGAAACTGGGTTTCGATTCCCCTTGCTGGGGAGAAATTTGTTTAAGTGCCTCTGTAGTGCAATTGGAAAAAGATAAAAAGATGGTACATTACCCTTTCAACTGTAAAAAGGCCTAAGTTCGATTCTCATCGTGACCTTTATATGGTTTTTTTTATTTTTATTGAAGATGAATTAGCTGATCTCATACAGAAGTAGCAGGATTTTTCCTCGTAGAAACTCAGATGTTTCATCTCACATAAAGATAAATTGGCCTTGAGAGCACACACAACTTACAGACAAAAAATACTAGTGGTGTGGTGGGCAGTATATGACATTGGTGGAGGTGGTGATGGTAGTAGCAGTTTGCTGTAGATGGTAAATTAAGTGGTGGAGACATAAATTTGTAGAATAGGTGTCCTCCCTCGATGAGTGTTTGGACTCCTTGGAGGTGTCACTTAATAATAATAATAATAATAATAATAATAACTGCAAATCTAATAATAACTTGCATAACTGTGATAATTGTAAATTATTAATATAATTTACAATTATATTAATATTATTGTAAATTATATTAATACAATTGTAAATGATTAATGTGCTTTTTATTTTAAAAATATCAAAAAATTATGTTATCATCATTAGTATTAAAATCTCATTATTGCAAATAATGTAGTATATATGCAGTCCTTAGTGCTGAACTTTGTAAAATAATATACTGAATGTTATTCAAGATGATTATTGTATATAAGCAAATATTTGAGAGATCAATAAAAAAAATTTATTATACACGTATCTCCATGGAGTCACAAGACTCATTGTGGTAGACTAGCACTAACCTTTAACCTTTATACTTCTTAAACTGCGTACTTCATACTTCCTTAAACTCATTCACTGTCAGTACACACACAACTAATGCTGGCAATTCATTCCATTCACTCACTGCTCCCCAAGCAAAAACTCTAGTCAGCACAAACTTACTAACCACACTCGACACAATTTCCAGGGGTGGCCTCTACTTTCCTGTCTATTCATCACACACTGAATACCCCCCCTCCCCCATACGCACGCGCATGCACACACACACACACACACGCACGCGCACGCACGCACACACACACACACACACACACACACACACACACACACACACACACACACACACAATCATGTTGGAGGCTTAATGGATTTTTTACAACACTCAAAAAAGAATTAAAATAGAATTTAATACTTCCTATATTTCGGCCCTAGTCACTAGGACATCTACGGGGATTACAAAAACAGTTAATGTAACATACACACAAATCCAGAGGTCCCACCTTACATTCCAGGCCACCTACTACTGCCCTTAGAGGGCGCTCCAACTAGATAGGACTTTAGTGTCACCCACGTTGTTGGGCTCAGTATTGTGTATTATTTGTGTGTATGTTACATTAACTGTTTTTGTAATCCCCGTAGATGTCTTAGTGACTAGGACGAAATATAGGAAGTATTAAATTCTATTTTAATTCTTTTTGAGTGTTGTAAAAAATCCGTTAAGCCTCCAACATGATGTCCTCACAGCACTTAAGCCTCTACACACGAACACACACACACAATGTTTTCTTAATTGCAGCTCCTGTTTTATGTTGCTACTCAACCACTTATTTCCCTACTTAGTTTATCCTCCTGATCCTGAGCATGCATCCTTATCTCACACCAGACAGCCTCAAACGAACCAGCTCTCCTAAAATTCTCTTTAACTTCTAATTTTTTTGGTTTAAGTCCTTTAGCTATCATCAGCAATACCCCTCCTCCTAATATTATACAATACCCCTTACATTCTATCCCTATAATTTTCTGTCAACCAAGTCATACTGATTCCAATAATTTTTGGCCATGTAGAACTGACCCATGCCCAAAACGCCTCTCCTTTATTTCTGATACTTCTGGCATTCATGTACATGCATTTCAACATTCCCTTTGGATTCCCAGTTACACTTGTGCAATGCCATTACCAACTCATTCAGATTGGAAACCTGTGAAACTGCATTCACCATTGCACAATCATTTGTCTCAAGAATTGCTGAACCCACGCCTGACTGCATCGTCCTCTAATTCTTCTGGTTTCCCTGATTTTGCACTTCCAATCTCACAGTGAACAACATTTTCTCTAAAGATCTAACTCAAAAGCCATTTAAATACAGCCCATCATGCATATATCAGTCCATCAAATTCACTCTATAGATCTATGACCTGCACACCATTCCAATCTTCTCATTGACACAATCTTTACTTTCTTGCTTGTCTTTTTCACTTCTATTAGCAACCACTCTTTCATATTTTATCTCACTGCACACTTTTCACCTTTCAAATCATTCCTGCCTGCCAAAATAATTAATTCTTTCACTTCTTTCCTCTCCCTGCAAGCTAACAGCTTCACTAATATCCTTTATCTTTGCATCTAAGAATCATATTTTCGTCAATAAAATCTTTGAAATAGGATGCATTTCCTCATGTACCAAAGAATGCCATTAATTAACTCAACATATAATAAACATGGAAAAAGAAACATTATAAGTAATTATAATCCCATTGCTGCACTGTCAACAATCAACTGAGCTACAGTGCAGAAATTTTCTACATAGAAAAATTTCACATCATCCTGAAAACAGACACAGGATTAACATGTAGCAGATAGTTACGAACTAGTAATCTGTGAAGTATTACTCCTATACATTTTCAAGTGATGATCCCTTGCCCCTTGTTTTCTCATTTCCTTCCTGGAAATTAAAGAAGTCTTCTGTGTCACTGCTATTAAACCTATCTATAACTTATATGTTTCAATTTTGTTCTATCTTTTCTACCTATCATCCAATTTTTGTAACCCATAACCCTTCAGTCTATCCTCATGGGCAGCATTCTATATACCTAACACTATCTTTTCTATCATAGTTACACAGTGATCAGCATTCATTTTTAAAAATTATAGTGACAACTATTGTGTTATAGTAAAACTTTAGTTTAATATAAAACAAAATGATCACCTGATGTTTCAACTTTAATATAAAGGTCATCATCTGGAGTATACACATTCGAAGTGCTACCCAAAAGTTTGAGGAATTTGAATGGCATGCCTGAACCAGTTGTAGCACTGTCTTCCACCACTATGGGGGGGGGGGGGGAGGTGATGAGCAGTATCTTTTGTGAATCAGTATGTCAACAGATGGCAAGCTGAGAGGATGTTCTTGGATAACATGCATTTTTGCAATATCCTGTTTTACTGGTTGGGAGACTTCCTTCTCCAACTAAAATGGCAGATGTTAAGAAGCAAAGAATCTGCATTAAATTTTGTTTCACTGAAAAAAATCTGCTGCAGAAGCTGAGACAAAACACAGTTGTTGCAGTGGAAATCAGAAAATTCACTGCGAGAAAAAAAAACATCAAGGGCATTGTACAGAAAGAATTCTCCCTGTTCTCCCATCCCCAATCAAACTGTCAATGACAAGTTTTACTGAGGTTTTTGCAGTAGGAGAGCATTTGGTGCAAATGTCCTGACAAAGGGAAGAACCACGACTGGGTTTTCCACCATGACGATTCTTCCAAATTCCTGACTTTCAAAAACATAACAGTCATCCCCCATCTCCCTTACCTGATCTTGCTCTACAAATTTTTCCTGTTCCCCAAGATGAAATTTGGGCTGAAAGGGCACACTGTTTTGACAGAATTGAGGAAATCCAAACAGAATTGCAGAGTCATACTTGAGGACTTCCAGAGATGCATGGAATCGTTGGAAAAACACTGGAATTGCTTATATGTCACATAAAGGAACTATGTCGAAGTAGATGGTGGAAACTAGGAGTTAGGTAAGTAATTTTTTTAATGGTCAAATTCCCCTGTACCCTAGGTTGAAACACCACAAGTTTGGTTTTTTTGTGTTTAATTTATACATATAGTGAATTAGGAGTGCTTAAGGGTCAAAGCTGTATAACTGAGAGGAGACCTCCACATAGCCTTTAAAGGAATGTGGAGAACCGACCAGGGCTTCTGACCTAATGTCCAATCCTCATCTTCTCGTGGTGCACCCTGTTGGGTATCTACTTTGATACTGAACAAACGAGGATGGGCTGGCAATTTGGGATTTAGCCCACCAAATTGTATTCTTATTGGTTAAACCAAAATAAAAAAAATAAAAAATGATGGTTAATATCCCCTTAATTTAAATAATGTTACATTGCCGAAGTGAAGCCTATTGGCTCTTTTATTTAAGTCACACATCTCTTTTCTTTAATGATGCCTTCATCTTCTTGGGGAAGTTCCATGGAGGGCAGAATTGGAAGGACAGGATATCATTAGTGCTTGGGAAATGGTGAAGGAATATTTGTTAGCAGCAACAGTAAGCTGTATTCGACAAGTGAAGAAACGGATACAATTTGGTGTAAAATGGATGACAAACAATATCAAACAGGAACTGCACGTGAAAAGAGATTATGGAAGAGATATAAGGAGAGGGGTGGAGAGCAGATGCATGAAGAATATAAGACTCAGGCCAGGAGAGTGACTAGTATGGTGAGGAAGGCAAAACTGGAATATGAGAAAAGATTGGCACTAAGATGCAGAGAAAATCCTAGGGAATTTTTTAGCCATGTGGCCAGTAGGAGGAGAAATGATTGTGGAAGAATGACATTGTGACATACAAATTGGATTAGAGTGATTGATGCAGAGGACATAGTGGAGTTGTTCAATGAGCACTGGAGAAGAAGGTTTTAATACTTGAGTGGTAGGGCAGGTTCGAGGTTTAGAGGTGCAAGAGGAGAGTGTGTTCCAAATACTGAGTACTCTGGATGTCAGTAAAACAGTGGGACTGGATGGTATTTCACCACAGGTTTTGAGAGAATGTGCTAATGATCTGACAGCTCTGCTGACCTGGCTTTTCAATGAAAGTCTGGCTAACGGAAAGGTACCCAAGGAATGGAAGGAAGGTAAGATAGTTGCATTGCATAAGGGAGGTAGCAGACTGGATGTGTCTAATTATAGGCTAGTTTGTGTGTCATCAGTAGTTATTATGGTCTTGGAGAAATTAGTGAGGGACTATATATACTGTGTTGGGCAGATGAGGGTAATGTTATCTGTGAGAATCAACATGGATTTGTTCAGGGGTGCTCTTGCTTAAGTAATATGATTGCCTTTTATAATAAAATGACAAGAGCAATTGATGAGGAAAAGGAATATACTGCCATTTTTTTTGGATTTTGCAAAGGCATTTGACAGGGTGCCACATAATAAGCTGATATTTAAGTTGCAGCACGTGGGTTTAGATGTCAGATTAGTCAACTGGATTCAGGATTGGCTGTCTGTATGGTGGGGCAATATCAAGGAAGCAAAAGATTACAAGTGGGGGTTCCACAGGGCTCAGTACTGGGACCTGTAGAGTCTAACCTTTATATCAATGACATTGTCATTGACAATGGGATATTCAGTTGTTTGCAAATGTGAAGCTGGGAAGAGTTATTAGTAATAGTACATATGTGGTGGTCCTGAAATAGGATTTCAATAAACTAGACAGATGGGCAAATGAATGGGAATATCGGTTTAATGCAACAAAATGTATAGTCTTGAAGCGTGGGATACTTCGATGGGAGGCTACATACGCGATTGGAGGAGCTGTACTGGAGGAAGTAAGGGAGACAAGAGATCTGGGGGTGATGATCAACAGAAAACTGAAATTCAGGAGGCATATTGCAAAGGTGGTGAAGGTAATCCAGAGCATTGCTGCAATACTGAGAAGGATGCTGATCTGCAGAGATAGAAGAGTTATCATTCCGTTGTATAAGACCTGATCAGACCGCACTTAGACTATTGTTCTCAAATTTGGTCCCCAGGATTTGAAGGGGATAAATTAACTGTGGAAAGGGTACAGAGGCGAATAACAAAGATGGTTTCAGGACTGAACAATGTTAGTTATGAGGATTGGCTGAGAGAATGTGGACTGCAGAGTTTGGTAGATAAAAGAAGGAGAGGTGATATGATCGAGAATTTTAAACTGTTGAGAGGCAGTTACAGGGTGGACACTGGAGAGTTTTTCACTTGGTGGAGTAGCAGGAAGGAGAGATGACAAGGTGTCATCCCTGGAAAGTATATAAGGAAGCTGTAAGCAAGAGGGTGGGGAGTGTTTTCTTTGCATGGAGGGTGGTGACACCCTGGAATGCATTGCCTGATAGAGCAGTGAGAGCAAGAATGATGAATGAGTTCAAAGAGTGGTATGATAGACTTTATGTTTCCTAGGAAGGACCTCCCACCATGAGTCTTTTGATTCCATGGAGGCCTGAATAATAATAATAATAATAATAATAATAATAATAATAATAATAATAATAATAATAATAAAAACTATGACTCTCACCAAATGGTAACAGTATGACAAACGTTTTCTAGTAAATAAATGCTCTCACACAGCCACTGCAATATTTGGTTAAGTAGTGATCTCCATTCAACTCAAAGAACAAATTGTGATTAATTTCACTGATAAAGTTCCCTATGATTATCACAGGTCTGTTACTCATGAATCTTATTTATCCAAACCATTCATATATATATATATATATATATATATATATATATATAAGGACACAACTATTTATTTGATATATTTTTATATCAAATGATATGTATATTATTCATATAGTATAGTAATATTATATGTATGTTACTTACACAAATTAACTGATCAGTTAAATATTGTACTTAAAATATTTTAAACATATTCACATTACTTTTCGGATTTATACAATGAAATGTAGAAATATTATAATGCAACACTATTATATACAATCGATCCACTGTATAAATGTTCATAGTAATGCTACCACAAAACAGGGATGTAAAAGCACTCGCCTATTATATATAGAAGAAGCAGAGCTATGGATGGCATCATTATATCTCATTTCTGTGTACTACTACCATTAACCTAAATTTGCAAGGGTCACAATGCAGCAGAGATTGGTTTCATTAAGAAATATATTTTTAACCATGTCAAGTAGGTCATTGGCAGAAAATAGAGATAGACACCAACATGGGAGAGGTTAAGGTCACATGCTCTAGTTTAGGAGATGCAACTCTGCAGTCTACTAAAATATACCCAATAAACATAACGAATGCATTTGCTAATAAATATTCATCATTATATATGTTTTAAAATGCATATGAATTAAGTTGCTTGCAACATCATATATTTCAAACCGCATCAAATAAATAATTATTAACAATAACTAAAATTTGAGAGAGTTATGCATATTAGGAATATATATATATATATATAATTTAACATTGAATATATTTTCATATACATTCAGAGTGATGAGCTTCTAACTCAAACAACATGTCAAAATGTCTTTCATTATTCAACACTTAATTTTCCCACAGCATATTTGCACTACTGGGTTTTAGAAACTTTTCAATAAAAGAAGATTGTTAACTTTAATGATGTGCAATTACAATCAGTGTTCTGCTTATAATAATATCTAAAATACTCCCCCCCCCAAAAAAAAAACTGTATCTCCACTAACTTGATTACTTTAGATAGATAACATTCATTACAATAAAAATATTTTCAGGTTTCCGTTGCATTTTTATATTTCTGAGGTTAATTACAAATCTGCTTTTGAACCAATGGCTCAAAGCATTCATTATTCAGTTGAGCAAGCTCCAAGTTTTATCAGAAAAATTGAAGAAAACAGGGAGAAATATGAAGCATGAAGAGGGGGGGGGGAAGTACAGCTAATGAAGAAATTGCAAAAATATTAAGTTAATATGAACAACAGCTATATGTTTTCTGTAGGAATCAAATATCAGGAAATTAGAGGTACTTGACTACTTCGGTAAGAATAAAGGAGACAAATTCCCTGAATTGGATGTAGGTACAAGTGCTCTGAATTGGAAGAATTTCTTTCTTAAAATTTTTACACATCTAGTATCCTTCAATGAAGCTTTGCACTCCATGCAGGCACCTGCATAATAATAATAATAATCGCAAGAAAATAAAAAAGCAATTCAAGAAAAGGAAAGAATCATACAGAAAGCTACTAGCAAGTAAATCATATGTGGAGTTCCTTAAATTTTGTTAAGTGGTACTAAACAAAACTTACGGAAATAGTTGAAAAGAATACAGAATATAAACATTATGAAAAAAAAATAGATAAAATGAAGACTAAAAAAAAAAAGAAGAAGAAGAAGAAGAAAGTATGGTTAAGTGGTGTTGAAATTTCTTGAATTTTTTGAAGGCCATATGATTGGTGAAGATAAATATGTTTTTATTAATTATATTACATTCCCTGCTTCATTACTCAAGTCAAGAAACAATCATCTGTGTCCATCACACTATTCTGTCGATAATGAAAACTTCAATAAACTGTTAAATCATTTAGCCAATACGAATATCTAATATTACCTGTTAACTTGTTTAAAAGATGAAACTTCTAGAGTGTAAGATTACTTCATAATTAGTCTTTTCCCCCAAACAAGAACAAAATATCATGATACCTGAAATATCTGGTGATAATGCTTATATGCTGGCTATTCATGACAGTATTTTTTAAAGAAATTACAACATAGAAAAAAATATTAATTACAATAAATTTAATTATTAGCTGACAGACTCAAGAAATTATAATTTGTTGGGGAAAAAAAAAAGTCCTCACTGCTTGCTGATAGTTAACTTGGCAGAAGCAGCATATGTTGGACTGCTTCTGCCAAGTTAACTATCAACAAGAAATAAGAACCCTGTTTTTTTTTCCCAACAAATTATAATTTCTTGAGTCTGTCCAACTAATGCAGGATTACAGGCTAATATTATCTGACCTACTCAGACTATAATATTCATGGATGCTCACAACATTTCTGCACATTATTCATTACCATACTGGAACACTTACTTTATAAAGCAACCCAAAAGAGGAATGGAGAATAAACAGTAATGAATTCCAAAAATAATGAGTATGCCTAAGAGACTAGTTATTAATAGCATGTTTATTAGATTTACCCTTATTCATGATCTTATTTTTGGAAAACATTTCCCATTTTTGGTGAATATTTTCTACGATTTTTTTTTTTTACTGAATATTTTCTACTATTTCTACTATTTAATTCTATATTGGTTAGAATTATGGTTGAAGCAACTTAAGTAACTTATGTGTTAGGCTAGTATATCACATCTTTTAACCTTCTTCTTTCCACTTTATTATTATTATTGTTACCCAAGACCCAATGGAGTCAAAGACTCATCTAGGAGCTTTTTTTCTCTCTCTCTCTCTCTCTCTCTCTCTCTCTCTCTCTCTCTCTCTCTCTCTCACACACACACACACACACACACACACACACACACACACACACACACACACACACACACACACACACACACACACACACACACACAGCTAATCATATAGTGCCTTAAATACACTCAACTTCTCTGCAGACACAATACTCTCAGACAAGGCATTCCAATCATTCACAACTTTGCATGAAAAAAACCTGCTTCTGACTCCCCTGCTCACACATTCCTCATACAGCTTCCAAGGATGCTGAAAATAACCCTATTTTAATATTTTAAGATAACCCTATTTTAAGATAAAACAGTGGGAGAACCTAACCCTGGTTTTCACACTGTTTTCTTAGAACCTCTCCAACACTGATCCTATAACAATCCCTTACTAACTTGTAGGTCTCTATCATATCTCCCCACCTTCTCCTATTCACTAGATTCTGTAAATTGCATCTTCTCAACCTTTCCTCATGTTCGACATTTCAGAGGTCATAAATTGCCTTAGTCAGTCTCCTCTAGATCCTTTTGAAAACCAGGTGACCAAATCTGTGCATATTAGCCTATGTGTGGCCTGATCAAAGCCTTATACAATGGAACAAAAATCTCCCTACTTCTACAAGTGAGTGTACTCTACATCATTACCAGAAGTCTTTGTGTTGTCTTCATAATTTTGGCAATGTGTCCCCTAAATTTCAGATCCTTATCTACTATCACCCACCGATCTCTTATTTCCTCCTCCTCCTCCTCCGATAATATATCCTCACCAATCATAAATTCTGCATCCCATTTTTGTTTTCCAAATTTTAAAACCTTACATTTTGCAATATTGAACTCACATCCCCATCCCTGTGCCCAATCACTCAATTTATTCAAGTCTTCTTGTAAGGACACAACATCTTCTCTACTCTTCATGGTTCGTCCCAACTTTGCATTATTTGCAAACAACTAAATATCTCCATCCAAATCTTTGCCAATATCATTAACATACAAGTTAAAGAGTAATGGCCCTAAAACAGACCCTTGAGATACACCACTAATGACTTTAATGCTCCTCCATATACAACTTGCTGATATCTATCAGACAGCCAGTCTCCGATCCAATGAACCAATCTAATATCCAACCCCATCAGTTCTAGTTTTAACTATCAACTTATCATGCGGTAATCTATCAAAAGACTTTGCAAAATCTAAGTATATTACTGTGTATCCTTTTCCTCTGTCCATTCCTTATTGTAATAAGTAAATAGATTACTAAAACATGACCTCCCTTTAGCAAATCCATGATAATACCATTGTTGTCAATCTAATTCTGGATCTTAGTTCTCACAAGCTTCTCCAACAACTTAACCACAACACCTGACACACAGATAAGCCTATAATTGGATGCTTGAGTTCTATCACCTCCCTTATGAAGCAGCACAATCTTGCCCTCTTTCCACTCCTTTGGAACTTGACCCAGTGCAAGACTCATATTAAAAAGATATGTCAAGGCAGAATCAAGTCCCTGGCACATTCTTTCAGAATATGCAGTGATATATTATCAAGTCCCACAGCCTTATTAACAGTCCATGAAGTCACATTCACAAGAATGAAAGACACTTATGAACTGATCATTAAGAATCTCCACTATATATTCTGCATCAATTGTCCTTATACCATATTCTCCAATCAATGTCATCCTTCCATTATCATTCTTTTTTTTGCAGGCTACATATTGAAAGAACACCCTAGGATTCTGTTTGGCTATAATAAATTTAGTTTAATCCTTTATCCAAATGTGAGCAAACAAAGTTTGCGCCTGAAAATATCTTCAGGACTGGGGTAAGGTAGTACAACACCGGGCAACTCGTAGCAAAGGTGGTTCTGTTTGGCCTTAATTGCTAACTGTTGCTCATACCTCACGTTTACTACCCTTGCCAACCAAGTCACCTGCATTGCCTGCTCTTTGTAATCCTAATGGAATTGGTTATTTCAACTTCTTTTATGCTGCCTCCATAATGCCCTTTTTCTCTGTATCGCATGCTTAATCTCTTTATTCATCCATCTCACACCTACCTTATTTAACCTTCTCACCCTTGAAATACATTTAGACATTGCATCTGCTAGATAGTTTTTAAAAATCCCCCAAGCTGCATTGATCTCTTTTCCAGCTAACTCCACATTCCATGCTATACCTGCAAGCTGTCTCCTGAGCTCTTCATAATCACCCTCCTTGTAGTTCCACATCTTTTCTCACAGAGGTCCTCACACTGCTGGAAACCACCCAGGTAATCATTTTATGGTCACACTCACCAATTGGAGGGTGATTGGACACCTCATTTATAATTACATCATCTGATGAGATGACCAAATCCAAGACCCTCAATCCTTGTGTGCCCTCAGTTACATACCGTCTGAGGTAGTTGTCCCTCAAAAACTCAAGAAACTCATTTTCATTACTCCCAGTTGATGAGTAAAGAAAATGAGCATCTCATCATCCTGGTCTATATTACCATAATTAAAATCCCCCATAATGATCACACTTTTTTTATTTGCTTGGCTAATTTGATTATACATTTCATGGTTACTACCATCCACATTACCTTTTTCTTTATCATTAATAGCACTCCCCCCCCCTCTCTTTTTACCCTTTCTATCCTCATGAAACATATCATATCCTTCCATCTCTATTCCTGTCAGGATGTCATCCTCATCCAACCATGTCTCATTTATTCCATCAATTTTTGGGTGAACCGACTCAATCAATGCAATAATTTCTTTTCCTTGTTTCTTACACTTCTAGCATTTGCATACAAACACAGCAGCTTATTCCTGGATCTATAGCTAGTTTCACTGATACCATTCATTCGACATGATTTCTCTATGCCCAACTGGGGCCATTTCCCTTTCTGCTTATTCATTTTAGAACCCTCTTCAAATCCAACTGTTTCCTCTTGATCCCAGGTCATTCCCTTCCTTTCCTGTCTACATATGCATTCGCATCCTCTTGGAGCATCCACCTTTCAAATGCTTTGTTCCCCATTTCCACCCTGAACCTCCCCGTTTCTCTGTCCATCTTGCACACCCGTTCTCTCATTCTCTATACTCATGCCACTCACCTCTTCAATCTCTCCTGCTCTTCCCATCACTTCCCTCTTGATCAGTTTCATTCTCTGTACTCACTTCTCTACCTTCCATTTCTCTCCAAGCGATTCACACCAAAACCACTCAAATGCAGTCCATCACTCATACAGATCACTTTGTCCTTCAAACTCATTCCACACATTAACAAACTGCACTCCTTTCTCCTCACACATTTCTGCTAACGTATCATTCATAATCCTTGCTCTCCACCTCATCTCACCACTGTCATACTTAGGAAATTATTATTATTAGTAATAGTAGTAGTACTGTTAACAACAAATCAATAAGCGCAGTAGTACAGTAACACTCATGGAGTCAACAGTCATCGTGGTAGGTCCGATTAACCAGTAATGTGTCTATCATAATGAACTTTGAAATTATTTACACACCCTGTATTGATAGTGCACTTCAGCAATGTATTTCGCTCAACAACAATACTCCATATAAAAATTCTATTCCTCATAACCTTCTTCACCACATCTTTATACAAATTCCAGGGATGACCTCTCATTCTTCCAATCTTAATGTCCACACTCTTTATAATTCCTTCTGTATTAATCTGGCGACCAAATATGAGCACAACAGTCCATGTATGGTTGGACCAATCACTTATACAGAGACACCACCACTTCCTTATCCGTACATGCCAATATACTTTTTATCATAGCAACAATATGATGTGCCCTCTTCACAACACTTGCAATGTATCCTTGGAACTTTAGTCGACTGTCTACCATCATCCCAAGATACTGAATTCCATCAACTTCTTGAAGTATATTATATCTCTTATATCTCTGTACCAGTCTTCACAATTAGCCAAGTGGCTATGCACTTCACAACCATGTGTCTGGGAAAGGAGTGTCCTGGGTTCGATTCCTGTTGCTAATGTGAGGAGTTTAATATCTTTCTCAGACATAGCCAAGTTAGCTGGTCTTGGGTGTGGCAGGGTTTTTCTCCCCAGTTTATCTGGGAGTTTTCATCCTGCAAACAGGCAAAGTGTGTGGTTGCGGTTAAATGAATAGAAAACCCTCAACACTACAAGGTAAAAGAGGGGAAAAAGGAAAACAAAAAGGAAGAAGTATCTCTGTAGCCCATAGTGTAACATATTGCATTTATTAATATTAACACTAGAACTCCCCCACTCATCTGTTGAAGCTAAATGTCTATTCAAATCTTCCTGATAATTCTACCTAACTTTGCATCATAAGAAAATATTTGAAGATCCCCAGCCAATCCACATGATATTCTTCTTTCTTCAGATGCTCTAATTTCTATATCAGGTCGCTGTTTCTGATGAGTCTTCTCCACTAGTTTCCATTACAGATTGCATCTTTGTCCAGATTTTTCTTCTTCAGATCTTTGTCCAGATTTTTCTTCTTCAGATCTTTGTCCAGATTTTTCTCCTTCAGATCTTCCTCCACATTATCTTTCTGCCTCTTCTTCTTCTTCCTCATTCTTGTATTTACATTATCATCATCATGATACTTTGTCCATCATATTTTTAATTTTGCCTGATTACATGTCTATACCATCTTAATCGTGCTTCTTGTATTTTGTTTGTAATTGCAGTCACTACCTCTGATGTGTTCATTCCTCACCTGATCTTTCCTTGTTGCCCCCCCCCCACACACACAGCCATCGAAGCATCCTCATTTCTGTAATACTAATCTTGCTTTCATTGGACTTCTTCATAGGCAGTGTCTCCAATCCATAAAACATTGTAGGTCTCACTACTATTCTGTATATTTTTCCTTTTAATTTCACTGGAACTTTTCTATCACGCAAAATTCCTGACATTTCTTTCCAATTCTTCCCTCCACTTCATCTTTACTATCCACTACTGAACCCAGATATTTGAATTTATCTACTTTCTTAATAACCTCTCCATTCAGCACTATTACATGTTCCTCAGTGTTGATATTTTGTAGATATTAAGTTTTTCTTCTGCTAACTCTCAGTCCTCCTTCTTCTAATACTCTTTTCCATTTTATCAGCTGTTGTTGCACTTCTCTTGTTTCCCACACAGTACAATATCGTCTGCATATAAAATATTCCAAGGGGGCTCTCTCTCTCTCTCTCACTTGCTCTGTCAAAATATCTATTACTGCATTAAAGAGAAAAGGACCGAGTGCTGATTCCTGATGTAAATCAACTGTTATCTTAAAACTCTCTGCTATTCCCAAGCAGCTGTTTGGGAATAACAGAGAGTTTTAAGTTTCTTAACTGTTGCTTGCACATATCTGTATTTCCTGTAGCAGTCTAACATATTTTTCTGGTAGTTTATTTTCTATTAAACTCCTCCATATCTCTTTTTTGAGAGCTGTATCATATGCCTTCTCTAGATCTATAAAAACGACATGTAATGTAGTGGCCTTTGTTCTTACGTGTATTTTTCGATCATCTGCCTCAGAATAAATACCGCATCCATAGTTCCTCTTTGATGCATAAAACCAAACTGTTCTTTTGCAGTATTAACTTCTTCTCTCAACCTTTCATCTATGATTCTTTCCAATAACTTCATCATATAAGACATACATTCAATTCCTCTATAATTACTCCAGTTCTGTATATCTCCCTTTCCCTTATATATATATAGGTACCACCACACCCTGTCGCCATTCCTCAGGTATTACCTCTTGACTATAGATCTCCTTCAACAGATTCCATTTTAATTCAATGCCTTTATCTCCTAACACTTTTCAGACCTCCACCAGGATTTCATCTAGTCTTGTGGCCTTTCTACTATTCATTTTGGCCATCACTCTCACCACTTCCCCTAGTCATTCCTTCATTTGGTTGTCCCTCTTCCTCAGACAACCTTCCCTTTTCCTCATTCAACTTCTCAAAATATTCTTTCCACCTGATCTTGAATACCTTCTAATTTTCTTATTATAATTCCATCTGCTCCCTTAATCTGCTTCACTTTGGAGATATCTTTCATTGCTTTACTCTGATATTTTGCCAACCTGTAAACCTTCTTCTGTCCTTTAGTTGTTTCTAATTTATCACACAAATTTTTATATGCCTTTTGCTTTTGCTTGTGCCACTGCTTTTTTGTTACTTCTTTCTTCTTTTCTCTAAAGAGTTCACAATCTTCATCCCTCTGGGAGGCATTCCAAACTTTTTTTGCTGCTTTCTTCCTTTGTATCACTGCTTGACAGTTTCTTCCCACCATCAGCTTTTTGTTTTCTCTTATCTTGCCTGATGTTTCTTCCAGTATCTCCTTGCCACATTTCCTGATTGTCTGCATTGTTGCCACCATTCTGGACATTATTGAAATCTTTTTTTATTTCCTTAAGTACCATCTCTTTAAATATTTTCTTCACTGCTTCCTTCTTTAGTTAAAACCACTTTATCCTGTGCACTCCTTGTGTTCTTGTCATTTTCACTCTTTTGAGATACAAGTCCATGCAAAGTAGTCAATATTGTGAAGTGACATGGTCTCCAGGAATTACCCCACAGTTCCTCACCTCCTTTAAATGTGTTCTTCTGTACATCAGATAATCAATCCACATGATATACATTAACAAATAAGTTAAAAATAGAGGTCCAAGAACAGAACCCTGAGGCACACCACTAGTCACCTTCCTTTTCTGAGACACTGCTCCATCACACACAAAACTTGCTGGTATTTTTCAGAATGCCAATCTTCAATCCATCTAATCAATCTGTTATCCAATCCCATCTTCTGCAGCTTATACACCAATCCATCATAAGGTAATCTAGCATATGCCTTTACAAAGTCCAAGAAAATCACTGTATGTGAATCTCTCTTATGCAACGTATTTGTCACCTTATCATAAAATGTAAGCAGATTGATAAAACAAGACCTGCCCTTCACAAACCCATGCTGACCATCATAGAGAATCTTATATCCATCAACTCAATCCTGTATTCTATTCCTAACCAATCTCTCCAACATTTTGATCACAACTGCAAACATACAGACCAGTCTATAATTGGAAACATTTGTCCTAGGACCATGCTTGCGGAGAGGTAATATTTGGCATTCTTTCCACTGCTTAGGAACCATCCCTACTTCAAGACTTTCATTAAATAACCAGGTCAAGGGCATGGCTAACTCTTTTGCACATTCTTTAAAAATACATGGCAATATGTCATTCATTCCCACACAGCATCATTAACACTAGTATGTACAGCATCATTAACACTAGTATAATATATATAGAGGAAGTGTTCATTAAATAATTCCACTACATCATTTGCTATGGTTACTCTACTACCATAGCTATCTACCAATGTCTACCTGCCATAATTATTTTTCCTCTTGCTTGCCACATAGTAAAAAAATTCCCTTGGATTATCTTTGACCTGACTAGCCAATCTCTTCTCATATTCTACTCTTTCTTTTTTAACCATGCTTGTCACTCTTCTGGTCTGCAGTTTATATTCTTCATGCATCTGTTCACTGCAAACTATCTTTCCTGCATAACAACTTCTTTTGTAACACTGCATGCTTTATTTCATCCATTCCTCTCTCTCTCTCTCTCTCTTCTATTTATTTACTTAACTCTTGGTACCTTATAATTTCCTATGCACTGTCAACAACTTTTCTGCACAACTCATTAACCCAATATTTTGTGCTAGCTGACTACAGAACTTCTCATAATCACCTGAAGGTATATGTAGAACCATCAAGTTCTACATATATACCTTCTTGATAACAAAGTTTTCCTGTTTGACCACTTCCAACCAATTTTATGTTCACTCTCACCAATAAGTGACAGTTTTGATACTTTATTCATAGCCACATACTGTGAGGATATCACCAAATCCAATATCCGAAAATTTCCTGTTGCTTCTATCACAAGTTGCTTAAGATAGTTCTCCCTCAGAAACTCAACAAATTCACTATCCTTCTTACCATACACTGTCTTCTTTCCAATCCACAATCCTATAATTAAAATCTCTCATTAGGATCGGCTTCGTTTTACTTGCCCCAACTAATTTGTCTAAACACTTCATAATCAGTGTTCTTCACATTTCCCATTCCCTATAACAACATCCTATTAGATATACTATCTATTGATCTCAACATCACATCAAATAGTTTCAAATTCTTCACACATACTACTATTTTTCACTTCCACTCTTGAAGGACACAATTTCTTAACATTAACAGTACTAACATTCATTAACAGTATCCCCCCCCTCCCCTCCACTCTTCACCTTCCTATCGTTTCAGAAAATTCTACAATCTACCATTTATAGTGCAGACAATAAATCTTCCTCCGACAACTCTGTTTCTCTTATATCAATTATCTTTGAGCATACTGACTCGATCAATGCCACAAACTTACCCCTTTCATTTCTGATACTCCTTACAGACATAACAATTCTCCATTATTTGAGACCATCCACCAATACCATCACTCCGAGCTGTCTTTGCTGTAGTACACATCTTCAATCTGTCCATCCCTGTTTCTCTGATCCTGATTTCATTCATATCTTCCAAATATAACAATTCTCCATTATTTGAGACCACCTACCAACACCATCACTCCGAGCTGTCTCTGCTTTAGTACACCTCTATCTTCAATCTGTCCATCCCTGTTTCTCTGATCCTGATTTCATTCATATCTTTATTACCCCACCTTTTTGCACTGCATCACTCTGCCTTGCTTATAATCACTTCCTCACCTTTTGTATCCATTTTTTTTTCTGTCCTCACACAACGCACTTCTCAACCTGTCTTTCTGACCCTTAGCAATGTTCATTTCTTATGATCCCTGTGTATTCTTAGCAAACAACAATCTCCCCAAATGTCCAACACTAAACACATTCAAATGCAACCCATTAGCTTTAAACTTTTCTAACTTCCCTTCAAATTCACTCCACATATTTATAAATTGAACACTCTTTGCCTGACACAATTCTGTCATCTTGTCATTCAGTATCACTGTTCTCCATATCTGGGCAACAAACTAACCACTTTCCCAATGACACTATGATCCTTTGCCTCCTGCAACAAATTCTAGAAATCCCTTTCCACATTCTTTGTCTCACTATCAAAGATGTTTGTGTCACCACTACCACAAATTCTGATGCCTATTCCTTCCATCCAGGTAAAGTATCAGATATTCATTTCATTGTACCACCTGGAAAATATGTCTTATGGAGTTTAATATTTACCACACCTTTAATGATTGAATCTACAAAGTCTCCTTATCACATTTAGATACTTCCTTCTTCCCATTAACCTTGTCATTTACATCTTCAGATATTTGTTTCTTCCTATTAACCTCCTCCTCATTTACATCAGTTATTCTCTTCTTTAAATGTCAATTTTCTCCTCCATACATTTCATCTCACTCTTTAATATTTTCATTAACTCTTGCCTAAGCCTTTCCACATCACTTCTATTACTATCATAACTAGCATTTCCATCCCTTTTCTGATTAATACTGGTGACACCATTCTCATTTTTGGAATGCCCTAACCTTTCATTGCACCTCTCACACAGTGTAACATGTTCCTTCTTCTCGTTTAATCTAATACATAAACCTTTAATATTTTGAGGCAAATATATGTAACAATCGTTGGAGCATATCCACTATAAAAAGTCCAGGAGAAAAACTTGATCTCCAAGTTAAAACCTTCTTCACTGCTCGTGTTTGTTTCTTTATTGCTGCAATTTTTGTAATGTTACTGTTTTGTAACCTTTATGTGAATCACCTCCAAAAGAGATCAAGAAACTCACTTTCATTTTCATAGGATATGTGCCAGTTCGGACTATATAAAGAATAAAAATTGTGGAGTTGACCATATTTCAGCAAGAAATAAGCAAAACTATGCAAAACTCTATTATACTTTCCCATATTTCTCATCTCAAAGAGAACCTTGTCATGTGAAAATCTGTCAAATGCATTTGCAAAATCAAAAATTATCACCATATATAATTCATCTTAATCCAACATGTTTTATGATTGTCATAAATACAACTACATATAGTACTCTGGTGGTCCTCTATGACAGATCATGAAAGTCAGCATGGCTTTTCTAAACTCATGATAAATAACATACAGAATCCTATTCTATATGTTATTATATCAACTCAGTTCTGTATTATAGTCCTAACCAATCTCTTTGTTACTTTAATCACAACTGCAGATGCACAAACTGGTCTATAATCCAAAAACATCTGCCTTAGCATCTTGCAAAATAGCATTATTTTGCCTTTCTACTTTCAGGGTTGTTTAATGAGAGTTCTTTCATTAAACAACCAAGTCAAGGACATGAACTGCTTTATCATTCTCTAAACATATGCAGTGATATAATATCCAGTCCTGCAGCAAGATGTACTATGCCACAAAGCCATATCATTTAGAAAGAGTTCTGATTAGCTTACTTCACTGACTTGCAAAGTCACCCGATCTCAACCAAACTGAGAACTTTGGGATGACTTGGAGCAAGGTGTTCATGATAGAATTTTGTTAAAATTCAATGTGAGAGTGTGAGATGAAAATGAGTCTATGGGTCAGCATGGAGGTGGAATGCTTTCTGCATTGTAAAGTCTGAATTGTCAGAAAAGATAGAGTTGCTCTGAAGGATAAAGAGAATGCTACTTATTATATCTCAGAACATTAAAAATCAGATATGGAAGAAGCAATATCTCTGAGGAGAGAGGGTATAAAATCTGAATGTAATATAATGCTTGGAAAGAAGTCAACGGACACTCCCAGGACAAGGTGCATTGTGCCATGTAACACGTCATGGGTTTGTAGCCACTATAAAGAAGGAATATGATGCTCCCAAGTCAGTGCAACTTGTGTGCAAGTGAAATGCTGTGAGAAGGGAAACGATAGAGTTTGAAAGATTTGTTGTGACAGAATGCCATGTTGTAGGCATTGTTCAGGAAATTGTTCACAAATTGGGTGATCCCAGGTCAACAATCAGTGATACTATACTGAGATGAAAGTGCAAGGAATCAACTGCAAGTGTTACCTGTAGTGTATGACCCACCATGCTCACCGAACATTACAGTAGGGTGCTAAAAAGGAAAATATGTAAAAATTACCATTTGTTAGCAAATGCATTGAATGTGGAGTTCTGGGCATCAACTGGAACACAAATCTGCACAAAAACATTTACAACCAAGGCTCACAACATGGGTTTCTATGGTAAGACCACAATATATGCAAGCCCCCACATTACCTGAACCAACATGCAGCATCATCTTCAGTTGTACAAAGAGCATGTAAAGTATGATGTGGAAGCTTGAAAAGCTATGTTATGAAGCAACGAATCATGCTATACTTTCTACTGCGCAGATGGATGGGTGTGGATGTGGGTGTGGTGGATGCAAAGTGAATGTCTCATACCTGAGTATGTAACCACAACTATGAAATTCAGAGGTAATGGTGTGATGGCATGGTCCTGTTTTTCTGGTTTGGCTTTGGACCTCTGTTTGTGCAGCCATGAACACTGAACTCCGAGAGGTACCTGATGCTTCCTACTTTGTAGTGTTTCTATAGAACCTACCATTGTCTCTTTCAGCAAGACAATGCACCATGTCGTAGAGCTGCTGCTGTATCTGCATGGCTTGTGGGCATGAATGTCACTACACTTGACTTGCCTCCACAGAGCACTGATCTCAACCTTATTGAACATCTGTGGGATGAACTGGAGCACTGAGTGAGGTCAAGGGACATCTTCCCCACAACACTCCATCACCTCATTACATGCCTACAGGAAGAATGGTTCAAAATTCTCATTGATTGCTATCATATACTTGTAGGTATGCCCTGTGGGACTGTTGCAGTCATTGCAGTGAAAGGATATCCTATCATACATCTTATTAAGGTGGGTGCCATGGCTTTTAGTTCCTCACACTATGGTGTCCATTGACTTATTTTTAAGCAGTGTATATATAATTTTTATGTTGCAGATATAGTCTGAAGAGAGAAAGATATATTCAGTTTTGTAGATAATGCAAAGCTGGGAAAAACTACAAATATAATTCTGACGTGATATCTTTTCAAGAAGATTTGAAGAAATTGGTGCCGTAGGTAGATGAATGGAAATATGATTTCTATGTTCAAAAGAAAAAAGTTTATTCTAGAGTACAGGGAATGTTCTGCATATACTGATGGAATTGTATTTCAGGTAAAAGAAGCAAGAGATTAGGAGGATAAGATAATAGATGAGAATTGAAGATGATGAGGCATCATAAAATTTAAAAATCATTCAGTGCACAGCTACAATAATGAGAAGGATGTTAAACAAGTTCTGATAAGATAGTGATCATGTACCTGTAAGAGATATTTATCAGGCTACAGACTTGGTAAATAATAAGTGTGGTGATGAAATGGAGACTTAATAAGTTCCCAAGAAAGACTTACCATATAAATGCAAAGAAAAGAGTAACAATCATGTCTGAATAAGAAGTTACCCATTTTGTGCCTGAAAGTTGTAGAAAAGTGTCCTGAAAAAAGAAAGAAAGAAAGAAGGAATGAATAGATTTTTTTTTTTTTTTGAAAGTAAAGTGTATTGCATATTGCAAAGGAATTTTTTCACTCCATGAAGGTCCATAATGAAATTAACAAGTCATTTTAGCTGTTCAAGAATGCATAAACAGTAAATCTGAGATAATATGGCCAATTAAGTATAATGGGATGACATAGTAAAACAAGTATTTGAAGAAAAAATTAAAACAACAACAAAGACCCAGAGGAAGGCCAAGATCTAAGTGAAATGATATAGCTCACTTAGAAAATAGAAGAAAAACTATAGAGAAAACTTCACCTTACCTGAATAGCACAGAGCATGCTACTAAGACCTTCCAGAGTTCCTGGACTTGGTTTCAATTCAAGTAATCGTTTTTCAATAGACTGGAGCCATTGGTTTGTAGTATGAAATATCTGATTAAAATCTTTCCATTGACTACTTATTTGGTTCAAGTTTTCTTCTCTCTTATCAATGACGGATAGCACTTTATCTAATAATTCTTTAATCTCCTGCAATTGACCAGCAATTGTTATAGGTAAAGATGAATTTCTTTCTCTCAGTATTTGCCCTGCTCGACTAGCAAGTTCATCAAGTTCAGATACTTCAGTAGTTTTTTTCTCAACTTCTTTCTGTAATTTTGTCACTTCTGATTTTGCAGTTATTAGGTATTCATGTGTTGGCTTTTTACCTTCAACCTGCTGTAATAATAGCTTCAATTGTTCAATAATATCTCTTTGCCAAGCAGAAAAGTCTAATAGTTTTTGAAGTGCCTTCTGTTTTCTAGACAATAAATCTTCAACTGACTGATACAGTTCTACTAATTGAGAATAAGATTCCTGTAGGACCTCAGATGCTGATGTTTCCTTCAGCGTTTTCACTTCTTCATAAATCAAAGTGAAGTCTGCTTGTTTGTTATTGCTGTCTATTTT
This sequence comes from Typopeltis vanoorti, assembly GCF_054136105.1. Classification (NCBI taxonomy): domain Eukaryota; kingdom Metazoa; phylum Arthropoda; class Arachnida; order Uropygi; family Thelyphonidae; genus Typopeltis; species Typopeltis vanoorti. Next base: position 51,789,663 of record NC_143558.1, on the reverse strand, counting down.
CAGAGCCTGAAAATAAAAAATAAAAAGTAAAAAGTAAATTATTTTATATTGATTCTGATATTAATAATAAAATAACAACAATTTAACAAATATTAAAATTTTATGATTACTGATAAGAAACTCTTCATTATGAGCAAACATATAGAATTTCAAGTTGTGTGAAATATAAGATTTATTAACCATAGCAATTTTTTTTTTTTTATTGAAATCAAAGTATATCATACTGGGGCAAATTCTAAATGCTGATAAAAAATTATATTCTTATTTGTAAGTGCCTCTGTAGTGCAAATTGGAAGAATGATAATACATTGTGCCCTGTGATTGGAAAGGACCTGAGTTCAATTTTCATCATGACAAGAGGAATCTTATATGGGTTTTTTCAAGCGAAGGTGAGTTGGCCAATCTCATTTTTCTCCTGGAAAGCAAGGCATGAAGATGTTTCCTGCTTAGAATCATTAAACGTGAAACATGCCTTGCTTTGCATATGTCAATCAATTTGCTGCCCTCACTGCAAGTCACTTTAAGTATCTTATAAAGTAAAGTGCACTTCTAAGGATCTAGGAAGTATATATATAATCTCGCATTTTAGTGAAGGTAATAACCCTCTAGACCAATTTCTGAGGTCTCATTGGTACAGAGCTAAAGATGTGATGATATTATTATTATTATTATTTCGGGTGACTCCAAGGAGTCGACAGACTCATCGAGGGAAGCCCTAACATCAAGTCAAGAACAACTATTCGACATTCACACAGTATCTATCATACCTTGCCTTGAACTCATTCACAGTCATAGCACCCACAGCAGACTCTGGCAGCTTATTTCACTCATTTACCACTTTCCAAGTAAAAAACCTAGCTCTAACACCCTTGTTAACCACATTCTTGCCCAGCTTCCATGTATGGTCCCCAGTCCTCCCACCACCAGTCCTATTCTCAAAAATATCTTCTGGATTGATCTTATAGAAACCATTCAGTAATTTGAATGTCTCAATCATATCACCCCTTTTCCGCCTGACAACCAATTTTTGCAACCGACAAATCTTCAATCTGTTCTCATAAGGTTCATTCCACAGACCTGCCACCATCTTGGTCACTCGTCTCTGGATCCTCTCCACCTCCTCCTCATCAAGCAGAAACCCTGGTGCCCATATCTGGGCACAGTAGTCCAGATGGGGTCTTATTAGGGCTTGATACAGAGGAACAATAACTTGTTTGTCTCTGCTAGTTAAACTATTTTTCAGTAACCAAGTGATTTGATGAGCTGATTTAGCCACTTTTGCAATGTGTCCCCTAAACTTCAACTCTCTATCCACCAACACACCCAAATCCCTGGCCTCATCAATCTCCTGGAGTACAGTTCCACCAATGTGATATACTGCTGCTAATCTTTTCACTCCAAAATGCATAACCTTAAACTTTGCCGCATTAAATTGACATCCATTTTCCCTAGCCCAGTCCTCCAAACTATCCAAATCATCCTGCAAAATTTGGACATCCTGTGCACTCACAATTGCTCTACCCAACTTTGCATCATCAGCAAACAAGTGAACACTTCCTCTCAGATCCTTTCCTATATCGTTAATGAACAAATTGAAAAGTAGTGATGCAAGAACAGAACCCTGCGGCACACCACTAGTTACAAGCCATCTTTTGGACTCCACATCTGAATAAACCACTCTCTGGTATCTCTCCATCAACCACCCTCCTATCCATCTCACCAGTCCTATATCCATCCCCATCTGCTCCAGTTTACTGATTAGAGTTTCATGTGGTATCCTGTCAATTGGCAAGGTCCAGTAGAATCACTGTAAACCCATTACCCTTATCCAATTCAGCAGTCACTGTGTTATAAAACGTGAGCAAGTTACTGAGGCATGATCTACCCTTCACAAAACCATGTTAACCCCCATACAGTATCCCATTTTCATCTATCCAATGCTGTATTCTTCTCTTGACTAGTTTCTCCAAGACCTTAACAACGATTCCTGATATGCTAATGGATCAATAATTTACAACAGTAGTCTTGGAACTTTCTTTATGCGGTGGAACCATTTTCCCCTGTTTCTACCCCCTCGTGACTAACCCAGACCCGAGACTCAGATTAAAAAAAATGGTCAAGGGTACTGACAATTCTTTAGCCGCTTCACGTACAACATGAGCTGGTATACCATCCAATCCCACCGATGAATTGACATTGAGGTTTCGCAATAGACTACTCACTTCCACCTCATTCACCACAATTCCCATATAATCTATTGGTTCATTCAATTCTGCAATGTCACCACCTGGATGATATACTCTTGCAAAGTGCTCGCTGAGTAATTCAACTATATCAACTGATTCGGTTACCTCCCTACCATCGGCATTCTTTAAAATCATTCTGCCATATACATTTTTCCTTTTACTTGCAGCATATCGAAAAAACTGTTCAGGATTGTCTTTAGCCTGCATGGCCAATGTACTTTCGTAATCCTTTTTTGCTCTTCTTACCACACTCATTACCCTTCTGGCCTGGACTTTATACTGTTCATGTGCCTGCCGGTCACCTTTCTTCTTAAATTCCCCTCCATAGTTGTTTCTTTTTTTGAAGCTCAAGCTTAATGGTGTTATTCATCCATTTAACTCCTACTTGATTTATTATTTGGACTCTAGGTATACAGTCAGCCATTGCTTCATGCAAACACTTTTTAACTGCCTCCCATGCACTGTCAACTTCTAGCCCTTGCAGTTGTACATGCCACGGCACTGTACCAATCAATCTCCTAAGCTTGTCATACTTACCAGCCCGATAATTCCACATGTACCCTGTCTTAATTGTAAATTCCATACCTTTAGCCACCTGCAAAGTCAAGACCCCATGATCACTCTCACCAATTAGTGGCAACTTAGTCATATTCATTACAGCCAAATTCTCAGATGCAATTACTAGGTCAAGACTCTCTGAGTCCTAGTATTATCCATTACATGCTGTCACAGATAGTTATCCCTTAATAACTGCATAAAATCCAATTCCTTCATCCCGTGTGTCCTCTCCTCCTTCCATACAATGTTACCATAGTTGAAATCTCCCATAATAATTACCCTCTTTCCACTCATTTCTTCTATTTGCTTATGCATACTATCTCCACCATCTACTTCATCACCTGGTCTATAGCAGCACCCAACTGTATATTTTGTTCTGCTAATTTCAATCTCACACCAAATAGCCTCAAATGTGCTCTTGTCTCTATCCTGCAGTTCCACTTCTATTCTCCTTGGCTGTAGCTCATGTGCTATCATCAATAACACAACTCCTCCCATTTTATTCTCCCTGTCTCTCCTGAACACACCATACCCCTCACATTCAATCCCACTAGCTGTGTCATCTTCTAATATTATGCAAGTTAAAAGTTTTGCCTGAGCAGATTCATATTCCACTGAGCCATGGGTATTTAGGAATGCTTTTAATACATGATTTTCATTAACCATTATAAGACAATCATTCCAAATATTAGAAGAACAAACTGGTTTCAAAAAAATACTATGTTTGGTCTTTAGAGTATAATTCTCAGATTATGTTCATAGTAATAATTCAAACTTTTATAACCTTTTAATGGTGGGTTTATCACAAGAAAAAAAAAAGTTCAAATCATATCAATGTTACAAGAAAAAGGGAACAGTCATGATAATTCCTGATGTCTTAATGTCATTACTTAAAAACCTTCACTCTGCAGAATGTAAAACAACTTCAGGAACAAAGCCATACAAAGAATACAGTTATCGAAAAATCGAAAGAATGAATGATAGTGAACGTTAAACACATGTTCTACCGAATGTACAGAAATACAAAAGGATGAATGAGAGTGAAAGTGAGAAAAGGGGACGAGAGTTAGAAAATTAGAAAGATTCAATGATAGAGAGAATGTGACGCGAGATTCGGAAGTTGAATTGGATTGAATGAGGCAAGAGATGAAATGGATGCAGAATGAAATTAAGAAAATTTGGGCAAAAACTATTAAAACAAATCATGATGACATGAAAGAGTTAACGAAAGATGATCGAGTGGCGTTGTATGATAACTCCATTATTAAAAGTGTGCTGGATGATAGGATGCACAAGGTATGTTTTCCAGGTGGTAAACCAGGTGGTAAAATGAGTAGAGTGATTGGAGCATTGGATATCAGAAGGGAGCAAGCAAAGGAGTTGATGGTTTTGATAGGTACGAATGATTTGACAAAGGACAAACAGCACATCAGAATGGATATCAGGAGGCTGTTTAGAAGGATAAAAAATGATAGTGTGATAGGAAGGGTAGTGAGCATGTTCCTAGGTATGACTATGGTGAGATGATGCAGACAGCAAGGATTATGAATGATATACTGGGTGAAATATGTGAGGAGACGGGCATACAGTTTGTTAATGTGTGGAATAAGTTTGAAGATCGAAGTGAACTGAATGGGAGCGATGGACTGCATTTGAGTGGTTATGGTGTGAGTCGCTTGGAGAGACTGCTGCTGGAAGGTAGAGAAGTGAGTAGAGAGAATGAATCAAATCAAGCAGGAAGTGATGTGGAAGAGCAGGAGAGTAAGACAGGAAACGGGGAGGCTCAGAGTGGACAGGGGTAGACAGCGTGAAAAAGGCAGATGCTCCAAGAGGAGGTGAGAGCGTGTGTAGACAGGAAGGGAATGAGATGACCTGGGATCAAAAGGAAACAGCTGGAATTGAAGAGGGTTTCTAAAATGAATAAGCAGAAAGGGAAATGTCGATAGTCGAGCATGGAGAGAGATCACATCGAATGAGTGGTATCAATGGAACTAGCTGTAGATCCAGGAACAAGCTGTTGTCTTTGTATACAAATGCTAGAAGTGTAAGAAACAAGGCAGATGAAATGGTTGCACTAATTGAGTCTGTTCACTAAAAAATTGTTGGAATAAGTGAGACATGGTTAGATGAGGACGACATCCTGACAGGAATAGAGATGGAAGGGTATGATGTGTTTCGTGAGGATAGAAAGAGTAAAAAGGGAGGGGGGGAGTGCAATTGATGATAGAGAAAGAGTTATGTCCATACAAAGTAGAGATGCAAGAGAGAAATAGTGCCAGTGGTTTTGAGGCAGTGTGGTGTGAGATAGAAGTGAATGGAATCAAATACTTGGTTGGATGTTTTTATAGACCACGTAATGTGGATGCTGGTGATAATGAAATGTATAATCAAATTGGCCAAGAAAATAAGAGAAGGGTGATCATTATGGGCGATTTTAATTATGGCAATATAGACTGGAATGATGAGATAGCAACTGGAAGTAAAGAAAATGAGTTTCTTCTTGAGTTTTCGATGGATAACTACCTCAGACAGTATGTAACAGAGGGCACACGAGGATTGATGTCTTGGATTTGGTCATCTCATCAGAGGATGTAATTATAAATGAGGTGTCAAATCATCTACCAATTGGTGAGAGTGACCATGAGGTGATTACCTGTGTGATTGCCAGCAGTGTGAGGACCTCTGTGAGAAAAGGGTATATGTAGAAGTACAGGGGGGGGGTATGAAGAACTCAGCAAACAGCTTGTGGGTATAGTATGAAATGAGGAGTTAGCTGGAAAAGAGATCAATGCAGCTTGGGTAATTTTCAAAAACTATCTAGTAGATGCAATGTCTAAATATATTCCAAGGTTGAGAAGGTTAAATAAGGTAGGTGTGAAATGGATGAATAAAGAGATTAAGCATGCGATACAGAGAAAAGGGGGAAAGTTATATACTTGCCACAGGCGTTTCATACCCTCATTACTGTACTGATTAATAGAAGCAAATTTTAAAAAACACAATCTTAATAGAAAACCAGCAAAATAGCCAAAAATTGAAAATGATTTAAAAACTTGGATAATGGATCAAAGAAGATCGGGTTGCTGCATATCTACAAAAAATGATTTTTCAATGAACAAAATTATTGGCATCAGAAAGAAACATCATTGATTTTACAGGATCGGCATCATGGTGCTTCAGATTTATAAAGAGAAATTAGTTATTTATGCATGTAAAAACAAAAACATCACAAAAAATAACAGATGAATTCAAAAATAAAACTGAGTTTCACAGATTCATCATATATGCTAAAACACAAGACAATTTTGAACTTTCATACACATCTAATATGAATGAAGTGTCTCTGAATTAATATGCCCTCAAACAAGACTATTGACTGCAAAGGTAAAAAAAAATATCACTGTTAAAACTTCTGGTCATGAAATATCCCACTATACTGTTGTTTTGTTGTGCTATGCGGATGGAACAAAATTGCCACCTTTTCAATTTTTAAAAGAAAAACAATTTCCAAAGAAAAACTTCTCAAAGGAGTTTACATTCACATTCATCCAAAAGGATAGATAGATGAAGTTATGGATTAAGAAGGTGTGGTCTGGTCCAGACATCCTGGCAGTTTACATAAGAAACTTGCTTTACTAGTATGGGATCAGTTTTGGATGCCATAAAACCAAAGCTGTTAAGAATGAACTTCACAAAATGAACACAAAAATAGCTGTAATCCTAGGAGGACTCACTTCCATGCTTCAACCTTTAGATGTATCAATAAACAAACCATTTGAGGAAACATCGACATGTAGGAGAAAGAAGGTCACAATTTCGCAGGTGTGCGAATGGGTAAAGAGTTCATCGAATGAAGTGAAACCTGAAAAAATTATAAAATCTTTTCAAAAGTGTGGCATTAATAATTCTCTTGATGGTACAGAGGATGACTAATTATTTCAGAACAGCAATGACTCAGGTTCTGATGAAGAATCAAGTTCAGAAAATTTTGAAAGTGAAGATGCAAACAATTAAAGATTTGAAAAGAAGATTAATGAAATTTAGAAAATTTATTTTGTTTATATTATATATATATATATATATATATATATGCAGAAAGTTTTTTACCTTGGGTATAATATATATTAAAGATGCCAAGCTATTTTAAACCTGGTTTTACACCATTTCCCAAGTAAGCAAACAGACAAATAAGTCAAGTTTGTGCCTGCACATAGTGCAAGTTTAAGTGACCCACAAAGTAGTACAAGTCTAGGCGACTCATGGTAAAGGTGGAATAAGCTCTGATCACTATTCTTAATATTTACCCTTAATGCAAAGCCCATCTCCTTGAGGAGATTTATGATGCTATGCATTAAAGGCAAGGGGCCACTACCCAAACCGGTTTCAACCTTTATTGAGGTCTCATCAGTGGGAGCCAGGCTTAGAAATACCAAGGTTGAGTAATACAGGGCTTATAAGTATTTTACCAACATAAGTTACCATAAGGTACTTTGACCTTATTAAATAAAAATCTCAGGATGAGAGATAGATGTAGAAAGTTTTTTACCTTGGGTATAATATAAGTTAAAGATGCCAAGCTTTTGTGTTGTTGCCAGGCATTATATGTTAGATTTTTAATGTTTGATGATTTTTAAGAATAATTGTTTTTTTATCTGATAAACAGATAATACATGTATTAAAATTTAAAATAAAAAATTAATATTTACATGAAAAATTTGATGCATAATTCTTATGTCTTACACTGCAAATAATTTTTTTTCAAAAAATTCAACATGAAAAATGTGATGTGCCCAATACAACAGTGCATCTCATAAGGCAAAAAATATGGTAACTATATTCTATAAAAAAACAGTATAACAGATGCCATCCCTGGAAGTTGTGTAAGAGTGTGGTGAAGAAGGGTGTAAGGAGTAGATTTGGGAGAACAGTAGGTGAATGGAACAGATTACCAGAAATGTTGTTTGAAAATGAAAACATTAAATTAAAAAATGATGAAAAAAAAAACAATGGAAAAAAAAAGCTGTTGAATTCCATGAAGGGAGGGTGTAATAATAATAATAAATATCATGCAGGAAAAATGCTCTGGAGAGTATTGAAAAGTGTGAAAATGAAGGAAGGAGTTCTACAAGAACAATCTATATGATAAAAATAGGAAAACAGAAAATAAGGATATTCTTGATGTCTGAAGTAATTATTTTAAAAATTAGAGTAGATTGATGGATATCTGAATAGATATCTGTAGGCTTCAAAAATTAGTTGATAGATGAAAAGAGGAGACATGATAAAGCATTTAAGTTATTAAAGGGATTTTATAGGATTTGACAATGACGACTTTTTTCTGTACATTGCAAGAAGAGAGAGAGAACAAGGGATCATCGGTGAAAGTTGTGTAAATGTGCAGTTAACAAAGCTGTTAGGACCAGGTTTTTTGCTTGGAGGGTAGTGAATGGTTGCCAGATGTGGTTGTGGGTGCTTTGTCAGTGGACGAGTCTAAGAGGAAGTATGATAAGTATTGTGTGAATGATGTCTAGTGAGTGAATAATGGATCTCCCACAATGAGTCTTCAGAAAACACCATTATTTTTATTATTACTATACCTGTATAATAATAATAATATATTGTAGGTGCAAGAATAATTAACATGTTGACTGCCACTAAGTTCTGACAGAATGTTCCCAGATTTCATTTATTATTATTATTATTATTATCCCCAAGATCTCATGGAGTCAAAGACTCATCTGGAAGGTCCCTTTATCACACACACACAGCTCATCATACCGTGTCTAAAACACTCAAACTCCTTGCAGACACCACACTTTCAGGCAAGGCATTCCAATCATTACAACTCTGCACGAAAAAAACCTGCCTCTCACTTCCCTACTCACACCCTCTTTATACAGTTTCCAGGGATGACCTCTGGTTCTCCCCTGATCTCCCACTATTTTCTGTAGAACAACTCCAACATTGATCCTATAACAACCCCCTTACTAACTTGTAGGTCTCTATCATATCTCCCCTCTTCCTCCTGTCCACCAGACTTTGCAAATTACATCTTCTCAATCTCCTCATACTCAACATTCCAGAGGTCAGAAACGACCTTAGTCAGTTGCCTTTGGATCCTTTCCAACATCTCTTCATCCTTCTGAAAACCAGGTGACCAAATCTGGACATAATAGTCCACATGTGGCCTAATCAAAGCCTTATACAATGGAACAAGAATCTCTCTACTTCTACACGTCAGTGTCCTCCGCATCATTCCCAGAAGCATTTGTGTGTGTGTGTGTCTTCACAATTTTGGCTATGTGTCCCCTAAATTTTAAATCCTTATCCACTATTACCCCCAGATCTCTTATTTCCTCCACCTCCAACAATATATCCTCACCCAGCATAAATTCTGTATCCCCATCTTTGTTTTCCAAAATTTAAAACCTTGCATTTTGCAACATTGAACTCACATCCCCATTTCCATACCCAATCACTCAATTTATTCAAGTCTTCTTGTAAGGCCACTACATCTTCACTAATCTTCATGGCTCGTCCCAACTTTGCATCATCTGCAAATAACTGAATATCTTCATCCAAATCTTCACCAATATCATTAATATACAAGTTAAACAGTAATGGCCCTAAAACAGATCTCTGTGGCACTCTAGTAAGACTTTCCCTTTCCTTGATATTGCTCCCCCATACAGAACTTGTTGATACCTATCAGATAGCCAGTCTCCAATCCAATGCACTAATCTAATATCCAACCCCATCTGCCCTAGTTTGACTGTGAACTTATCATGAGGTACTCTATCAAAAGCCTTTGCGAAATCCAAGTATATTACTGTGTATCCTTCTCCTCTGTCCAAGGAACTTTATTATAATAAGTAAGTAGATTACTAAAACATGATATCCCTTTAGCAAATCTATGCTGTCCATCAAAAATGATACCATTGTAGTCAACCCAACTCTGGATCCTAGTTCTCACAAGCTTCTCCAACAACTTAACCACAACACCTGACACAGAGATAGCCTATAGTTCGATGCTTGAGTTTGATCACCTCCTGTATGAAGTGGCACAATCTTGCCCTCCTTCCACTCCTCCTTCCATTTTTTTTTCAAATCCAAGCAGCATTGCTATCTCACTCAGCATGGTTTAGTTGGATCATTTTTATCATAACATTTTCGAAAAGTTAAAATTTCCGGTGAATTGTTTTTTCCACGAACTGCATTTTTGATGAATTGTCATTCTATGAATTGTTCATTCAATGAATTGTCTTTCAATTAACTGTTTTTCGATGAACTCTTTGGAGATACACCTGAAGTTTTGTAGCGTAAAACTATATTTTTCTTCATATTAGTGATTATGATTTTAAATTTCATGAGGATAAACTCAAGAACAAATTCTTGCAAGGAAACTCACTTTTATTGAAAATATGAACAAAATTTGAAATACAAACTGCCAAGAATAAAACTAAACTAAAATAGTTACTGAATAAATAATTAAGAGAATGGATGTAAAGTTACTTTTGGTCAGTGAATCATTTTCCTTTCTGACAGATAATAACATAACAATTTTGGTTTTTTCAGCCAATTCCTGACGTAAAATTATTATAACTCGCATTTGTTAGCAGTTTACTTACTTTTTCCTTTCTTTCATTTTCCATCCTTTCTTTTAGTGTTACAAGGTGATCAGCATTCATTTTAGAAATTATGGACTTTACAACCATGTAATAAATAACTATTTTAATTTTTGACATTTCGACCTTCATATTAAGATCATCATCTGGAGTATATACAAATATACAAGGACAAGCTGAGTTACATTTCACACAGTATGCTAAAGAGACAATGATTTGATCAACGGTTATTCTACTGGCATGACCTCTAGTGAATACTCTACATATTCTACCCACGGAACCTTTCTCACAAAGAGTTAACTGTAAACAGGACTGTAGATAATCCAGATTTAGGACATCATTGTTACTTTAAAAAAACTATCTATGTGAAAGAAAGTTTCTCCTATGTTATCTTAAATAGATTTTAGCTTTGATGTAGTTTCTAAATAATTAATTAATTTTTAAATTTTATCTGTATATTTTTTTTAGATTATATTTTAACTAGAGGTCATGCCAGTAGAATAAACGTTGATCAAATCATTGTCTCTTTAGCATACTGTGTGAAATGTAACTGAGCTTGTCCTTGTAATGGTATTTATATGCTTTATACTAATGCCAGGAGTATCCAGAATAAAGGAGAGGAATTGGTGGTGCTGATAGCATCAGCCTGGCCAAAGATTATTGGGATCGCTGAGACATGGTTGACAGAAGAGGATATAATAACAGGAATAGAAATCGCTGGGTATAGCATTTTTCAGCAGAATAGAAAGGTAAAGCGTGGTGGTGGAGTACTACTTATGATAAGTGACGACCTATGTCCTCTAAGAATGGAGGATTTGGAAGGCAGTGACAGTAATAATTTTGAAAGCATATGGTGTGAAGTAGAGGTGGGCAAGACAGGATATTTAGAGGGGTGTTGCTACAGACTCAGGAGCACAGAGGGTGGTGACCAGGAGATGTTTAGACAGCTGAGTTTGGCAAGAGGAATCCTTGACAAACTCAACTGTCTAAAGTGTTTGGAAGATTGTTATGGGAGATTTTAACTACAGTAGTATAAATTGGGGAGAGGAAAATGCATGTAACAATAAGGGAATGTAATTTCTAGAATTATTGAGGGACAAATGTCTTAGGCAACATGTAATAGAGGGAACAAGAGGTTCAAGAGTTTTGGATTTAGTTAGAGCATCAGAAGAGTTGATAACAACTGAGATGACATCTCTCCCACCAGTTGGAGAAAGTGATCATATGGTTTTGACTAGGAAAATGAATAGACATGCAGGAGTATCAAAGAGATACTCCTGCATGTCTGCATATCTGCAGGGAACATATGTGGAATTATAAGGCAGGTGATTATAATAGTCTAAAACGTCAACTTGGAGAAGTTTCATGGAGGGAGGAATTGGAAAGCTGGGATATCATTAGTGTGTGGGAAATTGTGAAAGAATATTTGTTAGCAGCAATGGTAAGTTGTATAGAATGAGTGAAGAAGAGGACACAATTTGGAGTAAAGTGAATGACAAACAATATTAAGCAGGAATTGCATGCGAAAAAGAGGCTGTGGAAGAGATATAAGGAGACAGGTGAAGAGAAGATGCATGAAGAATATAAGACACAGGCCAGAGGGGTGACTAGAATTGTAAGGAAGGCGAAACTGGAATATGAGAGGAGATTGGCCCTAAGATCCAAAGAAAATCCTTGGGAATTTTTTAGCTATGTGGCCAGTAGGAGAATAAATGACTGTGGAAGAATGATATTGCAGGATAAAAATGGGAATAGAGTGACTGATACAGAGGACATAGTGAAATTGTTCAATGAATACTTTATTGGAGTATTCCCTCCTGGAGGAGTCAGTTTTAATACTAGAGGGATAGAGCAGGTTCAAGGTTTAGAGATACAGGAGGAGAGTGTGTTTCAAATACTGAGTACTCTGGATGTCAGTAAAGCTGTGTGACTGGAGGGTATTTCATCGCGAGTTTTGAGAGAATATGCTAGGGAACTGACAGTGCCTTTGACCTGGCTTTTGAATGAAAGTCTAGCTGCAGGAAAGGTGCCCATGGAATGGAAGGAAGATAAGATAGTGCCATTGCATAAGGGTGGTAGCAGACTGGAAGTGCATATAATAAACAACTAAGTTATACCAACTAGTTTCACCAACTAAGTCTGTTGGCATCTTCAGGGTACATAACTGATGTACGGCACTAAAAAGTAAAAAACTGTTACAAACTATAATCAACCGATTACAATTATATTAAACAAAGAACAGAGCGCGTACAATACATTCATAAAGCATGGATGATATCACTTGTTGTTATTTAGGAACGTTCTATAGTTGGCACTTTAATTCAGTTCTGGCAAGTTGAAGGATATGATAGGGGTCTTCCAGATCACGGGCAAGATTAGTCCTTGGTTCCTATTAAGGTTTTGTATACAGCGGGCAACTGTTGTGGCCTCCTTAAAAATTCGGGAGCGGAAGTCCTCCTCCATGTAAGGAATTGTGCTTCTATCCCACTCTGTGGTATGGTTCGTTCTTGAGAAATGGAAAGCTAACCCCGATTTTTCTTCTCTGTTATTATTGATGTCACCTATGTGTTCTTTTTGCCTAATTTCAAGGCTCCTTGACATTTGGCCGATGTAATTCAAGCCGCACGAGCATGGTATGTTATAAACACCAGCATATTTGGAGAAAGGATGGCTATCTTTTGGAGATCTTAAAAATTGTCTAATCGTTTCTGTGGGTTTAAAGGCCACTCTTATTTTATGTGGTCTAAGGAGTCTAGCAATGTTATTGAAAACTGCCCCTATGTATGGAATGACGATGGTAGAAATATAACGTACGTCATCTTGTTGTCTTTGTCAGGGTTCGGAGAAAAGTATCTTGTGGACGAGTCATCGAGGAAAACCATTCATGGTAAGGTTGGTGGATATCAAGGATAGTTCTTCCTGGAGGTCTTGTTGATCTGTTGTAAGGAGAGAGGCACGGTTCTTCAACATGTGTTCAATACTAAGTTTCTGAGAAATGTGGTGTGAGGAAGTGAAATGTAAATAACGTCCTGTATTGGTAGGTTTGCGGTAAACTGAGAGGTTGATACCACCATTTGGAAGCTTCTTAATTAAAGTGTCAAGAAATGATAATTGGTTATCTTCTTCAAGTTCTAGAGTGAATTTGATTGTGTGGTGTAGAGAGTTTATTTTGTCAAGAAAGTCGAACAAGTCCTTTTTTGTGTGGTTCCAAACGATAAAGATATCATCCACGTATCTCCACCATACTGTGGGTTTAGGGTCTGTTTGAGTTAAGATTTTACTTTCAAAATCCTCCCTAAAGAGATCAGCACAAGATGGAGAGAGGGGGCTATCCATTGCAAGGTCAGTCAATTGTTGATATATGGTTTTATTCCATAAGAAAAAGTTTGATGGTAAACAATGACGGAACAGAGAAGTAATGTCTTGTGGGAGCAAACTTCCTAAAATGTTAATGACTTCCTCCACAGGGATATTAGTGAATAGAGATGTAACATCCAGGCTGGCGAGTAAATCCGTATTGGAGATAGAGATGTTGTTCAGTTTCTCAACAAAATGTTGCGAATTTCGTACATATAAGTGGATGTGAGGTTTGTGGAGGCCTGCCAGGTGTTTAGATAACAGATAAGTTGGCGAATTGATTCCGTCCACAATCGGGCGTAGTGGTATTCCATTTTTGTGTACCTTTAGAGTGCCATATAGTCTTGGTGTTAGTGGATGCATGGATTTCAATCTTCGTTTTAAGTCTGTAGACTAGTTCTCCATATGACGTATTAATTCGCTGGTATCATGTGGTTCTTTAGTGTTGGGTCTGTGACTAGGACACGGTAGGTTGATATATTTGACAATAAGCTCTTAATCTTATCTTCGTAATCACTGGTGTTTAAAATCACTGTTGAATTTCCCTTATCTGCCTTCAATATGATAATGTCTTTCTTTTTCTTCAAACTATACAATGCTCTTTTTTCCAGAGTAGTGATGTTTTTGTTAGGAGTTCTGGAAGATGAGAGGATGATACTACTTTTTAATCTAATATCATTAGCTATGGGTTCCGGTAACGACGAGACTGCCTTTTCTATATTACAAATGATATCCACTTTAGGGACATTATGAGGTGTTATCGCAAAATTAAACCCCATTGCTAGACTCCTTAGACCACATAAAATAAGAGTGGCCTTTAAACCCACAGAAATGATTAGACAATTCTTAAGATCTCCAAAAGATAGCCATCCTTTCTCCAAATATGCTGGTGTTTATAACATACCATGCTCGTGCGGCTTGAATTACATCGGCCAAATGTCAAGGAGCCTTGAAATTAGGCAAAAAGAACACATAGGTGACGTCAATAATAACAGAGAAGAAAATCGGGGTTAGCTTTCCATTTCTCAAGAACGAACCATACCACAGAGTGGGATAGAAGCACAATTCCTTACATGGAGGAGGACTTCCACTCCTGAATTTTTAAGGAGGCCACAACAGTTGCCCGCTGTATACAAAACCTTAATAGGAACCAAGGACTAATCTTGCCCGTGATCTGGAAGACCCCTATCATATCCTTCAACTTGCCAGAACTGAATTAAAGTGCCAACTATAGAACGTTCCTAAATAACAACAAGTGATATCAGCCACGCTCTATGAATGTATTGTACGCGCTCTGTTCTTTGTTTAATATAATTGTAATCGGTTGATTATAGTTTGTAACAGTTTTTTACTTTTTAGTGCCGTACATCAGTTATGTACCCTGAAGATGCCAACAGACTTAGTTGGTGAAACTAGTTGGTATAACTTAGTTGTTTATTATATGCACTTGATCAATATAATCCCAATAAAAGTCTTTCCAGAGCTTTTTTTGGTCAAGAAAATTAAATGTTTTTAACAGACTGGAAGTGTCTAATTATAGCCCAGTTTGAGTGTCATCAGTAATTAGTAAGATCTTGGAGAAAGTAGTGAGGATTAAGAAGGTTAATATATTGAGATTAGATGATTCTGGAGTACAAAATAGAATGCCAGAGGTGTGTTTAACTGGAGGAACAATAGAAAGTGTGACTATGGCAATTAAATGAGGTGAAAGAGTGGATGGCATAATTGTGATAGTGGGTAAAAATGACTTGGGAGGCAGTGCCAATCAGGTAGTAAGAGATCTGAGGTTAATGCTTGAGTTTTCACAGCAGAAGATTGAGAAATGGGAGATAGTCTGTGTATGTGTATTACCAGGTATAATAATGCAGAGCAAAGGAGAAGAGCATCAATAATGAATGATATGATAGTCAGAATGTGTTAAAAGAGATGCTGAGATTATGTGGATGCCTGAAGTACATGATTTGAGGACAGTAAAGAACTGTAGTGTCCTCAAATATCCAATAATCAAATATCTAATAAAAAAATAACTAACTCTCTCTCTCTCACTTGTACTCTCATTCACTTCATGAAGTGTAATAATCTTCTGTTTTTTTTTAAGTAATAAAAATACATGTTGACATACTAATAACATGATATGTAAATGTACTGCACATGTATATACATATTTACTCACAGTTTATAAAAAGTCTCATTTAAAGAGTCCTGTTTATACTTGGCATCAGTGGATTCTTTAATTGAGAAGTAGTAAATATCAGCAATCATTCTAACATTTCACTTTCCCATATATTATTGTTCCGTATCTGATGAAATCTTTGCAATGTCCATTACTGACTGTAGCAAATTAGGAGGAAAGAAATCCAGATTCAAATGTAAGAAATTTATTTTAGTGACATTTTCATCCCATTGCATTTGTGTGCCTCTAGCATATAGAATACAAATTTTAACCTGACAAAACTCCTCTAGCAGGTTGGTTGTGTAACTGTTTGAAAGCCTTCCAGGCTGACCTTCTCAGTATGCAAGAGATAGCCTGCATTTGAATGAGGAAGAAAATAGGCATCTGGAGAGAATGTTGTTCTCTGGAGAAGTAAGTAGTGGTGCAGGGAAACTAGAGTTTCCCTGGTATGAGTGGATGGTAGCAGATGTGGCCTCTTAAGGTAACAGAGACACTTGAGAGAAGGGGAACACATGGTGTAGTGCAGAATACAATGAAGTCTTGAGGGTATAATGACAGGTATAGAAACAGTGACATGCATTGATGTTTCTTCATTCAAATAGCAGGAGTATCTGGAACAAAGGTGATGAATTGGTGATGTTGATAGCCTCAGACTGTCTAATGATTATTGGGATCAGTAAAACATGGATGACAGAAGATATACTGACAGGATCAGAAGCAGAAATGCATGGCATATTTTCACAGGATAGGAAGGGCAAATATGGTGGGGGAATATTGCTTATGATAAGTAATGTGTTGTATCCTCTCAGAGCAGAGGATATAGAGGGAAATGGCACCAATGGTTTTCAGACTATATGGTGTGAGATGCACATACGAAGGACAGGGTATTTAGTGGGATGTTGCTATAGGCAAGGGAATAAATACAGAGTATGAACAGCAGGATATGATCAGTTAAGCTTGTTGAGTGCAAAAAGATGATTGTTATGGGAGATTTTAATGACAGCAGTATAAACTGAGAAGAGGAAACTGTGTGTAGTAGCAGTAGTAAGGGAATGGAATTTATGGAAGTCTTTAAGAACAATGGGAGTTCTTATGTTTGGTGGAACAAGGGGAAGGAGCAAGGATAAGGGTCCATCCCTGGAACCATGGAATGCATTGTGTGTGATAGGGTGGTTAGAGCATGAATGGTGAATGAGTTGAGGGAGTGGCATGATAGACTTTGTGTTGTTTATGATAGATCTCCCACAATGAGTCTTGTGATTCCATGAAGGTCTTGAATAATAATAATAATAATAATAATAGTAGTAGTAATATCTCTGTGTTGTATTTGGTCACTTCTTAAATATTAAACTGGAACTTAATATTGGCTTTATTAGTTGACCAGAGATTTTTGTAAAATATATACAAGAATTGTCTACAAGTTTCACTAGCTGTTCTGGCTTCTTCAGAACCCTGTCTGGCTTCTTCAGGACCTGTGTAACGGTACATGGAACTAACATTTGCTAGTAAAAAAGAAGAATGGAGTAATTTATTTTAATTTAATTTGTGAAACTGGTAAAACTTGTAAACAATTCTTGTATATATTTTAGAAAAATCTCTGGTCAACTAATAAAGCCAATATAAAGTTCCAGTTTAGTAGTAGTAATAATTGGAATTCAGCACAGCAAAATTAATCACTGACTTTTGCTGTAAGGTAAAACGAAAAGTTTTTTTGCTTGTTACTGAGTGTAATTTTTGACCTTCAAGTTATTATTTTTCAAATTTTTTTCTCACTATGCCAATTTAATGGGAAAGGGAGCACTGATCTATGCATTCTTTCTCATCATGCCATTGAAATGATCTTACTGCTGAAACCAACATATAATGAAACAAATGAGAATTATAAATAGCTGAAATATGTGTGTTTATGTGTACTGATCTATCTTTTATCTAACTCTCAAGTAAACTTATCTTCAATTAACCAGTTCTTGAATGGATTAGTATGTCAATGGATCCTAGAACAGCACTTTGTAGACATACCTTCAATTAAACATCCCCTCAGTTAATTGTTTTCGTTAATTTTCCCAAAATGACTGGATAACTGAGAAAATCATTATTTGTAAATGCGTACACACACACACACACACACACACACACACACACACACACACTGTGTGTGTTTTTAATCCTGCAGAAAAAATTGATTAAAACATCTGAAAAACTGTCAAACCTCATAAAAGCATTTAAAATATGTATAAGCACAAACAATAATCAAATGAAACCCACCTGTATCTGCTTCAAAACAGCTTCAGTTTGGTCAACAAATATATCACTAAGCTCATTTAAGCTTTCTTTAGTCTTTTTTGCCCATAATTTAAGAGAATCTATCTTCTTTAAAAGTTCTTCTCTGTCTGTGATTGAAGATGAGAGGGTTGTTACATGCATTCTAACAGAATCACTCACATCATTAATCCGTCGTCTTATATCTGCTACCTCAGTTCTAAGAGCTGTTGCTGGTTTCTGAGATAAACTTTGAGCTAAAATATCAGATTCTTTCAAAATTTCTCCAAAGACATGTTGCTTTTCAGAAATTTCTAATGCCAATTTCTAATTAAGAAAAAAAAAAGCATAAACAATGACATGCAAAATGAGTATCAAAATTATTAATAAAATATTATTTTAAGCATGAAAAAGAAATAATTGAATCTATATAATGCATAGTAACTAAAACATTATTTTAAGTTTCATATTAAAACAAATGATTTATTCTATTTCATATTAAAGCAAATGGTTCACTCAGTTGTAAACAAATCTCTTTCTCTCCTTCTTCATTTTCTCCATTATGACTTATTTATATACAGATAAAATCAAACATAAAATGAAGGATAAGATCACAATCAGAATTATAAAGATTCCACAACAGAACATAATTCTTGCTCCTTACACAAAAAAATGAAGCAAATTTTTTTATTTGATTATACAGCATATATCAGTGGTTCTCAACATTTTTGTTTCCTAGAGCACATTCTAAAATACCGATAGGGTGACGGGCACCATCTATTTTTTCAAGCAAATTTTTTAAATTCTTTTGTTAAATGAATACATATAAAGTTTACATTATAATCAAATGTTTTATTACTTAAAAGTTTACATTTTATAAAAATTTAAATATATATATGTAAGTTAGTGTGATCTTTGGCATTGCATTTCATTGGTCAGTGCTTCATAATTAGGAGAATATGATGATATTCCAGTTCTTAAACTGGAATGAACAACTTCGAATGCACATCTACTTTACATTGTATGCGTTTAATACTCATCATGTGTCATTAATGCATGCGTCATATAGCATGCCATGAATTGTTGTGTGATTATTTCAAACTATACAGCACACGGTTGAACAGCGGCGGGCACACACAAATTGGTCGATGGGCGCCATGGTGCCCGTGGGCATAGGGTTGGGAACCCCTGGCATATATTATTAGTAGCAATTAGTGATATCATACTGTGTTCTTGGTTGTTAAAGGAGCTTTAGGAATCATTATTATTACTGTTTAGGAATCCATGGAGTGCAACTTATTGCAGGAGACAAAAACTACACATTTTTGAAAAAATACATATCATACTCCTTCCTGAACTCATTCTACTGACAAAGCACTCACACTTGACTATGGCATTCACCACTCTCTCCATGTAAACATCTAGTCCTATGCTAGCTAACCACGTGTTTACACAATTTTTAGTAATGACCCCCATTGTTCTCATCTTTCTTGTCATGCGTTGAAAAATTCCTTCTCCGCCGATCCTATAAAATCCTTTAGTAAATTATATGTTTCTATAATATCTGCTCTTTTCAACCTTTATTGAATAAATTTTTTAACACACAAACCTTCAATTTATTCTCATTTCATAGATCTCTCTCTCTCTCTCTCACTCCCTCTCTATCAGTATCTTGGTGGTGTGTGTCCCTAAATCCTCTCCACCACCACTCAACTCCAAAGAACCCAGGCAACCAGCAGCCCAGATGTGGCCATATCAAAAGCTTATTATCCCTCTTCAGAAGGATAACAAGCTCCTTGTTAGTGTACATCCAACTAATTCCATGACATATTCTCGCCACTTTTAAGATATGCTCTCCAAATGCAACTGCTGTTAACAGTAAGCATAATGAAACAACACAACATAACAAAATAAGAAAGAATAAGTAGATTAATCTTTAATAAATAGTAGGGTGTGAGTAGGTTGGATAAGAAGCAGGTTCTCTGCATGGAGAGTGATTGAAATGCATTGGCTGAAAGTGCAGTGAGTGTGGAAACTGTGAATGGGTTCAAGCATGAGAATGAGTATAAACCTCCCAAAATGAGTTGTTTGATTCCATCAAGGTCAGATATTAATAATAATAATAATAATAATAATAATAATAATAATAATAATAAATAAAAACTGAGATTTAAATTGCAGGAATTTCGAGTGTATTCCCCGTAAACTATCTGGTCAAATTTCACATGAAACTTTTATAGTTTCTGTATTTGGCTTTGAAATAATGCTGTATTTAATATCCACTTGATTTTTATAAATTTTGCATCACCGAAGTGAAGCCTTTTGGTCTTTATTTTAGTAAATAGGAATTATTTTATTTTATTTATTTATTTATTTATTACTGCTTGGTTAGTTAGTATATGAACTAACTACATTATTATCATCACTATATTCTTGATATGTATCCCCCCCCCCAATACTGCAGTATTACATCAGGACTCCAATACTGTCAGATCTTATATTTCAGTCTTATATTCCTATCTTCCCAGTATCAAACAAATGTTTTGCTAACCTCCATAGCTGAGATTAGCTACTGAATGTGAACAATTTCAAGTTCCTTCCTAATATCTTCATTTTTAATATGATTTTGCCATTGATGCAATCTATTCACTGATTTTTCCTGGAATTCTCATATATCTGTAGTCTCATTGCAATGTTTTGATTTGGACACTGTCCTATATATAGCTCTAGTGTTTTAACTAATTTCATTCTTATTTCTCACTTTCCTCTATAATTTTCACATTCAGTGTTGTTTTACACTTTACAGATATATCCAATGAGAGCATTACTCCAAATGGAATATTCTGGTGGCTCCCGAGCATGTCAGCTTTCCTTATTCTGTTGTCAATTTCAATATTTAATTTGCCATCTTGTTCTATATTTGTTCCATGTTTGTTCTATATCTTTCCCATTCAGAATGTAGCTGATGTTTTCAATGTTCCTGCCTATTTAGCAGTCTTTGTCTCTCTTTACTGCTGATTTTCATGCCAAATTTGTCATTACGTTTAGGTAAGGAATCCTGCAGATTTATACTGGATTTA
This sequence comes from Typopeltis vanoorti, assembly GCF_054136105.1. NCBI lineage: Eukaryota > Metazoa > Arthropoda > Arachnida > Uropygi > Thelyphonidae > Typopeltis > Typopeltis vanoorti. Next base: position 51,768,365 of record NC_143558.1, on the reverse strand, counting down.
TTTAAGGGTAGGCTGAGGAAGTGAAAGAACGCAAGAATGTAAAAGAAAAAGTAAGTGATAAAGGAGAGTAAGAAAAGATACATGAGGAAACAGAATTAAGGTGCAGCAAAACAAGAGGTAGAAAGATTACAGGAGTGACAGAGAGTGAAATTATCAGAATGCAGGATTTCATGAAAAAGTTATTTAAAATGAAAAATGAAGTGAAGAATATGGGTGGTGATATTAGATGTTTGGTGGAAAGAAATGAAAGTGTGCCAAAGAATGCAATGAAAGAAAAAGAGAGTAAAAGAGGTGACATGTGATTTGAGAATAGCAGTATATGGAGATTCCATTGTTAAAGGAATGAATTGGATTGACCCATTCTTTCGGCTATCCAGGATGGAGAATGAGCAAGATAATTCAAGCTTTGTACATGATGAGGAAATCTGCAAGAAAATTAGTGGTGGTTGTGGGGATAAATGATTTAAGTGGACATAAGGAGAATGTAAGGGTGAATATCAGGAAGTTATTGAGGAGAGTAAAAGATAACAGTATAGTGGGAAAGGTTGTCAGTGTACTGCTGAGTTATAACAATGATGAGTTGATATATATAGAGAGAATCATGAATGGTATTTTAGAAGAGGTGAGGTGAGGTTTGTAGATGTATGTGTTGCCGAGGTATGACAATGATGAGTTGAGATGAAGAGCCAGAATCATGAATGGTATTCTAGTAGATCTGTGTGAGGTGAAGGGAGTACATTTTGTAGATGTATTGCATGTATTTGAGGGAAGAATGGAATTATACAAATATGATGGACTACATTTGGCTTTGGAGTGAGTGAACTGGAGAAACAGTTGCTAGATGGAAGTGCAGTGTGTGTGATGCAATCAAAGAGATCAGAAGTAAGAGATGAAGTGAAACTTCAAAAGGGTTGTATTGAAGAGAGAGACAGAAGTGCTTGGCAATGGAAATAGTAGTAGTAGTAGTAGTGTGAGAAATGAAGAGAAAATGAGAATGCATGGGTATGGGAAAACGAGTGAAGCCCAGGTGGACAGAGAGAGATTGTTGTTTATAGCATAGAGAGAATGGATGTTTGAAGTAGTAGTGAGTATATGAATGAGGACGATCAGCATAGAAATGGAATAGATTAAGATGTAAGTGGGGAGGTTGAGACTGAGTGAAAATATCTGGTAAGTGGTGATAAAGGTGATTGGGCAAGGGGAGGTGTGGTGGGGAAATCACAACCAACAAGTAACTTGGGTAAGACAGGTTATAGACCTAAAAGTGAACTGCTATTCCATTACCCTCTATTCTATGAAAAATCTCTTCCATATTTAACTCAGTAACACCTTACCAACTTATATATCTCAATCACACACTCCTTTCTTTCTCCTATCCATGAGACTCTGCAAATGACACTCCTTTAATCTGTGTGTATATCCTATATTCTAAAGAATGGAAACCATCTTAGTCAATCTTCTCTGAAACTTTTGCTAACAAGAAGCTAAATATGTGCACATTATTTCACACGAAGTCTGATTGAGGCCTTATGCAATGGATTCATAATCTCTTTACTTCTGCAAATGAAGCTGCTTATGATTACCATAATCCGATGTTATGATTTCACAACTTGAACAATGTATCAATTTCAGCCTGTCCACAACAACTACCAGACCTTCCCTCTCCTTCATCTCGTTCAACATTTCTCCTCCAATTTTATATTTGGAATCCCATCCTTGCCTATCAAATTTTGAAACAATACACTTTGCAACACTGAAATAGTAGCTCCACTTACTCACTCACTCATTCAGTCTATTCAAATACTCCTGCAGAGCCACAGCATCTGTTTGACTTCTCATTGTTCTCCCCAACTTTGTATCATCTACAAACAACTAGACAACTAAATTTAAACCCACCCAAATATCGTTACTCTATAAGTTAAACAATAATAGCCCCAAAACAAACCTATGCAGCACACACTAGTGACTTTCCTCTTTTAGTATACTGCAATGCCATTACAACCTGATGATACCTATCTAAGACAATTGCCTATCCAAATCACTAATCTTAATATATATATATATATATATATTAAGTTTATATGATAAATAAGGTTACAGATATATAAAGTTATAATATTTTTAAAAAATGTAACATTATCTCTACCAAGTTAGGAACATGGATATTTAAAATGGTTTGCATTTTCATTGTATTAAAAATCTGGAAAGTAGTAATTGCTAAACGAGATAAATGCACAACAACTCCATTCATCTATAATCATAATCTAAAACTGAAAAATACCTTGAATTCTTCTTTGTGTTTCTCAAGTATCTGTATGTTGAAAGTTTCTGGAGCTCCTCTTTTAACTTGTTCTTCTATTCTTTTGAGCCAATTTATAACTTCTTCTAATTTTAAAGTGATATTTTCCCATTGAGTGACAGTGTTCTGAAGCTGCCCAACCCACTGTTGAACTGTTTTAAGAATCTGCTGCCAGTTATCCTGCAGGTCACACAGCTCACTTTGTACAGCTGAATCAGCATAATCTTTTTCTGTCTGAGATGCAATGTCACAGAGGTAGGTGATCTTGGTTTGGCACTCAGAGTAGAACTCCTACATACATTTGCATGTTGAAAATGAAACAAGATAATATTAGATTTATAGTGGTATTCATTTATAAAATATCTAAAAAAATATTAAAAAATTTATAGATGTACAAATATATCATTTTTATATTAGAAAAAACAACAGCAACTAATGTATCATACCAGTATATGAAAATAACTATTATATATATATATATGTATATATATATCTTTTAGAAAAAATTTAAATAAACAATAATTAAGAGAGTTTATATTTTACAAAATTAATAGAGATTTTGGATAACTAAAATGTATCAAATATTTTATTCTAGGTAAAGTTTACCAGATGAGCTTATATTTCATATCTGATTATAAAATAGGGAACAATTTACAAAATTCTTCTTTATAGAATTTGAAATTAAAAAGTACTTTTCTTTTATCAGTATTACATAATTTTAATGTACTAGGCAAAAAAATTTTAGATAAAAATATACTTTCATTTTCCTTCTCATCATAAGCTACATATTTTCTTCCACTTAAACATTTTTCCTTATTCATGATTAATGTCTAAAACATGTAGCATAAAGTATTCTTTCATTAATAAAACAAAAGGGATGGGTAATGCTATTGATGATAGAGAAAGTGTTATGTCCATACAAAGTAGAGATGCAAGAGGGAAATAGTGCCAGTGGTTTTGAGGCAGTATGGGGTGAGATAGAGGCGAACGGAATGAAATACTTGGTTGGATGTTGTTATAGACCAGGAAATGTGGATGGTAGTGACTAGGAAATGTAGAATCAAATTAGCCAAGCAAATAAGAAAAGCGTGATCATTATGGGTGATTTTAATTATGACAATATAGACAGTAATGATGAGATAGCAACTGGAAGTAAAGAAAATGAGTACAGTATGTAACAGAGGACACAAGAGTATTGAGGGTCTTAGATTTGGTCATCTCATCAGAGGATGTAATTATAAAAAGTGTCAAATCACAAACCAATTGGTGAGAGTGACCATAAGGTGATTACCTGGGTGGTTGCCAGCAGCGTGAGGATCTCTGTAAGAAAAGGGTATATGTGGAATGTGGAACTACAAAGAGGGGGAGGGGTGATAATGAAGAGCTCAGGATACAGCAGGTGTAGCATGGAATGAAGAGTTAGCTAGAAAAGAGATCAATGCAGCTTGGGGGATTTTCAAAAACTATCTAGTAGATGCAATGTCTAAATGTATGTGAGAAGGTTAAATAAAGTAAGTGTGAAATGGATGAATAAAGAGATTAAGCATGCAATACAGAGAAAAAGGGCATTATGGAGGCAGCATAAGAGAAGTGAAAATAGCCAATTCCATGAGGACTACAAATACCAGGCAAGGAGGGTGACTTAGTCAGTGAGAGTAGCTAAAGAAAGGTATGAACAGCAGTTAGCTAATGAAGCCAAAAAGAATCCTAAGGAGTTTTTTCGATATGTAGTCAGCAAAAGAAAGAATGATGATGAAAGGATGACATGGATTGGAGAAAAGGGTATAAAGAAAGCTGTTTCAGAAGGTGTGGTGGAGATACTTAATGAGCAGTTCAAAAAGGTCTTTCAATCTTGTGAATGTGACTTCATGGAGAGATTGAGAGCAGTTGATGATAGGGAGGAGAGACTGACTGTAAGTGAACAAGAGGTGTATGGGGAGTTGACTAAACTAGATGTAAATAAGGCTGTGGGACTTGATAATATATCACCCCGTATTCTGAAGGAATGTGCCAGGGAGTTGACACCTGCCTTGACATATTTTTTTAATACGAGTCTTGCGCTCAGTCAAGTTCCTAAAGAGTGGAAGAGGGGCAAGATTGTGCCACTTCATAAAGGAGGTGATAGAACTCAAGCATCAAACTATAGGCCTATCTGTGTGTCTGGTATTGTAGTTAAGTTCTTGGAGAAGCTTGTGAGAACTAGGATCCAGAATTGGGTTGACAACAATGGTATTATCTTTGATGGACAGCATGGATTTGCTAAAGGGAGGTTATGTTTTAGTAATCTACGTACTTATTACAATAAGGTGACTGCTTCCGTGGACAGAGGAGAAGGATACACTGTAATATATTTATTTTGCAAAAGGCTTTTGATGGATGACCGTATGATAAGTTGATAGTCAAACTGGAGTAGATGGGATTGGATATTAGATTGGTGCATTGGATTGGAGATTGGCTATCTGATAGGTATCAATGAGTTGTGTATGGGAGAAGCGATATCCAGGAAAAGGAAGGTTACTAGTGGTGTGCCTTAGGGCTCTGTTTTAGGGCCATTGCTGTTTAACTTGTATATTAATGATATTGGTGAACATTTGGATGGAGATATTCAGTTGTTTGCAGATGATGCAAAGTTGGGGTGAACCATGAAGAGTAGAGAAGATAATGTGACCTTACAAGACGACTCGAATAAATTGAGTGATTGGGCATGGAAATGGGGATATGAGTTCAATGTTGCAAAATGCAAGGTTTTAAAATTTGGAAAACAAAAATGGGATACAGAATTTATGATTGGTGAGGATATATTGTCAGAGGTGGAGGAAATAAGAGATCTGGGGGTGATAGTGGATAGTGAATGATTGGAATGCCTTGCCTGAGAGTGTGGTGTTTGCAGAGAATTTGAGTGTGTTTAAAGTATGGTATGATGAGCTGTGTGTTTGATAAAAGGACCTTCTACATGAATATTTGAATCCATGGGGTCTTGGGAAATAATAATAATAATAATAAAATATATTTGAAAAAAATAAGAAAAGTTACTAGACTCATGAAACTCTGATTCCAGTTTATTTTATTTTAATTTTTTTTATTTTTTTTCCCTTTACAAAGAAATAACCATAAAAACTACAGAGCAGTAAATTTATTAAACATGACTTATAAAATATATGCAACAACACAGCTCATCTCCAGGTTTAACAGAATGAAAATAACATGGCGAAATAATTAAACACCAGTTTAATAGTTCCAATATTTTAATACTATCACAAAAACATCATCTGAGATACAATATAAAAATTCTAATAATACAAACAATAAGTGGAAGATGTTAGACTAGAAGTCTCAAGTCCTAAAAAGGATACCCTCTATGAGTGCTAGTAGCTAGCCTTGGCTGTTGGCTAGGAAGTCTAAGAATTAGTTTCCCAAATTTTGGAAGTTTCATGCAACCATACACGTTATTTTATTTTATTTTATTTTATTATTTTTTTAAATCTGCTGCTGATTACAAAAATGTCTTTGTCACATCCTCCTCCCCCTTCATTGTCCATTCGTGAAACTTCACTATGCAGTGAAGCATAGTAGTTTAAAGTTGGGAATTGTGCAGCAGAAATATGTTAGAAGGTAGATAGTGAGTGTATTGTTGCTCTCCCCACCTGAGAATACAGGTGGGGAGAGCAACAATAATTAATGATATGATAGTGAGAATGTGTCAAAAGAGAAGTGTGGAATACATGGATGGTCAGAGTGCATTTCAGTAGAGCAATATGGTCACCAGGATTTGAAGGGAATGAAGTAAACTTGGATATGATTCAGAAGTTGATAATAGAAATGATATCAGTGTGCTGTACAGTATCCATTATGAAATTAGACTGAGGGCATGCAATGTGAATAGTTTCACGAATGGACAATGAAGGGGGAGGAGGATGTGACATTAGTTAGTTTTAAGGAAAAAACAAGATAAAGGAATAAACAGAAGAATCACACAAGGAAACAAAGTATTTTAGATGTATAAAGATTATCTCATAGGAAATTTACATATATACCTAAAAAGAAAGCTCTTCAATATATGCATTTACATGTATGCAAAATTAGAAGAGAGTCTGTGTAGCTCAGTGGATGTGACATTTGCACACCACGGTGCTTGACCATACGAAGGAAGACTTTGTTTCGAATCTAGTCATCGACTAGAGGAAATGAGTGGTTAGCGTATCTGCTCACCAGCCAAAAGGCTGCGGGTCTGAATCCTGCCGTGGGCATGAATGTTTGTGATTGCCTTTGGAAATACTAGTGGTGGTAGTCTGCAGTAGATGGCATTGGTGTAGTTGCAGTTAGTTGGTGGATTGAAGGAGTTGTAGAGCAGGTGCCCTCCCTCGATGAATCTTTGGACTCCCTGGAGGTGTTTAATAATAATAATAATAATAATGCATTATGCCAGTGTTTACCTAAGGAAGTGAGACATGGAGAGAAGAATGCTCCACATAACAAAAAGGGATAGAATAAGAAATACTAGAATTAGAAGACGATTGGAAGATATTGAAGAAAGATATTGTGAAGTGTTGCAAAGCATATAAATGAAGGTGGGTTGGCCATATTAGTAGACTGCCAAACAAAAGGTGAACAAAATTAAACACTGAGTGAGTACCAAGAGAAGGCAAGGTCGTGAACATGCGGACTGTAAACAGGTTTAAGGAGTGGTGTGAAAGACTTTGTGTTGTCTAAGATGAGCCTCCTGCAATGAATAATAATAATAACTAACTGAAATTATTAAACCGGTTTACAAATCAAATAAAAAATACCATAAAAGCATAAAAAGGGGCAAAAACAGAATCAAAACATTCAAAAAGTGACAGGAAGGCTTAGACAAATATGTCCCCTACTTCCAGTGGTATGTGGAGAAAAAAAGGATTCAACAAGAACAACATTTTATTGTAAATACCTTGATGTTTGCAGATGACCAAGTAATATGTGGAGAAACTGAAAATAATCTCAAAAAGCTGTATGTAAATTAAATTCTATAATATAATATGTCAAATTTTCATGAAAAAACTAAAACCATGGTAGTGAAAGGAAAATTCCACCTAAATAAAACTGTTAAAATAATTGCCCAAACCAATAAAGTTAACTATTTGGATTATAAAATAAGTTATAGTGAATATTTAAACATATCTAATAAAATAAATAGTCTAAATAGAAAATGATTCACATAAGTTAGAAGAAATTGTATTTCTTATACTTCAAAGAATACTGATCAGTATATAATCTTCATGTTGGCCATTAATAACATGCATTAAATATAAGCATTAATAAAAATGGTATAAATAATAATAATAATTAAAGAATGAATAAGAACAAATAAGGCAGAACTTAATTTTTAACATAATTTAAAATACCATAATTTCCCATTATCAATTTTAAAAAAATATAGAATAAAATTAAGCAAAACTGCATATATGATTTTCAATAAGGCATAAACTAAGAATTAATAATATATTTTCAGTGAAAGCTAAACAATAAAATCAGATCAACCTGAACATTTCAATTCAATTATTTATTTTCCTTAAAAAATTAAAGTAGCCCAGTAAAGTGGCCTACATCAATTTGTTTATAAATAAATAAATAAACCATGATTTTCTTTATATATAAAACTGTTTTGTCGACCTAGGTATAGGCTAAGATAACAAATTTAATTCAATTTAGATGAATTTGAACAATGAGCCTTAGTGTTTTAAGTAGCTGAATCATATATCATCATATTCACATGTAGTAAACAAAGCTAACAAAAAAAAAAAAAAAAAAAGAAGTGCAACATGCAGATAAAGCTCCTGTGTCAGTTACTGCTCTTTGAGAAGAAAGTTAAAAATATTATAAATCACATGGTATACTCTCTAAAAAGAAAATAGGTCAGCAGAACCAATGTTAATGGATGAGTCTAAAATATAATACAGGCAAGTTTTAGGAATTTGCAATTCTTTACCTAATATGAATTTCAATTTGTAAAAATTAATGGATGTTAATTTCTGTCCTGAAGTTATATATATATATATATATATATATATAACTTCAGGACAGAAGTCACATATATATTCAATTTCTTGTCACATATGCTAGGCAAATAATCAAATTGCAATGATGAGTATATGCAATAAGCATAAGTCTATAAATCTGTAAATGATATATTCTACAAAATTAGAATCTAAGATTACTATTTTAGAACCACCACTTATAAAATGTGATAAGAAATAGTGACATTAATAAAGCACCAAGAAATGTAGCAAAACATGAATAAAGTACACTAACCTGAATCTCTGTTTGTTTAATCCTTGCATCTCCTAAAGAATTGGGCTGAGGAGCACCAGCATCAACTCTAGTCTGAGCTCTCTTAAGTTCAGCGCGTTCTTTATCAAGCAGATCTTTTAAATATTCCAATGCTTTTGTATTAGTAGTGATAAATTCTTTCTGTGCTATGGTGTTATCTTCAAGCTTTCTTAGTTGCTCATGTAGTAATGCCAACTGAGAGGTTAATACCCGAACATTTGGATTGTCTGGCTGGTCTCTGACAAGCTCCTCAGTTTCCCGTTCTAAGTTGGTTAACACCTGCTTGTGGTCCTTAATTTCACCAAGCAGTGCCTACAGAAGGAAAGTATTAAAAAAAAGAGAACTTTTGGCACACTACTAAGACCTAAATAAGTTAATGGCAAAGAGCCAGATTAACTTTTTGTTATGTTGCTGAAAGCTCAATGTCCTAACTAAAACATTCTAAAAATGCTGCATCATATAAAGTCTCTGGTTTAAATCTAGTACAAACAAAAATAGTAGAAAGGAAGAAAACTTGTAGTTTACTAATTTGTCAAAGATAAAATATATCTTTGACAAATAAGAAAATAAAAAAGGCAAAATATGAACTGCATCAACAGTAACAGTTATATAGTTTTAAAATAAAATATGGAATTCCATGTTACTCAGATTCATGGGAATAAAAAAAAAGCAATGCTTTGTATAAACAAAAATCTTCCATATTTTAATTTCAAAACAATATTTAAATGAAAAATCTATGAATTACTTTAAAAGTATAAAAGATAAAATTACCAAAGCTTAAATAATGCTATATATATACATCTATATAATTTATACAACAGATAATTGTTATATTATTGTAAAATTTTAACAAAACCATTACAATATTCAAAAGAAGTCTTCAACTTGAGGGGAATGATAAAAAGAAAAAAAATACAAGGAATGAGGACTGTGTAGATTTGAAAGTTGGGACAAAGTAAGATTTATACTGTCTAGTTTGGCAGTAGTATGGTATCACAGCTCCTCTTCTATGGGAAAGTGAATGAATGAGTGACTGCCAAAGAGTGTTTGCAACTAGATTGATACTGTAGAAAAGAGTGAATAAGTGCAAAACATAATTATAATAGTATGCAGAAATGACTTGAAAGGATAGCAGGTGAGTGCTTCAGCTGATGCAATTAATGGACTAGTTGGTTGCTATATCTAGTCCATTATTTTTGGTATAATAGTAGTTATTTGGTATAACAGTAATTATTTGGTATAATCTGAAAGGAAAAAGCTGTTAAATTTATTTATTTACAGATTTCAGAAATATGTACTGATTCCACTAATGCAAATAATTAAGAACACAAATAAAAATGACTACATCCATATAAATACATAAATAGAAAAAAATCACCTTCGCAAAATGACCAATCATTTTGCAGAGGTGTATCATCAAGGTGGAGATTTTGCAGTTGCTGATACATGTTAAATTTGAGGTAGATGAGCAAGAGGTGTTCAGCATTTTGAAAAATATCAATGTGAATACAGCAGTCAAATTGGATGGCATGTTATCCCATGTACTACGTGAATATGCAAGAGATAAAGGTGGCTCCAAGAGATATGTAACAAATTACAGACTAATTAGTAAGTTAGGAAATGTTGTTAAAAGTATTGAAAAATTTGGTTAAAGGCAAATTCCAGAAGTAGGTGGATAGAGATACGATAGTCTATCGTGGGCAGAATGACTCTGTAAAGTGTAGGTCTTGTCTTAGTAATTATTCATATTTTATAATGCTGGCCTAATAGACCAAGTGGTTAGCATATCTGCTCTCCATCCAAAAGGCTGCGGGTTCGATTCCCGCAGTAGACATGGATGTTTGTGATTGTCTGTGGAAATAGCAGTGGTGGTGGGCAGTAGATGGTGCTACTGTAGTTGCAGTTAGAATGAGCTGTAGAGTAGACAGAGTTGTAGAGTAGGTGCCCTCCCTTGATGAGTCCTTTGACTCCCTGGTGTCATATAATAATAATAATAATAATAATAATAATAATAATAATAATAATAAGGGGTGCTTAAGGGTCAAAGCTGTATAACTGAGCGGAGACCTCCACATAGCCTTTAAAGGAATGCAGAGAACCGACCAGGGCTTCTAACCTAATGTCCAATCCTCACCTTCTCGTGGTGCACCCTGTTGGGTATCTACTTGGATACTGAACAAACGAGGATGGGCTGGCAATTTGGGATTTAGCCGACCAAATTGTATTCTTATTGGTTAAACCAAAATAAAATATGATGGTACAACATGACAAAATTTCATGCCAGATGGGGTGTCTGTTGTTTTCGCCAGGGAACCAGGGCAAACAGCGAAAAGTCAGCTACTGGAAGAAATCTGAAAACAAACCCCAACTCAACATCACCAGAGTTAAAGATCGGTACTATCAACGTAAGAAGCCTGAATGGCAAAGAAATGGAGCTAGCTGAGGAATTAGATAAGTACCAGATCGACATAATAGGAGTGACTGAAACAAAAAAGACCAAAACTGGTGAGATCTTTCTGAGCAATAAATACAAAATGTTATATTCAGGCAATGACAATCAAGGAAAAGAAGGAGTAGCCATAGTATTCAACACACACAAAATACGAGGCTAATCTTCTTGAATGGCAGTCAGTCTCAAGTAGAGTAATGTGGGCAAATATGAGAATGAGGAACTGGACAATGAGACTTATTTGTGCCTATGGTCCCACAGAAGGTTCTACTAAGGTAGAAGTGGAAGAATTTTTTGAGGCTTTAGAAAAAGCAACTGACACAATGAAAAAGAAAAGTTGGTCCTTGTTGGGGATCTAAATAGCAGAGTAGGAAATGATTGTCAGACACACAAAAATATTTTGGGAAAATTTGGAGAAAAGAGCAAAGCTAATAATAATGGCAAATATCTGTTGGATTTCTGCTCAGGACATGAACTGGTTATTACTAACACCATGTTTCAACATAAAAATGTGCACAAATTCACATGGAGAGAAGAGGCTAGGAATAATAAAAGTCTCATTGACTATGTTATTGTTGATAGTGATCTTTTCTTCCTGGTGCAGGACACCAGAGTGTACAGAGGATTTGAAATTGCAAGTGATCACTATTTAGTCTTGAGCAGGAAAAAATTGAATTTCATATTGAAAAGAATAACATGTAAGAAAGTTTTAAAGCGAATAAAAGTTGAGCAGCTCTCAGATGTGAACTGTAGACTAAAATACACAAAGATTATTGAAGAAAAAATTAAAGAGTTTGAGAACAGGAATCAAACCTTGGAGTGGCAAACTCTGAAGAAAACATTGATTGATTCTGCCAGAGAGGCATGTGGTGAGGTTGTCTACAAGGATAAAAAAATCAGAACTCCCTGGTGGACACAGGAAGTTAAAAAGGCAGTGGAGGAAAAGAAGAAAGCATATCGAAAGTTCCTGTCAAATAAATCAGCTTGTGCTCTTAGAGAACATAGAGACAAATGTAAGAATGCTAAACACTGTGTAAAACTAGCTAAATAAAAGTCATGGGAGGACTTTGGCAAGAATATAGAAAATAAATATCAAGAAGATGGCAAAATATTCTGGAGGTTGTTGAAGAAGCTTAGGAATGGAGGAAAAAGTGCTGTAAAAGGAGTTAGAGATGATAAAGGTGACGTGAAAACGGGAGAAAAAGATATCCTTGAAGTATGGAGTAATTACTTTGAAAAACTGCTAAATGAAACAAGCAGTGATAACAGCACAGTGATAAAAAACAATGACCAGGCATGCAGGCAGGAATACATATCCATACTTGAAGTAGAAAAAGCCACCAAAGGCTTGAAATGTGGAAAGCCAGTTGGAGTAGATGATATTCGACAAGAAATGCTGAAGTATGGTGGTATAAGAGTCTTACAGCGGCTGCACTACATAATTCAGAAAGCCTGGACAGAGGGACGAATTCCCGATGATTGGAGTAGAGCTCTCATAGTACCCATATATAAAAAGGAAAATAAAACTGAATGTGAGAATTATAGAGGTATTTCCCTACTGAGTGTTCCTGACAAGATCTATGCAAGTATACTTGAGAAACGGTTGAGAAGAATTGTGGAAGAAAAGCTTGTTGAAGAACAAGCTGGATTCAGGCCAAATAGAGGCTGTCAGGATCAGATCTTCACTTTACAACAAATAGTCGAGAAAACATGGGAATATAACAAAGATCTGTATTTAAATTTTGTCGATTTGGAAAAGGCATATGACAAGGTGCCAAGAGAGAAGCTATTCAATACGCTGCAGTTATGGTAGGAAGTCAATTGAATAAATTCATATGGAATAAGAGAGAAATTAGTCGGAACACTAAATTAGCTGTATACAAGACAGTGTTCAAACCAGTTTTAACTTATGGATCTGAGAGCCGGGTCAGAAGTAAAACACTTGACCAAAGACTAGAGGCCACAGATATGAGAGTCCTGAGAAAGATTACAGGTGTGAACAGATGACATCAATCGCAATATCATATTAAAAATGAGGATATTAGGAAAGAACTTGACATTGTCAGCATCCAGGAATGCGTTAGCAGAGCTAATCTCAGGTGGTATGGTCACCTAAACAGAATGGGCGAGGAAAAATTAGCAAAACAAGTGTTCTCTGCCAGGTTGGCAGCAAAACAACCAGAGGAAGACCAAGATATAGGTGGATTGATACGGTACAAAGTGCCTTAGACGATAGAAATATAAGATCTGATAATGTTGGAGTCTTGACAAGTAACAGACTGATTTGGAGGAAAATTGTAGATAGGAAGTTAGTAATGATATAATTTTTTCATGTAGTACTATCATATCCTGTACACCCCTTGTGGGTGCATGGCAGGAATTTGATGATGATGACGATGATAATAATAATAATGAAGTGACAGTGAAAATAAATGAAGATAAAGGAAATGGCTACACCAGCGTTTCTCAAACTTTTCCTATGACTGAACACTTCGCAAATCCTGAAATTTTAATGGAACACCTTGGTTAGAGTTGAGTATCATCAGATCTTGTATTCAATGTAAATCTAAGCATGCACTATCTCTGCAGCAGGCTGTATCGCATCAAAAAAATGCGACAGAGCACACTACAGGCATGCCGGCCTGAAGCACATTGCATTGACCTTGCTTATGACGTTTCCTAGAATAGATACCTCTGTACTTCACTCGTGCCCAGAGGTGTCAACAACCGAGGGTGGCTGAGTCAAGGCCGGCATGCACTTACCTTAATGGCACAACCCACATGCAAAGTGAAGAGTGCCTGATTTTCAAACATGTGCAGTTTCAAAAAGTGTGAACTTGTCGCAGCATTTAAAACCATTCTAGGCTCATATTAATTTTGATAATTTTTCAAGGAACACTTATTCACTTTCTTCAAAACACCAGTGTTCCAAGGAACACAGTTTGGGAAACGCTGGGCTGTACCATGATACTACTGAATTTTTTACAGGAATTTGACAGAATGCCATATGGAAATCTATTACAAAAGTTGGAGCCAGTGGAAAAGAACATAAAGATACACTGGTGTCCAAAACCTAAAGATGAACACAAAATATGAAGATTACAACCACAAATTCATATGAATCAGCTTATGGCAATTTGCATAACTAATGATTTCAAGTAGAAAGTGGGTACACATTCAAATTTTCGAATTGCATGCAAAAGGGTCATGTGGTGGCACTCCACAAGATAAAAAGTAAAAGGCTGCAGTAAGCAAATTGTGTTTGAAGGAAGATGCTTTCATCAAGGAATAACGTTACAAACTTGGATGTCAAGTAATGTCTCAAAAAACATCATTTAGATGTTTTCACATGGGAAAGAATTATTGGAAAGCTTGAAGAAAGCCACAGAATTAATGATATTGCCAGAGAGTTTGGAATCTTACATAGCATTTCAAATCAATGGAATGTGTTCCAGACATTTGCTAACAAGTCGTCCTCACTCAACCATGGAGCACAAAGACAGATGTTTGGTTATAACAGCAAAATATAATTGATGCACAACAGTAGGTCAGCCAGCTCTATTCAAGGTATATGGATATCTCGACAAACTGTGGCAAGATGTCTGCAACAAGTAGGCCTATATGCCTGAAGGCTGCATCCCTTTATCCACAACACAGTGTAGAGCATGTTTTCAGTAGTGTTGTTTCCATAAAAATTGGACAAGACACCAATGGGCTAATGTACACTTTACAGATGAGAGTTTTTTAGCCTTTCCACCAATTCCAGACAACACTTCATCTGCGTGAAAGTGGTACTGCTTACCATCGCAAGACTGTTCTTGAAAGGGATAGATACATGATGTTGGGTTCATGTATGAGGCATTATATTTCATGGACACATCAAGCCACAAGTTCTAGAAAAAGTGACTATGACTGGTGAATGATATTTCAATAAAGTAGTTCTTCTACGTCATGTTTGATTATTCCATGGTGCTGTATATGAAAAATTCATTTTTATGGATGACGATGCCACACCACAACAGAGAGAAAAACATTTAAAGAGATAGTATAAGGCCAAAACAAGCCAGTAGGCATAATACTGTGAAATGTTAGGAAGAAAGAGCAAGAGCTTGTATGTGACATTGATAATGCTGATTATACTTTATTCATCGACCACTCTATGCAATAAAACCTGCTCCTTATCTCCATTGTTCACACCCTTCACATACAACTTTCAGGGAGGGTCTCTTGTTCTACTGCATCACCCTCCAGTTTATGAAAAATCTCTTCCACATTAATCTGGTAACAACTTCCTCACCAACTTTTATATCTCAATCATATTCTCCTCCTACTCATATTCAAATAGCATGCCCTCAACCTTCCTTCATACCCAAAGACTAGAAACAACCTGTCACTCATCTCTGGATGCTATATATCCTCATTCCCAATGAAAACCAAGAGACTAAATCTGCATGCAATAATCCATATATAGCCTGATTAAAGACTTATACATAGAACCATAAATCCTTTTCCTTATGCATGTCAAGGTCCTCTCATCATTGCCATAATTCAATGACTTTACAACTTGAGCAATATGACCCCTAAATTTCATATTATTTCTGTCCCACAGCCATTCAGATCTCTCATCTTCTCTACATCGTTTAAAATTTTCTCATCAATTATATACTTGGTATCCCATACTTATCTAACAAATTTCAAACTTAACACTTAGCAACATTGAAATATCAGCTACAATCACTTGCCCACTCATTAGACGACAATATCTCATCATTATTCTTCTTTTTCATCATCTGCAAACAGCTGCATATCTCCAGTTAAACCTGTCTCAATATCATTAATATATAAGTTAAGCAATAAAGGAGCAAAAACAGATCCCCTGTGGCACACCACCAGTAACTTTCATTTTCCAGGTTACCATTCCCACCACACAGACAACTTGTTGATACCTATCTGACAGTCACTCAACTGTCCAACTTGCAAATCTTGTACTAACCTCATACAAATCAATTAAGTTAACAACTTATCATGTGGGAATCTATCAAAGGCCTATACAAGTTCTAAGTATACCATTGTATATATCTCCCTTATCCACAAACAAATTCCTAAAACTGTATGCAACATGATCTCCCTTTAACAAAACATAAACATCACAGAGAATATTGTTGTTGTCAACCTAACTCTGAATCATTGCCTTCCCCAAACCGCCAACTCCTTCAGAACACCCCCCCTCCAAGACCTATAATTTGTAGCTTATGGCTTATCACTGAAGTGAAGTGAAACAATTGTACCTTCTTTCTATTCTTCTGGGACTCAAACTTGTTGCAATCTCTTGTTAAATCTTGGGATTTGGAAAGAGTCAGTAGGTGGCATTTCACTAGAAAATTTTGTAAAGAAGACTCCCATTTCAGATAAGTTTTTTTTAATAATTAATTGAAAATAAGTGTGTGTTTATGAGTAAGAGTGTGGTAAAAGTTGTGCAATTGCAGTATGTCTAGTATGTGTGTGGACTTGTTTTTTAAGTTTGTTTAGGAAATCGTTAAACTTAGAGTGGCATATAGTAACTGGCCAATGGAAGATGGCAGTGGCTTTGATTTCAGTCGTTTCATGAAATGTGAGGTGTGCTATATGTATTCATTCTATTAAATTATGGATATTTAAAGAAGATGGAAAGATGGTGTGTGTGTGAAGTGTGACCTGAATGAGGACGTAATGAGTAGTAATGTATTGGTAACTGAAAATGTTAGTAACAAGAATGCTAAGAGGAGGATGAGTGCTCAACTGATAGTAAATATGGACAGTGTAAAAGAGCAGCAAAAAATTGATAAAAAAAGTCTTGAAAAAGAAAACAAGCGATCTGAGGCACTTAGTTGATAGTAAGAATGACGAAAGTGATAAGAATGTAGCAGAAGCTGAAAAACAGTGTGCAATTAATGGTATGGTACTAAACAGCATTGATAGCAAACAAGCATGTATGGCTGGCAATAAAATTGAGAGAGTAAATGAGAGCAAAAAAATGATGCAAGATTTGAAAGCTGAGTAGGATAAGATGGGGCAAGAGACGAAATGGATGTGGAGTGAAGAAGATGAAAATAAATTATGTCTGTATGAAAGAGGTAATGAAAGACCCATGAGCAGAAAGAATAGGGATTCAATTAATAGGAAAGATGCACAAAATTTGTTTTCCTGGAGTTAAATGAATAGAGTGGTCGAGGCGCTAATTATAAGGCATAAGCATGCAAAAGAGTTGGTAGTGGTAATAGGGACAAATGACTTGACTTAACTGGGGACAAGGAACACGTAAGATTGGATATCAGGAGGTTGCTGAGAAGAATAAAACATAATTGTGTGAAATAAAAGGTAGTCAGTGTGTTCCTCAGGTATAACAGTGATGAAATCTGGCAGAAAGCAAAGATTGTGAATGATATATTAGCAGAAATGTGTGAGAAGAAAGGAGTGTAGTTTGTTAATGTGTGGAATGAGTTTGAAAAACAAAGTGTGATGGACAGAATCTGAATGGTTTTGGTGTGAGTCATTTGGAGAGACTGCTGCTGGGAGGTACAGAAATTGAATAAAGAAGTGAGTGGCATGAGCATAGAGAATGAGAGAACAAGTATGCAAGACAGATAGAGAAAGAGGGAGGCTCAGGGTGGACAGGGGAACACAGCATGAGAAAGGTTGATGTGCTCTTGGAGCATCAACCTTTCTCATGCGTGTTCCACATGATAAGTTGATAGTCAAACTAGAATGGATAAGTTGAGTATTAGACTATTGTACAGGATTGGAGATTGGCTATCTGATAGGTATCAGCAAGTTGTATATGAGGGAGCAGTATTCCATAAGAAGAACGTCACTAGCGATGTGCATCAGGAGTCTCTTTTAGGACCATTGCTGTTTAAACTATACACTGATGATATGGGAAAGTTTTGGATGGGATTATTCAGTTGTTTGTGATGATGCAAAGTTGGCATGAACTATGAGGAGCAGAACAGACATTATGGCCATACAAGACTTGAATAGATTGAGTGAATGGGCACATTCACTCAATCTATTGTGGGGATGCCAGCGCAATGTTTGCGAAATGTAAGGTTTTAAAATTTTGGAAACAAAGATGGGATGTAAAATTTACACTTGTTGAGGATATGATGTTGTAGGCGGAGGAAATAAGAAATCTTGGGGTGATGGTAAATAAGGATCTAAAATTTAGAGGACACATTACTAAAATTGTGAGCATAAAACAAATTCTGTGAATGATGCAGAGGACACTGACTTGTAGGAGATTCTTGTTCCAGTGTATAAGGTCTTGATTTGGCCACATATGGACTACTGTGGACAGATTTGTTCACCTAGTTTACAAAACGATGGAGAGATATTTGAAAGTGTCCAGAGGTGACTAACTAAGGTAGTTTTTCATCTCTGGAATGTTGAGTATAAGGAAAGATTGAGAAGATGTAATTTACAGAGTATAGTGGATAGGAGGAAGAGGGGTTATATGATAAAGACATACAAGTTAGTAAGGGGTTGTTATAGCATCAATGTTGAAGAGGTTTTTCCTAAAATGGAGAGAGATCAAAGGAGAACAAGTGGCCATCCCTGGAAGCTGTATAAAGAGGATGTGAACAATGGAACATAAAGCAAGTTTTTTGTATGCAGCAGTGTGAATGATTACAATGCCTTGCCTGAGAGTGTGGTGTCTGCAGAGAATTTGGATGTGTTTAAGGTAGGTGTTGGATCATGACTTCTTCTCAATCACGTTTTATCGTCTTACACTTCTCTCTCTTTAGTATTTAACTAGTTGTAGGCTGATATATCAATCAAATATGAAGAAAATTTATATTATACTGTGCCACTCCATATTCTGAATTGCAAGAGAAATTTAGATAAATTAACCTTCAACTGTATTAGGTTATCATAAGCTGATTTTAGGCCAAGGTTTTTATTCTTATTACATAGGGTTCCCGCTAAGATTCGTATTATTTTAATGAGCAGTGCAATGTAACAATCAGGCAAATACAAGATTCAATTCAAATAAAATTATTTAATGCAGTGTCACATAAATACATCATAACACAATATTCCAACAGGGACATTATAATTAAACGAATATAAAGCTCTCATTAAGATTCTAGTATACTACTCAGCTGAGCTTAAACTTTATAATTAAAGTTTATATTTAACAGATCTTATTCTTCTTATTACAGAGAACTTCTATCATAACCTTACTCTGATCAAGGTCACATCTAAAAATATTTAAATATCAAATCAGTTCAGTTGTATTCAGAAAGAATACAACTCGTGAACCATACCATCTGACATTTATTTGTAATTCTCTAAGCTCAGTTAATCAAAATTAGTTCTTGTAAGTTCGAGATTCCTAAATTAAAACAAATATGCTTCTCAATATTCTGGTTCAGTCAATGAACACTTAATTCAATAAAAGAGCACTTGTCACTCGAAGAGGGAAAAGTCTTAGCACTTCACACATTAAATCTTGACTCGCTGAATGCAACAACTAGGAACAATTTACTTTCAGTGGAATTAATGTTCGTTACTTCTCGCTAAGTATAGTATAGATAATATTACCAGAATATTCATCACATCTTAAGGAGATCGAACAACAATTTTTAAAGCCCTTGCTGACTTTTACTTTGTAGTAACACAAACTTAAAAGAATCTTCCATTTCCGTGACTGATTTATAGACTCGGGAGAATATAACCATTATACACTTGGTTTAAATTATTATTATTATTATTATTATTATTCCGGTCAACTCCAAGGAGTCGACAGACTGATCGAGGGAGGTCTTAACATCATGTCAAGGACAACTATTCGACATTCACACAGTATCTATCATACCTCGCCTTGAACTCATTCACAGTCGTAGAACCCAGAACAGATTCTGGCAGCTTATTCCATTCATTCATCACTCTCCAAGTAAAAAAACCTAGCTTTAACACCCCTGCTAACCACATTTTTGCCCAGCTTCTATGTATGGCCTCTAGTCCTTCCACAACCAGTCCTATTCTCAAAAATATCTTCTGGATTAATCTTATAGAAACCCTTCAGTAATTTGAATGTCTCAATCATATCACCCCCTTTTCTGCCTATCGACCAATTTTTGCAACCCACAAATCTTAAACCTGTTCTCATAAGATTCATTCCACAGACCTGTACAACATTGGGCAACTCGTTGCAAAGGTGGAGCAAGCTAACATCACTCCTATCTCAGTATCTCCCATAATGCAAAACACATTTCCTTGCAGATATGTATAATGTTATGCATTAAGGGAAGGGCCACTACCCAGACTAGTTCAATCTTTATTGAGGTCTCTTCAGTGGGAGCCAGGTCCAAGGGGAGATACTTGGCAGAAGCATTAGCAAGGTCATCTCTACCTATGAAGAGACCTCAATAAAGGTCGAAACCTTTATTGAGGTCTCTGGGTAGTGGCCCTTCCCTTAATGCATAACATTATACATATCAGCAAGGAGATGTGTTTTGCATTATGGGAGATATTGAGATAGGAGTGATGTTATCTTGCTCCACCTTTGCAACGAGTTGCCCGATGTTGTACTACCTTACCTCAGTCCTGAAGATACTTTCAGGCGCAAACTTTGTCTGCTCATACTTGGATAAAGGAGTAAACTAAATTTATTACACCATATTTGGATTATACACAAGAAATGAGATGGCCTGTATTGAACTCAAAAAGGGGATGTATAAATCATACATGTTTGGTAGCAGTTTTCTTTTATATGAACAAGTGCAAACTGAATTGCATGTAACTCTGCTACATAATTACGAAATGAAAGGGATCTGATTGAATATGATAAAATCAGGAAATATAGCAGCACAATGAAGAAAGGTATCGGATTTTTAACTTCAATATAGATGGGAAAGAAATCAGAGTGCTCCTCTGTATATACCAAATAATTGCATCTAGATAGATGATGGAGTGTGAGACTTCCTAGTTGGCGCAGTGGAGTTTACAGGATGGAGTGCAAATCTGCCAAGGAGGAATTCTGATATGTTTGGTGTAGGTAATGTTATCAACATTCGTGCCAATAGCTTGCATAATCTCTTTAGCATACCAAAGGGACATATGGCAATATGAAGTGTGAGTCTCCCAATGCAGAGAAAATATACTAGTCTACGTAGTATGCTCTAGAAGAGACTTTATTTTTAGGGCATAGTTAAGAGACAATAGTTTCCTTCTAAGTGATAGTGCCAGTTCATTTGCTTCAATGACTATGTGGGCAATGTCCAAAAGACACCAGTCATTATCTGTACAACCTGACGATGGATGGGATCCAACTATCACAGGCTACTCAGCCTTCCAGAACCACATGTGTGAGATCAATAATCAAGCTTTGAACATATAACTGCATGATAAAGATGAAGAATGAAGATTAATCTGCACGTCATTTAGTAGAAAACAGAGTGGAAAGGAGACAATGCTCTCTTTCACTTTTCTCTCAAGTGATGATGAATGTGTGAAGGAATGTAAACTTTCTCTCAAAGTTCTTGACAGAAATGGCTTTTGTTGTTACTGGAATAACAGATTCCCAATTTTTAACTTGGGATTTGGGTGAAGAGGGCATTTTAGGCAAAAGTGTACACAGGCACTTTTTTTTCTGCTAGTGGTGGTGGTGGCAGGGAGTAGATGACATTAGCATAAATACAGTTCACTATAGTTGGTGGATTGAGTGGTGAAGAAGGAGAGCTGTAGAGTAGGCGCCCTCACTTGATGAGTCTTTGGATCCTTGGAGGTGTCACATAATAATAATAAAAAAAGAAAAAAATAAATAAAAAACTGAACCTCTTACTGAAGTTGTTTTTCAATTACCCTCATGTTAATAGAGTGAAGTCATCAACATATACAGCATTGCCTACAGTGGGAGGAAGCTGTTTAGGGATTGAATTAAAGTTGACAGTAAAGAATGTCGCAAGACAAAGCCTTGAGGAACATCCTCTTCTTGATGACAGGACCAAGATAACAGTCTTCACACTTGGACTTAGAAGACTCAGCTAGACAAAAATTTATTAATAAATACAGGAGGGTACGCTCTGAGACTTAGATTATAGAAGTCTTTTGACATGCCATATCTCCAGGATATGTCATAAGCCTTTTCCATGTCAAAGAACATGAAAAATGTTCTTGCTTCAGGAATGCATCTCTTATACATGTTTCTAATTGGACCAAATAGTCCAGTGTTGAATGGTATCTGTGAAAGCCAAATTGAGTTGGAGACAGAGAGAGGATTATTATTTTTTTTTAAATACCAGAGAAGTCTAGCATTAACCATTTAGTCCAATATCTTAAAAAGACAGCTAGGCAGAGTGACAGTTCAGTAATTGTTTGCTTGTGTTGGATTCTTTCCTGGTTTAGGGATGGAAATTGACTTATGCCAAGAATCTGGAAACTTTTTCTCTATAATATTCTGTTGTATACTAAGAGAAAGAGATCTATAGAAGATGATGGAAGAAGTTTTATCATCTCATAATGGATGTCATCAGGCCCTACTTCACTGGGATGATCAAGTAACAGTGTAACTTTTTAGTTCTTCCTTAACGAATGGCTGATTGTAAGGCTTTAGCACATTTATTATTATTATTACAACGACACCCCCAATGAGTCCAAAGACTCATTGAAGAAGGACACCTATTCTACAACTTTCCGTTTCCACCACTTAATCCACTAACTATAGCAAACCATCACTACCATCACCTACACTAACACTATCTACTGCCAACCACCACCACCACCCCTAGTATTTTTACCTGTAAATTGCTTGTGTTCTCATGTCCTATTTGTCTGTATGTGATATAAAAAACCCGAGTTTCCAGGAGGAAAAAACCCTGCTAACTCAATATAAGATTGGGTTAACTCACCGTTAACTGGAAAAAAAAAAAAAAAACATAAAATTCCTCTCATCATGATGAGAGGAATTTTTATATGTTTTTTTTAGGCCTTTTCCAATCAAAGGGTGCAATGTGCATTGTTCTTCCAATTGAGATATGGAGGTGCAATTTATAGAAAAGTTTAGCTGCTGTTTCTCTTGTTGTTCTTTCAATATTCAAAATTCAGGAGGATAAGAAGCTGTTTCTGAGATTCTAGAAAAATTTTCTCTGAAAATGTCAGCAATGGCTTCAGAAACAACACATCCATTATGAATCAACATAGACCAAATAGTGTGTTCTATATCTTCCTGCCTATAAGTTTCTGGATTTTATGCTATACAGTTTTTGAGCTTGTTGTTTGATTAATAGATAAAGTGGATTGACGATCACTTCTGACTCTGATATAGCATTCTTTGTCTCAAGCATGTTTGAAAGTAATGCTATTTAATGCAGCAGGGTATACAAAAAATATACCCAAGGCTCTATCCTGGCTATTTAACACTCAGAGTTCCATCAAGCCTTTGGATGGTGTGGAATTTGAGATGATGTTTTTGGAATTGGGCTGTCGCTGCCTGTACAACACAATCTGTTACATACTTCCCTGCTTCACTCATAGGTGTTTGACTGACTGATTTAGCATTAAATTTTGCAAGATGAAATAAAGTATTCAGTCATCCTAGTCCATTTTTTACATGGGCATTTGTCTAGGAAAAAACATAGAGCAAATAACAGGAAAATTATTGCTTCCATATATGTTCTCTTTGACAATCCACAGGAGCAGTGGAAAAATGGCAGGGGAACAGAAGTAAAATGTATTACAGAATTTGGGTGGGTATGCATATGGAAAAAGGTAATGAGTCTTATTGAGAAGGGAGAGGTCACTGTTGTCAAGCATTTGCTCAATGACATGACCTCATCCATTTGTGTTGGCATCACCCTACAGAATTCTATGTCCAATAAAGTTCGATTTCATTTAATTCAGAACT
Source organism: Typopeltis vanoorti (assembly GCF_054136105.1). NCBI lineage: Eukaryota > Metazoa > Arthropoda > Arachnida > Uropygi > Thelyphonidae > Typopeltis > Typopeltis vanoorti. The sequence continues at coordinate 51,744,428 of NC_143558.1, read as the reverse complement.
TGGTGGTAAAAAAATAGTATCCCACAGACAGGGAGATCACTACTGCTTCCAAAGATGCATTAAGCTTGATTTGTTGGAAGGGAGTATGACTACCCGCTATTGGTCCTCATTGGGATTTAAATGTTTCCTGCAGACAGAAACAGAATCACTTATATTTCCTCAGAAGAATCTTAATATCATCAATATTTTGGTGAAACCCACAGCATTTCTACTGAAAAACTGTTTATACTGTTTGGCTTTGTAGACTTATACAATTTCTGAGAGGGTGGGGAATTACCTTTATTGAGTTTATATTTATCAACTGTTTTGGGAAGTATGGATGAACTGGTGTCCATCTCTTCCTCTGGAAAAATGTTCACTACATCAACTGATGTGTCAGGATCATTTAATATGTTTAATTTACTTTCAGTGGACACCAAAGCATCCATTTTTCTGTTGAGGTGTCTGGTGGTTTATCTTTCAGTGATATCCTTGCCATAATTTTTTTGACAAGTAGATTCTTATCGAATGGGACTGTTTTAGGAATTGTTTGAAGTGTGAGTTTCCGATATTACAAAATTATTGGCATTTAGTGAGCCTTGAATGAGACAAGATGGCACAGGATTAGAACATAAGGAGGATTGTATTTTGAGGAAGGATAGGAACAGGAAGTGGATGGAAGAGTATTACTGATAAGAGATGAAGAACTGCAATCTACAAAAGAGCGAGTAATTAATGTCTATGAAAGATCACTTTTAGCTATCTAAGGTGAGAAAGAGGCCAACAGAAAAAAATATATAGTTGGTTGCTACTAAAGATGGGGTGAGACAAAAAATAAAAGATGTGGATGTAATGCATCTGCAAATTATGGCAATAAGTGCAGGCCAAGTAATTATTACCAGAGGATGTTGAATGAAAAAAAGAGATGTGGTAGGATGGAAGAGGAATTTATATAGCTACAGAGAGATAATTAACTGGAACAGAATGTGGTGAGAACTTGGGTGGGCAGCTTAGAGCAGCACAGTGCCATGGCAAAATAAATTTCAAATGAAGGAAAGATAATATGAGAAATGGTTGGGGAGGGGTATTTGAAAGAAGCAACATCAGATTACATAACCAGTGTAAAGAGAATAAACCACATGGAAATTAAATGGATGAGTAGCATTCAAGAAAGAGCTGAAAAAAAAAAAAAAGAAAACACTGCAATGGGAATATAGAGAAAGATGATTGGGCTGCTCATGAATAATACCAATAGTAAGGAAAGCAAAATCAGATTATGAGGGGAAATTAGCTCAGCAAGTGAAAGGAAATGACAAAGAGTTTCTGCAATGCAACAAGTAAAAAGAGACAGGTTAGGGAAGGATAGCTGCCAAGCATAACAAAAGGCTTAGATGCTGATGATTATTCATTGCAATGCATCACAATTTTAATAACACTGTAGGAGCACAATAATGATACTTAAATTTATTGACTTACTAATATTTACCATTGAAAGAAACCCTTAACCTTTTTAAATCACATTTCACCCTATACATATCTGAATTATCCAAATTCACCATACACTTAAATTATTTTTCATGGAAAGGAAAAATATACAAACAGCTAGATGCGATGGTAATGGGTAACCTCTTTTCCTCCTTTGTAACCATTTTATGAAGTTTCTAGAAAACCAAGCACTCAATATTGCTACACATAGAACAACATTATGGCTGCACTGTGTAGATTGTTTGCTATTTGGTCTCATGTCCAAGGACAGACATTACATACATTTTTTAGCATATTTAAAGCAATATCCAAAATCAACACAGGATTAGGAATATCCAAAAACACACTTCACAATAGAAAATAAACTAATAGCTCTCTTCCCTTCTTGTAAATACTACTAGGCACATAGCTACCAAATAGTTGATTATCCAACACTGTTTACAGGAAATTAGAGCATGGTTTGATGGGCTTTATGTGTAACAAAGGTAATAATAATAATAATAGCTATACATTCTGGAAGGTACTTATATAAGCAGTCGCATCCTCATCCATCCCAAGAGTACGGCATCCACAAACACACAGAGACATAGCTCTTGCCACAGAACCTTAGTTAATTTCACAATACACTTTTTAGCAGATGGTTACAACCTCAATGCAATAGTTAAAAATACTGCCTAACATCCCTTTAACAACTAAAAGAAGATCATAACAAAACTATTCCGTGTAGAAACCATCTTCACTTGATTATACTATAGATTAAAGATTCCAAGAAATTATATTTAAATTAAAAGAAACACACGTATTAACCACAGTGAAAATTATTTAATTGTAAATATTTCATCCTAAGTATCTTAGGACATCATCAGTACAGTAGTTTAAAACAATAATAGGAATAACATAGAGTTAGGGCGCATGATTACAATAGAATCTCATTAAACGTGCGTAACGTGTTACAGAAGTAAAAAAAAAATAAATAAATAAAAATTATTTAACACAATTTTGTATAACAATTTTCCATACTTTAGGAATAGTAAGAACGTCGTTGAGGTTTAAGTTTGGTCTGTGTAGTAGGGCTTCAGAACTTTCTTTGTATAAATGTTCATGTTTATATAAAGATCTATGTAAAAGATTAGACTTTTCCCAATGGATCCTATGGTTTGGATTTTCAATTCCGTGTTGAGAGAGGCCAAATTTCTGCGGTTTAAAATGACGAATGTGGTCGTGATGTTCCGAGATGCATTTATGAACAGACCTACCTGTCTGTCCAAAGTAAGACAATTTGCATGAGCATGGAAACTCATAAACACCAGGCAACATCAAAGGTGAGAGTTTGTCCTTAGGAGAAGGTAACAAGTTGTAAATTTGGTTGATAGGTTTGTAAGTAGTGGCAAAATTGTATTTCTTCATAATTTTAGAAAGACGTTTGGAGATGCCTTTGATGTAAGGTATGGGAATCCTATGGACTTCTTCCTGTCTGGTTTGATGTGTGGAGAAGTGACTGATGATTTTTTGAGTTGTTTTAGGATTATATCCATTTAGGATGGCCTGTATTTTTGATTACTTCTAATTCCTGGTTTAAAGATTCTTCAGAGGAGCAGAATTTGTGTGCTCTGGAAACTAGTGATTTAATAATGCCAGATTTCTGAGATGGATGATGAGCAGAAGAATTGAGAATGTAGCGACCTGAGAATGTAGGCTTAGGAAAGACAGATGTGGAGATGGAACCGTCTTCTTTTCTTTGGATGTGTAAATCCAAAAAGGAAAAAAGGAGATACCCTGTGGAAATTCATTTTGTAATGTAAAGTTGATGCAATGATGAAGAAGGTAATTTTATCTAGAAACAGTTGTAATTCATGTTTCGGATGATCCCAGACTTCAAATACGTCGTCGACATATCTTAACCAAATTTTTGGTTTGGGTTCAAAAGCGAATATTTTTTCCTCAAGGTGTTCTAGAAACAAGTTTGCTAGGTTTAGTGATAAAGGAGATCCCATTGCTGTTCTTCTTCTTGCTTGTAAATTTGACCTTTCCAGCAATGGGATCACCAAACTTATAGACACTGACTTATAGAAGTGAGGAGAATCTTGTTTCATGGTATAAGGCTTTGATTAGGCCATACATAAACTCCTGCGCACAGATTTGGTCACCTTTTCTAAAGGACAAAGAGATGTTGGAAAGGATCCAGAGGTGACTGACTAAGGTAGTTTCTGATCTCTGGAATGTCAAATATGAGGAAAGGTTGAGAATATGCAATTTGCAGAGTCTAGTGGATAGGAGGAGGAGGGGTGGTAATATGATAGAGACACAAGTTAGTAAGGGATTGTTATAGGATCAATGTTGGAGAGGTTTTATAGCAAACAGTGGGTGATCAGGGAAGATCCCTGGAAGCTGTATAAGGAAGGTGTGAGCAGGGGAGTGAGAAGCAGATTTTTTGAATGCAGAATTGTGAATGATTTGAATGCCTTACCTGAGAGTGTGATGTCTGCAGAGAATTTGAGTGTGTTTAAGGCATGGTAAAACGAGCTGTGTGTGTATGACAAAAGGGCCTCCTAATGAATTTTTGACTCCGTGGGGTCTTGGGGTAATAATTAATAATAATAATAATAATAATTATTATTATTATTATTATTATGGGTATCTCCATGGACTCAGTAGACTCATCACGAGAGACCCAAACTAGCAAAACAATATCTGTCATATCTCTTCTTGAATTTTTACAGATGAAGAACTCACAACTAAGTCAGGCAATGAATTCCACTCATTCACTACCCTCCAGGCAAAAAAAACCTTGTTCTCACACCCTTGTTAACCACACTCTTCTTTAATTTCCAGGGATGACCTCTTGTTCTTCCATCACTATCACACAGCTGAAACATTTCCCATGAATCCTATAAAAACCTTGCAGTAATTTAAATGTTTCTATCATATCTCCTCGTCTCCGCCTATCAACCAACCTCTGCAATCCACAAGCTCTCAATCTATCATGTAGGGAGCATTTTTTACATCACTCACCAACTTAGTCACTCTTCTCTGAACCCTCTCCACAGCCTCCTCATCTCCAAGGAATCCAGGTGACCAGACCTGAGCACAGTAATCCAAATGTGGAAGTATCAACGCTTTATAAAGGGGAATAATAACCTCTTCATCTCTGGATGTCAGTGTGTTCCTCAACAACCAAGTAATCGTATGTGCAATCTTGGACACCTTAGCAATGTGTCCACTGAACTTCATCTCCCTATCTACCAACACCCTAAGTCCCTAGCCTCATCAATCTCTTGGAGTACTGTTCCATCAATGTAGTACACAGCTGGAAAAGTAGTGTACAAAAGTAGTACATTACTTTTCCACATTGAACTGATATCCATTCCCTTTTGCCCATTCTACCAGATTATTTAAATCATCTTGCAAACTTTCAACATCAGCTTGATTTTTTATTGCGCTACCCAACTTTGCATCATCAGCAAACAACTGAATATCTCCCTTTAAGCCATTTCCTATGTCATTTATATACAAATTAAACAACAATGGTCCAAGCACAGAGCCCTGCCTTCATACATGATTAAATGGAAGAAGAAAACTGATACACACAAGTTGTTATAGATCCGAGAGACTATTTCTGAAATTAGCAACACTCCATTATGGCCATATTAATTTGCCACAGATCTCCCAGATCTTTAGCAAATTAATTCAGCCATTCTGTGATCCTATTTATCCTGACTTCCTTGGATAAACTTCCTGTTGCTGCCTCCCCAAAAAACACTTGATAGGACAATAGTTTCTTTTCAGATACAGTTGAAAATGTTTCTGCCACAGCCTAGCTGAGTGCTTCATGAAAGTTGTAATTTGTGCTCTGAAGATGCTGGTTGGAAATCCAGTGAAATATTAATAACTTAATAAATAATTTATGTATTATTATTGTGCTCCTTTGTTAGTGTTTATACCATTGCAGTTGCATATGTACCAGAGTCAAACTGAAGTTGCTTAGCTTACTATAGAGTATCAGTGTGAATACAGCCGTGGAATTGGACTATATTAACCTGAGCGTTATAATGTAATATCTTTTTGATAGGGCCTCTTATGTAACTGTTAAATACTAGTCTTAGCGGTGGCAATGTCCTGAGGTAGGGCAAGATAATTCTTTTGGATAAAGGAGTCTCCAAGGCAGAAGAGCAAATTAAAGATCAATTTGTATATCTCAGAAGTAGTTCTTGAGGTATTGGAAAAGTTGGTTAAGGGCAGAATTAAGAAATGGATGGAAGGATGGATAGAATTATGATACTTCATGGAAGATATTAATGTTTGTGAAAGGTAAGTCATGCATTAGGAATTCATTCACTTTTCATAATAAAGTAACAGTTGAGCTGGATAAAGGAAATGGCTATACTATGATACAATGGCATCTGAAACTGCACAGAAATCTGTTATGTAAATTCAAGCAAATAGGAATAGATATGAAGCAAGCAGTGAATGTGGCTGGCAGATGGCCATCAGAAAACAGTACACAGTGGAGTATAATCCAGGAGAAAAAGGGTTACCAAAAGGAATGCCACAGGGCTCTGTACGAAGGCCACTACTGTTCAGTTAGTATATTAATGATATAGGGAATAATTTGAGGGATAATCTCAAGTTGTTTGCTGATGATGCAAAACTGGGAAGGACAATAGTTAATCAAAATAATACACAGATCCTGCAAGATGATTGAAATAAGCTAAAGAGTGTGAGCAAAGGATAACTCTGATTATCAGTTTAATGTGGCAAAATATAATGTTACGCACTTTGTGAAGAAAAAGATTATATATTGTATTGCATTGAAAGGGGATATGATAAAAGCATATAAGTCACTACAGAGGGGTTCCATAATCTACAAGCAGAAGACATTTTTCAATACATTAAAAGTAAAGAGAGAGAGTGAACAAAAGGTCATCATAGGAGATTATGTAAGAGTGTAATTAGCAAGGGCGTGAGGTTTGTCAGTGAATGAGTAAGGAGAAGTGTGATGTGTATTGTGTAAATAAAGGTTAGTGTCGAATGCCTCTGCATGGAGTCTTCAGACTCCATGGAAATGCTTATACTATAATAATAATGATTAAGTCATTTATAATCCCAACAACCAGTAATCCTGATATTCCCATGCACTACTTCAATGCAAATCTCCTATTTATCTCACTGTGACAGCCAACAAACCCTGTCTTATACTGCTCTTTTTATCTGTGGTGCCTCTAAAAAAGTTGATTCCCTATGCAAGAGGAAAGAGAGAGACAGACAGACAGAAAGTTAGTATTGATTATCAATGCTAACTTTCTCTCTTTCTCTCTCTCTCTCTCACACACACACACACACACACAGACACACATATTCAAATCAGCCAATCACTTCAAACACTCATTACTAGTGACTCTCCTCTTCTGGGATATTGCTCTCCCATACATTATTATTATTATGTGCCACCTCCAAGGAGTCCAAAGAGTCGTCGAGAGATGGCACCTACTCCACAACTCTCTGCCTCCACCACTCAATCTACCAACTACAAAACCTCAACTACCATCATCATCATCATCATCTACTGCTCACTACCACCATAACTAGCATTTTCACAGACAATCACAAACATCCAAGCCAATAGCAGGATTCGAACCCACAGCCTCTTGGATAGAGAACAGATACACTAACCACTTGGACAACCAGGCTGGAATGACTTGCTGATACCTATCAGACAACTAATCTCCAATCAAATGCACTAATCTACCATCCATCCATCCTCATCTGTTCTAATTTAATTACCAACTTAGCATGGGGAAATCTATCTAAGATCTTTGTGAAATCTAAATATAAAACTATCAAAGCATCTTACTTGTCCAATTGTCACCTTGATATAAGTAAGTAGATTGCTAAAATATGAAATTAAAACATCTTAATTACCTGATGGTTACTAACCATGTGAGGAATTCCATGAGGAAAGTGTACACGGTTGGTGATTATGAAGACAGCTTGCCGCTGTCACATGAATGAGGATTTGGGTGGAAAGTAGATTAAAACTGACTGAGTACTATTCAAGAACTGTCTAGCAGATGCAATCTAAATATATTCCAAGAGTCAGAAGGTTAAATAAGATACGTTTGAAATGGAAATGAAGAGATTGAGCATGCAATACAGAAATAGAAGGCATTATGGTGAGAACACAAGATGAATGGTAATAATCAATTTCATGAGGAGTACAAAGAACAGGCAAGAAGAGTGACTCAGTTGGTAACTCAGGCTTAGTGGGGTTATATTGGAGGATGTGTAGGAAATAAAAAAAAATTGGCATAGTGATCTAGAATGCAGAATAAACATTTCTAAAATTGTGAAGACAGCACAATGAATTCTGGCAATAATGTGGAGAACACACTGACCTGTAGAAGTAAGGAGATATTAGGTCCATTGTATAAGACATTGATTAGGCCACATATGGACTATTGTGCACAAATTTGGTTAACTCATTTTCAAAAGGATGAAGAGATATGGAAATGGGTACAGAGGCAATTGATTAAGATTGTTTCTGATCTCTCATTTGTAGAGTATGAAGAATTAAGAAGGTGCAAGTTACAGAGTTTCATTATAAGAGGAAGAAGGGTCATATGACAGAGACATATAAGTTGTTAAGGGGGTTATTATCAGATTAATGGTGAAGTGGTTTTTTCATAGAATGGTGAGCAATGAGAGAAAATAAGAAGACATTCTTGGAAGCTATAAAGAGGATGTGAGCAAAGGAGTGAGAAGAAGGTTTTTTGCAGAGAGAGTGGTGAATAATTGGAATGCATTGCCTAAGAGTGTGGTGTCTGCAGAGAATGCCTTTGTATTTAAAATGCAGTATGATGAGGTGTGTATATATGACAGAGGACCTCTGCCGATAACATCCATCTGTTAGATGGATGTTTAGGCATGGCAACATTTATCTGAAACTCTCAACCCTAAAATCTTCAGATCTATAGCAACCATTAACTCAACTCAACTACAAGAGATACTAAGAGGTAGGGAATTGATGCCTGCCAACTTCCAAAAAGTCAGTAAGGGCTCAGCATGTATATACATATTAAGGGAAAGACAAGGATAGAGAATTTTTACCTGTGTGCTTTGGCAAATAAAGGACATCAGATTTATTTATTTATTTATAACAGTCAATTCAATATAGCATAATCATCTATGAATATTTACATCCCTTTCAAGGATAATGCCACATGTTGTATTTCTTATCAGAATAAATGAAATATGCACTATGTTTCTTCTCTTCTTATTATAAATTGTTCTGCATCCAATTTAATATTTCATATATTTTAAAAAACAACAACTGCAAAAAAAAATTTTAAACACTGTGATGGCTAAATCTTCATGAGGCCAGTTATTTAAAGAGATGAAGATTAGTATTATTATTATTGCACCCCTCCATGGAGTCAGCAGACTCATCGTGGTAGATTCATTCGAATGACAAAATATTTATCATATTGAATCTTAAAATCCTGAACACTATTTGAATTAACAACATATCCTGGTAATGGGTTCTGTTCACTGACATTTCTCCATGTAGAAAATCTACTCCTCACAACACTCTTCACCACATTCTTAAACAACTTTCAGGGATGGCCTCTGGTTCTTCACCTCTCACCTTCTACTCTTCTTTATAATCCCTCTGAATTAATCCAATAAAATCCTCTCACTAACATAAAGGTCTCTATCATATCACTTCTTTTCCTCATATCCACCAAACTCTGCAATTCAGATTTCCTCCTCTCTCTCTCTCTCTCTCTCTCTCTCTCTCTCTCTCTCCATAGCCAGCATTCCAAAGTCTTTATATTGTCTTAGTCACTCGTCTCTGGACCCTCTCCAATGTTTCCACATCACACTCAAAACCAGGTGATCAAATCTGAGCACAATAGTCCAAGTATGCTTTATACAGTGGCACAACTACTTCCTCATCCCTACATGTTAGAGTACGTCTTATCATAGCATGTGCTGCTATGATACGTAATCCCTGAAGACATCTTAGCGACTGAGATAAAATAATGGAAGGATTAAAATTAGTTTTAATCCTTTCCCAGTGCTGCAAATATTCTATTAAACCTCCAACATGAAGAAATCCCGAATTTTATCCACCTCCTGCAGTACGGTATCAATATAGTACACAGCCTTATATTTCTACACTCCAGAATGCAACATCTTGCAGTTATTAATATTAAAACTACAGCAGCACTCCTTTGTCCAAGTCAAAAGTCTATTCAAATCTTCCGAATGGAATTAACATCAGCAATGCTACTTATAATTTTCCCCAACTTTGTATCATCAGCAAACAACTGAAGATCCCCACTCAGTCCACCAGTCCACATGATATATTGCTCATAAACAAGTTAAACAACGGGGGGGGGGGGGGTTAAGAACAGAATTCTGGGGAATGCCACCAGTTACCCTTCTTTTTCGAGATACTGCTCCATCAACCAGCTGGTATCGTCAGAGTCAATCTGTAATCGAGCTAACAAATTTCTGTAATAAATTTCACGGTTTGATATGAACACAGATGATTAAAAACATAACTATTTATTAACTTAGAAGCTAATATTTCGCTGGTATTATATCCAGCATCTTCAGAGCACACAACACAAAGTTTGATACAAATGCAAAACAACCACAATCCGGTGTAACAGTGGGGCTGGTAATAGTAATTGCAGCGTGCAATACAAGACTAAAGTCCTAATATGGCACCATCCAGGTTTAAAAAAAAAAAAAATTTTAAATAATAAAATAAAAAAATTCAAAGTTTTAAAATAATAGTCCAAATGATAGTCTTAGAAAGTTTGAAAAAATGAAATAAAATAAAAGTAATAAATATTAATTTGGTCTTAAGATGATTGTCTCCCAAATCTTTGGTAGATTTATACAACCATACTTGTTAAGGTTTGGAGTATGTTTTAAGGCTTCTGTTGATTCCAGGAACAACCTCTCTGACTTGTAGAAGCTTCTGTGCATTACTTTTGTTTCTTTCCAATTGATCCTATGTGTAGGGGTATCCAAAGCATGGTCTGCCAGACCCGACTTGCCATAGCGAAAGTGTCAGATATATTTTTTGTGTTCACTGAGACGGATGTCCACAGTTCTTCCTGTCTGTCCGTAGTAGGCTTCCTGTGTGCAGGGGTATCCAAAGCATGGATACCCCTGCACACAGGATGAATTGGAAAGAAACAAAAGTAATGCACAGAAGCTTCTACAAGTCAGAGAGGTTGTTCCTGGAATCAACAGAAGCCTTAAAACATACTCCAAACTTTAACAAGTATGGCTGTATAAATCTACCAAAGATTTGGGAGACAGTCATCTTAAGACCAAATTAATATTTATTACTTTTATTTTATTTCATTTTTTCAAACTTTCTAAGACTATCATTTGGACTATTATTTCAAAACTTTGAATTTTTTTTATTTTTTTTTAAAACCTAGATGGCGCCATATTAGGACTTTAGTCTTATGTTGCACGCTGCAATTACTAGCTCCACTGTTACACCGGATTGTGGTTGTTTTGCATTTGTAACAAACTTTGTGTTGTGTGCTTTGAAGATGCTGGATATAATACCAGCAAAATATTAGCTTCTAAGCTAATAAATAGTTATTTTCTTAATCATCTGTGTTCATATCAAACCATGAAATCTATTACAACAATGTCTGACGAACACATAGGCCTATCCATGCATCTAACAAATATACTATCTATTCCCATTCTCTGCAGCTTGTACACCAACTTATCATGTGGTAATCTATCAAACACTTTTACAGAGTCCAAGAATATCACTGTATATGATTCTCCCTTATCTAACACACTCATTACCCTATCATAAAATGCAAATAAATTGCTTAAACAAAACCTTCCCTATTCAAATTCATGCTGACTATCATAAAGAATGCTATGTCCATCAGCCAATTCTGTATTCTATTCCTAGCCAATCTCTCTAACACCTTGTCTACAACTGCAGGTATACAGACTGGTCTATAATTGGAAACATTTGTCCTAGAGCCATGCTTGTAGAGTGGCACTATTTTGCCTTCTTTCCACTCCTTAGAAACCCTACCCACTATAAGACTTTCATTAAATAACCAGATCAAGGGTATAGTTAATTGTTGTGATTAGAGATAGTTAAAGAAAGGTAAAGCAAGATGAAATAGGGTATGAATAGGCTTTAAGGAAAACTAGAAAGGGAGCACCCATTTAAGTTACCATTAAAAAAAAATAATAAAAAGGTACAATTCGAGTTTCCACATGGCAAATAATATTAACTCAATTAAAAGTCCCCCACCCCAAAAAATAACGTCCATAAGTGATGTATGGTCACTCCCATACCTCACTGGATTTTGTGAGTGAAGTCATCTACTAGAAGAAGTGATAGGGTCACAGATGCCCTTTTGACAAAATATTAATAGGACAATCAAAAAACATTCATACCCATAGTGGGATTCAAACCTGCAGGCTCTTGGCTGGAGGATTCAAACAAACATTTATAGTACCCACTCGACCAACCAGGAGCAATTATAATCCATGCTGTAACCAATTATATGCTGTACTTTTTAAACTTCATGGCATAGGGCAAAGCATTAGTGGCAATTATATAAAATCACATGGAGCATAAATATGCTCCATGTGATTTTATAAATATGGGTAAATTAAATCAAAATATAGGAGGTTATTATAAAATATGGAGTATAAGGCACATAAAAGTGTTAAGTATAATGGAATGTTGTGAGCATATATATTATACATTTTATATTTAATGAAAATGCATAAAAAATGATCTTACATCTATCCATGCTAACTTTTGAGCAGGAGGTACATCTTCTGAAATTATTTTATGAAGTTTTGCTTCACCATTTTGTAGCCAATCAATAAGATCTTCGAGTTGAGCATTAAATCTCGTCCATTTCTGGGTTGTTTGTTCTAAATATTCTACTTTTTCTGTCATAGTAGTTAAAACCACTTTGACTTGTTGTTCAATTTCTATTATTTCCTTCTGCAAGAGGGGCTTTTGTTCAGTGGTTATTTGTTGCACTAAATCTTCACTTGTAGTTTTTAGTCTCTTCAGAGTTGATTCTGTTGCTTCTCGTAAATGATGATATAATTGCTAAAGCAAAATAATCATAAATTAATACTTAAAAAGCATTAAAAATAATGTAAATAAAAAATGGATCAAACATATTGGTCTAATTCAGAACATAGAGATTTATGATAATATCAGTTCAATATAACATAATATTAAATCAAATAAGATATAAAACACATTTGTGGGAAATTGTGGATGTGTGGAATGAGTTCGATGGTCAAAAGGATTTATATAAAATGGATGGATTACATTTGAATGGATTTGATGTGCGGAGACTTGAAAAGGTGTTGTCGAATGTGGTGGAAGTGAATGTACAGAACCAGGGAGTTATTAAGGGGGGGGGGGTAGATATGCAGATTTTAGGGAGACAGTTGAGTGTGTGAATGTGTTTAATGTGCCCAAGCGAGTAGGAAAGACCACAAATCAGAATGGGATAGTTAGTATAAGGCATCAAAATAGGGATGGGATAAATCGGCTTCTTCAGTTCATGTATACAAATGTCAGAAGTATTAGGAACAAAAAGGAAGTATTTTTGGGCTTGGTTGGCACTTCCAGACCACAGGTTATTGGCATTAGTGAAAAAGCTGCCAGAAGATGACACAGCTAGCGGGATTGAATGTGAGGGGTATGGTGTGTTCAGGAGAGACAGGGGAAATAAAATGGGGGGAGGTGTGTTATTGATGATAGCGGATGAGCTACAGCCAAGGAGAATAGAAGTGGAACTGCAGGATAGAGATAAGAGCACATTTGAGGCAATTAGGTGTGAGATTGAAACTAGCAGAACAAAATGTACAGTTGGGTGCTGCTATAGACCAGGTGATGGAATAGATGGTGGAGATAGTATGCATAAGCAAATAGAAGAAATGAGTGCAAGGAGGGTAATTATTATGGGAGATTACAACTATGGTAACATTGATTGGAAGGAGGAGAGGACACATGGGAGGAAGGAATTGGATTTTATGCGGTTATTAAAGGATAACTATCAGCGACAGTATGTAATGTGAGATTGAAACTAGCAGAACAAATGTACAGTTGGGTGCTGCTATAGACCAGGTGATGGAATAGATGGTGGAGATAGTACGCATAAGCAAATAGAAGAGATGAGTGCAAGGAGAGTAATTATTATGGGAGATAACAACTATGGTAACATTGATTGGAAGGAGGAGAGGACACATGGGAGGAAGGAATTGGATTTTATGCGGTTATTAAAGGATAACTATCAGCGACAGCATGTAATGGAAAATACTAGGGGTCAGAGAGTGCTTGACCTAGTAACTGCATCTGAGAATTTGGCTGTAACGAATACGACCACGTTGCCACCAATTAGTGAGAGCGATCATAGGGTCTTGACTTGGGAGGCGGCTAAAGGTGTGGAATTTACAATTAAGACAGAGCACATGTGGAATTATCGGGATGTTAAGTATGACAAGCTTAGGAGATTGATTGGTACAGTGCCGTGTCATGTAAAACTGCAAGGACTAGAAGTTGACAGTGCATGGAAGGCAGTTAAGAAGTGTTTGCATGAAGCAATGGTTGACTGTATACATAGAGTCCGAATAATAAATCAAGTAGGGGTTAAACGCATGAATAACACCATTAAGCTTGAGCTGCAAAAAAATAAAAAACTATGGAGGGAATTTAAGGAGAAAGGTAACCGGCAGACGCATGAACAGTATAAAGCCCAGGCCAGAAGGGTAACGAGTGTGGTAAGAAAAGCAAAAAAGGATTACGAAAGAACATTGGCCATGCAGGTTAAAGACAATCCTAAACAGTTTTTTCGATATGTCGCAAGTAGAAGAAAAATGTATATGGCAGAATGATTTTAAAGAATGCCAATGGTAGGGAGGTAACCGAATCAGTTGATATAGTTGAATTACTGAGCGAGCACTTTGCAAGAATATATCATCCAGGTGGTGACATTGCAGAAATGAATGAACCAAAAGTTTATACAGGAATTGTGGAGAATGAGGTGGAGGTGAGTAGTCTATTACAAAACCTCAATGTCAATACATCTGTGGGATTGGAAGGTATACAAGCTCGTGTCGTACGTGAAGCGGCTAAAGAATTGTCAGTACCCTTGACCATTCTGTTTAATCTGAATCTCGAGTCTGGGTTAGTCCCAAGGGAGTGGAAAGAGGAGAAAATAGTTCCACTGCATAAAGGAGGTTCCAAGACTGCTGTTGTAAATTACCAACCGATTAGCATATCAAGAATCGTTGTCAAGGTCTTAGAGAAATTAGTGAAGAAAAGAATACAGGAATGTATAGATGAAAATGGGATATTGTATGGGGGACAACATGGTTTTGTGAAGGGTAGATCATGCCTCAGTAACTTGCTTACGTTTTATAACACAGTGATGGCTGAACTGGATATGGGTAATGGGTTTACAGTGATACTACTGGACCTTGCCAAGCACTTTGACAGGATACCACATGGAACCCTAATCAGTAAACTGGAGCAGATGGGGATGGATATAGGGTTGGTGAGATGAATAGGAGGGTGGTTAATGGAGAGATACCAGAAAGTGGTTTATTCAGGAGTGGAGTCCAAAAGATGGCTTGTGACTAGTGGTGTAACGCAGGGTTCTGTTCATGGACCACTACTTTTCAATTTGTTCATTAATGATATAGGAAAGGATCTG
Source organism: Typopeltis vanoorti (assembly GCF_054136105.1). Taxonomy (NCBI): domain Eukaryota; kingdom Metazoa; phylum Arthropoda; class Arachnida; order Uropygi; family Thelyphonidae; genus Typopeltis; species Typopeltis vanoorti. The sequence continues at coordinate 51,729,213 of NC_143558.1, read as the reverse complement.
AGAGGAAGTCTTCATTTGTTTGCTGATGATGCAAAGTTGGGTAGAGCAATTGTGAGTGCACAGGATGTCCAAATTTTGCAGGATGATTTGGATAGTTTGGAGGACTGGACTAGGGAAAATGGATGTCAATTTAATGTGGCAAAGTGTAAGGTTATGCATTTTGGAATGAAAAGATTAGCAGCAGTATATCACATTGGTGGAACCATACTCCAGGAGATTGATGAGGGCAGGGATTTGGGAGTGTTGGTGGATAAGGAGTTGAAGTTTAGTGGGCACATTGCAAAAGTGGCCAAATCAGCTCATCAAATCACTTGGTTACTGAAAAATACTTTAACGAGCAGAGACAAACAAGTTATTGTTCCTCTATATCGAGCCCTGAAAAGACCTATCTGGATTGCTGTGCCCAGATATGGGCACCAGGGTTTCTTCTTGATGGGGAGGAGGTGAAGAGGATCCAGAGACGAGTGACTAAGATGGTGGCAGGTCTGCAGAATGAACCTTATGAGAACAGATTGAAGATTTGTGGGTTGGAAAAATTGGTTGATAGGCAGAAAAGGGGTGATATGATTGAGACATTCAAATTACTGAAGGGTTTCTATAAGAATAATCCAGAATATATTTTTGAGAATAGGGCTGGTGGTAGGACTGGGGACCATACATGGAAGCTGGGCAAGAATGTGGTTAACAAGGGTGTTAGAGCTAGGTTCTTTACTTGGAGAGAGGTAAATGAGTGAAATAAGCTACCAGAGTTTGTTGTGGGTGCTATGACGGTGAATGAGTTTAAGTGAGGTATGATATATACTGTGTGAAAGACGAATAGTTGTTCTTGACATGATGTTAGGGCCTCCCTCGATGAGTGTGTCGACTCCTTGGAGTTTCCCATAATAATAATAATAATAATATTAATAATAATATAACATATAAAAGAAAATTTCATGAACCTGAAAGAACATTATTTAGTAAAGATTACTATAAATGATAATTTAGTTTAAAAAAAGTTATTAAAGAAAAAAATCTTTGGAATCAAAGGTTAATAATAATTGCATTTTTATTTGGTTATTATAATATGAAGAATGAAAACTGACTAGTTTTGCCAGAGGTAAGCTGGCCTCACTAGAGGATGAAATTATAAATGAGGTGTCAAATCATCTGCCAATTGGTGAGTGTAACCATGAGGTGATTACCTGGGTGGTTGCCAGCAGTGTGAGGACCTCTGTGAGAAAAGGGTATATGTGGAACTACAAGGGGGGGAGTGATTATGAAAAGCTCAGGAGACAGCTTGCAGGTGTAGCATAGAATGAATGAGGAGTTAGCTGGAAAAGACATCAATGAAGCTTGAGAGATTTTCAAAAACAATCTAGTAGATGCAATGTCTAAATGTATTCCAAGGTTGAGAAGGTTAAATAAGGTAGGTGAGAAATGGATGAATAAAGAGATTAAGCATGCGATATAGAGAAAAGGGGCATTATGAAGGCAGCATAAGAAAAGTGGAAATAACCAATTCCATGAGGACTACAAAAATCATGCTAGGCGGGTGACTTGGTTGGTGAGTTTACATAAAGGGAGGTATGAACAGCAGTTAGCTGATGAAGCCAAAAAGAATCCTAAGGAGTTCTTTTGATATGTAGCCAGCAAAAGAAAGAATGATGATGGAAGAATGACAGTGATTGGAGAAAATGGTATAAAGACAGCTGTTGAAGAAGGTGTGGTGGAGATACTTAATGAGCAGTTCATAAAGGTCTTTCAGTCTTGTGAATGTGACTTCATGGAGAGATTGAGAACAGTTGATGATGGGGAAGAGAGACTGATGGTAATTGAGCAAGAGGTGTATGGGGAATTGAGCAAACTTGATGTAAATAAGGCTGTGGGACTTGATATATATCACCATGTATTCTGAAGGAATGAGCTAGATAGTTGAAGCTGGTCTTGACATATTTTTTTAATAAGCATCTTGCATTGGGTCAAATTCCTAAGGAGTGGAAGGAGTGTAAGATTGTGCCACTTCATAAAGGGGATGATAGAACTTAAGCATCAAACTATAGGCCTATCTGTGTGTCACGTATTGTAGATAAGTTGTTGGAGAAGCTTGTGAGAACTAGGATTCAGAATTGGGTTGAAATAGTATTATCATTCATGGACAGCACAGATTTACTAAAGGGAGGTCATGTTTTAGTAATCTACTTACTTATTTCAATAAGGTGACTACTTCCATGGACAAAGAAGAAGGATACACAGTAATATACTTTGATTTTGCAAAGGCCTTTGATAGATTACCGTATGATAAGTTCATAGTCAAATTAGAGCCAATGAGGTTGGATATTAGATTGGTGCATTGGATTGGAGACTGGCTATCTGATAGGTATCAACAAGTTGTGTATGTGAGAGCGATATCAAGGAAAAGGAAAGTTACTAGTGTTGTGCCTCAGGGGGCTGTTTTAGGACCATTGCTTTTTAACTTGTATATTAATGATAATGGAGAAGATTTGGATGGAGATATTCAGTTGTTTGCAGATGATGCAAAGTTAGGATGAACAATGAAGGGTAGAGAAGATGTTGTGACCTTAAAGGAAGACTTGAATAAATTGAGTGGTTAGGCACAGGAATGGGGATGTGATTTCAATGTTGCAAAATGTAAGGTTTTAAAATTTGGAAAACAAAGATGGGATGCAGAATTCATGCTAGGTGAGGATATATTGTCAGAGGTGGAGAAAATAAGAGATGTGGGAGTGATAGTGGATAAGGATCTGAAATTTAGGGGACACATAGCCAAAATTGTGAAGACAACACAAAGGCTTCTTGGAATGATGCAGAGGGCACTGACTTATCAAAGTAGGGAGATTCTTGTTCCATTGGATAAGGCTTTGATTATGCCACACATGGACTGTTGTGCCCAGATTTGGTAACCTAGTTTTCAGAAGGATGAAGAGATGTTGGAAAGGGTCCAGGGGCTACTGACTAAGATAGTTTTTATCCCTTATTGAATGTTGGAATGTTGAGTATGAGGAAAGATTGAGAAGTTGGACAGGAGGAAGAGGGGAGATATGATAGAGACGTTTAAGTTAGTAATTGGTTGTAATATTATCAATGCTTGAAAGGTTCTACAGAAAATAGTGGGAGATCATTGGAGAAACAGAGGTCATCACTGGAAACTGTATAAAGAGGGTGCGAGTAGGGGAGTGAGAAACAGTTGCAAAATGTAAGGTTTTAAAATTTGGAAAACAAAGATGGGATGCAGAATTCATGCTAGGTGAGGATATATTGTCAGAGGTGGAGGAAATAAGAGATGTGGGAGTGATAGTGGATAAGGATCTGAAATTTAGTGGACACATAGCCAAAATTGTGAAGACAACACAAAGGCTTCTTGGAATGATGCAGAGGACACTGACTTGTCAAAGTAGGGAGATTCTTATTCCATTGGATATGGCTTTGATTATGCCACACATGGACTGGAAACTGTATAAAGAGGGTGCGAGTAGGGGAGTGAGAAAGGTTTTTTCATTGGATATGGCTTTGATTATGCCACACATGGACTGGAAACTGTATAAAGAGGGTGCGAGTAGGGGAGTGAGAAAGGTTTTTTCATGCAGAGTTGTGAATGATTGGAATGCGTTACCTGAGAGTGTGCTGTCTGCAGAAAGTTTGAGTGTGTTTATAGCACAGTATGATGAGCTGTGTGTATGACAAAAGGACTTCTTTGATGAGTTTTTGACTCCATGGGGTCTTGGATAATAATAATAATAATAATAATAATAATAATAATAATAATAATAACAAAACATTTACCCTTTTAAGAGATGAAAAAAAAACCTTACCTGTTTCAATTTTAGATCTTCCTCTCTCTTCTTACTAGGACCTATAATTGTCACTCTTCTTAATTCGTCTTCAACTTGTTGCAGTAAATGAAAGATTTCGGCCTTCTGCTGCTCATAATCAGACCAAAGTATTTTTGTAGTCTGTTTTGGGGAAAAAAATTATTATTATTTTATTAACCTCATCAGGAGAACCCCAAACCATAACTCACTGACTTTTGATCATGACTTTTCTTTTAATAAAATTGAATTATATGTATTCAGTCATTCACTGACAAAATACTCAAAAGTTGTGAAGAATAGATTTTTTTCCTCAGAGTGAGTAATGAATGAGTGGAGTGAGTTGTTAGAGGTTTCTTGTTGGTTAGAGCACTTCTGGTCACCCACTCCAATCATTCAATGTCACAAAACATATTCATATTCAACTTTAAGGGCATCATCTTGTTTTTTCAATTCAAGTAATGTACTGAAAAATTTCTTTTGAATCTATCTTATAAACATATATCCTAAAAACTTTATAGTACATGTAGAATAGTAACATATATTTTTATTACATCCCCTTTTGTTCCTACCTACCAACCAAATGACAGCATAAGTACAGTATGAGAAGAAATTAATCAGTCAATCTAGAAAAACCCTGGTGATTTTTTTGGTATGTGGATAGTAGAAGGAAAAATGATTATGAGTGGATAATGGTAGTTGCTGAAACTGGCAGATTGGAGGATATAGTTAAAGTATTGAATAATCAGTTATCAGTGTATTTCATCTTCATGAAGGGATCATCAGGAAAAGCTGGAGTATAGAATGGATGGTGAATGAGCAGTAAGTATATGATGAATTAAGTAAACTTGATGTTAGTAAGGCAATAATATTTGACAGTATATTGCCATGTGTCTTGAAGGAATTTCCTATGGAATTAATGGCACCTTTGGTGCAACTATTTAAAGTGAGTCTTGCAACAGGGCAAGTCCGAAAAGAATCAAAGATAATCCACTCTACAAAGGGTGGTGGGGGATAAGACTAGGCCTACAAATTATAGGCCAATCTGTCTATCTGGGGATATGGTGACGGTATTAGAGAAGTTAGTGTGGATTAGCATTCAGGGTTGATAATAGCAGTATTCATTATGATGGTGAGCATGGGTTTGTTTGGTTAGGGTGGGAAGGTCATGTTTCAGCAATCTGCTTATGTATTACAACAAGGTGACAAATTCACTTGCTAAAGCAGATGCATTTATGGTGTACTTGGATTTTGCAAAGCCCTTTGATAGAATGCTACATGACAAGCTTACAGCTAAACAGAAACAGATGAGATTAGATAACAGACTAGTAAGCTGGATAGCTGTGTGGCTGTTGAGACAGATATCAGCAGGTTCTATATGGATTAGTGGTACCCAAAAGAAGAATGTCACTAGTGGAGTGCTACAGGCATCTCTTTTGGGCCATTATTGCTTAACTTGTACATTAATGATATTGGGACCAGCTTAACTAGAGATTTGCAACTCTTTGCCAATGATAAAAAGTTGGTAAGAACTATGAGAAGTAAAGTAGATGTTGTGGCCTGGCAGGAGGATCTGAACTGGCTATGTGAGTGGGCAAATAAGTGAGCTATCAAGCTATCAGTTTAATGTTGCAAAGTGCAAGGTCTTGAATTTGACAGGAAAGGTTGGGATGCAGATTAGACAATTAATGGAGAATGAAGGGGAGTCAAAGAGATTAGAAATCAGGGAGCGATGGTGGATAGAGACTTAAAGTTTACGGATCATATTGCTTAAATTGTAAGAACATCCCAATGGATTATCAAAATAATCAGGAGACACTGATATGCAGAGACAAGGAGGTTATGGTTACACAGTATAAGGTTTTGATCAGGTCACATATGGGCTACTGTGCACAGATTTGGTCCCTTGGTTTTCAGGGAGGATGAGGATCTATTGGAGAAGGTTCTGAACAGGTTTAATAAGTTAGTGTCAGGTGTATGGAATGATATGAAAAGAGATTGAGGGAATGTAACTTCCAGAGCCTTGTGAATAGAAGAAGAGGAGGAAAGGAATGAGACATATACTAGGGTGGTCTGAAAAGTTCTCGGCCTTGACCATAGATGTCAACATTATCAGGAACGTTTTTTTCCCCTAAGTTGGTATATCTGTCATAAGCATCCAGGTGAAATTGCAAGTCACTCTATTAAGTAGTTTGTTTTATACAGCTGTCTGAAGCAAAAGTGTTGTCTGTATCCCTTAAAATGAATAAAATTGAGTATCATGCGGTTATAAAATTTTTTGTAAAAGAAGGTTTAACACCAAAAGAAATTCATTCAAAGTTCATAAAGGTTTATGAGCACTCTTCTCCTTCATTTTCGACAATTAAGAAATGGCTTGTAAGTTTAAACATGGCCATAATTTGCATGCCAGCCTTGAAGATGATCCATGTGAAGGACGTCCAAAAATTGTAACAACACCAGAAATCACTGATCGAGTGATATGGTACTGGATGACTGGTGAGTCAAAGTGCATGAAATTACTGAGCCTATAGGCATTTCAAAAGAACATGTAGGATATATTTTGCGTGAACAATTGCAAATGAAAAAGCTTTGCGCAAGATGGGTGCCACGCTTGCTCACAGTAGGCCAAAAACACACTTGTATAAAAATCTCTGAACAGTGCAGGGTTTTAACAAGAATAAAACTGATTATGTGCATCAATTTATTACTATGGATGACACTTGGATTCACCATTACACACCAGAATCAAAACAGCAGTCAAAACAGTGGACAGAAGCCGGTTGTTCAGCGCAAAAGAAGACAAAGTCGGTTCCATCAGCAGGAAAGGTAATGGCATTGGTTTGGGTTTTGGGATGCTAAAGGCATTTTGTTTATTAATTATCTTGAAAAGGGTAAAACAATAACTGGGGAATATTATTCCAATCTTTTAACCAGACTAGACAAAAACATTTGTGAGAAAAGACCTGGTTTGCAGAAGAAAAAAAATCATCTTTCATCAGGACAATGCACCTGCCCACAAAGGTGTTTTGGCAATGAGAAAATTAAGGGATCTGCACTATGATTTTTTGGAACATCCACCCTATTTCCCAAATTTGGCTCCCTCTGACTTCTGTCTCTTCCCAAAACAAAAACTCTTCCTCACTGGTCAGCATTTTTCTTTGAATTAAGAGTTGATTGCAGATGTAGAGGGGTATTTTGCAGATCTTAGCAAGAACCACTACAGGGATGGGATAATGGCGCTTGAGCATCACTGGAATAAATGTATTAGTCTTAAGGGAGATTATTATTATTATTATTATTATTATTCGTGACACCTCCAAGGAGTCCGAAGACATCGTGGGAGGACACCCACTGTACAACTCTCTGTCTCCACTATTACACAGAACCTCTACTACCAAGATTATGTTGAAAAATAAAAATAATTTTGAAATTATAAATTTGTTTTTTCATTTTTAGGCCAAGAACCTTTCAGTGCACCCTCGTAAGTTGGTGAGGGGGTTGTTATTAGATTAATGTGGAGAAGATATTTCATAGTGTGGACGGAGGTAAGGGTAGAACTTGATGCCATCCAAGGAAGCTGTATAAAGAAGGTGTATGCAGGGGAGTGAGAAGCAGGTTCTTTGCATGGAGAGTGAATGGAATGCATTGCCTGAAAGTGTGGTGAGTGCAGAAACTATGAATGGGTTCATGTTGCATGTCAATGGTCTTTTGGTATGAGACGGTATAGATCTCCTGCAACGATTCTTTTGACTCCGTGGAGGTCAGATAATAAATATCTCTTCATGTCAATCCCCACTTCATCCATACCGCCTCAAACCACTGCCATTATTTCCCTTTTGTATCTCCACTTTACTAACATAATTTGCATGCTATCATCAGCAGTACTCCCCTTTCCTTCCTGTCCTTTCTATACTCAAACATCACCCTTTTCTATTTCTATTCCTGTCAGCATAGCCTTATTCAACCATGTCTCACTTATTCATACAATTTTTGGGTGGACAAACTCAATGATCATAACCATTTCACCTCCCTTATTTCTTATGCTCCTGGCACTTGGGAATAACACACTTAAATTCACTTTTAGGTTTATAACCACTCTAGTACTACTTATGCTGCTTGTTGATTGTAATTTCCCACACCTACCTATTTCCAGTTGCCGTTATCACTACTTACCCTATATATATCTCCTCGAACTCAATTACCTCCTTGCATTCCTGTGCTGACCATCACCATACACACATTCACTACTACTTCCAACATCCCTTCTCCTTATAATATGTCTACATGTCCACTTCAATTGTCCCAATTTCTCTGTTTACATTGCATTCTTCTTCTCTCATCATTATTGCTCACACTACTGTCTCATTTACAACCAGTTCAGTCTCACTAGTTCATCTCTTGTGGTCTTTCACTTCACCTCTTACTTTCTCTAATCTCTAATGCGCATCACTCATTACTTTCTTCTAGCAATGGTCTCTCCATTTGAGTTACACCAAACACCTTTAAACATAATTTGTCACTTTTGGGCAATTCCATCGCTCCCTCGAATGCAATCCACACATTTACAAACTTCCCTCCCTCCTTCTCACACAGCTCTGCTAACATACTATGCATGATTCTTCTTCTCCATCTCAACTCATCACTGTCATACTTTGGAAATACACTGACCACCCTTCTTACCACACTGTTGTCTTTTTGTCATCTTTCACTCTCCTCAATAACCTCTTCATATCTGTCCTTACCTTCTCCTTATGTCCAAATGAATCATCATCATCATTATTATTATTATTATCATTATCATCATCAACAGATCACCATGAAATCAAGATACTCATCATAGGAGGTCTAACTCTCACATGCAGAGTTCATCATATCTTGACTTAAATGCATTCACTGTCCCTGCACTCATCACACTTTCAAGCAATGCATTCCAAATCCTCAATCTCCTTCCTTATATCCACCCTGTACAGTTTCCAGGGATGGCCTCTCATTCTTCCCTCATCTCCCGATATTCTATGAAAAATCTCATCCACATTAATCTAGCAATTACCCCATACCAACTTATACATCTCAATCATATCTCTCCTCTTCCTTCTATCCACTAGCTCTGTAATTTGTATTCTCTCAATTTGTCCTGATATTCCACATTCCAGAGACCAGAAACCAACTTAGTCAATTGTTTCTCAACCTTCTCCTACATCTCATCATCCTGTTGAAAACTCTGGTGACAAAATCTGTGTGCAGTGATTCATATGTGGCCGGATCAAAACCTTGTACAATGGAATCAAAACATCATTACTTCATGTCGGTGTTCTCCACATCATTCCCATAATCTGCTGTGGTATCCTCACAATTTTAGCAAAATGTCCATAAAATTTCAAGTCCCTATCCACTATCAACCCCAGATTTTCTATCTCCTCCACAGCCTCAAAAATGTCTTCATCAATCTTATACTCTGCATACCATCTTTGCTTCCCCAATTTTAAAACCTTACACTTTGCAAAATTAAACTAATATCCCTACACACTCGTCCAAAAGACAGTCTGTTTAGGTCCTCTTGCAAAGCTACGACATCTGCTCTACTTCTCATAACTCTCCCCAACTTTGCATCATCTACGAACAACTGTATATCACCATTTAAGCCCTTTTCAATATCACTTCCATACAAATTAGACAACAATTGACACCTATTGAAACAACTTGCTAATACCTATCAACAATCCAATCTCCAATCCAACACACTAATCTACTATCCACCCCCATCTGTTCCAATTTATCTAATAGTTTGTTATGTGGCATTCTATCGAAAGCCTTTGCAAAATCTAAATATACTACTGTATATGCATCCCCTTTGTCCAATGTGTTTGTCACCTTGTTATAATAAGTAAGTAGATTGCTAAAACATGATCTTCTTTCAGCAAACTCATCCACGACTATCACTAAATCTCTTTCTCAATTATGCCTCATATCTAATATGTCAATTATACTGCTAATCCTCACTCCTGCTCATTTACTTCTCGTATCTAATATGTCAATTATACTGCTAAACCTCACTCCTGCTCATTTACCACACCTCTAATAATGGAATTCTATATATCACTACTCTCTAGTCATTTATCAATTCTTTTTCTCTACTTGTTTCATTTCTATTCATGATATTTCTAATCTTATTGTAATCTTATTCTTATCATACTTCTAATCTTATTGCATGTATTCTTCATCTCATTTCTCATTCTGTTCAACTCATTTTTGAAGTCTTGCATCCTGGCAATCACAGTATTGTATTTGTTACTCCTACAATGTCTCTCTCCCTCTCCATCTGTCATTCATTTGATTTGTTTCCTCATTCCTCCTTTCCTTAGGAGGAAACCTACAACCTACCATCACTTAATACAGTTCATCCTTAGTTATTCCTTATGCAGTACAGCGTCCGAGAAGATCGCAAAACTTTTTAAACCTTTCAATATCAGAGTTGCGTTCAAACGAGTCAAGACTGTCTGTCATGTTTTAAGATCACCAAAAGACATTAATTCTTTTTTCAAACATGCTGGAACGTACAACATCCCATGTGTTTGGGGTTTCAACTATATAGGACAGAAATCGAAAATGAAATCCGAAGAAAAAAAAACATATAGGAGATGTTAATAACAACAGAACAGACAACTCAGGTCTAGCCCATCATTTCGCAATTACTAACCATACCATTGATTGGGATAGCAGCTCCATGCCTTACCTAGAAGAAGATTTCCATTGTAGAAATTTCAAAGAAGCCGTTGTAGTCCTCCATTCTGGAAAAAATCTTAACAGAAACCAGGGAATGATAATAGCTGACATATAGAAAACCTTAATAAGATCACTCAGTCTGCCAGAATTGAATTTTGCTCAAAACTATAGAACGTGCTCTCATAACAGTGACTAACACAACACGCTCAATGCGTGCAATGTTACGCGTTCTGTTTTAATGTTTAATTTATATGATAGTGTTACTCCATTTTCTCTGTACTGCCACTTTGAGTTTTTTCTCTTACTGTTATAAGCCCTGAAGAAGCCAGACAGCCCTGGTGGCAAAACTTGTTGGTATTAGATATTTATAAATCATGGTCAATTAAAGATCAATATGGATTTCAATTTAATTATATGTTTGAATGACCAAATATAATCTAACGATGAGCATCCATAAGATCTTTTATTTTCTCAGTTTCAGATTTTGTTCTGTGATTCATATAGTCTTTTTTGTTTGTGTGTGTGGGGGGGGGAATATAGACAGCATTCACCAGCAGATTAGTACATTGAGTACAGAATAAATGCTAGGACACTGGGACTCTACACACCACCCTAATAGAAAGTTAAAGGTTTCTATCATATTACTCTTTTCTGCTCATCCTGAAAGAGGAAAGTTATTAGTTAACGTCTTGAGGGTTTGTTTTAGGTCAACTGGTGTTAAACTTGTATGTCAATTATATTGGGGAAGGTTTGATTGAGGATATGAAGTTGTTGGCAGATGATGAAAAGTTGAGAATCTCTGTGAAAAGTAGACTACACAGATGTGGTTTTACAAGAGGAGTTGAAGAGACTGAGCGAATGGACATGGAAGTGGGGTTAATGTTCGTTACAAAATGCAAGGCTTAAAAATTCAAAAAACAAAGATGGGATGTAAAATATACAGTTAGTGGGGATATGTTGGAGAAGGTCAATGAAATAAGAGATCTAGACTGATAGTGAATAAGGACCTAAAATTTAGAGTGCACATTAGTGAAACTGGGAGGACAGAACAACAGATCTGGTAATCATGCAGAGCATACTGACTTGTAGAAAAGGAAATTATGGTTCTGTTGTATAATACCTTGATTAGGCCATATATGTACCACTGTGAACAATTTGGTTACCTGGTTTACAAAAGGATGAAGACATAGTGGAAAGAGTGTGGATGTGACTTGGTAAGATGGTTTCTGGTCTTGGTAATGGTAAATATAAAGAAAAGTTGAGAAGATACAATTTGCAGAGTCTAGTTAATAGTAGTATGAGGAGAGCATGACATGATAGAGATGGAAAAGCTGTTAAGGAGTTCTTATCAGATTAATCTTAAGAGGTTTTTCCTAGAATAGTGGGAAATTTGGGGAGAACAAGAGGTCATCACTGGGAGCTGTATAAGAAGAATGTGAGCAAGATGGAGACAAGCAGGGCATTTTTTGCATGGAGAGTGGTGAATGATGGGAATGCGCTGCCTGATAGTACGGTAACTGCAGAGAAGCTAATGTATTTAAAGCATAGTATGATGAGCTGTGTGTGTGTGTGTGTGTGTGTGTGTGTGTGTGTGTGTGTGTGTGTGTGTGTGTGTGTGTGTGACAGAGGGAACCCGGGCGATAAGTTTTTGACTCTAGAGAGGTGGGAAGATAATATTAATAATGTTAAGAAATTTTTATTCAAAAATTTTTTAACATTTCTGACTCAGAATTTACCAATTAAAATTGTATTGCTTCTGTTGAAACTTGAAAAAATTATTTAAATTATCTTGTTTTGAGCATAAGAAATAATTGCTTTTCATCTAATAGCATTCAGGAGAATGCTATTATTATTTTATTTTATTTCTCTTGATTATTAGCATAATCAAGAGAAATAAAATCATTGGAGGGGGGGGTACAATGTAATAAACTTGTTTATTACATTGTCATATGTGCATTTCACCACATTTGACACACACGTTTGAGAAGCATTTTTGATTTACGATTGTATTTATTGAATGAAAATAACACTTAAATAATCAAATAAAAATCGAATAACAAACAAACAATAACAACAAAATGGCAGACATTTAGGCCTATTTGCATGATGGTCTGCTGGGAACTAATCACAGTCCACCCTTACTGGTAAACTGTGTAACACTTTGTTGGTCTAACTAGCTGAGCGGTTAATGAGCTACTCTCCAGCCAATAGGCTACAGGTTTGTGATTCTCTTAAGGTGAGAAATGAATTTCATCATGTGGTGTGTGACTACCTTCCCACTTATCAGAAACCTCAAGTGACCTGAAAGCAATCTTTCTGTACAGCAAGGTTTCCAGATCTTATAAAAAAATAAATGCTATCAAAAACACTCAGACCTACTAATGTACTATAGGTATACAATAAAAAGTAGCACACAAGACACTACTTCCATCTCCAACAAATTTTTATGTAACTATATGTATATTATTTATTTATAGAGAACTTACTTGCAGTTCCTCTAATTTTTCTTTCACTTTCTTATACACCTCTTCCCATGTGGATTCAAGGGTTGTAATTTCAGTTTGAAGAAACTTGGGTGCTCGATGCTCTTTTTGTAAGTCTTTCCCTTTTTGAACACTGTCTTTAACATTTTGTTTATATGTTTCCAATTGACTAGCCAAAGCCTAAGTGATAAAAATATTATGTATAAAAGATAAAATTAGCAGCTAAATAAACTAAATAACAAATTTTTTAAAAAATTAAATAACTAAGACTGGTATTTCATAGTTTCAGAGAAATGAGAAACACAGTTAATTTAAACAGTCTTGTTAAAAAAGAAATATGATCTAAAAACTACTAATTAGTAATTATTTAAAATCTGAATTAAAATAACTGAAATAAAGAGCCAACAGGCTTCACTTTGGTGATGCAAAATTATTCAAATTAAGTGGATATTGAATCCCATGTCATTTCTTAGTCGAATAAGAAATTCTAAGAAGGAAATCTAATCTAAGAGTTTCATGCCGAATATAGAGACTATAGTTTTGGCGAGTCCAAGCATAAGCCAAACACCTGGTAGTACATGCTTGGGCAACTTGTAGTAAAGGTGGATTAAGTTCCAATCACTGTCCTTAGTATTTGCATCGCTGAAGTGAAGCAAGACTGTTGGCTCTTTATTTCAGTTATTTATTGGTGCACCTCTTGGCAACTTGTATTGTAAAGAAATAACCTCCATATCACTGTAACCTCAGTATTTACATCTGGGTCTACCTACTCACTGATGAGACCTCAATAAAGGTCGAAACCGGTCTAGGTAGTGACCTCCTCCCATAATGTATAACAGCATACATCTCCTAGGAGATGTATTTTACATTATGGGAAAATACTAAGGACAATGATCGGATCTTAATCCACCTTTACTACGAGTTGCCCAAGCATGTACTACCAGGTGTTTGGCTTATGCTTGGACTCGCCGAAACTTTGTATAGTTTCTATATTCGCCATGAAACTCTTAGATTAGATTTCCTATCTTAGAGTTTCTTATTCGGCTAAGAAATAATGTGGGATTCAATATCCACTTAATTTGAATGAATTAAAATATTTTTGCAATCTTAGAAGGGCTTCTGTTTTTGTATTGTAATTTTAAATTATACAAAGATTTATTTTAATTAAAAAATTAATTTACCTCTTGTTGCTGAACTATCTGTTGTAACTTTGCAGGAGTATCATACACCAACTCATTTGTCATTTCTGTTGCTTCCTTAACACCCTTTAACCAATGAGTCACTTCCTTTACCTCTTCACGATAAACAAAGCACTTAGAAATTGTTTCTGTTATTACTATAGTTGTTTCTATCTGGGGAATGAGAGACTTGTAACGTGTAAGGAGAGCATCTAATCTTTGTTGTTCTTGAGTGGCTTCTGCCTCTGATAGTCTTGATAAGAATGATTCCAGTTTTTGAACTAACCATTTCACTTCTTCTCGACGGCTGTCTACCTCTTTACAAATATCCTAAATAATAAAATAACATATACTCAACTTCTGCTATAATCATAGATCAGCTAGAATATATCAGACTATATCTGGATAGCTGAGTGGAGAAAATCTCTGCTATGTAACTGAGAGCTTGATGGGAAGATAATAATAATAATAAGGATTTCTTAAAAAATTTCTTAACATTTCTAATAATTCAGAAATTACCAAATAAAATTATATTATTTCTATTTGAAACTTGAAAAAAATATTTAAATTATCTTGTTTTGAGCATAAGAAATAATTGCTCTTTTCATCTTTATTTGAGGTTTGCAAAGAAAAGTTCCAACTATCTCTGTTAAGTTTCTAATTATGCTGTGGTCTGTTTCTGAATATTTTTAGAAGGTGGATAATTTTCATTACTTGGCAGAAGATGAACCTGACTTAGAAAAGCTTGAAGTGTCTTCTGAAAATGGCCATGTTTTGTTTACAGAAGAGTTTCCCATTTATCTAACTATCAGAACAATTATGGAACTTCATATGCTATAGATTTCCAATTCGTAGTGAGTGAGATTACCATTAAAAAATAATATAAATAACTCTGAAATAGCACAGATTTACTATGTTTTAAAGCAGTCAGACAAACATGATTTAATCTCAAAACCACATAATAGCTGTAGTTGTTTAGTGTCATATAATAGCAAATCTCTGATTTACTATTACATTACATTTTATTTTATTTTTTTGTTTTGTCTGTTATAACTTCCCGTAACTAAGCATTGAATTTGTGAAAGCAAATATTGGACTATGATCTGCTAAGAAAATCTAAAATAATGGAATTTATTTATAATCTCTCACTTAATGAAAAATTGAATATAATTAAACAGGAAGTTATTGGAAATTATTCCAGAAGGAAGTAGATTCCAAAAGCTTCAAGACAAGATCATATCCAAAACAAGCAATATTATATCCTATCCATATAAGAATAGAGGAAGATAAGAGAACTGTGGCTGCAAAGCATAGGTGGTGGTGGTGTTAAAGAGGTTTTCATGGCTGGAAACAGAAATATTCAAACTGTGAAGAAATATATGTAAGCAAGAAGTAGCAGTTTGGTTTCAACAGACACGAACAGTCAAAGGGTTAACAATAACAACAACCAAAAAAAAAAAAAAAAAACCTTGCCGGTGTGGCCTGTTTCTACATGGTTTTGACATTCTGGTGAGGAATGCCACCATAAAAGAATAAACTCCATATTGAGGACATGTCAACTTAACCACAGGTGAGAATTGACATTTATCACTGGATGAAACACCAGCATATTGCTTAGTGTGCAAGGAGAAAGGAAATCATATCATGTTCAGTCTCTATTTGTCAACACAGTGCAGGAGGATACAACTGTGATATAGGTCAAACAACTACCTAAGATCCATAACACAGCATTCATTTAGTTGTTAAACATTCCACATACGTTTAACAAGTTTAAAATTATCTGGAAATTAATCTTTAATCAACAAGTAGGACTATTTTGAGTTACTAAAGAGCTTTTATAGGTTTAATGGAAAAAAAAAGAAATTTTTCTATATAACAAGAGGGGAGAAAACAATGTATCATCCCTGGAATTTATAAGGATCATATTTTTTTCTTTTCTTTCTTTTTTTTTTTTTTTTGCTTGAAGAGAGTGGTAAATAAGTGGAATGGGTTATTAGAGGCATTCATGAATGGCCTGTATGAGAGATATATTATTATTATTATTATTATTACAAGACCCCATGGAGTCAAAGACTCATCTAGGAGGTCCTTTTCTCACGCACACAGCTCATCATACCATACCTTAAACAAACACAAATTTTCTGCAGACACCACCCTCTCAAGTAAGGCATTCCAATCATTCACAACTCTGCATGCAAAAAATCTGCTTCTCATTTCCATGCTCACACTCTCCTTATACAGCTTCTAGGGATGTCCTCTGGTTGTCCCCTGATCTCCCACCATTTGTTGTAAAATCTCTCCAACATTGATCCTATAACAACCCCTTACTAACTTCTAGGTTTCTATCATATCACCCCTCTTCCTCCTATCCACTAGACTCTGTAAATTACATCTTCTCAATCTTTCCTCATATTCTACATTCCAGAGATCAGAAACTACCTCAGCAAGTTGCCTCCAGATTTTGAAAACCAGGTGACCAAATCTATGCAAAGAAGTCCATATGCAACCTAATCAAAGCATAATACAATGCAACAAGAATCTCCTTACTTCTACAAGTCAGTGTTCTCTACATCATTCCCAGAATTCTTTGTGTTGCCATCACAATTTTGGCAAGGTGTCCTCTAAATTTCAGATCCTTATCCACTATCACCACAAGATCTCTAATTTCCTCCACCTCCAACAATATATCCCATCTTTGTTTCCCAAATTTTAACCTTACATTTTGCAACATTGAACTCGTATCCCCAATTCCGTGCCTATTCACTCATTTTATCCAAGTCTTATTGTAAGGCCACAACACATTCTCTACTCTTCATGGTTTGTTCCAACTTTGCATCATCTGCAAACAACTGGATATCCCCATTCAAATCTTCATGAATATCATTACCATATAGCAGTGTTTCCCAACGTTTTTTGGATCATTCTCCACCTAAATGCCTCAAAGATTTTGATGCCCCCCCCTAGCATAATAGTCAGTCAAGTTCTGAAAAAGTATAATATAAATATGTATTTTAAATAAAAAAGGAACATAGGTAAAATTGTTTTTAATTTGACTTTCTTCAATGAATATAAATTTTATATTACACTTTGTATATTATAAAACATAAATCGAACTGAACTTGGGAATAAAATCCAAGTTAATGCGATCCTTGAGCTTGATGTCTATTGCAAAGAGTTTTTATTTGAGGTACTAATTTAGATTTTCAATCTCCAATCCCCATGGTTGTGATATCCAGATGATTTCTTTTTTTCAGTAGCAAGTCATTTAAGCCACTAAAGCCACATTCAACTAAATATGATGACGAAAAGGGAAACAGTATTTTTTTTGCAAAACTAGTTGAATTTTGGTATTTTGTTTCTGTCTCGTCAGAAAGCCATGACATTGTTCCTTTTATGTCGAATAAAGTTCTAATAGACTCATCATTTTGCTTTTCTAAGAGCTCTTATTGATACTGGATTTATGTTGACTGCTGCTGTACTAGTGATGTCGGCTTTTTTGCTAGGAAAGTCAGGGTTGCAACATGGATAATTTATCGCCGATAATGGTGAGTTTTTTGAGTATATTGGTGATGAGGTTACAAATACAACATCACTTTCTAATTTCCCCAAAAAAATATTCATATTGCCCCCCAGTGGGGCATATGCCTCATGTTGGGAAACATTGCTATATAGGTTAAACAGCAATGGCCCTAAAACAGACCCATGAGACAAATCACTAGTGACTTTCCTCTTCTTGGATATTGCTCCCTCATACACAACTTGCTGATACCAATCAGATATCTAATCCATTGCACTAATCTAATATACAAACCCATCCACTCTAGTTTGATTATCAACTTATCAAGCAGTAACCTATCAAAAGCCTTTGCAAAATCTAAGTATACTTTTGTGTATTCCCTCTACTCTGTCCAAGGAAGCCATCACTTTATTGTAATAAGTAAGTAGATTACTAAAACATGACCTCCCTTTAGAAAATTCATGCTGTCCATCAAAGATAATTCCATTGTTCTCAACTCTCTTCTGGATCCAAGTTCTCACCAGCTTCTCCAAAAACTTAAGCACGACACCTGACACAGATAGGCCTATAATTTGATGCATAAGTTCTATTACCTCCCTTATGATGCAGTACAATCTTGCCCTCCTTCCACTACATTGGAACATGACCCAGTGCAAGACTCATATTAAAAAATATGTCAAGGCAGATGTCAACTCCCTGGAACATTCCTTCACAATATGTGGAGATATATTATCAAGTCCCACAACCTTATTAACGTCAAGTTTGTTCAATTCCTCATACACCTCTTTCTCACTTACAGTCTCTCCTCCCCATTATCAACTTCTCTCAATCACTCCATATCACATTCACAAGAAAGAAAGACCTTTATGAACTGCTCATTAAGTATCTCCACTACATCTTCCACAGTAGCTGTCCTTATTCCATTTTCTCCAATTAATGTTATCTTTCCATAATCATTCTTTATTTTGCTGGCTACATGTCGAAAGCACTCCCTAGATCTCTTTTTGGCTTCATTAGCTAACTGTGGCTCATACTTCGCTTTTGCTATCCTTACCAACCAAGTCACCCACCTTGCCTGGTCTTTGTAATCCTCATGGAATTGGTTATTACCGCTTCTCTTATGCTGCCTTCATATGCTTTTTTCTCTGTATTGCATGCTTAATCTCTTCATTTATCCATTTCACACCTACCTTATTTAACCTTCTTACCTCTGGAATATATTTAGACACTGCCTCTGCTAGACAGTTCTTGAATATCTCCCAAGCTGCACTGATCTATTTTCCAGGTAACTCCTCATTCCATGCTACACCTGCAAACTGTCTCCTGAGCTCCTCATAATCCACATATACCCTTTTCTCACATAGGTTTTCACACTGCTGGCAACCATGCAGGTAATCACTTCCTGGTCACTCTCACCAACCGGAGAGTGATTTGACCTCATTTATAATTACATCCTGTGATGAGATGATCAAATCCAAGACCCTCAATACTCATGTGCCCTCTGTTACATACTGTCTGAGGTAGTTGTCCCTCAAAAACTCAAGAAACTCTTCGTTATTTACAGTTGCTATCTCATCATCCCAATCTATATTGCCATAGTTAAAATCACCCATAATAATCACCCTTTTCTTATTTGCTTGGTTAATTTGATTATACATTTCATTGTCACTACCATCCACATTACTAGGTCTATAACAACATTCAAGTATTTCATTCTATTCACCTGTATCTCATATCATGATATGATGGTATGATAGGTATTGTGTGAATAATGATTAGTTTTGGCCTCAGTTAAGTAGTCTTCACATAAAAAAAATAAATAACAATAAAATAACTAAAAAAAATTAAAACTTTCCATTCAACAAGAACATGGTAGTGTGGTTAAATGATAACCTCTTTCCTCCCCACCCCAAAGGTTATGCCACTATTTTCTTAGATGTTCTATTTCAATTCTGCTTCAATTTTTTATAAGTAAAACATTTTATAGGCAATATGTTGTGAAAGGGACATTCCTACAAGTAAATTGCTGTGCACATTTTATTTATTTATTTATTATTATTAACTCTCACATGTGTAATTATTATTATTACATGACACCTCTGAGGAGTCCAAAGACCCATCTAGGGAGGGCACTTACTCCACAACTCTCCACTTCCACCACTCAATCCACCAACCACAGAGAACCGCATCATCTCCACCAATGCCACTACTATCCACCACCACCACTAGTAGTATTTTCACAGACAATACAAACATACATGCCCACGATAGGAGTTGAACCCACAGCCTTTTGGCTGGAGAGTGGATATGCTAACCACTTGGCCAACCATTCTAGTAAAATATACCCTTTTCTCACATAGGTTTCTCACAAAAAAGGTCATGACAAGAAGAGATATGACAGATATTGTTTTGCTAGTTTGGGTCTCCCGCGATGAGTCTACTGACTCCATGGAGATACCCGTAATAATAATAATAATAATAATAATTAATAGAGAAAAATTATGTTTTATTAGCAATATGTTATCAATTTGTGAAAGAAACATTCCTACAAGCAAACTCCTGTGTACATTTTATTTATTATTATTATTATTTTGATTAAAAGAAATGCACAGCTTCAGCTGCAATTAATGAGGATTATCATATTCAAATTTAAATATTACATTACATATGTTAATTATAAATGTAAGCTTTCATATTTGATATTAATATTTCATTTTTTAATTTTTTTTTTCTTGAGTACAGAGATGAATAATTTATTTAACAGGCATGGGATATTCAAGGGGAAAAAAAAGGTCATGACAAAAGAGAAGCCAATTCAACTAAATGTATTCTCTGAGGCATTTGTTATCAAGTATCCTTATAGAACTGTAAATATAGTGTCCAATAATATTATTTAAGGTAATTATTTTGATTATTGATATGCACTAACCAAAAATTTTATTCTAAGGACTTCAAATTCTACTTCTGAAGAAATATCTTCTGTTATTGTAGAAATGCTTTTTTCAACTTCATTCATCCATGATATCATACCATTAAACCTAATTAACAAAAGAAAAAGTTGCATTATCGTGATATCATATGAAAGTTATTAATATTTATCAACTTGAGAAATATAATTAGAGCTCATATCATTGAAAGCCCTAATTATATTCCTCATGAATAAGAATTATGAGAAATTATATTATTCATGATGATTATGTTATACACAAGGAATCATACATGATGTACATGAGGAATTACATTCCTCAGGTACATGAGGTTTTAAGAAAGCCATTTATGGTGAAATGCATGCTGTGTGTATACAACTCATTATTTTAGTAAAATTTTATATAGTATTAATACAGAATATAGCTGTCTGTGTGAAAACTGCACATATCACACAGACAAGTAATATTTTGTATTTATACCATATACCATATAAAATTTACAAACTAAAACAGCAAATTATACAATGTGCAGTTCACCATCAATGTTGATCACTTCATCAAACCTATTTCACTGACAAGATAAATAACTTATGAATTAATGATTTATTTGTTTATTTAAACAAATAATTCTAAACACCTTCTTGTGGCATGTCAAAGGTGAGAGAGCATTGCTACCTCTTAATCGGTATTATAAAGAGAAAGGTTTATCAGCAAGCTCATAGGCTACAAAAAGCACAAGCAAGAAGGATGACCTGTGTGGTAACAAAAGCAAAAACAGATTATGAGAAGAAGCTGGTCAAGCAACCAAAAGAATATCTCAAAAATGTGTTTTGCTATGTATGAGTGAAAGGAAAGAATGACTACAGAAGGATAACTTTAATGAAGGTGGAAAGGTAATAGAAACAGAAAACGATCACTCAGTAACTGAATTATTTAGTTCAGTAACAGAGTAATCATTTTGCAAGGGTATTCATCTGTGTGGATATAGTGCAGTGCCAAATGTGACGATAACTAATGTGAGAATGGATGTAAATGAAATGGAGTTTCTTACAGCATTGCAGAATCTGTGTGCAAAAACGTTCATGGGATTAGATCAGCCCAAATATTATAAGCATGTACAAGGAAACTGGCAACTCCTCTGACAAAATGTTTTAAGTCTCTACTCTCAGAAAGAGCCAAGGGAATAGAAAGAGGACAAAGCAGTTCCATTGTATAAAGGAGGCTCCAAGACAGATGTAGGAAATGTAAAAAATAATTAGTATATTAGGAGTGGTGTTTAAGGCATTGAAAAAGATAATAAAATGCAGATTTCAAAATTGAGTGGACAGGAATATAATGATACTTTGGGGGGGGGGGGGGGGGGGCACCATTGTTTTGTAAAGGATTGGTTTTACCTAAGTGATTTTCTTACTTTTAATAACAGGGTAACAAATGAGTTGAATAAAGCAAATAGCTAATCATATATCAAACAGTAATATATGAAGAAAATGATTCAAGTAGTAGGCAGTTGACTAGTACTGTACTTGGGCTAGTGCTATTTAATTTATTCATCAATAATACAGGTTATGATTTAAGGAGAAATATCCAATTGTTTGCCAATGATGCAAAACTGGGAAGAATAATAGGCAATGAATTATACAGAGATCCTGCAGATGATTTAAAACAGCCTGGAAGTATGGGCAAAGGATAATGGCTACCAGTTTAATGTGGCAGCAGTAAAGGTATGCACTTTAGGATAAAGAGATCACAAGTTGTGTACTTCACTGACAGAAATGAACTGAAGAAAATTGATGAGACTGGGATTTGGAATTGATTGTGGAAGATTTGAAGTTCAGCATGAATATAGCAACGGTGCTAAAAAGAGTTCATCAGATTACTTTGATACTGGTAAACATACTAAGGTGCAGAGATAATGGGAGTTATTATTCCTCTTTATATGGATATAACAAGGCTGCATCTGGAATACTGCATAGATCTGTTCACAAAGATTCACTGAGGGGAAGGAAGTGATGCAGAAGTTCCAGAAACAAATAACCAAGACTGCTTTCTATGAGGACAGACTGAAGTTCTGCACATGACAAAAACTGGAAGATAGGCAGAAAAGATGGGATATGACAGAAACACAAGTTTTTATTATAAAAATCAAGTGGATATTAAATTCAGAATTATTTATAGCTGAATACAGAAACTATAAAAGTTTTGTATGAAATTTGACCAGGGAGCTTATGGGAATGCACTCGCTGGCATTTATAGATATAAACATTATATATATATATAATATAATATATATAATGCTGGATTTAATATCCACTTGATTATCATAATTTTTGCATTGCTGAACTGAAACCTTCTGGCTCTTTGTTTTAGTAAATAAGTTTTTATTATTATTTTTATTATGATTGTTGTACAGGCATCTCCATGGAGTACAAAGGCTTGTCACAGGAGACTCAATTTATCCACACAATTTATCATACCTCTCCTTGAACCAATTAACAGATAAAGCACTAACAACTAACTCTGATAGTCCATTTGATTTATTCACAACTCTCCATGCGAAAAATCTAGTCCTCACCCCCTGTACTACCCACATATTTACTCAACTTCAAAGGATGCCCTCTTGTTCTTCCCCTCAAGCTAAGTGTTGAAATCTTATAAACCCCTCTAAGTAACAAATGTTTCTATTATATTTCCTCTTTTTCACTTATCAACCAATTTATGCAGTCCATACACCCTCAATCTATCCTCAAAGGGAATGTTCCACAGGCCACTCGCCATCTTTGTTGCTCATCTCTGAATTCTCTCCACCACTTTCTCATCCCCCAAAGAAACAGTGAGTACAGGAATTCAGATATGGATGTATCAAGGCCTTACAAAGTGGTATAACAATTACTTATCTCTACTTGTTATCATGTTTTTCAATAGCCAAGTAATCTTATGAGCTACCTTAGCAATATGGCCTCTAAACTTCAACTCTCTATTTATCACCATCCCAAAATTCCTAGTCACATCTATTTCTTAGAATACAGTTCATCAAAGTGATATTTGTGATCTATTAATCTCAAAATGCATAACTTTACACTTTTCCATGTAAAACCAACACGTATTACCTTAAATCATTATTACTCTACTTAATTTTGCATCATTAGCAAACAACTGAATATCTCCCTTCAAATTATTCCCTATATCATTTATGTACAAATTAAATAGCAGTGGTCCTAGCACAGAACCTAGGAACACAACACTAAACACCAGTTTATGTCTGGATTCTGCTCCTCTGTATACCACTTTCTGATATCTGTCCAGCAGCCACCCTCTTGTTCACATAAGCAGTGTCATATCCATTCCCATGTGTTCTAATTTGCATAACAGAGCTTGATGTGGTATTCTGTCAAATGCCTTTGCAAAATTCAGCAGAATCATTGTGTAGCCATTTCCTCTATTCATCAGCTGTCACTCTATTATAAAAAGTAAGTAAATTACTAACAGTGTCCAACTCTTCACAATGTTGCCCCTCATGGAGTGTCATATTTCTATCCACCAATTCCTGAATTCTCTTTTTAATCAATTTTTCCAGTAATTTTACCACCACTCCAGAGATATTGATTATTCTATAATTTGATACTGCAGCATTGGAACCTCCCTTATGCAAGGGAATTGTTTTGCCCTTGGAACTCTAGCAGAGTTGAGACTTAAATTAAAGCATTGCCAGCTCCTTTGCACATTCCTGCAAAATGAAACTAATATTCCATCTAATCAAACGGCTGCATTCACCATGAGATTCTGTAATGGCCCAAGAACTTCCAATTTATCCACCTGTGTTCCCACATAAGTCTCTGTCACACATGTTAAAGCAGTAACGCACTAGGATGATATACCCTTGCAAAGTGATCATTCAGTAACTCAACTATTTTATCTTCTTCTGTCTCCTCATGACCATCATCACTTATTAAGGTTAATCTTCTATAGTGATTCTTCCTTTTACTTGCCAGATAATAAACAACACTTTATTATAATATAATAACACTTTATATTTCCCTTGGCTTGTTTGGTTAGTTTCTTCTCATAATCTGTATACCCTCCAGAGCATTTTCCTTCTGAAACTTATCCATGATCATATTACAGTACTCATCCATCTAACTCCTACCTGATTAACTCTCCTTACCTCAGGCAAACAATTAATATAACTTCCTCTAGATGCCCCCCTTAACTATTTCCCATGCACTAATAAAATCCTTTCCTTTCAGGCTTTTATATCATGGCACAGCTTCAAGCTTCCTCCTATGTTTATCATAATCACCTGCCTTGTAATTCCACATATACTGCTTCTTGACAGACTATTACTCATTTTTTGCAATCTTCAAAGTCAAGACAGTATGGTCGCTTCCCCCCCAATCATAAGTAATTGGGCCACTTTGGTTATGGGTAGCTCTTCTGATCATATGACCAGGCACAATATTCTCACATAAACTGTATTGAAGACAGCCAGCTTTGCCTTCTGGCTTAACTCCCGCTTCAATACTACCGCACGGCTAAAATCCTGCAATATTGTGCTTGCTGAGCCGATTCAAGTATCTAGCTCTACATTCCACTTTCCATAACTCGTGAATATGGTCCCAAGGTATTTAAACTTCTTCACCTGCCTCAGTGGGACTCCACTCACATGTAGAGTGCACTGGGATGGTTGTCTTGAGACCACAAATGTTTCCGTTTTGGCCACACTCATCTTCATCCCGGCTTCTGCACAAAAAAGGTACAAACCTATCCAGGGTCTGCTGGAGGTCATATGTGGAAGAGCTAAGCAGAACCAGATCATCTGCAAAATGCTGACGTCCAATGCTACATCTTCCGATTCTGACACACTCACTGCTTCGGCTGTGCTTATCAATCCAGTCCATAAATATTATGAAAAGGAGGGGTGACAGAACACACCCTTGGCAGGGACCAATGGAGACTGTGAAAAGTCCAGACTTTGTGCTGTTTACCTTGACACAAAACTCTGGGTATTCATACAGGGACTTGATGGTAGCTAACAGTTGGCCATCCGCTCCATAATCTGGTACTACTTACCAAAGTTTATCCCGAGGAACCCAGTCATATGCTTTCTCAGAGTCCACAAAATATGTGTAGACATTCTTGGCATATTCATAAGATTTCTCAAAGACCTTAAAGTGAAGATTTGGTAAGTTGTGCTTCTACCAGGACGAAAGCCACATTGTTCTTCTTGGAACTTTGACTCAACTATGCTCCTTCCCCTTCTTTCTAAGCACCTAGCATATACTTTCCTTGGCAGGCTGAGCAGAGAGATGCCACGATAGTTGCTACAATCTCTCTGTCTCCCTTCTTGAAGACTGGTATTATTATGCCTGTCTGCCACTGCTTTGCTGCTTGCCCAGATATCCAGGCAGCCTGACACACTCGAGTCAGCCCGAGAACACCGTCTCGATTTAAGGCTTTTAGCATTTCGGGACGAATTTCATCATCACCAGCAGCCCTGCCCGATTTTAGCGATTTTATTGCTAAATGGACCTCTTCTGCTATGAGACTAGTCATCGCCCTGATCTGCACCTCTTGGATGTCCACAACTGCCAGGCCATCTAGGTTAAGAAGGCTCTCAAATTCTTTTTGGCTGCAATTCATCTGCTATCATTGGCAGTACCTATTCCTCACCCTATCTTCTCTATTTTCCCTGAAAATACAAAATTCACACTTTATAAATTCTAAAGTATTAAAGGAGTTTTATAGGACTGACACTGAAGAATTTTTTTCAGTAAATGATAAAAAAAGGAGAGAACAAGGTATCATCCTTGGAAACCATGCAACTGTGTGGTTAAGCAAGGGTATGAGATATTTTTATTTTGGAGGTAGTGAATACGGCAATTGATTGCCAGAGGCAGTTTTGAGTCTTTCTTTCTTTCCTGAATGAGTTTAAGGAAAAGTATGACAGGCAACTGTGTGAATAACAATTAGTAAGGGCCTTCTATAACGAGGGATGTGCCCAAGAAAATAATAATAATAATAATGAAGGTAACAATACTGAATGAGTTCATGAGATTATTATTATTATTATTATTTGACACCTCCATGGAGTCCAAGGACTCATTGAGGGAGGGTACCTGCTCTACAACTCTGTCTCTACCATTCCATCACCAACTGAAACCACAACTACACCAATTCTCACCAAGCAGTCACTTCATTACAATGAAATGACTGTTTCCCTTGGACAGAGGAGAAGGATACACAGTAATATACTTGGATTTTGCAGAGGCTTTTAATAGAGTACCTCATGATCAATTGATAGTCAAACTAGAGCAGATGGGATTGGATATTAGATTAGTGCATTGGATTGGAGACTGGCTATCTGATAGGTATCAACAAGTTGTGTTTAGAGGATAGAGGAAATAAGAGATCTAGGGGTGATAGTGGATAAAGATCTAAAATTTAGGGAACACATCGCCAAAATTGTGAAGACAACACAAAGGCTTCTGGGAATGATGCGGAGGACATTGACGTGTAGAAGTTGTGACATTTTTGTTCCGTTGTATAAGGCTTTGATTAGGCCACACATGGACTATTGTGCCCAGATTTGGTCACCGGGTTTTCAGAAGGATGAAGAGATATTGGAAAGGGTCCAAAGGTGATTCACTAATGTAGTTTCTGACTGCTGGAATGTTGAGTATGAGGAAAGATTGAGAAGATGCATCTTGCAGAGTCTGGTGGACAGGAGGAAGAGGGGAGATAAGATAGAGACCTACAAGTTGGTAAAGGGTTGTTATAGGATCAATGCTGGAGAGGTTCTACAGAAAATAGTGGGAGATCGGAGAAGAACCAGAGGTCATCCCTGGAAGCTGTATAAAGAAGGTGTGAGTAAGGGAGTGAGGGGAAGGTTTTTTCGTGCCGAGTTGTAAATGATTGGAATGCCTTGCCTGAGAGTGTGGTGTCTTCAAGGAGTTTGAATGTGTTCAAGGCAGGTATGATGAGCTATGTGTGTGATAAAATGACCTCCCAGATGAGTCTTTGACTCCATGAGGTCTTGGGGTAATAATAATAATAATAATCACAAATATCCATGGCCATGGCAGGATTTATACCCGCAGCCTTTTAGCAGAAGAGTAGATATGCATCCAATCAGCTAACCAGGCCAGCAGTTATTAGAGTTATAACTAAGAGTATTGGGTTATAAGGTAACATTAACAAATATTTTCTCAGGGGCTCACATTGATGAGTATGGTCATGGTGAACCTGACGTACAATGTACACTTGGTATATCCCTCTACTCTCTCTCTCTCTCTTACTTCTTACTCCTTCCCCCCCCCCCCCAGTGCTATTAGAGCAATTCAAGGGTGAGGGGGTGACTCTTTCCTCTCAAACTGTAGTTTCCACTATCTACTAAAAAAAGGCAAGCCTAGTTGTCTTAAGGTGGCAGCCCCACCACTAGGATACCTATCATCATGCTAGTCACTTGACATAAGGAAACATATTACTTTCTAGTTTCAACAAAATCCAAACCGGACAGAAAACATGGGAAACGACTGCAAACTGGAAAAGGTTAAGAAACTTTGGAAAAAGAAAAACATGGGGAAATATGCTACATGGAACATTAGAAGCATAGCACATAAGGAAGAAAAATTAGATAAAATTTTAAATGATGAAAATATAGTAATTGCAGTTCTTACAGAAACAAAGAAGAAACTTAAAGGAACAAAAGAAACAGCTAATTACAATATCATGTATAGTGGAATGAACAAACAAATACATGCAAAAGCTGGTTTAATGATTTGGATCCATAAATCAACTAAAGCAAAAATAACTCATTATACATACTGGAATGAAAGAACAGTAGAAGTGTGATTAAAATTAAATAAAGAAAATTTAACAGTATTGTTAAATTTTCTTTATTTAATTTTTAAATGTTGGAGTGTATGCCCCTGAAGAACAAAAGAAACAGCTAATTACAATATCATGTATAGTGGAATGAACAAACAAATACATGCAAAAGCTGGTTTAATGATTTGGATCCATAAATCAACTAAAGCAAAAATAACTCATTATACATACTGGAATGAAAGAACAGTAGAAGTGTGATTAAAATTAAATAAAGAAAATTTAACAGTATTGTTAAATTTTCTTTATTTAATTTTTAAATGTTGGAGTGTATGCCCCTGAAGAAAGAAAAGAAGAAGAAAATGATGACTTTTACAAAGAGTTACAAGGAATATATGAAAAATTAAATAAAACAGACCATATAATTATAGCCGGAGATCTTAATGCCAGAATAGGAATGAAAAAAATTAACAATAATATACAAAAATTTGGAGAACCAATAGTAAACAAAAATGGAAAGCGACAGGATTATGCAATATATAATAATTTAAAAACAATGAATACATTTTACAAAAATAAAAATATACATAAATATATGTGATGTGCAAGAGGACAAAAATCAATAATAGACTACTTTAAAGCAAATGAAAAAGCAGCAAACCTTTTCCTAGACGTTAAAGTTAGAAGAGGGCTAGAAATTGATCACTATTTAGTACAGGCAAAACTAAGATTTCCACCAAACTGGCTACAAAAAATGCAAAAAAATAAAACAAACTAGAGAAACAAAATCTAATTACAAAGTAAGACTACTAAATGATTCAAGTATAAGAAATTTATAACAACAGAGGATTAATTATTACTTTGAAAAAATACAAGAAAATGAAGACATTGAGAAAGAATGAAATAATATAAAAGAAATTATCACATCAGCAGTATATGAAAGTCGAGGAAAACACAAAAAATATCATAAAAATAAAAAATTACATATATGGGACAATGAAATATAAACAATAATTGAAATAAAAAGCTGGCTTTTAAAAGATAGTTAAGTAACAAAAAACAAGAAGATGAAATTGAATATAAAAAAAGACGAGCAATAGCCAAAAGAGAAACCAGAAAGAGACACAGAGAAAGCTGGAAAAAATTTGCATAATATCTGGAAAATGACATATACAAAATAAGACCCAGTGCGTACAAAATACTAAAACCCATGAATGCAGATATAAAAGAAACTGCAAATATAAATTATAAAATAGATGTAAAAGAATCCTCGGATTACTTTACAGATCTTTGGACAGATAATACTGGCATCAAAAATAATTACACCAGAAAATTACATAATACAGGTAACCCTCGTATAACGCGGTATATATACAATGCGGTTTCGATATAACGCGGTCTACAAATTTTGGTATCCCTTGTTCAATGCGGTTTTGATATAACTCGGTCTACAATTTCTAGTAACTCTTTTTTTTTTTTTCATATTTTTCATCACGGGACTTAAAGATAAAAATCAAATTTTATCTTCCTTAAATTTGTGTCTGCCTGTATCACGCAAGTACTTATTATTATTATTATTATTAAACAAGACCTCATGGAGTCAAAGACTCATCTAGGAGGTCCTTTTATCTCACACACATCTCATCATACCGGGTCTTAAACACATTCAAACTCCTTGCAGACACCACACTCTCAGGCAAGGCATTCCAATCATTCACAACTCTGCACGAAAAAAACCTGCCTCTCACTCCCCTACTCACACCCTCTTTATACAGTTTCCAGGGATGACCTCTGGTTCTCCCCTGATCTCCCACTATTCGCTGTAGAACTTCTCCACCATTGATCCTATAGCAACCCCTTACCAACTTGTAGGTCTCTATCATATCTCCCCTCTTCCTTCTCTCCACTAGTCTCTGCAAATTACATCTTTTCAATCTTTCCTCATACTCGACATTCCAGAGGTCAGAAACTACCTTAGTCAGTCGCCTTTGGACCCTTTCCAACATCTCTTCATCCTTCTGAAAACCAGGTGACCAAATCTGGGCACAATAGTCCATGTGTGGCCTTATAAGTACTTAAGTACTTATAAGTATCGAATTTAGTTTTATTGTATCACTGAATAAGGTACTGAACAGAGGACTTTTGCAGTCTGTGTCATTCTCAACAAATAGTGCAATTAGAGACAGAATAAAAATGGTGCTAACTAATAAATCACATCTCCCCTCTCACAAAAACTACACTGTATAGACTTAAGCAAAACCATATGTTGCACTGAAACACAGTATCTAACTAAAAACTATTGTCCAATTTTTCAATTATGAAATAAGTGTTTTTTTATTGCATTTGAAATTCTCAATGTCATTATGACAGATCACAAAGGCTAACTTAAAATAAAAGACTACCAAGAATTGAAACATGCCATATAATGAATGTGTGAGTTTGCCTGCCACCTCAAACATAAACAAGAAGCCATAAAATTCAACCAAGGGTTGAAACGTTTGTGTGAGTTGAGCCAGCCAGTAATGAGAAGCTCCATCGGAACAATAAATGACACCCTGTTGTGAATGTGTTAAAACTAATAGTGAATGTTGTTATGAGTTTCAGATGTTATGGAATTCAGTTGAAGAGAATTAGCATTTCAACTCAACACTTGTCAGTTGCTTTTGTCTTTGGGTCGCATGATCTTTTGTTAATACCGCACAAAAACGTCTTTATAGCTGCTGTCTTGTGTAAAACAAAATTCAGCTTATTTGTATTGTAACAATTAAAAAAAAAACTTGAATAATTTATAAGCGTATAAAAGGATATCACCTGTAAATCGTTGACATGCCAGCAAAATTTTCAGATGTGCCACCTCTGGTACGAGTGCCATAGGTTTGCCATCTAGGGTTTACTGAACAAACTGTTTATTGTTGTTGAAAATTGTCTTCGTTTTCTGCCAGGAAAGTGCATTTAAAATCATAAGCATGTTATTCTCAAGCAGAGCAGTTTATTTTCTGGTGAGTTACATACATATGTAATGCTTTTTTTTAAATGTAAAAGTTTATTTTTATTGTAATGGCCACTAAAACTGCAATGAAAGGGAAAAAAAAACAACATTGAAGAGGAAATTCATTTCTCTCAAAGAAAAAATTAAAATCTCGGATCAGTTGAAAATTGGAGGAAAAACTAGGAGTTGTTGCAAGGACTCTGAATTTAAATGAATCAACAATTGGAACAATCAAAAAAATGAACATAAAATCCGAGAAAGTGTTATTGCTGGGTCAACGATAAGTTCAAAGCACGTTGCAAGTGTTCGTGATATTCTAATAGAAAAGAATGGAGAAATCTCTAATGATTTGGATAGAAGATTGCACTCAAAAGAAAATTCCTTTGGATGGACACCTTATTAAGCAAAAAGCACTCAAAGTTTATAAAAATTTAAAAGAACTTGATTAAGATTCTTCAGGAGAAATCTCTTAGCATGGATTTTCAGCCAGTAAGGGTTGGTTTGAAAACTTTAAAAAGCAGTTTTCTTTGTATAATCTTAAAATCCAGGGAGAGTCAGCATCAGCAGATGTTGAAGCTGCCCAGAAATACCCAGCAGAACGTTTAAAAATCATTAAAGAAGGTGATCACAGTGCAGCCCAGGTGTTCAATGCAGATGAATCTGGGTTATATCAGAAAAAAATGCCAAAATGCACCTATATTTTGAAAAATGAAAGATCAGCTCCTGGATTCAAAGTTTCCAAAGATTGGATTACTCTACTGTTTTGTAGTAATGCATCAGGCGATTACATGACAAAACCAATGTTTATTAACCGATTTGCAAATCCTCGTGCGATGAAAGGGCTCGACAGGTATTACTAAAATTTTTAAATAATATATATACAAATGGGCAAATACCAATAGAATAGAATACAATCATAGTAATACATATATTTAAAAAAGGGGATACAACAAAACCTGCTAACTACAGAGGTATTAGTTTATTGAATACATGCTACAAAATACAGAGCAGAATGCTTAATGAAAAACTAAAAATACAGTGAAAAAATATTATTAGAATGTCAAAATGGATTCAGAAAAGGACGCTCTACAATGGATGCAGCTTTCTGTTTAAAAGTACCTATAGAAAAAAGAAGAGAATTTAATTTGGAAACTCTTCTTTTGTTTATAGATTATGAAAAAGCATTTGACAAAGTAAAAAGATATATACTGTTTGATATATTACAAAGAATAAATATACCTAATGTATTACTACATGCAATATTGAATACATATAAAGATAATGAAATAAAAATAAAAATAAATGAAAAGTTGTCTGAAAAACAATCTATAAAGCAAGGAGTAAGACAGGGATGCCCTCTGTCTCCAACATGTTTCATTATTTACATCAGTGAAATATTAATACAGTGGAACACCTTAAACAATCAAGGTATAGAAATTTCCCAGAATAACACAATAAATACGATATTATTTGCAGATGATCAAGTAATAATATCAGATAAGTACGAAAATTTACAAAGAGCAATATATAATTTAAACATTATAGTAGAATGGTTTGGAATGAAAATTTCATAGATAAAACTAAAACAATGGCATTTTGTGGACAAACTCCAGTTAGAAGCAAAATAGTTATTATTATTATTATTATTATTATTATCCCAAGACCGCATGGAGTCAAAGACTCATCTGGGAGGTCCTTTTATCACACACACATCTCATCATACTGTGTCTTAAACACACTCAAACTTCTTGCAGACACCACACTCTCAGGCAAGGCCTTCCAATCATTCACAACTCTGCACGAAAAAAACCTGCCTCTCACTCCCCTACTCACACCCTCTTTATACAGTTTTCAGGGATGACTTCTGGTTCTCCCCCCTGATCTCCCACTATTCTCTGTAGAACTTCTCAACCATTGATCCTATAACAATCCCTTACTAACTTGTAGGTCTCTATCATATCTCCCCTCTTCCTCCTGTCCACCAGACTCTGCAAATTACATCTTCTCAATCTTTCCTTATACTCAACATTCCAGAGGTCAGAAAATACCTGTCAGTCGCCTTTGGACCCTTTCCAATATCTCTTCATCCTTCTGAAAACCCAGTGACCAAATCTGGGCACAATAGTCCATGTGTGTGACCTAATCAAAGCCTTATACAATGGAACAAAAATCTCCCTACTTCTACACATCAGTGTCCCCACATCATTTCCAGAAGGCTTTGTGTTGTCTTCACAATTTTGGCGATGTGTTCCCTAAAGTTTAGATCTTTATCCACTATCACCCCAAGATCTCTTATTTCCTCTACCTCCAGCAATATATTCTCACCAAGCATAAATTCTTCATCCCACCTTTGTTTTCATTTTAAAAGCTTACATTTTGCAACATTGAACTCTCATCCCCATTTCCGTGCCAATTATTCCTTTTTTTTCAAGTCTTCTTGTAAGGCCACAACATTCTCACTACTCTTTATGGTTCGTCCCAACTTTGCATCATCTCCAAACAACTGAATATCTCCATCCAAATCTTTGCCAATATCATTAATCTACAAGTTAAACAGTAATGGCCCTAAAACAGACCTCTGAGGCACTCCACTAATGACTTTCCTTTTCCTGGATATCGCATCCACATACACAACATGTTGATACCTATCAGAAAGCCAGTCTTAAATCCAATGCACCAATCTAATATCCATGGTTTGACTGTCAACTTATCATGAGGCATTCTGTCAAAAGCCTTAACAAAATCCAAGTATATCACTGTTTATCCTTCTATTCTGTCCAAGGAAGCAGTCACTTTATTGTAATAAGTAAGTAGATTACTAAAACATGACCTCCCTTTAGCAAATCCATGCTGTCCATCAAAGATAATACCATTGTTGTCAACCCAACTCTGGATCTTAGTTCTCACAAGCTTCTCCAACAACTTAACCACAACACCTGACACACACACAGATAGGATTATAGTTTGATGTTTGAGTTCGATCACCTCCTTTATGAAGTGGCACAATCTTGCCCTCCTTCCACTCCTTAGGAATTTAACCAAGTGCAAGATTTGTATTAAAAAAATATGTCAAGGCAGGTGTCAACTCTCTGGCACTTTCCTTCAGAATAGGCGGTGATATATTATCAAGTCCCACGGCCTTATTTACATCTAGTTTACTGAACTCCCCAAACACCTCTTGCTCACTTACAGTCAGTCTCTCCTCTCCATCATCAACTGCACTCAATCTCTCCATGAAGTCACATTCACAAGATTGAAAGATCTTTATGACCTGCTCATTAAGTATCTCCACCACACATTCTGTATCGCATGCTTAATCTCTTTATTCATCCATCTCACACCTACCTTATTTAACCTTCTCACCCTTGGAATACATTTAGACATTCCATCTACTAAATAGTTTTTGAAAATCCCCCAAGCTGCATTGATCTCTTTTCCAGCTAACTCCTCATTCCACGCTACACCTGCAAGCTGTCTTCCGAGCTCTTCATAATCATCCCCTTTTAGTTCCACATATACCCTTTTCTTACAGGGGTGCTCGCACTGCTAGCAACCACCACGGTAATCACCTCATGGTTACTCTCACCAATTGGTGGATGATTTGACACCTCATTTATAATTACATCCTCTGATGAGATGAGATGACCAAATCCAAGACCCTTAATCCTCGTGTGCCCTCTGTTACATACTATCTGAGGTAGTTATCCCTCAAAAACTCAAGAAATTCATTTTCTTTACTTCCAGTTGCTATCTCATCATTCCAGTCTATATTGCCATAATTAAAATCACCCATGATGATCACCCTTTTCTTATTTACTTGGCTAATTTGACTATACACTTCACTATCACAACCATCCACATTACTTGGTCTATAACAACATCCCACCAAGTATTTGATTCCATTCACCTCTATCTCACACCATACTGCCTCAAAACCACTAGCCCTTTTTCCACTTGCATCTCTACTTTGTATGGATAACTCTTTCTCTATCATCAATAGCCATCCTCTCCCTTTTTACCCCTTCTATCCTCACGAAACACATCATACCCTTCCATCTCTATTCTTGTCAGAATGTCATCCTCTTCCAACCATGTCTTACTTATTCCAACAATCTTGGAGTGAACAGATGCAAGTGCAACCATTTCATCTGCCTTGTTTCTTATACTTCTAGCATTTGTGTACAAACACAAAAAGCTCATTTCTGGATCTACAGCTAGTTCCACTGATACCACTCAATCGATGTGATCTCTCCATGCTCGACTGGGGCCATTTCCCTTTCTGCTTCTTCATTTTAGAACCCTTTTCAATTCCAGCTGTTTCCTCTTGATCCCTGGTCATCCCATTCCTTTCCTGCCTAAACATGCTCTCACCTCCTCTTGGAGCATCCACCTTTGTCATGCTGTGTACCCCTGTCAACCCTGAGCCTTCCCGTTTCCCTGCTCCTCTTGCATACCCATTCTCTCATTTTCTATACTCATACCACTCACTTCCCCATTCATATCCACCTCTTTAATCTCTCCTGTCTTACTCTTCTGCTCTTCCACATCACTCCCCTCTCAATCTGATTCATTTTCTCTATTCACTTCTCTACCTTCCAGCAGCAATCTCTCCAAGCGACTCACACCATAACCACTCAAATGCAGTCCATTGCTCCCATATAGCTCACTTCGTCCTTCAAACTCATTCTACACATTAACAAACTGTACTCCCATCTAATAGAACAGATAAATACTTTAAGTTATCTTGGATGTGAAATATCATATGAAGGAGAAAAAGACATAAAATTAAAAACTTCAAAATTTGCAGATTATAGGCCTGATAAATAGAACACACACACTCAACCCAAATATAGTACAAAAAGAAACACGCTTGAAAATATACAATACTTTAGCAGTGCCCACATTATTATATGGCAGTGAAATTTGGGCAATAAAAAATAAGATAAGTGAAGTATAAAAACAAGTGAAATGAGATTTATGAGAATTGCAAAATACACATTATTAGTTAAAAAAAGTAACGAAGACATTTTGAAAGAACTAAAAACAAAATCAATAGAAGAAAAATAACTAAACAATTATAAACAAAAATGGATTGAACATGTAAACCGAATGGCCAACACCCGACATCCTAAACAAATACTAAAATATCAGCCAATTGGAAAGAGAAGGCAGGGTAGACCTTAAAAAAAGGATACTGGATGGATTCAGTGGCATATTTAGGTATTTCCTTCCCCTAGGCCCGCAGAAAGTGCTCCCACCCATATGTAATGAACATGTTGATTTACATGCATAACCTATTTATATCATAAATCGGTAATATAAATATAATTACAAAAATGAGAGCCCGGAAATTTCTGCCACCCCTCAAAATTTGCTGGCCGCTCTAGGCCTGGGCCTGTACAGCCTGTACCTAAATACGCCACTGGATGGATAATGAGACCAGAACAGACCAATATGATCTATACCCGTATTTAGTGTTATGATGATTAACAAATATTATTACAGAATCAATTTCAAAAATAACAATTAGAATAAGATTGTTTAATGTTTAATTTTAATGTTTGATGTTTAAGACTGTTTAATAATAATAATAATGGAAGTAACAATACTGAATGAGATCATGAGATTATTATTATAGTGATAACTAAGAGTATTGCTTATGGGTAACATTAACATATATTACTAAAGAATCCATTTCAAAAACCATGTATAAAAGTTAAACAAAATCAAAGTTACCTTTGACAATAGTCTCTCCAATCTCCCATAACTTTCAAAAGTTGATTGTGCATAGCATCAATCTGTTCTTTGATCATTTCCCACTGCTGTTTATATCTAGAGCAAGATTCTAGGACATTCCTATCCTGTGGCCTACAGGAATGATACATTTTGCTAACTTTTTCCATATTTGTAAGGCATTTTTGCATAGATGGAATAATAGAGCTAGAATGAAAGAATTCCTGAAAAAAAAAAATTATAGATATAATACATAAAAATGTGGATATAATCACATGTACTATCTCACATATTTAAAATGTAAATCGATATGTGTGTGTGTGTGTGTGTGTGTGTGTGTGTGTGTGTGTGTGTGTGTGTGTGTGTGTGTGTGTGTGTGTGTGTGTGTGTGTGTGTGTGTGTGTGTGTGTGTGTGTGTGTGTGTGTGTTATGTGTGTGTGCGCACACGTGCATGTGTCACTAGTATTGCAAGGAGAGGTAGTGGTGTATTTGAAAAGTAATACAAGGAGTGTTTTTCCCCCTAGTGCTTTTGCGTGATAATCAGAGTGTATACATGCATTGTATTGTGGTATTGTGATTTTAAAAGTGTTCTCTTCAATTGCTGTTTGTATTAACAAGTTGCTGGTTAACATTACAAAAATAGCAGCAGCAAAGAAGTGTACACCAGAAATGCTGAAGGTTTTGACTCAGAGGTCTACATTTTCACTAGACTTTTCCTGATAAATATGCTATGACAATTATTACATATATGTGTCTTAAAATGTTAAAGATTTATGGAGTGTTAGTAAATAATAATAAATTACACGATAACCACAGTAATTAACTTTAATGAAATAAAGGTACAAATATTTCATATTTGTATTTAAACTTGCAACTATGGAGCCCACCTGATGGGCTCCATAGATGCAAGTTTAAATACGAACGCCTTTCTAAAGAAAGTTGCAAAACCCTTTTACATCGGCCAAATTCAAATCGAAATGATTGTCTCTCTCTCTCCCCCAAAAGTTTGGGAGATTCTTATCTTATGTAACCATCAAAGAAATATGTTGAAAGTTTATTTTTCACTTGGTTAGAGTATAATAAATTTAGTTTAATCCTTTATCCAAGTGTGAGCAAACAAAGTTTGCACCTGAAAGTTGCTCACACTTGGATAAAGGATTAAACTAAATTTATTATACTCTAACCAAGTGAAAAATAAACTTTCAACATCTTTCTCTAAATCCAGAGTAATTTATTAAAAAAGGGTGGCACACCATTTGGCAAATCCTATAGGTAGAGATGACCTGCTAATGCTTCTGCCTGGTATCTCCACTTGGGCCTGGCTCCCACTGGAGAGACCTCAATAAAGGTCGAAACTAGTCTGGGTTGTGGCCCTTCCCTTAATGCATAACATTAGACATATCCGCAAGGAGATGTGTTTTGCATTATGGGAGATACTGAGATAGGAGTGTTGGTAGCTTGCTCCACCTTTGCAAGGAGTGCCCTAGGGTTGTACCACCTTACCCCAGTCCTGAAGATACTTTCAGGTGCACACTTTGTTTGCTCACACTTGGATAAAGGATTAAACTAAATTTATTATACATCAAAGAAATAGTTTTTAAGAATTATTTAATAATATTTTATTAATATTAATTTCTAGCACGTGGCAACAATTTTTCATTGGTAATCCACCAACTGTTATACTGTACTTTGTATTCCATTCCTTTGAACTGTTTGTTCTACACTGATGATGTACTGTTAATTTCAGTATGAAATATCTGTACCTTTATTTCATTAAAGTTAATTACTGTGGTTATCGTGTAAGTTATTATTTATAGTTATGCCATAGGTACCATTAAAGTATGAAGTGTTAGGTTAAATGAGAAGAAGGAATGTATTATAGTGTGTGAAAAGTGTGACGGAGAGTTACAGCATTCCAAAAATGAGAATGGTGTCACCAGGAGTAATTAGAAAAATGAATGGAATAGCTGATGACGATAGTAATAGAAGTGACATGGAAGAGCTTAAACAGGAGTTAACGAAACTGAAGAATCAGGTTAAATATACGGAGGAGAATGTTTAAAGAAGTGATTAACTGATGTAAATGAGAACGAGAGTAATAGGAAGAAGCAAGAATCTAAAGATAATAGGTGACTTTGCATGGGGATATTTATTAAAAATGTGGTAAATTAAAAATGTGGTAAACAATAAGTTTTAGATGATATATTTCCCAGGTGATAAAATGAAATGAATATTAGATGCTTTGCACAGAAGGAAGAAATGAGCATCAGAATTAGTGATGGGAACAAATGACTTGGATAGAGAGAAAAAGAATGTGGAAAGGGATTTGAAGAAATTGTTGCAGGAGGTGAAGGATAATAGTGTCAGTGGAAACATGATTAGTTTGTTGCCCAGATATCATAGTAGTGAACAGAGAAGGTGAACAATGATACTGAATGAAAACATGCTGAACTGTGCCAGGCAAAGAGTGTTCAATTTGAGAATGTATGGAGTGAATTTAAAGGGAAGTTAGAATAGTTCAAACCTGATGGGCTGCATTTGAATGGGTTTGGTGTTGAAAATTTGGAGTGATTGTTGTTTACTAAGAGTACACATGGTTCATATGAAATTAGTATCACTATTGAAATAAGTAAAGATGAGAAGCAAGTTCTGGAAAAGCACAAATAAGGCAGATACAAAGGTGAGGAAGTGATTATGGAAGAACACAAAAGTAAAAATTATAAGGATATGAATGAAAATTAGAGTCAGGATAAGGGAAATTGGAATGGGCATATTAAAGGTGTACAACAGCTGCCTCCTAGATGAGTCAAAGACTTATCTAGGAGGCAGCTGTTGGGCAACTTCAAGGAATCATTAGACTCATTGAGGAAGGCCCTAAACATCATGTCAAGAACTACCTAACATTTGGACAGTATCTACCATACTTCTTTCAACTCATTTACAGTCATGACACCCACATCAGACTCTGGCAACCTATTCTACTCGTTCACTACTCTTCATGAAAAAAATCTATTTCTAACACCTTTGCTAACTACACCCTTACTCAGTTTCCATGGATGGCCCCTGGTTCTCCCATCACCAGAATTATTCTGAAAAATTTCCCCTGAATTAATCTTGTAAAAACCCTTCAGTAATTTGCATGTCACAATCATATCACCCCTTTGCTACCTATAACCAGTTCCTGTAATCCACAAAGCTTCAACCTGTTCTCATAAGGTTCATTCCCTAGACCTTCTACCATCTTGGTCACTCGCCTCCAGAATCCTCATCACCTCCTCCCTCCTCATTATCAAAAACCCTATGCACAGTAGTCAAGGTGGAGTCTTATCAAGGCTTGAGAAAGAAGAAAAATAAACTGCTTGTCTCTGCTCATCCAAGTATTCTTTGGTAACCAAGTGATCTAATGAGCTGCTTGAGCCACTTTCACTATGTAACTACCTATCCACTAACACTCCCAAGTCTCTGTCTTTGTCAATTTCCTGGAGTACAGTTCCACCAATGTGGTATACCACTGATAATCTTTTCATCCCAATATGCATAACCTTACACTTTGCTATATTAAACTGACATCCATTCTCCTTTGTCCAGTCTGCCAATCTGCCCAAATCATCCTGCAAAATTTTGACATGATCTGTATATTAACTACTGCTCCACTCAAATTTGCATCATTGGCTAATAACTGAACAGTTCCTCTCAAATATATATTGATATATTAACGATATATATCCTATATCGTTAATGAAAAAATTAAATAGCAATGGTCCAAGAACAGTCACATGCCTTCTTTTAGAACTCTACTCCTAAATAAACTACTCTCTGATATTTCTCCATTAACCACCATCCTATCAATTCACCAATCCTATATCCATCCCCAAGTGCTGCAGTTTACTGATTATAATTCCATGTAGTATCCTGTCAAAGGTCTTTTCAAGTCCAGCAGTATCTGTAAAACAAATTTCCTTTAAACTCAGCTGTCACTGTATTATAAAATGTGAGCAAGTTACTGAGGCATGACCTACCCTTCACAAAACCATGCTTCCCCCCCCATACAGTATCCCATTTCTCTCTATCCATTCCTGTATTTTGCTCTTGACAATCTTCTCCAATACTTTAACAACAACTTCTGATATGCTAATCAGTTGGTAATTTGTTACATCAGTCTTGGAGCCTCCTTTATGCAATGGAACTACTTTCTCCTCTTTCCCCACCCTTGGGACTAACCCAGGGCAGAGACTTAGATTAAACAATATGGACACTGACAATTCCCTTATCACTTCACATAAAACTCAGGTTGGTATACCATCCAATCCCACAGCTGTATTCACATTAAGATTCTGTAATATGCTATACACATCCATTCCATTTACCTCGGTTCCCATATAAGCCCTTGGATCTCTCATTCCTGCAATATTACCACCTGGATTATATACTCATGCAAAGTGTTCACTTAGTAATTCTACTATTTCGGCTGATTCAGTTAACTGCCTACCATCGCCATTCATTAAAATTATTCTGCCATATATACGTCCTTTCTTTTACTTGCAGCATATCGAAAGAACTGGTTGGGATTCTCTTTAGCCTGCATTGATAACTTCCTTTTATAATTTGCTTTTGCCTTTATTACCACATTAGTTACCCTTCTGGCCTGTGCCTTGTACTGTTCATGTGTCTGCAGGTTAACTTTCTCCTTAAATTCCCTCCATGACTGTTTCTTTTTTTTTTTGCAGCTCCAGCTTGATGATGATATTCATCCATTTAAATCCCACTTGATTTACTCTCCTGACTCTAGGCATGCAGTCTGTCATTATCTTCCTCAAACACTCCTTTACCACTTCTCAAGTACAATCAACATCCAGCCCTTACAGTTTTACATGGCATGGTGCAGATCCAAGCAATCTCCTAAGCTTGTCATACTTATCAGCCCTGTAATTCCATATATACCCCGTCTTAACTGAAAATTTCACATATTTAGCCACCTCCTAGGTCAAGACCATATGATCACTCTCACCAACTGGTGGCAACATGGTCCTATTCATTATAGACAAATGCTCAAATGCAATTACCAGAGCGAGCTCTCTTGAACTCCTAGTATAATCCATCACATGCTGTCTCAGGTAATTATCCCTTAGTAACTGCATAAATTCCATTTCCTTCCTCCCATGTGTCCCCTCTTCCTTCCAATCTATGTTCCCATATTATTCCCATAGTTGAAATCACCCATAATAATTACCTATCCTCCACTCATTGAGGCTATTTGCCAATGCATACTATCTCCATCATCTTTTCCCCCTCGTCTATAGCAGCATCAAACTGTATATTTTGTTCTTCTGGCCTCAATCTCACATCAGATAGCCTCAAATGTGCTATTTTCACTGGCCTGCAGTTGAACTTCTACTCTCTTTGGTTGCAGTTCATCAGCTATCATCAATAACACTCCTTTCCCCTATTATTTTCTCTCTCTCTCTCTCCTCCCTGAACACACTATATCCTTCACATTCTATCTCACTAACTATATCATCTTCTGTTAGCCATCTCTCACTAATGCCAATAACCTTCGGCCAGCATGAGCTAACCGATGTTAAAAATTGCTCCTGCTTGTTCTGAATAATCCTGTTGTTAGTGTACATAAAATGCAAAAGCCCTTAGGCCCACCACTATCCTGAAGCTTTATACTAACTATTCCATTCTGATTTGTTACCAGTGGTACTAACTTAGGCATATTATACACATTCTTGCACTCAACTGTCTCATTGATGTCTGCAAAACCACTCAACAGCCCCCCCCCCCCCACTAAAAAAAAAAATTCTGGTTTCCCTAATTCTCACATCTCACATCCACTTTCACTTCATTAAACAACACTTTTTCCAGTCTCCAAACACCAAATCCATTCAGATGCAAATTATCCTACTTGTATAAGTCCTTTCACCCATCAAACTTACTCCATACATCCGCAAACTCCATATCACTCCTCCCGTGTAACCTATGCATTGTCACTCACTATTATGGCCCTCCTTCTCGTCTACTCTGCCTATTGTGGCAACAGACACAATATCTTAACTCTCTCTCACTCTTTTTTTTTTTTGCTACTTCCAGTAATTCTTTATGTCCTCTCTGATGCCATACTTTTCTCCTTTTAAATAATTCGTTCCAGCCACTATGATTATTTCTTTCACTCTACCCTTTTGTGCTCTTATAACCTCACTAACATCATTAATTTTCGCACCTGGAAACAAATCAACAAATCAAATCTCCAATATCAGCTTGCAAAATTACAAGAAACCTGCAGAAATATGATTATAAATTTAAGGAACCTAAGATAATGAAAACTGGAAGATACCTAGATGATATACAGATAACACTTAATCAGGAAACCATAGGACAAGTTAATGGTTTTAATTACCTAGGAGATATTTGACTTCAAATTTAAATTATATAGCAACAATCAAACACAGGCTCTCCATAGCATGATCAATGATGAATAAACTGAATAAAATTTGGAAAAACAAGAAAATTCCCACAATTCTAAAAATAAAATTAGACAAAGTATAATATTACAAACAGCTCTCTATGAGGCATAAACTTCGACCTTAAAAAAAAGAAGCAGAGACAAAACTGTTGGCTTTTGAAATAAAATGTTTCAGAGGGGGGGAAAAAACTCATTAGCCATATGTGGTGAAGAAGGGTGTAAGGAGTAGATTTTTTTACATGGAGAGTTGTTAATGAGTGGAATGCATTGCTTGAGTGTGTTGTGAGTGCAGGCAGTGTAAACAACTTCAAAGCTCATTATGATAGACATGTTCCTGGTTGAGTACGCCTCTCACAATTAGTCTGTTGACCCCACTGAGGACACCAAATAATAATAATTATTATAATTATTATTATTATTAATTATAATATATTATAATTATGCACTATCTGATCAAAAGTATCTGGATACCTAGTCAAAACTGTAATCAGACTTTCCCTGTGACACACTTTCCATTGTGAACATTAATACAGGGTGGGTCCACCTTTTGCTTCTATGACAGCTCTAACTGTACCAGGGAGACTGTCTACCAGGTGTCAAAATATCTCTGGAGGAATGGCAGACAATTCTTCCTGAAGAGCTGTAGCCAGAGCAGTTTGTGATGTGGATCATTGGGGTCTGGACGAAGTTGGCGTTCTAATTCATCCCAAAGGTATTCTATGGGATTCAAGTCAGGGCTCTAGGCTGGC
Source organism: Typopeltis vanoorti (assembly GCF_054136105.1). NCBI lineage: Eukaryota > Metazoa > Arthropoda > Arachnida > Uropygi > Thelyphonidae > Typopeltis > Typopeltis vanoorti. The sequence goes on along the minus strand of NC_143558.1, from coordinate 51,684,818 downwards.
CAGTCCATTTCTAGAACGTTATTGTTCCACAAACCATTCCGTCGCAGACCTTGCTTTATGGCAAGTAGCACTATCATGCTGATACAGACAAAAGTCATCACCGAATTGATCTTCTTCTGTACACAGTACGCAACAGGTCAAAATGTCCTTGTACTCTTCTGCATTTAGAGTTTCATGTAGTGTTATGAGAGGGCCAAGTCCATTCCATGAAAAACACCCCCACACTGTAATGCCACCTCCTCAAATTTCACTGTTGGCACTACATACGCTTGCAGGAATCGTTCTCTGGGCATTCGCCACACACAGACCCTCCCATCAGACTGCCACATGGTAAAGAGTGATTCATCACTCCAAATCACACGTTTCCAGTTATCCACCATCCAGTGGCATCGCTCTTTACACCACTGCAAGCAGCACTTAGTGTTCACAATAGAAATGTTTGGTTTATGGAAAGCTACTCAACCAGAACCCCATTCCTCTTAACTCTCGACGCACAGTCATGGTGCTGGCTGGACAGTTAGCAGTACTGTGGAACTCCTGGGTAATTGTTTTACTCGATGTCTGGCTATTTCCACAAACCACCATCTTCATCGCTTGACAGTCCCTGTCTGTCATTAAACGTGGCCTACCCGACTGTGGTTTTGTTGTGGTTGTGCCTATATGTTTCCACTTCACGATCATGTCACCAACTGCTGACTTGGGCAACTTGAGGAGGTTGAAATGTATCTGACAGATTTCTTACTGATGTGGCAACCAATAACTAGTCCATGTTCGAAGTCACTGACCTCCCTTGACCTACCCATCCTGTTCATACTTCTTATCAATGAACAACACACAGCTCCTCCTTTTATACCGGTTAGTGAGGTCAAAGTGACATCAAGACATCAGTTTACGAATTACAGAGAGGTATCTGGATAGTGTATATTATTATATATTAAAAAAAAAAAATCAGCTAATGCCTTTCTTTCCTGTATAGGGGGGATGAGACAGCCTTCCAGTGCCCCCCCCCACCAGCAGTGTTGCCTTGTGGTATATTGTTGGTGCTTCAGACAAAAGAAGCTAATGTCTCAAACAAGGCGTCCAAAGATTTCCAAGCCTCCTGGACTACTTACAATTATGATGAATACGAAACATAAAAAGTTCCATGCCAGCTCAATCGTCGGCCAGAATAACAAGGATCGCGCTGCTTGTTTAGGTGGAGGGCAAGCTTTGAAAAATATGTTACAGTCCACTAATCAACACTACCTCAAGATATGTTCCCTAAACATAGAAGGGCTATCCAAATCCAAAGCGAAGTCATCGGCAAAATAGCCAAAGATAACGCAAGTGACGTCTTGGCTCTCCAGGAAACCCATGTATCTGACACAGCCCTAAATAGATTAAAGATCCCGGGACTAATTCTCGTGTCTTACAACTGACATCTCAAGCATGGCTTAGCAACCTACATCCGGCCTGGTCTCAAGGGTATAACCCAAAGTGTTCCTGATACAGAATACTCCATAGGTATTAAACTTTAAAATACGACCATCCACAATGTCTACACACCTCCATCGCAATCCTGGCCCGATCAGATGGACCGGCCTCCACCTTACTCTGCTATCTATGTTGGTGACTTCAATTCTCATCACACCATGTGGGGCTATTCCTCTAACAACCAGGATGGTAATACTCTACTTAACTGGATGGATACATATAACCTGTATTTGAATTATGATGCCAAGCAGGATGGCACTCTTTACTCAGCCAGATGGAACAGAACCTACACCCCAGATCTGTGCATAGTCACTAAAGACTCCGAAGACCACCCTGTTCCATCGACAGAACCATCCTCAACAGATTCCCTAACAGTCAACATCGTCCTACATTACTAGCGATAGGAACATCAATCCCAGTCATCAACAGAGCACCAACTGCTAGATGGAATCTCCGCAGGTCCAACTGGACTGCATTTCAGAAACAAATCAATCAAACCATTAGAGCAATTCCACCTACTCCTAATTGCTATCCTAGATTTGTTAAACTACTCAAATCCACAGCAAAAGCATCTATCCCTAGAGGCTACAGAAAACAATATATCCCATGTTGAAGTAGAGAAAGTGAGGAATTCCTAGCCAAATATGAAGAAACTGAAGATCCAACTATTGCTAAGGAGCTCATATCAACCTTGGATAAAAGCAGAAAGGAAAAATGGATCTTGATCATCAAAGAACTCGATTTCATCGCATCTTATCAAAGAAGCTGGTCACCTCTGAGAAAATTAGGTGTAGCAGAGCCAACGACACACAAAACAACAGAGATAACTCCTGATCAAATGGCTAACCATTTATTGAAAACCTCCAAGATTCATCCCAGCTCTACCAGGAAAATTGCTGTACAAGTTTTCATCAGACAAATCCTGAAGACGGAACACGAGCTTCCTGAACTCGTACACCCAGTATCTCGGAAAGAGGTACAAATAGCCTTAAAACTCATCAAGAATGGCAAAGCTGCAGGAGTGGATGGTATCCTCCATGAGTTCCTAAAACACCTTGGTCAACATCGCCAAACATGGCTGGCTGCCCTTTTCTCAGAAATTATCATGACTGGGAAACTGCCAAAGCTGTGGCGGGAAGCCAAAATAATTGCCGTGCCAAAGCCAAGGAAAGATCCACATAATGTTTTTCACATGATGTGAAAAACCTATGACCTATCTCCTTGCTTTACACCACCTTTAAGATCTTTGAAAGAATTCTCTTTAAAAGAATTTCATCACTCATCGAAAGAGCTCTCCCGACTGAACAAGCTGGCTTCAGACCAGGAAGAAGTTACTGTGACCAGGTCCTGACAACTCAAATTGAAGCAGGCTTACAGAAGAAACTTAAATCTGGAGTCACTTTCATCAGCTTATGATACTGTCTGGATCAGGGGCCTCCTCCAAAAACTAGGGAATGTTGTAAAGTGCAAAAAAATTTCCAACTTTTTGAATCTATTCTCTCCAACAGAAAGATCCGGGTCCATATTGGCGGAAAAAAGAGCAGGCCCAGATTCCTTCACAACGGTCTTCCTCAGGGCTCTGTGTTATCCCCTTTACTTTTTAACATCTACGTGTATGATCTACCTCATACCAAATCAAGCAAGTATATGTACGCCGATGACCTAGAGATCTTACATCAATCCACCTCCTTTGCCAACCTAGAATCAACCTTGAATACAGACCTGAACACCCTGGAAAAATACTTCAAGCAGTGGTACTTGAAGCCAAATCCAACAAAACAGTGTCCTCAGCATTTTCACCTGTACAATGCAAAGGCAAATCGACAACTCAACCTTTCTTTCTGTGGAAAAATGGTGGAACATGAGCCTCACCCAAAATACCTTGGAGTGAGCCTGGACAGAAGCCCAACCTATAAAAGGGACATCATCAACCTCTCCAATAAAATTAAAACCAGAAACAATATCATTTCATGGCTTGCTGGCACAACCTGGGGTTGTAGTGCAGTAGTCCTAAGGTCGTCTGCACTAGCCCTCGCATTCTCTGCAGCAGAATATTGTGCCCCTGTCTGGGAAAGAAGTGCACGCACACTAACATTATAGAACACCCAGCTAAACTCTACCATGCACACAATTAGTGGGACAGTGAGAAGCACCCCTCTCTCTCTCTCTCTCTCTCTCTCTCTCCTGGCTACCTGTACTATCTAATATTGCTCCACCAAACATATGAAGAAGACAAGCCTCGATTAAGGAATTTAATAAAGCAATGAGCAATCCACTCCTGCCCCTGCACCAGGCTCTCATAAATCCACCTAATCTTTGCCTCAAATCTAGAAAGCCGCTCTGGTCCACGGACGAACTCTCTTCAGCTGCGCTACCATCAGTATCTGACATATGGAGAGAACACTGGTCTAACAATCTCCCAACAAATGGCTTCCTGGTAAATGATCCCTGTGCTCCACAGCCTGGTTTTGCTCTTCCTAGTAAGATTTGGTCATCAATAAACAGGATCAGAACTAATCAGGGCAGATGTGACTACCTTCTACATAAATGGAAGCTGTTAGATCACCCATTTTGTGATTGTTCGCCTGTGGCTCAGATGATTACTCATATTGTGTATGACTGCCCCAAGGGGCCAATTTTATGGTGGTGATCTACAGGACATCCACAAAATGACAGATGAGGCCTTGGATTGGCTTTTCAGACTGGACCTTGACCTGTAGTTGTATGGTCGTGGCGGTGGTTATGGAGGAAACAGAAGATCACAGTCCCATCTCACCATGAAGACATTATTCTCGTAGTCACTCTCATAGCCCTCGTCATAGTATCAGCAGAACTCCTCCTCATGTTAGAAGATGATAATGGTAATACTCATGTTAGAAGGTGAAATGGGCCTCCTCTAATGAATCAATTTTCTCGCACAAGACACAACTTCTCTCTAATTAAACCTCAGATACAGCTACATTTATGTTGTGAAGTGTTGTGAGAACATGCAGCCTTGTTATACTTGGTGCAGCAGGTCGATAATTGCCCCTGGCTTGATTCTGAAAGTTACTTTTGCTTTATTTTAACCAAAAAAGATAGAAAATGTGCCTTTTATGTAATGAACTTTTATATGTTAAGATTTTCATCATTTGTTTCTGGAAATTGTGATTGTACTTTTCACTTGTCAGTTTCATGTAGCCATAAGCATAAATTAATAAATTCCTGTATAGGGAGTAGGCGAGGCCGTTTAGCCTATCTAACTTTTGGTGACTGAGTGGGCAGTTCAATCTCCACTGGCAGCCAATCACAGATAGATGGCCCATGGCTATCACTAATTAAGCGGCATGCAGTGAAGAGAGAAGGCTCAACAAGTGCTGCCATCTCGTGGTCGCTAACCCTAACACAATATATTTAATGTCTGAAAATAATGTGGGTTCTACGGTCAATATTCTTGAGTTTACGGGACGAAAAACCCGAGTTTCTGGGAGAAAAAAACCCGGTTTCCCATGTCAGAGATCGACTAACTTGGGAACTGGTCAAAAAAAGGCTTAGAAAAATTTCCTCTAGTCAACGACTAGATTTGAAACAAAGTCTTCCTTCATGCAGTCAAGCGCCATGGTGTGCAAATGCCACAGCCACTGAGCTACACAGGCTCTATTATATATTATATTATAACAATTATAATAATAATAAGAGTAATGCACAAGTGCTGTAAGATTTGAATATCCCTAACTCAATGATTCTTAACATAGTTAAAAAGCATCAACTCCATTGGTTTGGTCACATTGTGCAAATGGAACTGAACAGACTTCCTCGCCTGGTATTCAATGGCACCATGGAGGGTACAAGATCCAGGGGAAAATGAAGATTAACATGGAATAAAGTCCTTGAAACTGCATTGGAGTTTCAAAGCTGTTGGCATATGAAATAGCTTGCTGTAGACAGAGAATGGTGGAAAGCTTTTATGCACATGGGACTCAACCCATCTTGAGGACAGAAGTGAAGAAGAGAAAAGAGACTAAAGTCGATTTCTGTGTTAAAATACATAAGAAAAATATAGGAGAAAGCTGTTTCTCATTTATCTATTTATTTTTGTTCAGCTACCGATCTTGACCTCTAATAAAAGGAATAATTAATATACCAAGAAACTCTGCAATGATTACATTGCTCTAATTTTGTAAAAAAAAGTTAATCAAGTGTTTTGTTGTATCTTATTGTTGTTTTGCCTATATAGATCCCACAGGATGGATTGTTACCGGAGAGGGAAAAAATAATGCTCTATGCTCTCCAACAAAAAATTATAACAAAACATGAAGTGAAGGATGAAATGGAATAAAAGATGACTAGGAGTGAGCAACAGGTTTTTGGAGTCAGCATTTCAACTGTAAAAGGATGATATGCAGCTATTGCTCAAGTTGCTGTAGGTTTAGCAGAAAAATGGGGCAGAAGCAGAATGGATACCATTTTTAGAAATATCTGCAGAAGAGACCCAATACAGAAACTGTCCTTTTGTGAGACAGTGGTTTGAGTGAATGTGTGTGTGTGTGTGTGTGTGTGTGTGTGTGTGTGTGTGTGTGTGTGTGTGTGTGTGTGTGTGTGTGTGTGTGTGTGTGTGTGTGTGTGAGAGAGAGAGAGAGAGAGAAATTGTTAATCAACCAAACTAATCTTCTGTAGAACAGTATTCCAAAGTTAGGCAGATTCCGGATTTGTACAGAGAAAGTAATTAGACAAATTACTTGGCAGTTGAACATATAAGATTAATTAATTACTTTGTGAGACTGAAGTATTGATTCTGGTTTCTCTCCTTTATCAAATCGCTGTTGTTCCACTACTAATTCTCGCTCAATATCCTTCAACTGATGTAAATATTCTTGCTCTACTAGTCTGTATTCTTGAAGCAAGAGATGATTAGGTATTTTCTCGACAACAGCCTATAAAAATAAATAAAAAAAATAAAATAAGTTATTTTAACTCCAACAAAATTTAATTACACTTTAAATTAACACAATACATACTAATTGCTATGAAGATTTAATAGCTTATCACAATCAAATAGGAAAAAGAAGCAAGTACTTTATTACCAAATGGTGGTAGAGGTGTGATCCAGAAAGTAGATAGGATTTAAGATTTGGTAAATATGGTCAAAGAATTCTGAAGTTCAGAGGACACACTAGCAAACAGAGATGAGAGGGGACTGTGCCACTGTGCATGATAAGGATCAGATCACATATGCATTGCTGTATGCAAATTTGGTTACCTGGTTTCTACAGTGGTGTCAAAATCAGAACTCTGGAATGTTGGTTATATGGGGAGCAGTTGAAGAAATATAAATTGCACAGTTAAGTGGATGTTACAAAAGTAACGTTCAAGTTAGTGAAGGATGTTACTGGATTAATAGAGAAGGGATTAATCTATGAAGTGAAAAACAAGAAACAAGAGGGAAATGGAAGTATTTAAGAGTGTGGTGAGAAAAGGGAGGGAGGGAGGAGTAGTTTTTTTCCATTTAGTAATATGATTGTCTTTTATAATAGTGACAAGAGCGGTTAATGAGGGAAAGACGTATTCTGCCGTCTTTTCGGATTTTATGAAGGCATTTGACAGAGTACCACATGATAAGTTGATATTTAAGTTGCAACACATGGATTTACACATCAGGTTAGTGAACGAGATTCAGGATTGGCTATCTATATCAGACAGCCAATCCTGACAGCTGGCTAGTATCAGACAATTGTGTATGGTTGGGGAGGGGGGTATATCAAGGTAGCAGAAGGTTACAAGTGGTATCTCACAGTGCTCCGTGCTGGGACCAGTATATCAATGACATTGTCAGTGGATTGCAAAGGGATATTCAGTTGTTTGCAGATGATGTGAAGCTTGGAAGGATTATTAGTAATAGTGCAGATGTGGTAACCCTGCAAGAGGATTTGAATAAACTCGACAGATGGACAAATGAATGGAAATATCAGTTTAATGCAGCAAAATGTGAAGTCTTGAAGTTTGGGATACACAGATGGGAGGCAGCATACTCTGTTGATGTGAGGAGCTGAACTGGAGGAAGTAAGGGAGACAAGAGAACTGGGGGTGGCAATTGATAGAAAACTGAAATTCAGGTAACATATTGCAAAGGTGGTGAAGGTAACCCAGAGGATTGCTGAAATACAGAGAAGGACGATGACCTGCAGAGATAAAAGAGTTATCATTCCATTCTATAAGATCCTGAATAGACCACACTTAGACTATTGTTCTCAGATTTGGTCCCCAGGATTTGAAGGGGATAAATTAACTGTGAAAAGGGTACAAAAGCAGATAACAAAGATGGTTTCAGGACTGTAAATGATAGTTATGAGGATCGGCTGAGGGAATGTGGACTGCAGAGTTTGGTGGATAGAAGAAGGAGAGGTCATATAATTGAAACTTTTAAATTGTTGAGAGGTGGTTACAGGGTTGACACTGAGGAGTTCTTTCACTTGGTTGAACAGTGGGAAAGAGTGATGACAAGGGGCCATCCCTGGAAGTTACGAAAGGAAACTGTGAGCAAGAGGGTGAGGAGTGGTTTATTTGCATGGAGGGTGGTTGAACCATGGAATGGATTGCCTGATGGAGTGGTGAGACCAGTTGAAAGAACAGATTAAAATATAGTAGTGGAATATCAGCACAGATGCTAAAGAAATGTGAAAAGGAATTACCAATTCTACTGACCAAGTTTTCATTCTAAGACTCAAGTTGGGTCTTAGAATGAAAAAGATCCCTAATGAGCAGAAGGATAAAATAATGCTATTATACAAAGATGAAGCTAGGACTGTGACAACCAATTATAGATTAATTATTATCTATTATCATTAAAAGACTCAAAGAAGCTATTTATAATAAACAGCCAGATGTTGGAAGTAACACCTGGATCTTCTAGAAATAAGAGTATGGCTTTGTTTTAGTGATTTGCTCATGCTTTAGAAATCTGATCAAATTTTGTAGTAAAGTGACTGCAGCAATGTATACAGACAATGGATATACCATGATACTTTTGAATTCTGCCAAGTATCTGGCAGGATTCCATACAAGAAATGTTTATAAATATTTGTTGTATGGAATTACGAGAAATTTTTTATATTTTACAAAAACATTTTACAAAAACTAAACTCAAATTTAGTTTTTGCAAAATAAACTAGTGATAGAGTTAGAAGAATGGCTAGTTGATAGGTTCAGAGAGTTAAGTATGGATGCATGGCATCTGAGAGTAGGATTGAAACAAACTGGTTTTCTATATGCAAATGACAATGAATGCCAGTCCAATAATGCTATTGCAAAGTTGCATTCTGGAATGAGGAGACTGCAGGTAGAGTATCATATTAACAAGAATTTGCTTCATTGAAACTAGAAACTTGGGAGTAATGGTAGACAGAGCATTAGAGTTTAGGACCCACACAAATAAAGTGATAAAGTTATCATGTTGAATAATTGCAATGTTTAAGAGAGCACTAACTTGTAGGCATTAAGGAAGTTATTGTTTTGCTGTACAAGTTTTTGATAAAACAAACAATTGCACTATACAACTCATTATGGACATTGGGGTTTAAAAGTGATGAGAAGACAACTAGAAAGATCAGCAAAAGGTAATCAAGATTATCCTGACCTATGGAAATGTGCATGTCAGGACAGATTGAGGGAATATAGTCTATCATATAGGTGGATAAGGTTCCCCTTATCAACTTATATGGCATATAAGTTCATAAGGGGATCTTACAGTGCAGGCAAGCAAGATTTTACAACTAATGTCAGGTGGGAAAGAGAACTTGGGGTCATTTCTGTAAATTGAGTAATGGCATAGCTAGAAAGCACTAGAAAGCATATCAGGTCCAAGTTCTCCTCATGGCATGTGATAAGTGTTCAGGATAGGTTACAGCTACTAGCAGATATTGTCAGTGCATTTATGGGAATGTTTTCAAAAATAGACATACAGGCACTGTGTAAACTTCTCATGGCATTTGGTGAGCACATGTGAATGAGCTAACAGTGAATTGTGAGCACATCTTCAGCAAATGTCTTCATTGATAGAACAATTACAAAAAATCAGGGAAAAGGAAAAATTAGAAGGAGAATAAATGAAAAAAAAAGGCAAATCTCCCAGAATCTCTCAGACTGACTTCACAAATATACACAGTGTTAGTTACAACCTCATGATTTCATTTCCTTCTTCAATGTACAAAGCCAAGCTGTTTTTTTATAATGGAAACTCAAATCACAGTTTTCTCAAGCACAATCGATTGTATGTGCTTCATGGAGTTGAACACCATTTCTATTTAGAAACCTCTCAAACAATAAACAATCATCAATATGGCTTATACAAAATTGAATAAACAGGAGATGATAATCTTACCTATGTTATTGACCATTGGACAAATGGCATTTAATAGAGATTGCTCTTCATATCTCTAATATTGGATCATGTTTCATACAAAAGTCTATTAGTTAAGCTCCCATTGTGATCAGAGTTAATTATCATAATAATTATGTCATTGCACATAATGGAATCTTTATCTTACATTTTGCAAATAATGCTGTGATTCTACAAAACTCTGTTCCTCGAATCAGTTTTATTTATATATATATATATATATATACAGGGTGTTCGGGATAAATTTGACAGTTTCGTAAGGAAAAAGAAAATCTTCTTTGTATCTATTAAATTTAATGAATTGACAAAAAACATTACAGGCAGAGTTAATTATAATACTATCAACAAGATTTACTCAAAATAACCACCATTAGCATCGATCACAGCTTCAATCCTGCTTCGGAACCTCGAACAAGCTGATGCTACAGTCTCCCTGGGAAGGGCCGCAAAAACTGTTTTAATTTTATCCATTAACTGGGCTTTTGTATTACTGGAAGTGCGATTGGTGTCTTTTTCAACTGCGCCCCATACAAAATAATCCATGGGGTTAAGGTCTGGGGAGTTTGGAGGCCAAACATTTGGACTGGTGAAGTCGTAGAAATTTTCAGACAACCATTTTTGACTTTTCCCAGAGGTGTGGCAAGGGGCCGAATCCTGCTGCCATACATACGGCCTACCATTGGCTACCCTTGTTATCCAGGGCTTGACTACGGTGTTTAGCAACTCCACGTAGCCATCTGAAGTCAACCTGAGGCCCTCTTGGAAAAAATGCGGAGGCATCACATTGCCTTCAGAGGATACACATCCGAAAACCATCACAGTTTGGGGAAATTTAGTCTGCATTACACGAGGAATGTCCTTTGTATTGTATGCAAGCCATCTGTTATTCTGCGTGTTGTGTTTTTGATCCTGGCAAAAGTTTTTCTCATCGGAAAAGAACCAGATTGTTTGTGGTTCCGCAGGATGTTTCACTTTGCTTAGAAGTTTCTTCGCGTTTATCAAACGTTTTTCACGGGCCTTTTCTGTAAGCAGCTGACCTTTGCGGCGCTTGTATGAGTAGTAGCGGAGGTCTTCATTGAGTGCAAGCTTCATAGTAGAGGCTGCAACATTCATTTCACGTGACAAAGCCCGAATTCCAATGCCAGGGATCTTCAACACCTGTTCCTGCAGATTTGCGAGGAATTCTGCTGTACGAACGCAATCAGATCGTCTGCTAGGGATCTTTCTTCTTGCTACATCCTCGTAGTCACCATTGCAAGTCTCTAGTTCATGCCTGATTGTTTTTACTGTATTCAGGGAGCATTGGGCAGCAGTCGAAATATCCTTATTTTGATGGCCGGCACGAATCATCATGATACAAGTTATTCTCTTCCATGATTCAGGTGGGTTCCAGCTATCCATCCTTTCTGACATCTTGTATATGAATGAAGAAGGGTCCAACCTTTTAAATGAAGAGAAGTGTGTGTTAATACATGTAACTTACGGAAAAATATAATTAATTATAAATATGTCAAATTTATCCCGAACACCCTGTATATATATATATATATATATATAGACTGATAAATCTATCCTTCTTTGTGTTGAAGAGCCCAAAAGAGATATATCCTATAACAGAATCCAAGCCAGCACTCTCGCCAGCCACGTCTTGTTCTCTATAAACTCTGATGAAGGCCGCCAACATCAAATAGACTGGTCTCAAAGTTCTAATTTTCACAAATGTTATGATGAACTTGAAAGACGTATTCTTGATTCTAAAGAAATTACCCTCGATTCAACCCACATGAATAACAGCCCTTAGATACAGTTTACCTGATTCGCACGGCTCTGCTGTCCAGTGCTGGCATTCTCGCGATATCACACGCATGCACATACATACAGCTGGAAATTACAGAGTCCAATTTAAACTATACTACAGTTTCTAGTAGATCTGTTGTTGTTATTATTTAATGTTTCTGTTGGATTATTGTGTATAATTCTTTGTACTTTGACACCTGAAGAAGTTGGTTTACCAACGAAACTAGTAGTGTCCCCATTATTGCCGATAAAGGAAATTCAACGGTCATTCTCAACTCGAAAGATTACTTCGACAAGATTAATTTGTTACTAGCAGACATTTCCACTTACCAAGTCTTAGATAAAAATCCCATCATGAGTAATCATCTGGAGACTAATGCTCTTATCCGCAATATGACCGGCTGGTCGGATGAACTTAAAAAACAACTTAAATCATTACATCCTATCACTCCACGCCTTTATGGAGCTCCCAAGATTCATAAAGAAAACGTTCCTCTTCGTCCAATAGTTGATGGAAGATCATCACCTACATACCTACTAGCAAAGCATCTGGCAAAATTAATGAAAGGAACAATTAGACACACAGAGACCTACATTAAAAACTCTCAACATTTTGTAGAAAAAATCAAGAGTATTAAAATATCAGAAACGGACATTATGGCTAGTCTGGATGTAGTGTCCTTATTCACTAATGTACCGATCGTAGAGGTAGTTAACATTCTGCAAGATCTTTTCCCTCAAGACATCGCACAACTGTTTCATCATTGCTTGAATTCAAATTTCTTCAAATTCAACAACACTGTATACAAACAATTGGAAGGACTAGCCATGGGTAGCCCTCTGTCACCACCATGCGCAGACCTTTTTATGGAAAAACTTGAAAAGGATATTCTTTCCACCATTGTACCAAAACCATCAATTTGGTGGAGATATGTCGATGACGTGTTCATCATCTGGAAAGACACCATGGAAAACCTTCTCGTATTTCTGAACAAAATCAACTCACTACACAATAAGATCAAATTCATTATAGAACTAGAGAAGAAGAACTTCCTTTTCTTGACATCCTAGTGAAGAAAGAAGATAACAATTTCCAACTGTCCATTTACAGGAAACCCACAGATACTGGTAGATATCTACATTATTCGTCCAACCATCATAGATCACAAAAACACAGCATCATTCACATGCTCCGTAATAGAGCCTTAAGGTCGATTTCAAAAGAAACAGAGGTACAGAGAGAACTGTCACTAATATCTAACACTCTATCGCTTAATGGATACCCTTCTAACATTTTAAACAAATGGCTATTTAAAGATAACCATCAACAACGTGTTACAGTACCCCAATATGTGTCCACAGCTGTCATTCCATATATTAATTCAGTTTCCACAAAATTGGCAAGAATGTTAAAAGCTCATAACATCAGAGTGGTTTTTAAACCAACTACCATGATCAGACAAATCTTAGGATCACCTAAAGATGAGGTACCTTTCTTCAAATGTCCTGGAGTATATGAAATTCCATGCACGTGTGGCCTTTCTTACATTGGTCAGACTTCGAGAAGTTTTGAAATAAGACAGAAGGAACATGTGGGGGATGTCAATCATAATAGAATCATCACATCTGGTTTAGCACATCATTTCTCAACATCAAATCACGTTATAGATTGGAAAAACAGTTCTATGCCTTACATCGAGAATGACTACAGATACAGAACTTTAAAAGAAGCAGCTGTGGTATTACGCACAGGCAATAATTTAAATAGAAATCAGGGCATTGTTCTTAAAGACATATGGAAACATCTCATCATCTCTCTCAGTTCAACAGAATTACAATATGCAAACAACTACAAAACACGTGGTCATGTACCGGTATCTGACTGAAGCTTTCAAACATATGCACGCCTTCAAACAGAATGATCAAATGTAACGGCCTAACAGTTACTAAAGTGTATGTTTTGAAATGTAACTTAATGCATTTGTTTTCACACCAGTTCAGCCTTGAAAATGCTAGACAGTGACTAGTGAAACTTGTTGGCTCTTTGTATATATATTTTATCATTTATCTTCTGGTCTTTTAATAATAAAAGTTATTTATTGTAATACATCAGACCAAATATGTACAAGTTAAGTCAAATATATATACATATATGTATTCCTGAGCTTCTACTCGGTTGTTATGGTACATTTTAAAAATAGATATTTAATGACTTTAAACCAAGATAAAATATTAAGTTTTAATGAGAATGATAGAACTAGTTTCAGCCTTTTACAGCCTTCATCAGGTATCCACTAAAGGTAAAACACAGTAATAAAAATTGAAGTTACAAAAAACTGAGAATTACAGGCAAAAATGCAATACATAATTGACATAAAAAACGTTGTATTTTTCAAGTTGTTCTATCCAACGCACCATTGTCTGTTGGGTGCATGCTTGTAAGTTCTCGAGAACACCAGTACTGAACAACTGCAGTATGGCTATCAGGGATGTTGTAACTTAAATTGCTGTTCAAATGTTCAGGATTAAGGAGGATTTCCCTGGATTCCACAATTTTCCTTTCAAACTCATTACTGCAGCAAAAAATATTTTCGGATTTATCCCAGCAAACTGAGTGACTTTGTAGATCATCATGAGGATTGTTTGAGAAAAGAACATGACTGGATAGTGCTGATGCATGTGATCTTTTAGAAGAGGAGATGTCTCTCTTATGTTCTTCTATACGTAGTTCAATAGATTTGTTAGTCTGTCCAAAGTAAGGAATATTACAATCGCACCATAATTTGTATACACCTGGATATTTTAGGTTGTGATGAATAGGCTTCAGATAGCTTATAAGAGAACGGATTTTAGGTAGTGTAGTGAAAAACATCCTGATGTTGTATTTTTTAAAGACTTTAGCCAATTTACTGGAAACTGAACTAATGTATGGGATAGAGATGCTACCTTTAAAATTAGTAGTTTCCGTAGTACACTGCCTAGAAGGATCCAGAAGAAATTTCTTAATCATTTTTTCAGAATATCCATTTTGTTTAAAGATCACAGAAAGGTGATTAATTTCTTTTTGGAGCTCATCTGGTTCATTTAAAAGAGACCGTGCTATGTGTCCTAAGGTAGAGATAGTTCCGAGCTTTTGTGGTGGAAAGTGATGAGATTGACAGTGCAGATATCTATTAGTATGAGTGGGTTTTCTATATATAGAGATTTTAAATCTATCAGAGCATCGTGTAAGAATTACATCCAGGAACGGATATAATATATATATATATATATATATATATATATTATATCCAGGGTGTCCCATAATTATAAGGGCACATTTGATCTTTAACTGCTTCAAAAGTATCACAGTTACAGAGTTGCAATAAATATCATTTAAAAGTATAACTATTAGAATTTTTGATGCATGAATATTATTATTTCATTACATTTTTCTTATTTTTTTTTTAGAAGGGTGTGACTGATGATAGTAAATGTTGAAGAAAAAGTCAATTGTGTCTTGTGTTGCTTGCTGAACCAACTCTATAACAGCAGTAAGAAGAAAATTCTCTGCGCATTATAACAAGTTGGCTCCCCCACAGAAATTTAATTAATAACTGGATGAAGAAATTAAAAGAAACTGGATCAATTCATGACAAACCCAGATCAGAGAGGCAATCATCAAGAGAAGTGAATGTGGTCAAAATAGAAAGGGCATTTGATAAGAGTCCCAAGAAATCCAATGTAACATGCTGCTGAAGAGTTAAATGTACCAAAAACCACAGTGCACAGAATTCTAACGAGACAACTCTATAAACATGCTTACAAAATTATGACTATTCAAATGCTACAAGAAGAGGATTATCATGCCAGGTTGGATTTCTGTCAACTGATGAACACACAAATAGAAACTAACACAGATGTTATTGACATGTAGACTTTTTCAGATGAAGCAACATTCCACATAAGTGGGAAAGTTAACTATCACAATTGCAGCATTTGCAGTAATTGTGATAGTTAACTTTAGATAGTTAAGTGAAGCCTCAGAAAATGTGGCATCTCAAAAGAGACTCACCAAAAGTTAATGTGTGGTGTGCAATTAGGAGGTGTTGCGTTATCAGGCCATTCTTTTTCGATGAGACCACTGTCTGGGGTGAATCTTATTTAGCAATGCTTCAGAATTTTTTTATTTCCAAATTAAAGAGATCAAATCTTATGAATAAAACCATTTTCCAATAGGATGGGACACCCTGTCACTATGCGACATAGGTACAAACGGTTCTGGAAGACACATTTGCAGGCAGATGGATCAGTAGAGGTGCTCTGGCATGGCCACCTCACTCACCTGACACCTGACTCTGTTAGACTTTTTCTTATGAGATCACATCAAAACAGTTGTGTATGCTTCAAAACCTGCTTCTCTTGATGACCTTACACTAAAATTACAAATGCAATCAATGCAGTCACTGCTCAGCAACTATTAAACATTTTCCGGAACTTCAAAAACTGCCTAGATACATGCATCGCATAAGATGACGGTCATATTGAGCACTAATAAGAACCAAATCATTGCAGATAAAACTTAATTACATACTCTTTAAGTTATTATATACTATAAATCTGTAACTTTTATAATGTTGGGCATATTAAAGTTTAAAACTGCACTAAGAATTATAGGACACCCTGTATTATATTATATTAGATTATATTACATTATTATTATTATTGCACTCTCAATGGAGTCAGCAGGCTCAATATGGAAGGTTTATTCAACTGACAACATATTTATCATACCGAATCTTAAAATCCTTAACACTCCTTGCATGAACAATACATTCTGGTAAAGCATTCCATTCACTGACAATTCTCCATTTAAAAAAATCTATTCCTCACATCCCTTATTCACACAGACTCTTACATAACTTCAAGGGATAGCTCTGGTTCTTCCTTCTTACCTTCTACTCTTTTTATAACATTCTCTGGAATAATTTAATAAAATCCTCTCACCAACTTAAATGTCTCCAACATATCACCTCTTTTCCTCCTATCCACCAAACTCTGCAATCCACATCTCTTCAACCTTTCTCCATAGCCAGCATTCCAAAGTCTCTGTACCCTCCCCAGTGTTTCCGCATCACATTGAAAAGTAGGTAACCAAATCTGGGCAAAATAGTTGAAGTGTGATCTGACACATGCATTATACAGTGGCACAACCACTTCTTTATCTCTACATGTTAGAGTACTTCTTATCATATCAGCACTATGATGTGCAGTCTTGCAACATCTACAATATGCCCTCTAAACTTCATTCTACTGTCAACCATTACTCCCAAATCTCAAATATCATCCACTTCCTGCAGTACAGCACTGTCAATATAGTACACAGCCATATATTTCTGCACTCCAAAATGTAACACCTTGCACTTATTAATATTAAAATTACAAACCCACTCGTTTGTCCAAATCAAAGTCTATTCAAATCTTCCTGAATGAAATTAATATTAGCAGTGCTACTCATAATTCTCCCAAACTTTGCATCATCAGAAAACAACTGAAGATCTCCAGTAGATTCACATGACATATATCATTTACAAACAAGTTAAATGGCAGGGGTCCAAGAACAGGCTCCATTACATGACACTGGATACCTTCCTTCATTAAGACATGACTCCATGGTACACAACCAGCTGGTATCATCCAGAGAGCCAATCTCCAATCCACCTAACTAATATGCTATATATTTCCATACTCTGCAGTTTGTACATCACTTTATGATGTGTTAATCTATCAAATGCTTTTGCAAAGTCCAACAATATCACTGTATATGATTCTCCCTTATCTACTACACTTGTTACTTATCATAAAATGCAAATAAATTGTTAAAACAGGACCTATCCTTTATATACCATGCTGACCATCATAAAGAATGCTATATGTCCAGCAACCCAATCCTGAATTATATTCTAACCCATCTCTCTAAAATTACAACCACAGTTATACAAACCCATTTATAATTGAAAACATTTGTCCTCGAACCATGCTTGTGGAGCGGTACTATTTTCTCTACTTTCGACTCCTTAGGAACCTTACCTACTGCAAGACTTTCATTAAACAATCCAGTCAAGAGTATAGCTAACTGTCATGCACATTCCTTAAGAATAGTTAGTGATATGTAATGCATTCTGAAAGTTTATTAACATCTAACCCAAAAAACCTGACACACCTCTGATTCTTCCACTTCCAATTCTCCTGATACTTGCCTCCCTTTTATATATTGCACCCCATCACTTACACCAGTATGATACACACTGATAAAGTGCTTGTTCAATACTTCCACTATAATCTTTGCAACTGTTATTCAGATACCATGACTATCCACCAGTGTCAACCAGCCATAACTATTCTTTTTTCTCTTGCTTGCCACATAATTATTACTACCCCCAAGACCTCATGGAGTCAAAGACTCATCTGGGAGGTCCTCTTATCACACACACACAGCTCATCATACTGTGTCTTAAACACATTCAAACTCCTTGCAGACACCACACTCTCAGGCAAGGCATTTCAATCATTTACAACTCTACACGAAAAAACCTGCCTCTCACTCCCCTACTCACACCCTCTTTATACAGTTTCCAGGGATGACCTATGGTTCTCCCCTGATCTCCCACTTTTTTCTGTAGAAACTTCTCCAGCATTCATCCTATAACAACCCCTTACCAATCTGAAGGTCTCTATCATATCTTCCTCCTATCCACCAGACTCTGCAAATTACATCTTCTCAATCTTTCCTCATACTCGACATTCCAGAGGTCAGAAACTACCTTAGTCAGTCGCCTTTGGACTCTTTCCGAAATCTCTTCATCCTTCTGAAAACCAGGTGACCAAATCTGGGCACAACAGTCCATGTGTGGCATAATCAAAGCCTTATACAATGGAACAAGAATCTACCTACTTCTACACATCAGTGTCCTCTGCATTATTCCCAGAAGCCTTTGTGTTGTCTTCACAATTTTGGCTATGTGTCCCCTAAATTTTAGATCCTTATCCACTATCACCCCCAGATATCCTATTTCCTCCACCTCCAACAATATATCCTCACCAAGCATAAACTCTGCATCCCATCTTTGTTTTACAAATTTTAAAACCTTACATTTTGCAACATTGAGCTCACACCTCCATTTCTGTGTCCAATCACTCAATTTATTCAAGTCTTCTTGTAAGGCCACATCATCTTCACTGCTCTTCATGGTTCATCTCAACTTTGCATCATCTGCAAACAACTGAATATCTCCATCCAAATCTTCACCAATATGATTAATATACAAGTTAAACAGTAATGGCCCTAAAACAGACCCCTGAGGCACACCACCAGTGACTTTCCTTTTCCTGGATATTGCTCCACCATACACAACCTGTTGATACTATCAGATAGCCAGTCTCCAATCCAATGCACTAATCTAAAATCCAACCCCATCTGCTCTAGTTTGACTGTCAACTTATCATGAGGTACTGTAATAAAATGCTGTCTGCTGCGTTATTGTAATATCTTCTTTTATTCTTTATTACTAATTAGCAGTGCATGCTTTTTCTCTCGTAACCTTCCTTACTTACTACTGCATACTATGTTTATCCACCTTCCATATTTACTAGTAATATGCCTATGAATACTGGAAAATTTATTTGTGAGACTGCACCATCCAATATATCAATATATGGCATAAGACTCAATAAAACGTCTTGTAGATCTCTCTCTCTCTCTCTCTTTGTTGAAAGAAATTACTAACGTAAATTCTTTCAACAAAGTTTACATAAACAGTTGTGGTTCTAAAATAATTAAACTGTGCTTTTAATGCCTTAGTTGTTTCCTGCTCACAAGTCCAATTATTTTTAGAAACAGCGCATTGCAAGAAAAAGGATCAGGCAGCACTCTTTTAACAAATAATTAAAACACATTTATTTACATTAATATGAAATATACACATGAATCACACAACAGGGAGATTGCTTTCTCTACCCATCTAAAAAAAATCTTTAGCATAAAATTAGAATCCTTTTATTTCAACACTAAATAATCTCTTTAACTCAAAAATGTATTTACTCTCTGCTTAAATTCAACTTGTTAACCTCCTAGTTTACTCGCAAAGAGGCTAGCTAATTCTCTGTTATGTTATTTTCACAAATTTTATATCAACTTCTAACATGCCAATTGACTCTCTTATGGACACTTTTTATTACTATTAAACTAATTCTTAACAGTCCATATATAACATATCTCTTAAATTATAAGAGAAAATGTACAAAAGGATGGAACTTACAGAGGATGTGTCGAACATTCAGTCAAGTGTCTTACACTAAAGTTTCAATGGCTTTTCTTTCATCTCGAGTTTTAGGCTTCCATCAGGAGTGTCTTGCTTCAGCGGTATCACGTCAGGATATGGGCGGGCTTTTGGATTGCAATCTGCGGTACTCAAATAGCACATGCAAGAAGTTTCAGCATATGGGCAAATTCTCCTCTGGATCCTACTTCGGGAACTTCTGCTTCTAACTGCCGACCACTGATGACTGTAACTGCCGTCGACTGGCTCTGGCTCTCTTCGGTAACAGAGTTACAACTTGCTCTCTCAGCAACTGGATCTTGGCTCTCCTCTAATGGCAAGGGGACCTGGACACTTCTCTTTTGTAACTGGGGCCTTGCCCCTCTGCCGCTACTGCTCTGGTTCCAAATGCCCCTCCTCTGCCGACAACTGGAAGCCTCTTATGCTCGGCTCAGTCCCCTTTTATTTTCCTGTTCTCCAGATCTTGCACTAAGGGTTGTAATCCTCGAAGAAAATCAGCATGCCTTTTTCATTTTCTTTTAAGTTCAACCCACGCTTTGTTCTCCTGTGAGCACTCCCTTTTTTTTTTATCTTGCGGTCAGCAGAAACTTGTCTGAACCTAGTGGCACTCTTAGATACTAAATTTAAAGGTGTCCTGCACAGAAGTTGTAAGCAACTTTATCATACACAAAACTGAAAGCAACTTTCTTTTGCTCTTACACAGTTATATACAAAGTTCGACTCAGCATTGCCTGAGTCGAAGCATTGCCTTTGTTTTTGACGTTAAAACAGTAAACACAGTCACATCTTATAGGGTTAACTACATTAATATCTAGCATAAAAAACATAAAAACAAACAAGGTTATTCAGAGTTCTCATGGAACTTGACCTATGTAAAAATCGATGTAAAGCGCTTTGGTATTTTTAAGCTACATCGAATTTTACAGTACTCTATCAAAAGCCTTCGTGAAATCAGAGTATATTACTGTGTGTTCTTCTCCTCTGTCCAAGGAAGCAGTCAATTTATTGTAATAAGTAAGTAGATTACTAAAACATGACCTCCCTTTAGCAAATCCATGCTGTCCATCAAAGATAATACCATTGTTGTCAACCCAACTCTGGATCCTAGTTCTCACAAGCTTCTCCAACAACTTAACTGCAACACCTGACACACAGATAGGTTTACAGTTCATACTTGAGTTCTATCACCACCTTTATGAAGTGGCACAATCTTGCCCTCCATCCCCATCCACTCCTTAGGAACTTGACCCGAGTGCAAGACTCGTATTAAAAAAATATGTCAAGGCAGGTGTCAACTCCCTGGCACATTCCTTCAGAATACGTGGTGATATATTATCTAGTCCCACAGGCTTATTAACATCTAGTTTACTCAACTCCCCACACACTTCTTGCTCACTTACAGTCAGTCTCTCCTCCCCATCATCAACTGCTCTCAATCTCTCCATGACGTCACATTCACAAGATTGAAAGACCGTTATAAACTGTTCATTAAGTATCACCACCACACATTCCACAACAGCTGTCTTTATACCATTTTCTCCAATCAATGTCATCCTTCCATAATCATTCTTTCTTTTGCTGGCTACATATCGAAAGAACTCATTAGGATTCTTTTTGGCTTCATTAGCTAACTGCTGTTCATACCTCTCTTTAGCTACCCTCACCAACCAAGTCACCCTCCTTTCCTGGTCTTTGTAGACCTCATGGAATTGGTTATTTCCACTTCTCTTATGCTGTTTCCATAATGCCCTTTTCTCTGTATTGCATGCTTAATCTCTTTATTCATCTATCTCACACCTACTTTATTTACTTTCTCACCCTTAGAATACATTTAGACATTGAATCTAATAGATAGTTTTTGAAAATCTCCCAAGCTGCATTGATCTCTTTTCCAGCTAACTCCTCATTCCATGCTACACCCTCAAGTTGTCTCCTGAGCTCTTCATAATCACCCCCCCCCCCCTTGTAGTACCACATGTACCCTTTTCTCACAGGGGTCCTCGCACTGCTGGCAACCACCCAGGTAATCACCTCATGGTCACTCTCACCAATTGGTGGATGATTTGACACCTCATTTATAATTACATCCTCTGATGAGTGAGATGACCAAATTCAAGACACACTATCCTCTTGTGCCCTCTGTTACATACTGTCTGAGGTAGTTATCCCTCAAAAACTCAAGAAATTCATTTTCTTTACTTCCAGTTGCTATCTCTTCATTCCAGTCTATATTGCCATAATTAAAATCACCCATAATGATCACCCTTTTCTTATTTGCTTGGCTAATTTGACTATACATTTCACTATCACCACCATCCACATTACCAGGTCTATAACAACATCCCACCAAGAATTTGATTCCATTCACCTCTATCTCACACCATACTGCATCAAAACCACTGGCACTATTTCTCTCCTGCATCTCTAACCTGTATGGACATAACTCTTTCTCTATCATCAATAGCACTCCCCCTCCTTTTTTACCCCTTCTATCCTCACGAAACACATCACACCCTTCCATCTCTATTACTGTCAGTATGTCATCCTCTTCCAACCATGTCTCACTTATTCTGACAATCTTTGGGTGAGCAGACACAATTAGTGCAACCATGTCATCTGCCTTGTTTCTTATATTTCTAGAATTTGTATAGAAATACAACAGCTCATTTCTAGATCTACAGTCAGTTCCATTGATACCACTCACTCGATGTGATCTCTCCATGCTCAACTGGGGCCATTTCCCTTTCTGCTTATTCCTTTTAGAACCCACTTCAATTCCAACCATTTCCCCCCTGATCCCAGGTCATCCCATTCCTTTCCTGTCTACACATGCTCTCACCTCCTCTTGGAGCATTCACCTTTCTCACGCTGTGTACCACTGTCTACCCTGAGCCTCCCTGTTTCCCTGCTCCTCTTGCACATCCATTCTCTCATTTTCTATACTCATACCACTCACTTCCTCATTCATAACCACCTCTTCAATCTCTCCTGTCTTACTCTCCTGCTCTTCCACATCACTTCCCACTTGATCTGATTCATTCTCTCTACTCACTTCTCTACCTTCCAGCAGCAGTCTCTCCAAGCGACTCACACCATAACCACTCAAATGCAGCCCATCGTTCTCATACAGCTCACTTCGTCCCTCATACTCATTCCACAAATTAACAAACTATACTCCCTTCTCCTCTGTCAAATCATTCATACTTATTAAAACTATTAATTCTTTTGCTCGCTCCTGCCTCATATCCAATGCCTCAATCACTCTACTCATTTTACTACCTGAAAAACATACCTTGTGTATCCTATCATCCAGCACACTTTTAATAATGGAATCACTATACAACACCACTCGCTCATCTTTTGTTAACTCTTTCGTGCCATCATGATTAGTTTTAATAGTTTTTACCCGAATTTTCTTAATTTCATTCTGCATCCATTTCATCTCTTGCATCATCTAATCCATTTCAACTTCCGAATCTCGGGTCACATTCTCTCTATCGTTCAATCTTTCTAACTTTCTAACTCTTGACCCCTCTCTTCTCACTTTTACTCTCATTCGTCCTTCTTTGTTTCCATACTTTCAGTCCAACATGCATCCAACTTTCGCTATCATTCATTCTTTCGATTTTTTCCACTTTCGATTCCTGCATCACTCCATTTCCAGTTTCATCAATTCTCTCAATTTCGTTTCCTTCTGCCACTCTCACCTCACTTTCGTCGTTTTTAACATCCGTTACGGTTTTCAAATCACTCTTTTTCTTTTTTACTGATTTTTTAACATTTTTTTCACCTCTCTTTCTCACGTACACTCATTTTCCCAGCGATATTCTCAATACTAACACTTTCTGTCATGAAATTCATATTTGCATTCATGAATTCCTCGTTCAGGTCACACTTCGCACACGCACCCTCCCTCCATCCGCCCTAAACATCCACAACTCATTTATGTAATCGAAAGAATACATATAACACACTTCACACTTAATGAAACAACTGAAATCTAAATTAAATTCATGGAATGACAAAGCTGCCACCATAATTACTCTTCCGGTTACTATCGAATTTGTAATTAAGTGTAGGCCAAAAAAAATCCTCCACACTAATAATACTGGTACCGCACAACTTTTACAGCAGCTCTCACTCAAACAAATACTCATATATACTTAATTTTTCCAAGAATAACTTCTTAATAAAAATTCCCGAAATTTCCAATTGGAAATAATAGAAAAATTCTCCTGAGTTAACCTTGGCCTCACCAACTAATCTCCTCTCATGCTGCATCTGTGCTTTCTTTACCATGCTCATCACCTTTCTAGCCTTCACTTTATACGCTACATGGATCCGATCACCAGCAACTGTCTCGTAACTACTCCATAACATTTTCATTTCCAACACGGTCATCCATTTTACTCCTACTCTAATTACTCACTTAACACTTGGTATGAAGTTATACACTAATTGTGTCAGATACTGCCTTTTGAATTTCCATGCACTGACAATATCTTTTCTGCTCAGCTCATCTACTCAAAGTACTGATGCTAAGTATCTACAGAGCTTCCTATAATCACATTCTTTATACTTCCACATATATCCATTTTTGGCAGTAACCTTTTCTTGTTTCACGACTTCTCAAACAAGAACCTCATGATCTCACCAACCAACAGCAGTGTCAACACCTCCTTAACAACTACATCTTGTAAAGTTATCACCAAAACCAAATCATTAAAGCCTCTAATTGCTTCAGTCACATGCTACTTAAGATATTTATCTCTCAGAAATTCAACAAACTCAATTTTCCCCATACACTATCTCCTCCTTCCATTCTATATTCCTGTAATTGAAGTCTCCATCAGGATCACCTTCTTTTAACATGCCCAACTAATTTGCCTAAACATTTCATAATCAGTATTCTCTGCCCTATAGCAGCATCCTATCAGATATACTAACCTGTTTATTTCAACTTCACACCATACAGTTTTAAAATCTGTGAATGGACTATCAACTTGTACACTTTGTGGACACAATTCTTCTGCAATCATTAACAGTACAAGAAGAGGATTATCATGCCAGGTTGGATTTCTGTCAACTGATTAAGACACAAATAGAAAATAACACAGATGTTATTGTGGAGTGGTACTATTTTCTGTACTTTCGACTCCTTAGGAACCCTACCTACTGCAAGACTTTCATTAAACAATCCAGCCAAGGGTATAGCTAATTGTCCTTAAGGAATGTGCATGGACTATCAACTTCTATACTTTGTGGACACAATTCCTCTGCAATCATTAACAGCACTCCCCCTTCCTCTTTTCACATTTCGATTCTTCCCGAAAATTATATGCTCTTCCATTTTTATTCTGGACATCACTTCCTCTGCAGACAACAAAGTTTCACTTCACTTATTCCAATTATCTTTGCACATATTGACTCAATCCATGCAACAAACTCAGCTCTCTTGTTTCAAATACTCCTTACATTTGTGTAAGGAATATACCACACCCCCCTCTATACCACACCACTCTTTTCAATCTAACCACTCCCATTTCCCTGAACATGACTCTGATTTCAATTCATACCTGTCTCATCCTCACCGTTATGCATTCCAACACCTTGTGCATTCCAGCAGCAACCACATCTTCAACCTCCTATCCATCTTCCTCCTGTTGCACAATCCGTTTAGTTGTGCTATCCTGTTTCAAAAGAAGATTAATTATTTATTACAACTTCTTAACTCTGTGCCTTCTCAGAAAATAACAGCCTTACTAAATGCGCAACACGAAATCCATTCAAATGCAAAGCATCAACTTTAAAACATTCCAACTTTCCTTCAAATTCACTCTAATAGATTCACAAAATGAACACCTCTTTGCCTCACATAACTCAGAAATCTTACAATTAATTATCTCTGTTCTCCTTCTCAATTCATTATTGTCATATCTAGGCAACATGCTAATGACTTTTCCAACAACACTATCATCTTTTACCTGCAGCAACATTTTTTTTCCCCAAGTATTTCCCCATCTTGTTCCCTCTATTACATAGAGGGAACAAGGGGTTCAAGAGTTTTGGATTTGGTTATAGCATCAGAAGAGTTGATAATAACTGAGATGACATCTCTCCCACCAGTTGGAGAGAGTGACCATTTGGTTTTGACTTGAAAATGAATAGACATGCAGGAGTATCAAAGAGACAGAAACTCTTGCATGTCTATTCATTTTCCAACCTGTTTATATTTTCCAACCTGATTATAAGACTATTATAATCACCTGTTTTTATAAAAAAAACAGGTGATTATAATAGTCTTAGACGTCAACTTCAGGAAGTTTCATGGAGGGATGAAATGGAAGACCGGGATATCATTTGGTGCATGGGAAATTGTGAAAGAATATTTGTTAGCAGCAATGGTAAGTTGTATACCATGAGTGAGGAAGAGGACACAATTTGAAGTAAAGTGGATGACAAACAATATTAAACAGGAATTGCATGTGAAAAAGAGGCAGTGGAAGAGATATAAGGAGACAGGAGAAGAGAAGATGCATGAAGAGTATAAGATACAGGCCAGAAGAGTGACTAGTATGGTAAGGAAGGCAAAACTTCCAAAACTTCCTAGGGAATTTTTTAGCTATGTGGCAAGTAGGAGGAGAAATGATTGTGGAAGAATTACATTGTGGGATAAAAATGGGAATAGAGTGACTGATGCAGAGGACATAGTGAAATTGTTCAATGAATACTTTATTGGTGTATTTCATCCTGGATGAGTAAATTTTAATACTAGAGGGATAGGGCAGGTTTGAGGTTTAGAGGTGTAGGAGGAGAGTGTGTTCCAAATACTGAGTACTCTGGATGTCAGTAAAGCTGTGAGACAGGATGGTATTTCACCACAAGTTTTGATAAAATGTGCTAAAGAACAGACAGCTCCTTTGACCTGGTTTTTTAATGGAAGTCTGTCTACAGGAAAGGTGCCCAGGGAATGGAAGGAGGGTAAGATAGTGCCATTGCATAAGGGTGGTAGCAGACTGGAAGTGTCTAATTATAAGCCAGTTTGTGTGTCATCAGTAGTTGTTAACATCTTGGAGAAATTAGTTAGGAACCGTATACAACATTGGGCAGATGAGGATAACGTTATCTGTGAGAGTCAACATGGATTTCTGAAAGGGCGCTCTTAGTAATATGCGAGCCTTTTATAATAAAGTTACAAGAGCAGTAGATGTGGGAGAGGCATATACATACTGCCATTTTCTTGGATTTAGCAAAGGCATTTGACAGGGTGCCACATCATAAGCTGATATTTAAGTTGCACCACATGGGTTTGGATGTCAGATTGGTCAATTGGATTCAGGATTGGCTGTCTGATAGGTATCAGAGAATTGTGTATGTGGGGGGCAGTTTCAAGGAGGCAAAGGGTTACAACTGGGGTTCCACAGGGCTTAGTACTGGGACCTACATTGTTTAACCATTATATCAATGACATTGTCAGTGAATTGCAGGGGAATATTCAGTTGTTTGCGGATGATGGAAAGCTGGGAAGGGTTATTAGTAATAGTGCAGATGTGGTAGTCCTGCAAGAGGATTTGAATAAGTTAGACAGATGGGAAAATGAATAGGGAATGTCGGTTCAATGCAGCAAAGTGTAAGGTCTTGAGGTTTGGGATGCATCGATGGGATGCAGCATACTCTATTGGAGGAGCTATACTGAAGGAAGTAGGGGAGACAAGAGATCTGGGGTTGATGATTGATAGAAACCTGAAATCCAGGGATTTCAGGTTTCTATTGCAAAAGTGGTGAAGGTAACACAGAGTATTGCTGCAATAACGAGAAGGACACTGACCTGCAGAGATAAAAGGGTTATCATTCCGTTGTATAAGTCTCTGATCAGATGACACTTAGACTATTGTTCTCAGATTTGGTCCCCAGAATTGGAAGGGGATAAATTAACTGTGGAAAGGGTACAAAGGCAGATAACAAAAATGGTTTCAGGACTGTACAATGTTAGTTATGAGGATTGGCTGAGGGAATGTGGACTGCAGAGTTTGGTGGATAGAAGAAGGAGAGGTGATGTGATTGAGACTTTTAAACTGTGGAGAGGTGGTTACAGGGTTGACATGGGGGAGTTGAATGGCAGGAAGGAGTAATAACAAGGGGCCATCCTGGAAGTTATGAAAGGAAATTGTAAGCAAGAGGGTGAGGAGTGGTTTCTTTGCATGGAGGGTAGTTGAACCATGGAATGCATTGCCTGATAGAGTGGTGAAAGCGAGAATGGTCAATGAGTTTAAGGAGTGGTATGATGGACTTTGTGTTTCCTAGGACCTCCCACGATGAGTCTTGATAGACTTGTGTTTCCTATGAAGGACCTCCTGTGATGAGTCTTTCGACTCCTTGGAGGCCTAAATAATAATAATAATAACTTGGGATTGTCGGCATCCAGGAATGTGTTATCAGAGCTAATCTCAGGTGGTATGGTCACTTAAACAAAATGGGAAAGGAAAGATTAGCCAAACATGTGTTCTCTGCCATGTTTGCAGAAAAAAAGATTCAGAGGAACACAAGATATAGGTGGGCTGATACAGTAAAAAGTTTCTTAGAAGACAGAAATATAAAATCTGATAATGTTGGAGTTTTTTTTGAAGTTTTTCATGTAGTACTATCATATCCTGTACACTTCTTGAGGGTACATATCAGGAATATGATGATGATGAAGAATCTGCAGGCCCCATCTGCAACCAATACAGTATCTAGTACATTATGGCAGAACCCTCCTCCCTGCCAATAGTATGGAGAAATGTGTTTAATGTAGTTCCACTATAATTTTATTTTATTTTATTTATTTTTCATCTGTATATTATTATACTTATTATATGCATAAAATTTTATTTTATTAATTTATTTATTTATATTTGTGTATAATTTTATTTATTTATTATTATTTTTTTTTCAGCACAGGTTAGGCTAAGGTAAACAATTAACAATGCATTTAGAGTTATCTTACTTTTGTGTAGTGTCATGTAGCTTGTGTCCTGTGCAAACGTATGTTTTCCAAATGATGACCATCATACAGAGGTTGACGTGTTGAGTGTTCTTTTTATAAGTAAAGTAATTACTCCAACACATGTGTATGTGTTTTTGTCTCCATAAATTCTTCACAATGAATGCTGACTACTGTGTAGCCTTGAAAGAAAGAATATTAAAAATGACGATATTAGGAAGAACTTGACATTGTTTACATTCAAGAATGTGTGAGTAGGACCAATAATAAATTGGTATAGTCACTTAAATAGAATATGAGAGGAAAGGTAAGCAAAACAGGTGTTTTATGGCAAGATGGCAGGAAAAAGATCTGTAGGAAGACCAACAACTAGGTTAATTGATTTAATCATAATGCCTTAGAAGAACAAAATGTTAGATATAAGAATATTGGAGTGCTGACAAGTAATAGACTAATTTGGAGGAAAACTGCTAGTAGGAGATTAGTAATAATGTAAACTTAATCATACAGTGCTGACATAGTAGCCTGAACACCCTTCGAGGGTATGTATAAGGAAATTGATGATGATCTCTCAGGAAAATGATTTCACTATTAGGATAGATGTACTTCTGAAAATCAAGATTTAAAGAAAATCCAAAAAGGTTACAATGTGGCATTAGAAAAGGGACAAAAAACAGCAAAAAAATCTGAGAGAATTATGTCAAGATTTTAGTCAAAGTAAATCAGAAAGAACTTCTAAGATGAACATTCTCTGTTACAGGATATCACATGTGCTCAATGTCATCTCTGAGACAGATTCAAAGAGTGATTGAGAAAAGCAAAATGTGTAAATGTTGCAGACATGAATGTTGAGTTTCTGTTAAGAAGAGTAGGTGTGGATTGGGATGTCAGGGATGGAAATGGATATCATATAATTAAACCATATATAATCATGAAGTGGATACAAAGGGTTGCTTTCCAAATAATCATAGTTACAACTTCAATTATCCATCTATTAAACTATACATGAATGCATGCACACATACAAAAAGTGCAAATCAATGACTTGACTGATTCACATTGATTAAAATTATTAATAACTAATGACTAACCAAATGACCTGATATTACATATCTCAGGATGATATAATTAATATTATATACATGAGTGTATGATGAAAATA
Organism: Typopeltis vanoorti; assembly: GCF_054136105.1. Taxonomy (NCBI): domain Eukaryota; kingdom Metazoa; phylum Arthropoda; class Arachnida; order Uropygi; family Thelyphonidae; genus Typopeltis; species Typopeltis vanoorti. The sequence continues at coordinate 51,654,711 of NC_143558.1, read as the reverse complement.
TTAAAACAAAGCAGAGATTATTTGATAATAGCAGAATAAAAGCCATTAAAATATTCAATGCTTAAGAAATAACAAACCTTCCATCTTGTTTGCAGGCTAGTCACTGTTTCTTTTACTTTAATTTGCTCAATGTCTGGAAGAGTAGCCAATACATATTCACTTGCTTGAATAAGTTTCCTAATAAGACTTTCATCAAAGTTTTGGAAAAAAGCCTACAAAGAAAGATCATTCCATTAGCAAACAAGAGATCTTAGCACTACAGAAATTATAACAAACAAATCATACAAAATTTATGGATATTATCAGCATTTTACAGATTTAAGAAAGAAAAATAATATTTAAATGTATTATGCTTTTCAATGTTTTCATAAAAGATAAGCATAAATTAATCATTATAATGATTTATAAATTTGTTTTGAAAGAAAAACATTAACATATTTTTTACACATATTTATACACATGATATGGTATGTCACATAAGGAGCTATTTACATTTCACATGGAGAATTCTATTATCAGTAGTTGTAGTAGTGCACACACACACACACACACACACACACACACACACACACACACACACACACACACACACACACACACACACACACACACACTTTTTTGTTTTCTGTCGTAGCTTACTATGAACTCTGCTGATCCATTATGAAATATCCAATCTAACCACCTATGAGCAATAAACCTTATTTTAAAAAGTTTCAGTCCTTTCGCTTCAACCTCCTATCCACTATGGAAGTGATCACTTGCCTACATCTTCCTAATATCTATGACATGAGAAAATAACTTATTATTATTATTATTACACCAGACCCTATGGAGTCAAAGACTCATCTAGGAGGTCCTTTTATCATACAGATCATCATACTGTGCTTTAAACACACTCAGTTTCTCTGCAGACACCACACTCTCAGGCAGGGCATTTCAATCATTCACAGCTCTGCATGAAAAAAACTTGCTTCTCACACCCTCTTTATACAGTTTTCAGGGATGACCTCTGGTTCCCCTCTGATCTCCCACTATTTTCTGTAGAACCTTTACAGCATTGATCCTATAACAACCCCTTAATAACTCGTAGGTCTCTATCATATCTTCCCTCTTCCTCCTGTCCACCAGACTCTGCAAGTTGCATCTTCTCAATCTTTACACATACTTGACTTTCCAGAGGTTAGAAACTACCTTAGTCAGTCACCTCTGGACCCTTACCAACATCTCTTTGGCCTTCTGAAAACCAGGTGACCAAATCTGGGCACAATAGTCCATGTGTAGCCTAATCAAAGCCTTATACAATGGAACAAGAATTTCCCTACTTCTACAAGTCAGTGTCCTTTGCATCATTCACAGAAGCCTTCGTGTTGTCTTCACAATTTTGGCTATGTGTCCCCTAAATTTCAGATCCTTATCCCCTATCACCCCCAGATCTCTTATTTCCTCCACCTCTGACAATATATTCTTACCAAGCATAAATTCTGCATCCCATTTTTGTTTTCCAAATTTTAAAATCTTACATTTTGCAACATAGAACTCACATCGTAACCTCCTTTTGCTATGTCTCAGCAATATATACAATGTCATATAAAAGACTGGACATTATGATTTTTTTCATATACAGGCCATATCATTAATTGTATCGAGAATTTTTCAAGGGAAAATATGCAATTATCCATTATATATTATTATTGAGACAGGCATTATGGGATTATAAGTCATTGTCATGGAGCCAAAGATACATGTGTGGTGTTGGAAGTATGAATATCATCCATATATACACACTGATTTGTTTATATAATGATATATTAATAAATTTATAGCTTAAATCAAGACATTTTTCATAACTTTCATAATTTTGTAATTTTTAAAAACTTTACAAAGCTTTGCAAATGAAGGCACTGTGACTTAACAACAACAGTTAGTAGATCACTGGAGCAAAGATAAGTTTCATTTTTTGAAATATTTTTGGAGAATTATATGCATTTCACTGAAAATTTATTGAATTTGTAATATTCAGATAGAATGCATATTAATTATCAAAGTTGTTAGTAGATTTTTTAGTGAATTTTATATATAACAGTTAAAAGTTAATGAAGGTAAAAATAGTAGTAGGAACAAGCAGATGCATGGCACAAAAGTTGAGTGTACTAAGTGGTTCAAGTTTACTAAAATGGTTAATTGTCAAGATTATAATATATATGCACAGGTGAATGAGACAGATGTGTTTATTGAAAGATTAAACAAGAAAAGTAATGAAAGTTATGAAAAATGTCTTGATTTAAGCTAACTACAGAAAGTGTGATAACTACAGTCTGCAGAAAGTGTGATATATTGATGGACTGTGGTGATTTGAATGAAAATCAGAACAGGATGTGAAGAATACTAAAGGCAGCGAAGACTGTAAGACTGAGAATGATAGCCAGAAGAGTGAGCATGAGAATACGAGTGTGAAGTGTTTATTATTATTATTATTATTATTATTATTTGTGGTCTTTTGTGGTCTCTGTGTTCGGCATGAAACTCTTGTAGTTTCTGTGTTCAGCTGTGGAGTGGTGTTGGATTCAATGTCTCCAATGTCTCCACATCACATTGAAAACCAGGTGACCAGATCTGAGCACAATGGTCCAAGTGTGGTCTGACCAGTGCCTTATACAGTGGCACAACCACTTCCTTATCCTTGCATGTTACAGTACTTCTTATCATAACAGCACTAGCAATATGGCCTCTAAACTTCAGTCTACTGTCAACCATCACTCCCAAATCTCTAATCTCATCCACTTCCTGCAGTACATTGATATAGTACACAGCCTTATATTTCTGTACTCCAAAATGCAACACCTTGCACTTATTGATATTAAAACTTCTCCTCCTCTGAGCAATTCAGGTATAGGCTTTTTTATGTCCTGTTCCTGCTCTGCAGATGAAGTTGGTCTTTCCATCTTAGTCTTGGACGTTGGGGTCTCTTCTTCCTGTAGGTTTATATTTATATGCTAGTTTGGGAATCCCATTGCTATTCATCCTTTCTATGTGGTGTAGCCAATTTTGCTGATATTCTTCTATTTCTTGTATGATGATTTTTGTATCTAATCATCCTCTTATTTCTGTGTTTTTCTTTTTATCTAATCTAGTGAGTCCCAGGAGGGATCTTAGAGATTTCATTTGTGCTGCTTCTAGTCTTCGTCTGTTTCTTTGTTTTAGAATCCAAGTTCACTTCCATATTTGAGAGATGGAACCTCAAAGGCTCACTTTAGTGAGTACAGGAGTGGCAAACCCGAGGTACCTGATGCTGGATCATGCTTTACTTCATGTAATATACAGCTGTATATTATCTGTAGATGGGTCCCAACTCTTCTTTCTTTCTTGTTCTTCCTCGTGCTCCTTCCCTCCGATGCTATTAGAGTAGTCAAGGGCTAGGGGTGAATCTTTCCTATTATACTATGATTTTTTCCATCTCATGCAGTGGGAGTGTGCTTTCCCTCCCAAAAGGCAGGTTTGGAGGCCTTAAGGTGGCAGCCTCCCCCCTCCTCCGAACTCAAACTGTGAAAGGTTGGTAGCCTATCAAGGAGAAATTTCCAATTACTTGCAAAGCTCTGAAGAAAACGAATAGAATGGATTTAATCGGAATTGACCTGGCTAATGGGAAGAGACTTCTCTTTGAAAAATAAAAAGTAGCTACTTGGAATTTCCATGGAATCACACACAAAATTGATGAGCTAAATAGAGAACTAAAAAATAGAAACATTGATATAGGAGCAATAACTGAGACAAAAAAGAAAAAGAAGGGATCTCAAATTCTGGAAGATTATGTCATGATCTTCTCCAGAGTTCCAGAAGACAAATGGGCTTCATCTGGAGTTGCAATCTGAATTAATAAATATTAAAACTTTGATGTTAAAACTTTTGTCCAAGTAAAAAGTCTATTCAAATCTTCCTGAAGGGATTCAACATCAGCAGTGCTACTTATAATTCTTCCCAACTCTGAATCATCAGCAAATAACTGAAGATCTCCAGTCAATCCACATGATATATTGTTTACAATAAAGTTAAATGGCGGGGTTCCAAAAACAGGCCCCTATAAATGCCACTAGCTACCCTTCTTCTTTGAGACACTGCTCCATTATACACAACCTGCTGATATCGTTCAGAGAGCCAATCTCTGACCCATCTAGCCAATATACTATTTATTCCTAGCTTGTAGACCAACTTCTGCAGCTTGTAGACCAACTTATCATGTGGTAATCTATCAAATGCTTTTGCAAAGTCCAAGAATATCACTGTATATGATTCTCCCTCATCTAGCACACTTGTCACCTTATCATAAAATGCAAGTAAATGACTAAAGCAGGACCTACCCTTCACAAATCCATGCTGACCATCATAAAGAATACTATCTCCATCGACCCAATTCTGTATTCATTTCCTTACCAATCTCTCTAACACCATGACCACAACTACAGTTATACAGACTGCTCTATAGTTGAAGACATCCGTCTTAGAACCATGCTTGTGGATTGGTACTATTTGCCTTCTTTCCACTCCTTAGGAACCCTGCCCATTGCAAGACTTTCATTAAATAATCATGTCAAGGGCAGAACCAACTGTGGTGCACATTCCTTAAGAATACGTGGTGATATGTCATCCAAGCCCACAGCCTTATTCATATTTAATCCAACCAACATCTGATACACCTCTGTTTCTTTCACTTCAATTCTCCTAATACAGGTATCCCTTGCATAACGCGGTTTTGCTTAATGCAGGATTTGATTAATGCGGCGAAATTAATTGCTGCAATCCCTTGATATACGTGGCGAGAGTTTTGATTGACATGCCTTTAACCCTGCGGAGCTCGCAGATGATCTGATAGATACATGCAAAATGTTTAATATAAATATTCTTACATAATTTTTTTTTTTTCGCCGCATTAATCAAATTTTTTTTTATATCAAACTATTGATATAAAAATTATTTTTATATCAATAATTTCTAGATTGTAACTGAAAATAAATAAACCATCATGTATTACTGAAATAGAAAGCCAAAAGCTTATTTATCATACTTGTCCTCTAGGGGATGTGTTTATGGAAAATACTAAGGAAAGTGATCTGGAGCTTACTCCACCTTTACTACGAGTTGCCCATAAGGTGGCTTATGCTTGCCTGCCGAAACTTTTAGTTTCTATATATTTGGCACGAAATTCTTGTAGTTTCTATATTCGGCTATGAAATAATGTTGGATTCAATATCCACTTAATTTATACCATCATGTATTATATTTGCAGTGTTTTTTCTTTATGTTTTATTGCTTGTTTGGCGAGGTCTGGAGAGTCATTTTGATTGTATCGTAGAATTTATGTCGATAAGAAAAAAAGCTAAAACTGTTCAAACGATTCTTGATAACTTCTTTTGATAAAAAAATTGCAGTAAATAATGTAGGTACAAGTATTTATTAAACATTTACTTTCTTTTTATTTTTTATCTTTCCTGAAAGAGTACAATAAAAAACGAATTATTAATATAGTAATCGATCATGGACTAATTGTAATTTTTACCATTGATTATTAGATTTGGTTAACGCGATACATACGTGGTAACATTGAGGGATTAATTAATCACTCAATGTTACCACATACTCAAGTACAGGTATCCCTCGGTTAATTAATCGAGGGATACCTGTACTTGCCTCTCTTCTATATATTGTACCGGATCATTTATACCAGTATGTTATGTTCTGATAAAGTGCTCATTCAATAATGTTAGTCTGTAGCCATGACTATCCACCAATGTTAGTCTGCCATAATTATTCTTCCTCTTGTTTGCCATTGCCATATAGCAAAAAAATTGGCCTGACCAGCCAATCTCCTCTCATACTGCACCTTTTTGTTCTTTACCATGCTTACCATCTTTCTAGCCTGCACTTTATACTTTACATGGATCTGATCACCACCACTACCACCTGTCTTGTACCTCCTCCATAACATTTTCTTTTCCAGCACAGCTTGCTTGATTTTGCTGTTCACCCACTTCACTCCCACTCTATTTACTCGGTATGCAGTTATACATTGCTTTTGTCAGATACTGCCTTGTGAATTTCCATACACTGTCAACATCTTTTCTGCTCAGCTCATCTCGGCTCATCATCACCAATGTACTGGTGGTAACTGAATACAGAGCTTCCTATAATCACCTGTTTTATACTTTCACATGTGTCCATTTTTAGCTGAGACCTTTTCTTGTTTCATCATTTTCCAAACAAGTACCTCATGATCACTCTCACCAACTGGAAGCAGTGTCAACACTTCATCATCAATTACATCTTGTGAAGTTATCACCAAATCCAAAACATTAAAGCCTCTAGTTGCATCAATCATGTGCTGCTTAAGATACTCATCTCTCAGAAATTCAGCTAACTCACTCTCCTTGTTCCCATCAGGATCACCTTATTTTTACATGCCAAACTAATTTGCCTAAATATTTCACAATCAGTGTTCTCTGCATTCCCTGGCCTATAACAGCATCCTCTCAGATATACTAATCTGTTTATTTCAACTTCCCACCACAAAGATTCAAAATCTGTACATGCAGTATCAATTTCGACACTTCACAGACACAATTCCTCTGCAATCATTAACAACACCCCCCCCCCCTCCTGTTTTCACATCTGTATCCTTCCAAAAAATTATATATCCTTTTAATTCTATTCCCGACATCACATCCTCTTCAGACAACCATGTTTCACTTATTCCAATTACTTTTGGGCATATCGTCTCAATCAATGCCACAAACTCAGCTCTATTGTTTTGAATACTCCATCATTTGTGTATAAACATAACAATTGCTGTGTGTTTGAGGCCATTCTACCAGCATCAACATTCTCAATTCTACCTGCTGTACTACACCTCTCTCTCTTTGGTTTGACCACTCCCAATTCCCTGATCCTGACTGTGATTTCCATTCTTACCTGTCTCATCCTCACCTTTATGCATTCCATCACCTTGTACTGCTGCAACCACATCTTCCTTATGAATACAAAAATAACTGAAAAAGGAAAAGCAAGCATAAATGCAGAAAAGGAAGTGAGCCTGACTGGTAATGCGAGAGCAGGCATCACTGCAAAAACGGAGAAAAAAGCCTAGCCGATTGAGCAGTAGCAAGAACGATTGCTGGAATGCAAGAATTGAAGAATGAAATGATTAAGATGGGAAATGAGATGAGACATATACAAAATGAAATTAGATGTATGGTAAATATGAATGGAACAGTGCAAAAGAATAAAATGAAAGGTAGTGAAGTAAAAGAAATAGACTTGAACTCAAGAGTAGCACTATGGAGATGCTATTGTAAAATGTGTAGTGAATGAGAGGGTGCACAATGACTGTTTTCAAGGAGGAAGGATGAACAGGGTGATTGATGTGCTGGACATGAGAAGTAAGTGTACAACAGAGTTAGTGGTAGTGGTTGAAATGAATGATTTGGTTGGACTATAATAAATTTAGTTTAATCCTTTACCAAAGTGTAGGCAAACTTTGTTTGCCTACACTTGGGTAAAAGATTAAACTAAATTTACCATAGTCTAATGAAGTGGAAAATAAACTCCCAACAAGATTTGGTTGGACATAGGGAGAATGTATGGATATCAGGAGATTATTAAGGAGATTATTTCAACAATTTATGGTGAAGCAAAAGAAAGTTAATTCACAATTATTGATTAAAAATTGAAAATGGACATCATGGAAAATTTAGAAAAAAGCCTCTGTAGAATTCCAAGAAATGCAATGGGCATAATATGTATAAGAGAAACAATTTTAATTAGGGATGTACTGAATGCTGAATATTTGGTTTGAAATTTTGCCAAAACACTGAATATTCAGTCAAAGTATACTGAATTAAATTATTATTATTATTATTATTTAGGCCTCCAAGGAGTCAAAAGACTCATCGTGGGAGGTCCCTCCTAGGAAACACAAAGTCTATCATACCACTCCTTAAACACATTGACCATTCTCGCTCTCACCACTCTATCAGGCAATGCATTCCACAGTTCAACTACCCTCTATGCAAAGAAACCACTCCTCACCCTCTTGCTCACAGTTTCTTTCATTAACTTCCAGGGATGGCCCCCTTCTCATCACTCCTTCCCACTGTTCAACCAAGCGAAAGAACTCCTCAGTGTCAACCATGTAACTGCCTCTCGACAGTTTAAAAGTCTCAATCATATCACCTCCTCCTTCTTCTATCCACCAAATTGTGCAATCTGCATTTCCTCAGTCGATCCTCATAACTAACATTGTACAGTCCTGAAACAATCTTCATTATCTGACTTTGTACCCTTTCAACAGTTAATTTATCCCCTTCCAATTCTGAGGACCAAATCTGAGAACAATAGTTAGTTTAAGTGTGGTCTGATCAGAGTCTTATACAACAGAATGATAATTCTTTTATCTCTGCAGGTCAGCATCCTTCTCATTATTGCAGCAATCCTCTGTGCTACCTTCACCACTTTTGCAATATGTCCCCTGGATTTCAGGTTTCTATCAATCATCAAACCCAGATATCTTGTCTCCCCTACTTCCTCCAGTATAGCTCCTCCAATAGAATATGTAGCATCCCATCGATGCATCCCAAACCTTACACTTTGCTGCATTAAACCGACATCCCCATTCATTTGCCCATCTGTCTAGCTTATTCAAATTCTCTTGCAGGACTACCACATCTGCACTATTACTAATAACCCTTCTTCCAAGCTTCACATTCCATAAACAACTGAATATACCCCTGCAATTTACTGACAATGTCATTGCTATAAAGGTTAAGCAATATAGGTCCCAGTACTGAGTCCTGTGGGACCTGTATTGTTTAACCTTGTAAACTTGTAACCCTGACACTTGTAACCATCTCTCCCCTTGAAACTGTCCCACCATACACAACTCTCTGATACCTATCAGACAGCTAATCCTCAATCCAGTTGACCAACCTGACATTCAAAACCCATGTGATGCAACTGAAATAGCAGCTCATCATGTGGCACCCTGTCAAATGCCTTTGCTAAATCCAAGAAAATGACAGTATATGCCTTTCCCTCATCTACTGTTCTTGTAACTTTATTATAAAAGGCTAGCATATTACTAAAACAAGAGTGCCCTTTCACAAATCCATGTTGACTCTCACAGATAACATTACTCTCATCTGCCCAATGGTTCCTAACTAATTTCTTCAAGATCTTAACAACTACTGATGACACAAAAACTGGTCCATAATTAGACACTTCCAACGTGCTACTGCCCTTATGCAATGGCACTATCTTACCTTCCTTCCATTCCCTGGGCGCCTTTCCCTTAGCCAGACCTTCACTGAAATTTAAACATACTAAATGAAATTTTATAAACAAATGTTTTGTTTATAAAAAAAATAGTCATTAAAATTTGATAAAAAATTTAACATATATTTTTGATTCAAAAACATTTGTTTATAAAATTTTAATTCAGAGTGTTAAAAATTTAATTCGGTATGCTTCAACTCAATGATGCTACCAAGATGTCTGCATATTTGCTGTTTATTAATGATTAAGATTTTCAGTTGCCTGACAGCTCTTTTGAACTGATAATTCTTATCAGAGATTAGCAGAAACCTTAAAATGGAAAGAACTTCATTTAATACCAAAGCAATCCTGTTTCAGAGAGTTGCATTTTTCATAAGTCAACAGTGGTCAGTGAGTAGGATTAATTATCAAAGAAGAGGCTAAGCGTTCATTTTGGCATTTTCAAATAAACAGATCAATTCATATCTCATAGTTGTGTGTATATGTATATATGTATATGTGTGTGTATATATATATATATATAAAATTATTTTAAATGACTGATACCGAGATATAAAGAGATGACATGGTTTATTTAAAAAGATACTACTAGTTTACTAGTTTCGCTAAATGGATCAACTTCTTCAGGTATCACAATCAAAGAAATATACAAAAAATAACAGAGACTTAAAAATTGCATTAACAGTACTAGTCCAAAAAAACAGTAGTACATTTTGGAAACAGTAATGCGAGCTTGAGTTCCAAATAAAAGTTGACTACGTGCTGTCACGAGTGCACCAGTATTGAACAGAGGCAATGTGTGCATCAGAAAGATTGAAACTTAGGGAGTTATTTATATGGGAAGAATCTAAGGCAATTTCTCTGGATTCGACAATCTTTCTTTCAAGTTCATCATAGCACACATGGATATTAGAAGTTTGTGTCCGGTCCACAATGTGTTGGCAGCCTTCATCTGAGTTAACGGAGAAAAGAACGTGGCTAGAGAGAGCGGCAGCTCTAGTCCTGTTGTAGGAAATATCTCTACGGTGTTCTTCCAAAAGCAGAAGGATGGATTTAGCAGTTTGGCTGTAGTATGGCTTTCCACAATCACATAAGATCTTGTAGACTCCTGGAAACTGAGTTGGAAGATGTTTCTCTTTAGGTTTACTAAGTATGGAAGCGAAGTTTTGGCATCATAGTGAAGCAAGTTCTGAAGCTAAATTTCTTGAGAATTTTAGCTAGTTTTGGTGAAAGAGAGCTGATGTAAGGCAAAGAAATAAAGGCTCTGGGGGAAGAGGGATCTTCAGAAGCAGTTGAGTGATGGAGAGAAAGAAATTTTTCAATCTTATTAGGAGAGAAACCATTATTGAAAAATTTCTTTCTCTCCATCACTCAACTGCTTCTGAAGATCCCTCTTCCCCCAGAGCCTTTATTTCTTTGCCTTACATCAGCTCTCTTTCACCAAAACTAGAGAAGCCGCCGAATTGAAAATGAATTCCTTTTTTAAGAAAAAGGAATTCATTTTCAATTTCTGTTTCTTCTGTCAGTAAAGATTTGGCCTGGTGTGCTAAGGCAGAAATAATACCTCTCTTTCACCAAAACTAGCTAAAATTCTCAAGAAATTTAACTTCAGAACTTGCTTCACAACGCTCCCAAAACTTTGCTCCACACTTAGTAAAAACCTAAAGAGAAACATCTTCCAACTCAGTTTCCAGGAGTCTACAAGATCTTATGTGATTGTGGAAAGCTATACTACAGCCAAACTGCTAAATCCATCCTTCTACATTTGGAAGAACAATGTAGAGATATTTCCTACAACAGGACTAGAGCCGTCGCTCTCTCTAGCCACGTTCTTTTCTCCGTTAACTCAGATGAAGGCTGCCAACACATTGTGGACTGGACACAAACTTCTAATATCCATGTGTGCTATGATGAACTTCAAAGAAAGATTGTCGAATCCAGAGAAATTGCCTTAGATTCTTCCCATATAAATAACTCCCTAAGTTTCAATCTTTCTGATGCACACATTGCCTCTGTTCAATACTGGCGCACTCGTGACAGCATGTAGTCAACTTTTATTTGGAACTCAAGCTCGCATTACTGTTTTCAAAATGTACTACTGTTTTTTTGGACTAGTACTGTCAATGCAATTTTTAAGCCTCTGTTATTTTTTGTATATTTCTTTGATTGTGATACCTGAAGAAGTTGATCCTTTCAACGAAACTAGTAAACTAGTAGTATCTTTTTAAATAAACCATGTCATCTCTTTATCTCTCGGTATCAGTCATTTAAAATAATTTATAATATTTTCTATTGAGTAAAAATGAATAATCACAATATATATATATATATATTCATATTTGTATATACTGACTATAACCGAGACTAGAATAACAATTAAATTTATTCAAAACGCAAATGTTTCATCGGATTGTCCGACTTCTTCAGGCATGGGAACATAGAAAACAAATAAACATTATAAGAAACATGTTCTCATGCCTGAAGAAGTCGGACAATCCGATGAAACATGTTGCATTTTGAATAAATTTAATTGTTATTCTGGTCTCGGTTATAGTCAGTATATACAAATATGAACATATCCCAATTCCAAGTTAATACTACAAATTGTTATATATATATATATATATATATATTGTTTTGTTTTGTTTTTTTTGTTTTGCTTACTTGGGAAAAGGATTAAAACCAAGTATATAAAATTTCTTGGTAACTTTAACATATATATATATACACACAAGGCTTGACCCATTGCAAAACCCTACTCACCATACAAAAAATTCACTCATCTAAGACCATCCCCTTTCTCATATTTCATAGTTGAATATATACAGGGCTTGACAAATTTTACAAATCCCTAATTTCCACACAAACAATTAACTCATGAAAAGACCCCTCAAGTTTCTAATATGTCAATAAAAGTTCTATAATGTGCTTAGTAATGCTGCATCTGTTTTTATTTAAAAATACTTTGTTTAGAAAGTTATTTTTATGAAATAAAGCTATTCCAACAATTCAAAACACAACTGTGACTCAGGCTTGTAAAACCTAATCACTGAAAAATAAAATGTGAATATACCGTCTTCAGGCAGAGTTCATGTTGTTTAATTAGTGCAAGCCAAGGTAACTCTGATTCTGAAGGTTATGTTTTCATTAACTCTATATAGACAGTTTAGTTTTTTACAGTAACAGTGATGTCATAATTTAACATGACAATTGTTATATTAGATTTAAGATATTCTGGATTATCTGCAGTCCTGTTTATAGTTAATTCTTAGGGAGAAAGGTTCCTTGGGGTAGAATATGTGCCTTCCATATGCTTGGGATTTTTAGACCATCATTATTGTTAAGATTAGGGTGGTTGATAAGAATCTCACAGGCTTCCTTAAATTTATGCGTATACCATGTTTTGGTGTGATGTAAACAACTGGTGCTTTTCCAGTCAATTCCATGTAAAGTGTTCAGGGCATGATCAGAAAGGCCAACTTCACCATAGTTATTATATTTAATATGTCGTATATGTAACTTTTGTCTGATAGGAATTGTGCATCCTGTTTCCCCTATATATATGGTAGATTACAGGTGCAATAAATACAGTATACTCCAGGGTGGAGTATACTGTATTTATAACCTAGTTTTTTTAATATATATAATTATTATTATTATTATGTGACACCTCCAGGGAGTCCAAAGACTCATCGAGGGAGAGGGTGCCAACAGCATCGAACGATTGATCCCTTCCAACTACAAACTGCGCTCAAACTTGCTTAACATTTTGCATGCACCATTAGAAGCAGAGGCTCTACCAACTGACCAACCTTTGCTGGCTATATATATATATATATATATTATATTTTCACTAGAGGTCATGCCAGTAGAATAACTGTTGATCAAATCATTGTCTCTTTAGCATACTCAGCTTGTCCTTGTATATTTGTGTATACTCCAGATTATATGAAGGTCATCCTTAATATGAAAGTTGAAACATCAGGAAATAAAAATAGTTATTTATAACAAGTCCATAATTTCTAAAATGAATAATAAATCATCTTTTTTTTAACCCATCCATCTCTTAGAATGGGTAGAGTCCCCTGATTAGAGGTCATGGTAAATTAATGCAGCTGGCACATCACTCCTCAGCTGCGTCCTGTAAAGGTAAGTAATTTTTGACAATGGTCCTGTGTGTTCATGGGGGCAGTTTCTGTTTTGAGGAATGAGAAACATGAGCTTCCAGGAGAAAAAATCCCTCTATCTCTGTATGACACTGGTTAACTCACCATTTGATTGAAAGGACCTCATAAAGGTTCGTCATGTCAGAGACGGAATTCAAACTCGGGTATTTCTAATCAAAGGACTTATCTACTGTAAGGATAATACTATTGTATAATACAAGCTGCAATAAAGAGTCAGTCTTGGATGAGAACATCCAAGACTGACTCTTTATTGCAGTCTTGGATGAGAACATCTTAGTACTTGTAAATAATATAGTTGTAGTTGTGCTTTGGGTCACAATTTTGAGCCTTCATAATATATTCATGTTATTGTGTCAAACTTGCATAAATCTGATGATGACAAGAGCTACAGAAATAGACTATAAGCATTTTGGAAAAGGACTTCATTTTAAAAATGAAGATCAAAGATAAAAAGAAGATAATGCCAAATTATATTATATCAGATGGCATTACAGTGAACTCACTATAAAAACTATTAAAAAGTCCTGGCCAAATCTCAAATAGTTTCAGTATTATGCAAACGAACTATTCTTTTGTTCTCTATTCTTATGAATTCTCTATTAACTATTCTAACTCTATTAGCTATTCTTATGAGTCTTCTATAATGAGACTTCACCGTAATATATTAAACTGGCATTAGGTTTGCAAATATCACTGCATTCAATAAACCTAAATATTATATTCATGACAATGAAACAAGAGTATATGAACAGTATTATTATTATTATTCAGGTCTCCATGGAGTCAAAAGAGTCATCATGGGAGGTCCTTCCTAAGAACATAAAGTCTGTCAAGACTCATCGAGGGGAGGCCCTTCCTAAGAACATAAAGTCTGTCAAGACTCATTGAGGGGAGGTCCCCCCTAAGAAACACAAAGTCTATCATACCACTCTTTAAACTCATTGACCGTTCTCGCTCCTACCACTCCATCAGGCAATGCATTCCACAGTTCAACCACCCTCCACGCAAAGAAACCACTCCTTACCCTCTTGCTCACAGTTTCCTTTCGTAACTTCCAGGGATGGCCTCTTGTCATCACTCCTTTCAGTCATTCTTAATCTAAATTCACTCTCCCAAACAAAACCATCTCATAAACTTTCACAGTCACTCACACCTTCCACACTATCAACTATTATTTTCTCATTCATATATATATTTTTTTCATTCTCTCCTATCACACTACTTGTCTTCCTACATTCATTCCCCGTTCCTGGAGCAACAAAGTCGGATATCGATATTTCTAATGCACTTATTTCCTCCAACTGCCTGCATTTTGCACACATACACTCTCCATTCTCTTTCACAAGCCTCATATCCAATTCCCGAGACGCATACATGCCGCAAGTACTGCATGCCACAAAGTCCCTTATAAAGTATATGAAATATTATAAAGTATATTGCTTATAAAGTATATGAAAGTATAAAGTATATGAAGTATATAAAGTATATAAAGTAAAAAGTATAAAGTATATGAAATAATTTTTATATTATTGATTATGTTAAAGTCAATACAATATAATTGTATTGACTTTAACAAACATATGAAAACAAACCTTCTGGGATTCAAGACGAGCAAAGTTGGAAGGATTTTCAATCAACAATTTTTCTGCAGTCTGCAAACATTCTTTAACAGCATAAACCATATCATTATAATGCTGCCATCTACCTGAAGCCTCTTGCATTGCTTGGTCCCACTGGTGAGCTAAACACATACAGTTCTGAAAAACAATACAACTTGATTCATTAGTAGAAATAGAAATGAAAAACTCTTACATGATTCTTATAGCTATACTGAAAATCTTATTGCTATACATTCCATAAAACTGCATCATATCTTTAAAAAACAGTAGAATGTTAGTAGATAGTGGGCAACTCAGTGAGTGATGGCAAGAAAACTAGAATAGAAGGGTGGAAAGTAGAGAGGATCACTTCATGTGGAGGATAGTGGCTTGAAAAACGAGAGGATATATACTATATTGCAGAGTCAAGCGGAGACTGTGAAGAGCAATAGTAGCTATGTGAATACTGAAAATGCACTCAATTTTCTTTCCACAAATGTCAGCAGCATTAAAAATAAAGTAAATGAATTTGTGGCATTGATTGACTCAGTCGCTATGAAGATTGTTGATATCAGTGAAACTGATAAGTTTAAGGAGGATGACTTGATAGAAATTGAAGTAAATAGCATATTTTCGCAGGATAAAGAATATAAATGGATGGCAGAATGTTACTCATATTGTGAAAGGGTAAATGACACCAACAATTTAAGTGTATATGGTGTGAAGAAGAAGTAGATAAAACAAGATATTACATAGTAGTAGTAGTAAGAGAGACCTCCAGGGAGTCAGGGACTCGTCCAGGGAGGCCATATACTACATGCACCAACTATCATACTATACTTGAATTTATACTTGCACACACAACATCCAACGGCTATCCATTCCAATCATACACTGCCCTATGAGAGAAAAATATAGCCCTCACCCCCTTTTTAGTGGCATTCATTCTCAGCTTCCAAAGATACCGTCTTGTCCTTTCCCCACCCTCTCAATCGAAAAATTCCATCAACTGAAATCTTGTATGGTCCTTGCAGAAGTTTCTAAGTCTCAATCATATCACTACTCTTTCTCCTGTTTGCTAGAATCTGCAGTCTACAAATTCTCAATCTGTCTTCATTAATCAGTATTCCACAATCCTAATATCATTTTTATCACTCTCCTTTGCACTCTCTCCACTTTATCAGAATCACAGTGGAAATCAGGAGACCTGCAGACAACAGTTAAAGGTGAAGTCTTATCAAGGCCTTGTAAAGAGGCAAAATGACATCCTTACCTTTACATGTGAAAGTTCGTTTCGGTATTTTTTTAGTATTTTTCATTTCAGTATTTTAAGTATTGTTTAAATGCTTCCCATGCACTGTTGATATTCTTCCCATCCAGCAACTGATACCATTCTGCTGAACTCAGTGTACCCCTCAGTTTGTCATTATCTCCTGCATTGTAGTTCAGTGTAACCTTTTCTGAATGGAACATTCATAAACTTAGTCACTTTCCAAGTGAATACTGCATAATCATTGTCACCCATTGGAGAGAGAATAGTTAGATCTTTATTCTTTCTTTTAGTGTTGCACGGTGATCAGCATTCATTTTAGAAATTATGGATTATATAACTGTGGTAAAATATAAATAACTTAATTTCCCGACGTTTCGATCTTCATATTAAGATCATCATCTGGAGTATATACAAATATACAAGGACAAGCTGAATTACATTACACACAGTAAGCTAAAGAAACAATAATTTGATCACTGGTTATTCTACTGGCATAACCTCTAAGTGAATCAGTTACATCTTTAACTGAAACACCCTCTGACACAATAATCAGATCTACCACTCTTTGATCTAGAGTTTATTCTGTTACATGCTGCTTGAGAAAGCTGTCCCACAACAGCTCAATGAATTCAATTTCATTCTTCTCATGACATTTTACTACTACTGAATCAATATTTGTAAAATTAAAATCTTCCATTATGATTACACTTTTACACCTATTGTCTCTATTTGGATGTGAATGCATGTGTAGACAAAAAGAGAAAAGATGACCTGGGATCAAGGGAAAACAGTTGGATTTGTAAAAGGTTCAAAGATGAATATGGTGAAAAAGAAATGACTCAAGTTAAGAATGGAGAAGTCACATCAAATAACTGGCATCACTGGAACTAGCTATAGATCTAGGAACAAGCCGCTATGTTCATATATAAATGCTAGAAGTGTAAGAAACAAGGCAAATAAAATGGTTTCATTAATTGAGTCTGTTCAAACAAGAATTGTTGGAATAAGTGAGATGGTTGGATGAGGATGACATCCTGACAGGAATAGAGATAGAAGGGTATGATGTGTTTCGAAGATAAAAAGAAAAAATAAGGGAGGGTGAGTGCTATTGATACAAGGTAGAGATACAAGAGAGAAATAGTGCCAGTAGTTTTGAGGCAGTATGGTGTGAGATAGAGGTGAATAGAATGAAATAATTAGTCGGATGTTGTTATACACATGGTAATGTGGATGGTAGTGACTATGAAATATAAAATTTAATTCGCCAAGCAAATAAGAAAAGGGTGATCATTATGAGTGATTTTAATTATGGAAATATAGACTGAGATAGCAACTAGAAATAAAGAAAATGAGTTTCTTGAGTTTTTGAGGGACATCTACCTCAGAAAGTATGTAACAGAGGGCACATGAGGATTGAGGGTCTTGGATTTGATTATCTCATCAGAGCTTGGAATTATAAATGAGGTGTCCAATCACCCTCAGTTGGTGACAGTGACCATGAAGATTACCTGAGTGGTTGCCAGCAGCACCTCTGTGAGGAAAGATTATATGTGGAACTACAAGGCTGGTGATTATGAGGGGCTCAGGAGACAGCTTGCAGGTCTAACATGGAATGAGGAATTATCTGGAAAGGAGATCAATGCAGCTTGGGGGATATTCAAGAAATGTCTAGTAGAAGCAACGTCTAAATGTATTCCAAGGGCGAAGGTTAAATAAGGTAGGTGTGAAATGGACGAATGAAAAGATTAAGCATGTAAAACAGAGAAAAAAGGCATTATGGAGACAAGGTTGGTAAGTGTAACAAAAGTAAAGTATGAGGAACAGTTAGCTAATGAAGCCAAAAAGAATCCTAGGGAGTTCTTTTGATATGTAGCCAGCAAAAAAAAGAATGAGAATGATTATGGAAGATGACACTGATTGGAGAAAATGGTATAAGACATCTGCTGCAGAAGATATAGTGGAGATATTTAATGAGCAGTTCATAAAAGTCTTTCATTCTTGTGAATGTGACATCATGGAGAGTTTAAGAATAGTTGATGATGAGAAAGAGAAAGAGTGACTGTAAGTGAACAAGCGGTATATGCGGAAAATTGAGCAAACTTTATGTTAATAAGGCTGTGGGACTTGATAATACATCACCACGAATATTGAAGAAATGTGCCAGTGAGTTGGCACTTGAATTGTCATTTTTTTTTTTTTTTAATATGAGTCTTGCACCATTTCGAGCATCAAAGGAATGGAACGAAGACAAATTTGTGCTGCTTCATAAGAGGTTTCATGCATTGATAATGAAGAAGCAGCAAACGTTTGTGCTGCCTCTTCATTATCAATGCATGAACCGTTATACTGTAAATAAATATGAATTTCTTTTTCACATTATCTTTTCATTTTTGATGTCTAGTGTTAGTAATACATATAACATCTACAGTTGAAAGTTTATTTTTCACTTAGTTAGACTATAATAAATTTAGTTTAACCCTTTATCCAAGTGTGAGCAAACAAAGTTTGCACCTGAAAGTATCTTCAGAACTGGGGTAAGGTAGTACAACACCGGGAAACTCATAGCAAAGGTGGAGCAAGCTAACATCACTCCTATCTCAGTATCTTCCATAATGCACAACACATCTCCTTGCAGATATGTATAATGTCATGCATTAAGGGAAGGGCCACTACCCAGACTAGTTTCGACCTTTATTGAGGTCTCTTCAGTGGGAGCCATGTCCAAGTGGAGATACCAGGCAGAAGCATTAGCAAGGTCATCTCCACCTATAGGAGTTGCCAAACGGTGTACCACCTTTTTATTAAATTACTCTGGATTTAGAGAAATATGTTAAAAGTTTATTTTTCATTTGGTTAGACTATAATAAATTTAGTTTAATCCTTTATCCAAGTGTGAGTAAACAAAGTTTACACCTGAAAGTATCTTCAGGACTGGGGTAAGGTAGTACAACACCAGGTAACTCGTAGCAAAAGTGGAGCAAGCTAAGATCACTGCTATATCAGTATCTCCCATAATGCACAACACATCTCCTTGCAGATATGTGTAATGTTATGCATTAAGGGAAGGGCCACTACCCAGACTAGTTTCGACCTTTATTGAGGTCTCTTCAGTGGGAGCCACGCCCAAGTGTTACTACCTTACCCCAGTCCTGAAGATACTTTCAGGCGTAAACTTTGTTTGCTCACACTTGGATAACGGATTAAACTAAATTTATTATAGTCTAACCAAGTGAAAAAAAAACTTTTTTTTTTCACTTGGTTAGACTTTCAACATCTTTTTTTTCAACATCTTTCTCTAAATCCAGAGTAATTTAATAAAATGGTGGCACACTATTTGGCAACTCCTGTAGGCGGAGATGACCTCGCTACTGCTTCTGCCTGGTATCTCCACTTGGACATGGCTCCCACTGAAGAGACCTCAATAAAGGTCGAAACTAGTCTGGGTAGTGGCCCTTCCCTTAATGCATGACATTATACATATCCGCAAGGAGATGTGTTGTTTATTATGGGAGATACTGAGATAGGAGTGATGTTAGCTTGCTCCACCTTTGCTACGAGTTTCCCGGTGTTGTACTACCTTACCCCAGTCCTGAAGATACTTTCAGGCGCAAACTTTGTTTGATCATTGGTCATGTCTTCAAGCAATATGTCTAGCTCAATGCCACTTCAGATGTTTCACTTTTTCTATCTTATTTGATTTCTTATCCAAATATTCATTTTGCGATCCTGTCTTGTGATATGAAGCATACTCTTTTTATGCTCATTTGTATTATTTTTTATTTTTCCTTTGCATTTAATGTTTCAAAGTCATATGCCAATAAAGAGAGAATGCACTGGTTAAAAACTTGCCTTTTCAAGCATAGTGCTAATTGTCTTTTGAAAATTGACTGTAATTTTCTAAATGCTTCCCACCAAGCATTGTTTATCTTTTGACTTCTTCCATGGTAAATTTAGTTTAATCCTTTACCCAAGTGTAGGCAAACAAAGCTTGCGCCTGAAGTAGTTCAGGACTGAAGCAACTCGTACCAAAGGTGGATCAAGCTCTCATCACTCCTTGTCTCAGTATCTCCCATAATGCAAAGCACATCTCCTTGCGGACATGTATAAAGCTATGCATTAAGGGAAGGGCCACTACCCAGACCGGTTTCGACCTTTATCGAGGTCTCGTCAGTGGGAGGCAGACCCAGAAGTGGTGATGCTAAGGCAGAAGCAATGGAAAGGTCATATTTACATTTGTGATATGTGTGTCCTATAAGTTGCTGAGTAGAGCAAATAGCACGATCCTATAAATTCTAAACATGAATAAGCGAATTTATGATGGCATAATTAAAAAAAAAACTTATGAGAGAGAGAGAGAGAGAGAGAGAGTATTGCAAGAATAAATATGGTTTGATGGAGCAGCAAATCATCTCGTAAAATTTGTTCCACATGTTATGTGTATTTCTTTGGTTTGTGTATATTTCGCTCCATTTTCCAAGAATTTTATTTTGTTTACTGAGACTCAGTATACATAACATCCGATCATTATTGGAATTATCCATACTTTCGGAAATCCTAAATTCATTAATTTTTTTTTTTTTTTTTTTTTAGTTAAAAAAATTTTTTTTTAGTATCAGTGGTTCTTCTGTCTTATCAATCTTACATATGCTGGTATTTTGTTGTAGATCAACAACATCTTATAATACACAGAATATTCGTTTTTATTCAGGAATAGATATTTTTTACTGTCTGTTGTTTCTGAAGACTAGAATAAAAATATCTCTATACTGTTAAAAAACTTCGCAACCTGAACAGATACTATACTGCACAAGCAAAAGAAAAAACAATTAGCATTTTTCTCCTAACATCCACTTTCAAATTTTCAGTTCCAGAAAACACGTGTAACAGCTGTTTGTAATAAAGCTATCAGATATAATAATCTCTCAACTCATGACAACATTCAATTGGATTGGTTGAATGTTGTCATGAGTACACAATAACAATCAGAGCTGCTAGGTGCTGAGTGAGCTCTAAATTTAAGCTGATCATGCCTTCTCAGTGGTTTAAAAATAATACAATACTAAGAATTTGACATGCTGCGCCCTCTTTACATCTTTTCAAATGGCTCAAAGGTGTATGCATTTTGAAAGCACACCCAGGCTATTAACGCAAATGTGACGCAATGTTTACGTGGAAAAAGCGCTTTCTTCATGAAGCACTAATACTTTATTATCCTCGTGAAGAGGACAATGAAGCATTAGTACAGTATATTGTGTGAGTCTTTAATGGGAATAAATGCAAAAATATAATATCGGTGATGCTGATATTTCGTGGATGAGCATTGCACACTAGCACACCCAGAATATTCGTCCCTGATATATATATATATATGTGTGTGTGTGTGTGTGTGTGTGGTGTGTTTTTCCAGAAAGAATAAATTTATTACAGTTATTTCCCTAGTAGCATAAAGTAGTCAGAAGAAGATGATGTATTGCATTTTTTTAATTTTTTATATCTGAACCACACACAAAAGGCCACAAGACCTATAGCACATCAGTGCTGGGTGTATGCAAGAGGAATAGAAGAAATGAGGAATCTGTTCACATTTTTCTTGCACAGTTGAGTGCTGCAGTCATTAGTGAAGGCAGAATGGAGGGAAACTGTTTCAAAGAATAGAAGTAGATGGAATGAAAAAGGAGGTAGTGAGGCTGGTTTGGTGAGTTTCAAAATGAATTGTAAAAGGGTGTTGCTTAGCAGTGGCTCTAGTTTTAATAATTTTGGAGGATAGTTAGGAATAATAGTGGCCAATTCAGCTGAGCACTGTCCATGAAAGTGTCTGTAGATGAGGTACAAGAAACTGAACGTCTGTGTGAGAGGGTTTGAAGTGGATATGTGAGAGAGCAATCATTAATTAGCCAAACTGCCTTCTTATAGATAGAAGTGAGCAATCTTAGAGAGGGAATTTTGGTGCACTGCCCCAAATATGGTTGCAATATTCCACAGTTGGACACATTTGGGATTTGTATCAAGTTTGCAGCTGTGAAGGTGTGAAGTAGTGTCTTGTGTGAAAAAGTAAACTAAGTTTTTTGGCAGCTGCAGAAGCTATAGTTGAAATGTGATTGTGCTAGGAAAGATCAGAAGTGCAGGTCAGTCCAAGAAGAGAAATCTGATCATGTTTGAATATCTCAGTGTTACTAAAGGTAAGGAGAAGGGATGCAAGCTCTTTCTTGTGAGAGATCAGACAGGACTGAGTTTTAGTGGCACCTGAAGTTTACAAGGTTTTCCTTGCCCCATTGGGATATAGCTAGGAGATCAGAGTTCATGTCACTGGTCATGGTGGATCTTGCAAGGAGGAATGTAGTGCTATCAGCAAAGCTATGGAGAGGATTGAAAGTCTGTGAGAACTGGTGATTTATATACAAAAGGAAAAGAGTGGGTGAAAGAACAGAACCCTGGGGCACTCCTGCATTGGTGGGCAAATATGAGGAAAGGAAACTGTTCACCATGACATGTAGTGAGCGACCAATGAGAAAGTTGGCAATCCAGCTGCGAGTGTGGAAGGCAGAGCACAGGATGGCAGTTTGTTAAGCAGGCCTCTGTGCCAAACCTGATCAAACAGCTTTGAAATGTCAAGAGCACCACATGAGTTTCGTCAAATTTTTCAATAACTATCAACATAATGCCAACATATCAGTATATTTCTGCAACTATCAACATGATGGTGGCAAAACAGACAGACAAAAATGCAAATTTAAGAATACCATATTTTTTATATCATTATTATTATTATTTCGGCTTCCACAGAGGGTTGAAGAACTTTCTGTGGAAGGTTCTTCAACCTGCCACAATAATAGAATAGGCAAGGAGGGTTACTGATTGGTAAAGGTAGCAAAAGTGCAGTATGAGCAGCAATTAGCTAATGAAGCAAAAAAAAAAAAAATCCTAGGAAGATTTTCGATATGTAGCTAGTACAGAAAAAAGAATGATCATGATGGAATGACACTGATTGGAGAATATGATATAAGAACAACTGCTGCAGAGTATATAGCTGAGATATTTAATGAGAAGTTTATAAAGGTCTTTCATCCTTGTGAATGTGACATCCTGTAGAGTCTGAGAGCACTTGAAGGGGAGGAGGGGAAATTGACTGTGAGTGAGCAAGAGGTATATAGGGAATTGAGCAAACTTGATGTTAATAAGACTATAAGAGTGGAAAGAAGAGTAGAAGAGAGTGGAAAGAAGACAAGATTGTATTGCTTCATAAGGGAGGTGGCAGAGCTCAAGAATCAAATTACAGACCAATCTGTATGTCAGGTGTTGTGGCCAAAGTTTTGGAGAAGCTAGTGAGAGCCATAATCCAAAAGTGAATTGACAAGAATGGTATTATCTTTGATGAGACAGCATGGATTTGCTACAGGGAGATCATGTTTTAGTAATATACTCACATATTACAATAAGCTGACAGCTGCATTGAATGAGGGAGATGGATACACAGTGATATACTTAGATTTTCAAATGCTTTTGATAGGTTACCACACAATAAATTGAGAGCCAAACTAGAGTCTATGGGTTGGATATTAGATTAGTGCATTTACTATCTAATTGCTGATATGTATCAGCAATTAGTAGATATCAGCATGTTGTGTATATGGGGGAATGATATCAGAAGAGCAAAGTCACTAGTCGTGCACCTCAGGAATCTGTTTTAGGATCTTGGAATAATAATAATAATAATAATAAAAATAATAATAATAATAATAATAATAATAATAATAATAATAATATGAAGTTTGCCAAAAAAAAAAAGTAATGCTCTAAACAAAGAAATAATGGATAAACTGGATAAATCAGCATTCATTTGCCCCTTTCTTCTTCTTATTTTTTTTTTACCTATATTTAGATTTGTGTCTTCTGTAGAAAATGTGATATTTTAGATATTGTTTCCTCTGAGGAACTAACTAAATAATTAATTCAGAATCATTTACTAAGAAAAAAATGTTTTTAGTTAAAGAAAAAAATTTTAGCAATCCAGCCACCTTGTTATGAATGGAAAGAGATAAGTTATGTAGGCTGAATATTTTAGAAATTCTAATCTGTTTAACTTGTTTTATAGTGGTTGTCCATTTATTTTTACAAAGGGACATATTTTTAGATCTAAAGCAATATGTTTAAAGTCTATAATCAGGTTAGGTTAAGCATTTCATTTGAAAATTTAGCCCATTGACCTCCATAGAATGATTACTTTATTCCTGAAGAATGATTACATAATAGTTAATTTTTCTAAAAAAAAAATGCAGAGATAGCTCAGAATAAAAGTTATCAAATAACAGGCTTAAAAAGAAATATAAGCATATATTTTAAATGCCATCCTCTACATAATTACTTACCTCAAACCTTGTATTTAATGCATTCATTCTTGTTTGTAAACTGTTGGAAAGAAATTCAGGGATATTGGAAGCATGTTCTAGGATTGTTTTATATATTTTATTCTTGCTATCTAAAAGTGCCTTATAATGGTGAGACGGAGAAAAAAAAGTCTGCAATAAAAATATATATTGTTATGCATTGTCTGAGGAGTAATCAGCCTGACTAAAAGAAAAACTGAAAAATTTAAAACAAAATTTTAAAATACAACACAGTACTTTTGGGCAAAATATGTTTATTTAAGCAAACTCTAAGATAGTGTTGTTTTTTCTATCAAATGCTATCATGTTACCAAAAGCAAGTAACTTTTTGACTAGTTACAAAGTAAACTGCTAGAACAAGAAAATACATTCTTAATTTAATCCTTACCCAAGCACTAGAATGCATTCTGAAGGTCAAAATACTGAATGAAGTAGGTATCAAATGCATGAATAAAGGGTATAAGAATGAAATGTGGAAGAAGATACTCTGGAGATAGCACAAGATGAATAATGGTAGCAATCAAATGCATGAGGAGTATAAAGAGAAGGCAAAGAAGATGACTTAGTTTGTAAGAACAGTAAGACTACAGTATGAGCAGAAATTAGCAAACCAGATCAAGCAAAACTTTAGAGATATGTGCCAAGTAGAAGGAATAATGACTATGGTAAGACAATGTTAATGGATGAAAATGGTAGAATAGTAACTGCTGCAGATGACATTATTGAGGTAATCAGTGAATGATTTATAAGGGTATTTCATCCTCATCAGGGTGTAATCCTGACAAACTCAAATGAAGGAGACATAAGAGAGGATAGCTTAACTGTGAGTGAGCAGAAGGCATATAAGAAAAGGGAAGGTTCCAGGGAATTGGCAGCATCACTGCCATTTCAGTTTAATATGTCTTATAACAGCACAGGTTCTACAAGAGTGGAAAGAAGGTGGCGATAATGTTGTGGCTACAAATTATAGGCCTATCTGAATATCTGGAGTTGTGGTTAAGGTACTGGAGAGATTGGTGAGAACTAGGATATAAAGATGAGTTGATAACAGCAGTATTCTCTGTGGTTGTCAGCATGGGTTTGTTAAAGGGAGATCATGTTTTACCAACTAACTTATGTACTATAACAAAGTGACAAATGTCTTGGACAAGACATTTAATTAACAGCTTGTCATGTGGCAGTCGCATGACAAGCTATTAATTAAACAGAAAAGGATAGGACTGGATAACACACTAGTGAGTTAAATCTGTGACTGGCTGTCAGATAGGTATCAGAGAATTGTATATGGGGGGGCAGTATCCTGAAAGAGGAAAGTCACAAGTGGTGTGCCGCAAGGATCTTGGGGTCATTGTTGTTCAATTTTTATATTAATAATATTGGGATGGGTTAAATTGGTAATATATATACCTGTTTGACAATGGTGCAAAATTGGGGAGAATAATGCAGATTGCAGCAGATGTTATTGGTGTTACAGGAGGACTTGAATAGATTTTATGAATGGGCAAGTAAGTGGAACTATCAGTTCAATGTTGCAAAGTGTAAGGTTTTGAAATTCAGTAAGTAATGATTGGATACAACATATACACTTGGTAGAGAAACTTTAATGGAGATAGAGGATATGAGATATCTGGGAGTAGTGGTGGTGGACAATAACCTGAAATTCAGGGACCATACTGCCCAAATTGTGAAGACATAACATCGGAAAATAGCACTGATGTGGAGTACTCTGATGTACAGAATGTATACTATGAAGATAGACTGAAGGAATTTTGCAAAGCCATATCAATAAGAGGTCATAGAATGAAAGGGGGGGGGAACAAGAGGTCATCCCTAGAAATGGTATAAGAAGAGGTGTGAGCAGAGAATTGAGGAGCAGGTTCTTTGCAGTAGTTGGTGAGTGGAATGCATTGCCTGAGTGTGCTATGAAAGTAGACACATTGAACTGGTTTAAGGCAGTTGGATGAGCATTGTGTGTGTGATAGTGTGTACCTCCTAACTCAATGGAGATCTGATGCAATAATATATTATAAACATATTATAAACAATAATAAACATATTATTATTGCATCAGATTTATTAATATTATTATATTATTATTCTATAATAATAATATAATAATATTAATATTATAAGAAGAATAATATTAATATTATTCTTCTTATTAGTTTTCAAATCTTCCCTATTGTCTGAATATAATAGGTCTTTAATATATTTCTCCCAATGTTTTAGGATATCTGATTCTTCAACCAGCACATCACTGATTTTTATTGTTTATATATTTAAGTAGTTTGTTTCTTTTCTTTCCTTTAATTTTTTTTTATCTTGTTGTATTTTGTAAAAATCTTTAATTCTTAAATCTTTACCTTTCCCCTTTTTTTTTCTTTTTCTTCAATTAACTCCATAATTTCTTCGATGGTCCATTCTTTCCTTCTTTTTTTTTATCTTCTTCTTCTTCTCTATATATGCATGTAGTCTTCTGATGTTTTGAGCATTATTTCATTGAAAATCATTCTAAGTGTTCATTATTAAACCTGCTTTATCATCATCACTTGCCATTTCCACATTCACTATGAAATAAGTTTTAAAATTGTTAGCTGTTTATTGTGGTTATATCAGTTGCTTTAATATCATTTTTGTTCTAAATATTTATCAGAACTTTCCAGACTCCCCCCCCCCTGCCCCATATTATCAGAGGATATGCCTGTGAACAGTGTCAAATCTTCCTCTATTGGTGAGAATGCCCCTCAGATAATCACTTGGACTGTAGCCAATCCTATGAAAACTGTGTGGAAAGGATATATGTGGGCTTACAAGACTGTGATTACGAAAAACTTAGTGGATATGCTTGGGCTTCTATCTTATTTAGCCCTTTCACCCATGTAATATACTCAGACACTGCTGCCATTAACAAAGCTCTGTATATTACAAAGGTAAAAGGGCTAAATAAGACAGAAGCCCAATGAATGAATGAAGAGACATGCAATCTGGAAAATGAAGGCTTTATGTAGGTAGCACATGATATGGGATAATAATCAGTTGCATGAGAGGTATAAATATTTAGCAAGCCAGGAAGGTGGTTAGATTATTATTATTATTATTATTATTATTATTATTATTATTATTATTATTATTATTATTACAGGCAACTCCAAGGAGTCCTTAGATTCATCGAGGGAGGCCCTGTCAAGAACAACTATTCAACATTCACACAGTATCTATCATACCTCGTATTGAACTCATTCACAGTTATGGCACCACAACAGACACTGGCAGCTTATTCCACTCATTCACCACTCTAAAAGTAAAAAACTTAGCTCTAACACCCCCTGCTAACCACATTATTGCTCAGTTTCCATGGATGCCCCCCCCCTAGTCCTCCCACCACCACCAGTCCTGTTCTGAAAAATATCCTCTGAATTAATCTTATAGAAACCTTCAGTAATTTGAATGTCTCAATCATACAACCCTTTTCTGCCTATCAACCAATTTCTGCAACCCACAAATCTTCAACCTGTTCTCATAAGGTTCATTCCATAGACCTGCTATCATCTTGGTCACTCACCTCTGGATCCTCTCCACCTCCTCCCCATCAAGAAGAAACCCTGGCACCTAAATCTGGGCACAGTAGTCAAGATGGGGTCTTATCATGGCTCAATACAGAAGAATAATAACTTGTTTGTCTCTGCTCGTTAAAGTATTTTTCAGAAGCCAAGTGATCTGATGAGCTGATTTAGCCACTTTTGCAATGTGTTCCCTAAACTTCAATTCCCTGTCCACTAACTCCCAAATCCTTGGCCTCCTCAATCTCCTGGAGTATAGTTCCAACAATGTGGTATAATGCTGCTAATCTTTTCACCCCAAAATGCATAAACTTACATTTTGCCACATTAAACTGACATCCATTCTCCTTAGCCCAGTCCTCCAACCCATCCAAATCATCCTGCAAAATTTTGACATCATGTGCATTCACTATTGCTCTACCCAACTTTGCATCATCAGCAAACAAATGAACCGTTCCTCTCAGATCCTTTCCTACATCGTTAATGAACAAATTAAATAGTAGTGGTCCAAGAACAGAACCCTGCAGCACACCACTAGTCACAGGCCAACTTTTGAACCCTCCTCCTGAATAAACTACTCTCTGATATCTCTCCATCAACCACCCCTTATCTATCTCACCAACCCTATATCCATCCCCATATGCTGCAGTTTATTGATTAGAATTCCATGTGGAATCCTGTCAAAGGCCTTAGCAAGGTTCAGCAGAATCACTGTAAACCCATTACCCTTATCCAGTTCAGCCGTCGCTGTGTTATAAAATGTGAGCAAGTTACTGAGGCATGATCTACCCTTCACAAAACCATGCTGTCCCCCATACAGTATCCCATTTTCATCTATCCATTCCTGTATTCTCCTCTTGACTACTTTCCCCAAGACCTTGACAATGACTCCAGATATACTGATTGGTCGGTAATTTGCAACAGCAGTCTTGGAACCTCCTTTATGCAGTGGAACCATTTTCCCCTCTTTCTACCCCCTCGGGACTAACCCAGACCTGAGATGCAAATTAAACAAAATGGTCAAGGGCACCGACAATTCTTTAGCCACTTCACGTACGACACAAGCTGGTATACCACCCAATCTCACAGATGTATTCACATTAAGGTTTTGTAATAGCCTATTCACCTTCACTTCATTCACCACAATTCCCGTATAAGCTGTTGGTCTCTTCATTCCTGTAATATCACTACCTGGATGATATACTCTTGCAAGGTGCTCGCTCAGTAATTCCACTATATATCAACTGATTTGGTTACCTCCCTACCATCAGCATTCGTTAAAATCATTCTGCCGTATACATTTTTTTTTTTACTTGCAACATATCGAAAAAACTGTTTGGGATTCTCTTTAGCTTGCATGGCTAATTCTCCTTCATAATCCACTTTTGCTTTTCTTACCACACTCGTTACCTTTCTGGCCTGCGCTTTATACCGTTCATGTACCTGCAGGTCACCTTTCTCCTTAAATTTCCACCACAGTTGTCTCCTTTTTTTTGCAGCTCAAGCTTAATGGTGTTATTCATCCATTTAACCACTACTTGATTTACTATTTGGACTCTAGGTATACAGTCAGCCATTACCTCCTGCAAACACTCCTTAACCACCTCCCATGCACTATCAACATCCAGTCCTTGCAGTTTTACATGCCATGGCACTGAACAAGCAATCTCCTAAGCTTCTCATGCTTACCAGCCTGGTAATTCCACATGTACCCTGTCTTAATTGAAAATTCCACACATTTCCACAGATTGGTAAGGACAGTAAAAATGCAGTATGTGCAAAAATTAACCAAACAGGACAAGAACAATTATAGAGTTCTTTCAATATGTGTCAAGTAGAAGAAAGAATAATATAAAAATAGAAGAAAGAATAGTAAATACTACAGAGAGTATAGTTGAGGTATTGAATGAGCAAATTACCATGGAATAGTGTGGAGGAAGGACTGACAGTAAGTCGGTAGGAAATATATGAGGAATTAAGCTTGGCATTAATAAGGCATGTATTAACTCCCTGTTTCAGAGAATTAATGACACCCTTATCATAAATGTTCAACAAAAGTTTTACAAGAGGGCAAGTTGCAAAGGAGTAGAAAGAGAGTAAAATTGTACCATTTTGTAAAGAGATTATTATTGATATTATTATGAGATACCACCAAGGAGTTCAAGGAACTCATTGTGGGAGGGTACACTACCTCTACTACATCCAACTCCCTGTCTTTCCTCTACTTAATCTTCCAACTACTACAATACTACTATCTCATATCAACACACAATGCTATCCATTGCCCACCACAAATAGTATTTTTGTCTGTAAATTACATGTTTCCTCATGGCTAGTTTGCCTGTATGGGATGAAAAGCCAAGTTTTTAGGAGAAGAAATACTGCTATCTCTGTATCTCAGGAGTTCAGACTCTACAATTAAGGGAGAAATTTTGAAGAAACTGAAAATAATAAAGCATCAAGAAGTGGTGGTGGTGGACAAAGACTTGAAATTTAGGGATCACAATGGATTATGACAGTGATCATAGGACCTTAGCATATAGAATTAGGATATGGTTCACTTTGTATAAGGCCTTGATCAGACTACATAAGGATTTCTGTGTTCAGATCTGGTCACCTGCTTTTCAATGGGATGAACATATCTTATAGAAGGTCAGAAGCAATTTAATAAAGTTGTGTTGGCTCTATGTGTGGGATATGAAAATAGAGAGAGAGAGAGAGAGAGAGAGAGAGAGAGAGAGAGAGAGACTGTGGGAATGCAATTTGCATAATATTGTGAATAGAAGGAAAGGAGATATGATTCAGACATATAAGTTGGAGAAGGAATATTATCAGATTAATGCGGAGAAAGTTTTTTTATGGAATATAGGAAGAAGGGGTAGAGAAAGGCCATTCCTAAAAGCTGTATAAAGAAGGTGTAAGTAAGGAAGTGAAGTGTAGGTTCTTTGTATGGATAGTGGGTAGTGAGCAAATGCATACATTTATAGTGTAGTAAGTGCAGAAATGAAGTTTAAGGCATGGTTCGATGCTCTTTTGTGTGAGAGCATGACTCTTTTTACTCCATTGGAGTCTAATGTTGATAATATTATATAAATATTATTTATTTAATAAATATCTTCAGTTTTGTGTTTCTTTTTTGAGAATGAAAATATATGATTACTACTGTTGTGAGTGATGAGAATGATGACTAACATAACTAATACAGGAAATTCATTCACAAAATAGTGACTGTCGTTATTTTACATATACTAAGTGAAGTGATGAACAACTTTAATATAACAATCTCAACCATGAAAGGTGAAAATCTCAACAAGTAATAAAGTGAATAATCAAATTACCTTATGTCTTTCCTGTTGTGTTTGAATTTGATCAAGACTACTTGGAATTCCATACGATGCAATAACTTTTTCTGCTTCAGCTAACCAATTTGATATTTCATTAACACCAGTTTCTAAGGCCTCTAAAGGTGCCATAATTTGATATAAAACATGAAGCTGAGAAATCAGATTAGTTTTTACAGCTAGCAGTGCTTCTTTCTCCTAAAAAAGAAAATGTAATTTAAGGTTACAATTTTGAAATAAGCATCTTCTCCATTTTATTTTTCATACTTTTAATATCCATGTTCTTGAAATAAGATAATATTATAGTAACAGCTATCAGTTTGTTAATTCAACTGTAATAATAATAATAAAAAAAAACAGTACTAGTTTTATTATTATTATTATTATTATTCGTGACACCTCCAAGGAGTCCGAAGACTCATCGTGGGAGGACACCTATTGTACAACTCTCCGTTTCCACTAGTAACATTGAACCACTATTACCAATCATCTACATCAGTGCCATCCAACACCCACCACCACAGCTAGTATTTTTTGTCTGCAAATTGCGTGTGTTCTGAAGGGCCGATTTGTCTATGTGGATGAAAAACCTGAGTTTCTGGGAGAAAAAACCCTGCTACCTCCATATGATTTAGAGCAGAAATAAACTGTGCTTAATTATTAATGCAAGATTTCAATTACTCTGGCATCATGATCTGAAACATCTATAATTAAACTGTCACTAAGTAATAACTAAAACAGCATGTTATATAGGAGAGCTGGAGTTTGAGTGCTGGATCTGGTGATAGCATCAGCCAGCGCTTTATAAATAACCAATGTAGCCACTATATCTCAAACTTGGGGACAGGGAATTTGGAATTTTGAGTAAAGAAGAATTATATGTGAACTACAGAGTGGGTAATTATTTTTATTATTATTATGTGACAACTCCAAGGACTCAAGGCAAAGACTTCTTGGACCCAAAGCATCCAAGGCAAAATTATTATTATTATTGACATCTGACCTCCATGTAATCAGAGATTCATCAAAAAAATTCATGCCAGCAGCACCCACGGTTCCCGGGTTGCACCGTCCCAAGTACTAACTGAGCTCAGATTTGCTTAACTTCAGTGATCAGATAACTGATCAAACTGAAACTTACAAAGCAACGAATTTGGAGAAGTCCCAAGGC
The DNA here is from genome assembly GCF_054136105.1 of Typopeltis vanoorti. Classification (NCBI taxonomy): domain Eukaryota; kingdom Metazoa; phylum Arthropoda; class Arachnida; order Uropygi; family Thelyphonidae; genus Typopeltis; species Typopeltis vanoorti. The sequence continues at coordinate 51,621,879 of NC_143558.1, read as the reverse complement.
ATAAAAAATCACAAGGTGTGATACAAGATTTTAGCAAATGCACGAGAAACAGTCAAAGGATGTAGGAGAAAAGCAGTATCAGAGTGAATGCCTTGATAAGAAAGCAAAATCAGGTAGGAGATAAATGAATTATTACCATTATTGAACAGGAACTGGGAAAAAAGTAAAATGTGGAGAAAATATTGCACAAGTTTAAGGTAACCAGCATGGTATGGAATTATATGAAAAAAATTATCCAAGTAAGCCAAAGAAGATTCAAAATTGTTCTTTTGCTATGCAGTTTAGGAATATGGAAGAATGATTATCGCAGGATAAATTTAATGAACACAGATGATACAAAAGAGATACTAGTACAAGAAATAGTTAAATTATTGAGTAATCACTGGAAAATAAAAATCCATCATCAGTTATAAAAAATTAGGCAAATTCAAAACAAGGTCAAACATACAATAACTAGCTAATCAAAAACCAAAAACTGCATTTCAAAAATACAGATACTAAGGATTAGAATCACTCAAACATTAGAAAAATATCCCAAAAAAAATCCAAAAGAATTATTTTGCTATGTAGCAGGTACAAGGTAAAATTTTATTTATTATTATTATTATTATTATTATTCAGGCTTCCATGGAGTCAAAAGACTCATCACGGGAGGTCCTTCATAGGAAACACAAAGTCTATCACAAAGTCTATCAAGACTCATTGCAGGAGGTCCCTCCTAGGAAACACAAAGTCTACCATACCACTATTTGAACTCACTGACCGTTCTCGCTCTCACCACTCTATCAGGCAATGCATTCCATGGTTCAACCACCCTCAATGCAAAGAAACCATTCCTCACCCTCTTGCTCACAGCTTCATTTTGTAACTTCCAGGGATGACCCCTTGTCATCACTCTTTCCTGCTGTTCAACCCAAGCAAAAGAACTTCCCAGTGTCAACCCTGTAACCACCTCTCAACAGTTTAAAAGTCTCAATCATATCGCCTCTCCTTCTTCTATTCACCAAACTATGCAGTCCACATTCCCTCAGCCAATCCTCATAACTAACATTGTACAGTCCTGAAACCATCTCTGTTATCCACCTCTATACCCTTTCTACAGTTAATTTATCCCCTTCAAATCCTGGGGACCAAATTTGAGAGCAATAGTCTAAGTGTGGTCTGATCAGGGTCTTATACAATGGAATAATAACTGAAAGTTTATTTTTTCACTTGGTTAGAGTATAATAAAATTAGTTTAATCCTTTATCCAAGTGTGAGCAAACAAAGTTTGCGCCTGAAGTATCTTCAGGACTAGGGTAAGGTGATACACACCAGGGCAACTCGTTGTAAAGGTGGAGAAAGCTACCAACACTCCTATCTCAGTATCTCCTATAATGCAAAACACATCTCCTTGCGGATATGTCTAATGTTATGCATTAAAGGAAGGGCCACTACCCAGACTAGTTTCGACCTTTATTGAGGTCTCTTCAGTGGGAGCCAGGCCCTAGTGAAAATACTAGGCAGAAGCATTAGCAGGTCATCTCTACCTATAGGAGTTGCCAAATGGTGTGCCACCCTTTTTTTAATAAATTACTCTGGATTTAGAGAAAGACGTTGAAAGTTTTTTTTTTTTTTTTTTTTTTTTTTTTTTTATAAATAAATTTTTTATAAATAAATTTATAAATAAAAAAATAAACTTTCAACATCTTTCTCTAAATCCAGAGTAATTTATTAAAAAAAAGGGTGGCACACCATTTGGCAACTCCTATAGGTAGAGATGACCTGCTAATGCTTCTGCCTAGTATTTTCACTAGGGCCTGGCTCCCACTGAAGAGACCTCAATAAAGGTCGAAACTAGTCTGGGTAGTGGCCCTTCCTTTAATGCATAACATTAGACATATCCGCAAGGAGATGTGTTTTGCATTATAGGAGATACTGAGATAGGAGTGTTGGTAGCTTTCTCCACCTTTACAACGAGTTGCCCTGGTGTGTATCACCTTACCCTAGTCCTGAAGATACTTCAGGCGCAAACTTTGTTTGCTCACACTTGGATAAAGGAATAATAACTCTTTTATCACTGCAGGTCAGCGTCCTTCTCAGTATTACAGCAATCCTCTTGTTTACCTTCACTACCTTTGCAATATGTCCCCTGGCTTCAGGTTTCTATTAATCATCAACCGCAGTTCTCGTCTTCACTACTTCCTCCAGTACAACTCCTCCAATAGAGTGTGAAGTGTCCCATCGATGTGTCCCAAACCTCAAGACCTTACGTTTTGCTTCATTAAACCAATACCCCTATTCATTTGCCCATCTGTCTAGTTTAATCAAATCTTCTTGCAGGGCTAACACATCTGCACTATTCCTAATAACCTTTCACATCATCTGCAAACAACTGACTATCCCCTTGCAATCCACTGACAATGTCATTGATATAAAGGTTAAACAGTATAGGTCCCAGTACTGAGCCCTGTGTGACCTCCACTTGTAACCTTCTGCCTCCTTGATACTGTCCAACCATACACAACTCTCTGATACCTATCGGACAGCCAATCCTGAATCCAGTTGACCAACTTGACATCCAAACCCATGTATTGCAACTTAAATATCAGCTTATCAAGTGGCACCATGTCTTTCCCATAGCCAGACTTTCATTGAAAAGCCAAGTCAAAGGGGCCATCAGTTCTTTAGCACATTCTCTCAAAACTCATAGTGAAATGTCATCCAGTCCCACAGGTTTACTGACATCCAGAGTACTCAGTATTTGGAACACACACTCTCCTCCTGCACCTCTAAACCTCGAATCTGCCTTATCCCTCTAGTATTAAAATTTATGCCTCCAGGATGAAATACACCAATAAAGTGTTCATATTCCACAATGCCATTTTTCCACAATCATTTCTCCTCCTACTGGCCACATAGCTAAAAAATTCCCTAGGATTTTCTTTAGATCTTAGGGCCAATCTCTTCATATTCCAGTTTTGCCTTCCTTACCATACTAGTCACTCTCCTGGCCTGTGTCTTATATTCTTCATGCATCTGTTCTTCACCTGTTCCCTTATATCTCTTCCATAACCTCTTTTTCACATGCAGTTCTTGTTTAATATTGTTTGTCATCCACTTTACACCAAATTGTGTCCTCTTCTTCACTTGTGGAATACATCTTACTATTGCTGCTAACAAATATTCCTTCACAATTTCCCAAGCACTAATGATATCCCGGCCTTCCAATTCCCAATTCCTTAATGGATGAGGATGATATAAAGGCATAAGATGGTACCATAAGAAACAGTTAAATTACTAAGTGATGAACTCTGGAAAATAACTATTCATTATTATTATTATTATTATTATTATTATTATTATTATTATTAAACAAGACCTCATGGAGTCAAAGACTCATCTAGGAGGTCCTTTTATCTCACACACATTTCATCATACCGGGTCTTAAACACATTCAAACTCCCTGCAGACACCACACTCTCAGGCAAGGCATTCCAATCATTCACAACTCTGCACGAAAAAAACCTGCCTCTCACTCCCCTACTCACACCCTCTTTATACAGTTTCCAGGGATGACCTCTGGTTCTCCCCTGATCTCCCACTATTCGCTGTAGAACTTCTCCACCATTGATCCTATAGCAACCCCTTACCAACTTGTAGGTCTCTATCATATCTCCCCTCTTCCTTCTCTCCACTAGTCTCTGCAAATTACATCTTTTCAATCTTTCCTCATACTCGACATTCCAGAGGTCAGAAACTACCTTAGTCAGTCGCCTTTGGACCCTTTCCAACATCTCTTCATCCTTCTGAAAACCAGGTGACCAAATCTGGGCACAATAGTCCATGTGTGGCCTAATCAAAGCCTTATACAATGGAACAAGAATCTCCCTACTTCTACATGTCAGTGTCCTCCTCATCATTCCCAGAAGTCTTTGTGTTGTCTTCACAATTTTGGCGATGTGACCCCTAAATTTTAGATCCTTATCCACTATCACTCCCAGATCTCTTATTTCCTCTACTTCCAACAATATATTTTCACCAAGCATAAATTCTGCATCCCATCTTTGTTTTCCGAATTTTAAAACCTTACATTTTGCAACATTGAACTCACATCTCCATTTGCTTGCCCAATCACTCAATTTATTCAAGTCTTCTTGCAAGGCCACAACATCTTCACTACTCTTTATGGTTCGTCCCAACTTTGCATTATCTGCAAACAACTGAATATCTCCATCCAAATCTTCGCCAATATCATTAATATACAAGTTAAATAGTAATGGCCCTAAAACAGATCCCTGAGGCACTCCACTAGTGACTTTCCTTTTCCTGGATATTGCACCCCCATACACAACTTGTTGATACCTATCAGATAGCCAGTCTCCAATTCAATGCACCAATCCAATATCCAACCCCATCTGCTCTTGTTTGACTGTCAACTTATCATGAGGCACTCTATCAAAAGCTTTTGCGAAATCCAAGTATATTACTGTGTATCCTTCTCCTCTGTCCAAGGAAGCAGTCACTTTATTGTAATAAGTAAGTAGATTACTAAAACACGACCTCCCTTTAGCAAATCCATGCTGTCCATCAAAGATTATACCATTGTTGTCAACCCAACTCTGGATCCTAGTTCTCACAAGCTTCTCCAACAACTTAACCACAACACCTGACACACAGATAGGCCTATAGTTTGATGCTTGAGTTCGATCACCTCCTTTATGAAGTGGCACAATCTTGCCCTCCTTCCACTCTTTAGGGACTTGACCAAGTGCAAGACTCGTATTAAAAAAATATGTCACGGCAGGTGTCAACTCTCTGGCACATTCCTTCAGAATACGCGGTGATATATTATCAAGTCCCACAGCCTTATTTACATCTAGTTTACTCAACTCCCCAAACACCTCTTGCTCACTTACAGTCAGTCTCTCCTCCCCATCATCAACTGCTCTTAATCTCTCCATGAAGTCACATTCACAAGATTGAAAGATCTTTATGAACTGCTCATTAAGTATCTCCACCACACATTCTGCAACAGCTGTCTTTATACCATTTCCTCCAATCAATGTCATCCTTCCATAATCATTCTTTCTTTTGCTGGCTACATATCGAAACAACTCCCTAGGATTCTTTTTAGCTTCATTAGCTAACTGCTGTTCATACCTCTCTTTAGCTACTCTCACCAACCAAGTCACTCTCCTTGCCTGGTCTTTGTAGAACTCATGAAATTGGTTACTTCCACTTCTCTTATGCTGCCTCCACAATGCCCTTTTTCTCTGTATTGCATGCTTAATCTCTTTATTCATCCATCTCACACCTAACTTATTTAACCTTCTCACCCGTGGTATACATTTAGACATTGCATCCACTAAATATTTTTTGAAAATTCCCCAAGCTGCATTGATCTCTTTTCCAGCTAACTCCTCATTCCATGCTACACCTGCAAGCTGTCTCCTGAGCTCTTCATAATCACCCCCCTTGTAGTTCCACATATACCCTTTTTTCACAGGGGTCCTTGCACTGCTGGCAACCACCCAAGTAATCACCTCATGGTCACTTTCGCCAATTGGTGGATGATTTGATACCTCATTGATAATTACATCCTCCGATGAGATGACCAAATCCAAGACCCTTAATCCTCTTGTGCCCTCTGTTACATACTGTCTGAGGTAGTTATCCGTTATAACAAATTTGGTAAATTCCAAATAATCAATTCTTATATAGTTAAACCTGTGTAGTACAGCCCAATAGTTTTTTAATCCTTACACACGTCACTGTATACATAGAGATGTAAGTGTGTGTGCTAACGTTTTTTTAATGTAATTCCTATTGTTGTTTAATAACTGTACTGATAATTCTTATGATACTTAAGATGAAATATTTACATATTAAAAAGTTAATTACCGTGGCATATGTGTGATTTTTTAATTAGTTCTAAATCATCAGCTAATGATTTGCACATGCACTGCATTAGCATTGGACTTGTAGACTTACAGTGCATTAGCACTGCAAGTCTACAAGTGTTATGTGCTAGAAGAATGAAATTTGACTAATTAACCCTAAATAACATATAATAAAGATATAATGGGGGAAAAAATTAATTACAGTTACTTAGGATAAGAATCTCTCAATCTTCAGGTATGGATAGATCGTCATTCCAACAATGTAACATTTCAGAGCTCTTTACACAAAAGTTTATGTTTAAAACGGCTTCCATCCATCAGGAAAGTGTCTTTTCAGAAGATTGAGAAAGCTTTGTTTAGATTTTATTTGTCAAAAGATACCAAAATTTGCAAATTATTCCTATGTTCCTTGAATTTAATGGCCTTGAGCACATTACATTTATGCCATACTCACCATGCTTTGGTATATAATCAACTATAAGCAGCTAAACAGGAACCTGCCAAAAATATTCAGCCCTTCGCTGAATTATAAGACATCACTTCTACCACTCTTAATATTGATTGAGTGACTATAGTACTACAAATCTTAAAATAATCTCTAAGGTCATCCTTAAAGAAAAATGCAGACATTCTTCATTGGAAGTGTGAAACTCTATACTGAAAGCAGAAGTCCATATTTGGCAGGAACCTCCATACCTCAGTTAGTTTTGACAATGCCCTTTGGTTGAAAAGACCTGGGCTTGAATCTTGTCTATGATGTGAAGAACTTTTACAAGGATTTTCAACTGAGTTAGCCAGCATCATATGGAGGGGACAGGGTTTTTTTCACAGAAACTCAGGTTTTTCATCCTGCAAAGCAGGCAAACTGGCCATTAGAACAAACGGAATTAACAGACATAATAACACTGGCCTCACAGCCTGAGTTTTTTGCCTGTAAATCCAAATAAACCAAACCATATTTGGAATCCCCTTCCATCCTCCCAGTGACAATGAGTGGTGAACATCTCAGGATGCTTTAACCTTTGCTAAGATGCACTTCTCATTAAAGGACACAACTTTGCTATTTTACAAAATATTCCTCACCTTGACTTTATATGCTAATACTGAATGCAATCTCTCCTGCAAATATGACAATAAATTCAGTTTTGAAGTACAGTCTATATTAATTAAAGCTAAACTTCCTAAATCTAAACTCTTCACTGTCAAATTTCATGCTCTATATTTGCTTTGACATAACAACCACCTAACTATTTCTAAAACAGATAAAGGAAAAGTTTTTGTTGTTCTGAGAAGAACTGATTATAATAGGAAAGGCGGTCTTCTTCTGCAGGATAGATTCACTTATCAATAGAATCAGCTATCTGTTAATTGCTAGATCAAGCAATTGAACTCTCATTGAAGCCATTAATTGGATAATAATACTGTAAAGAAACTACACAATTCTATGGCATACCAAATATCTGTAAAGAAATTGTCCAATAAGATCCATTGTGAACCACACTGATGCCCATTATTCATGTTGCAACATTTCTTTTTCAATTATTAAGTGCACATATACACCAATCTGGGTTCTTTATCAAAAATTCAGCATCATCATTTTTTGACGATAATCAAGGACCTTTCTTTTCAGCCTACCAATATAGTGGTCAGTTCTGACATCATATCCTAAGACAATATTGAAACTTTTTTTTTCATCAGTTGGTAATGCACTTGGGTTATTTTAGTTGGAAGAATAAAATTTGCAAGCAGATTGAAGGCACTGCCATAAAAGTCTTCAACCATTCCTTAGCTAAATACTACCTGGAAATCTGGAACACAAACGCATTGTTCTTTCCTTTTCAGTTTGTATGTAGATGATACAAATTGATTACTTGACTGTTCTAGACATCATAATTATCATGGATATTATTATTATTATTATTATTCAGGCACCCCATGGAGTCAAAAGACTTATTGTGGGAGGTCCTTCCTAGGAAACACAAAGTCTATCATACCACTCCTTGAACTCATTGACTGTTCTTGCTCTCACCACTCTATCAGGTAATGCATTCCACGGTTCAACCACCCTCCATGCAAAGAAACCACTCCTCACCCTCTTGCTCACAGCTTCCTTTTGCAACTTCCAGGGATGGCCCCCTTATCATCACTCCTTCCTGCTGTTCCACCAAGCAAAATAACTCCCCTAAACTTCCCAGAACCTCCCTGTAACTACCTCTCAACATTTAAAAGTCTCTTTAAATATTCTATGGCATGGGTAGCACTGTCTTCTGAAAATTGTTATTAATACATTACTAGTAGATATATAAAACATGATTCTGTTCATTATTCTTCATAAAATATAGGCATCACTATCAAGACCTCACTTAACAAAGATTATTTGTTATTATTAATAGTACATACTAGAAGGTGCCGGAGAAATATGTCAGGTTGGTGCAGGAAATGTACAGAAATGTGAAGACAAGTGTTCGGACCTGTTTGGGACAGACAGAAAGTTTTCAAGTAACAGTTGGCTTGCATCAAGGGTCAGCATTAAGTCCGTTTCTGTTTAATATTGTGATGGAGGTGGTAACAGAGGAGGTGAGAGAAGATGCACCTTGGACAATGTTGTATGCAGATGACATCTTGCTGTGTGTAGATTCAAGAGAAGAAGCAGAAACTAAACTGGAAAGATGGAGAAAAGTACTGGAAGAGAGAGGTATGAGACTGAGCAGAAGTAAGACAGAGTATATGTGTTGCGCAGTGGGCGGTGGCCAGGAGACAGACCTGGAGCTGGAAGGAAATGTCATCAGGAAGGTGAGAGACTTTAGATACTTAGGTTCGACAGTGGAAGAAGATGGAGGAGGTGAGAAGGAAGTGGGATGCAGGATACAAGCAGGTTGGAGGAACTGGAGGGAGATGGCTGGAGTGTTATGTGATAAGAGGGTGCCGATCAATCTGAAAGGCAAAATTTATAGGACAGTAGTGAGGCCAGCTATGACATATGCTATAGAAACTGTGGCCCTGAGGAAAAATAACATTAGCAGGATGGAAGTAGCAGAGATGAGAATGCTTAGGTGGATGTGCGGTGTGACCAGAAAGGATCGTCTGAGAAATGACTATGTCAGGGGAACAGTGAAAGTTACGAACTTAGGAGCGAAAATACAGGAGGCAAGGTTGAGATGGTTTGGTCATGTGATGAGGAGGGAGGACGAATATGTGGGAAGAAGGGTCATGCAGATGGATGTGCAAGGAAGGCGGAAGCGTGGGCGGCCAAAGAAGAGATGGAGGGAGCTGGTAGAAGAGGACTTGAAGATGAAGAACTTGGATGTGGTGACATCCCAAGACAGGAAGGTGTGGAGGAGACTCATAACAAACAGTGACCCCACTTAAGTGGGAGAAGCTGCAGAAGAAGAAGAAGAAGAAGAATAGTACATACTTCGGAGTCTGCAGACACATTGTGGAAGGTTCATTCAAATGACAACTTTGTCATACCAAATCTGAAAATCCTTAAATGACATGGCTATCCACCACCATCAATCTGCCATAATTATTCTTCCTCTTGCTTGCCACATAGCAGAAAAATACTATTATAATACTGTTATAAAGATGTTACACTGTTTTCTAGCTGTTAAATCTTTTCAGCATTCCAGACTATTAAACCTGTTAATTATGGAGATAAATGAATCAAGCCTCTTAAAAATCTCATGTATCATAAATTCATATGTACATAACACTGGTGATACCTCAGCTGAATGCAGAGTTTCTATCTCAAATGTTACATTTCTGGAATTTCTGAACTTGTCACTAGACTCCAGAAGTATTCATTTTATACTTAGGTTTATTTCTATCAATTGTAGAATTTCCTACAATAACTATTTTACCAATTCCTATGCAAATATCATTTTCCATATTTTGGAAAAACAGGCCATTTTGTAGAGATTAGACTTTGCTATATCCACTATTAGAAGTTGCATTAAGATAATTTCATGTAAAATCATCAAGTTAAAAATTAAACTGAAGCTCCAAAATTTCGTATTTTTAGAAAAGTGAGTTATTTCATTAACCTATCTATTCTTTTTAGATTCTTTTAGAATTATTTCTGGCGTGTTATTAATTAGGCAGATTTTCTTACACTATTCCACAAACTATTCACAATATGCTGCCCTTGAACATCAGAAACTTGGTAGCTTTGATATGAATAAGTCTCCTGACTCTCATGGTATTCCTCTTGTTGACTAAAAGCTTGTGCTCTAGAACCATCTTATATTATCTCTTCAAGCTGTTAACTGCATCTGGCATTCATCTTGCTTTATAGTCATCTATCACAAGTATCTCTCATAAATTTTTCAAATTTTTATTTCATCCCTAACATAATCTTTTCGGGGCTTGTTGAAAATTTTAATACAGTTAATTCAACTGTATTAAAATTTTTTACAAACTATGAAGCAATTGTTTTTCATATAAGAAATGCTTTAATCAAGGTGATTTTCAGCATATAATTCACTATATCATCATCATCATCATCAAATTCCTGCCATGTACCGGATATGACAGTACTACATGAAAAAATTATATCATTACTAACTTCCTATCTACAATTTTCCTCCAAATCAGTCTGTTACTTGTCAAGACTCCAACATTATCAGATCTTATATTTCTATCGTCTAAGGCACTTTGTACCGTATCAATCCACCTATATCTTGGTCTTCCTCTGGGTCGTTTTCCTGCGAACCTGGTAGAGAACACTTGTTTTGCTAATCTTTCCTCTCCCATTTTATTTAAGTGACCATACCACCTGAGATTAGCTCTGCTAACACATTCCTGGATGCTGACAATGTCAAGTTCTTTCCTAATATCCTCATTTTTAATATGATATTGCCATTGATGCCATCTGTTCACGCCTCTAATCTTTCTCAGGACTCGCATATCTGCGGTCTCTAGTCTTTGGTCAAGTGTTTTACTTCTGACCCAGCTCTCAGATCCATAAGTTAAAACTGGTTTGAACACTGTCTTGTATACAGCTAATTTAGTGTTCTGACTAATTTCTCTCTTATTCCATATGAATTTATTCAATTGACTTCCCACCATACCAGCTTTGCTAATTCTGTTGTCTATTTCTATATTTAATTTACCATCTTCAGTAAAAATCGTGCCTAAGTAGCTGAAATGTTTTACTTGTTCCACAGGTTCTCCATTCACAACACAGTTGACATTTTCAATGATTCGACCTATTTTCATTGTCTTTGTCTTTTTATTGCTGACCTTCATACCATATCTATTACAACAGCTATTCAATTTAGTCAGAGAATTTTGCAGACTCGTAGCAGATTTATTTAGAAGTATAACATCATCCGCATAAAGCAAAGAGCTGACATTAACATCTCCAATTTTGATATCAGGTTTAATACCACTTTCCTTCATAATGTGATCCATATAGATAATGAATAACAGAGGGGATAATGTACATCCTTGTCTCACACCAGATTTAACATTAAACCATCTTCCTGTACTTCCTTCAATTCTAACTGCTGACTTACAACTCAAATAAAGACTAAGTATTGCTTGATATAATGCCCCATTGACACCATATAACTGCAGCATATTAAATATCTTCTCTCTTGGCACCTTGTCATATGCCTTTTCCAAATCGACAAAACTTAAATACAGATCTTTGTTATATTCCCATGCTTTCTCGACTATTTGTCGTAAAGTGAAGATCTGATCCTGAAAGCCTCTATTTGGCCTGAATCCAGCTTGTTCTTCACCAAGCTTTTCTTCCACAATTCTTCTCAACCTTTTCTCAAGTATATTTGCATAGATCTTGCCAGGAACACTCAGTAGGGAAATACCTCTGTAATTCTCACATTCAGTTTTATTTCCCTTTTTATATATGGGTACTATGAGAGCTCTACTCCAATCATCGGGAATTCGTCCCTCTGTCCAGGCTTTCTGAACTATGCAGTGCAGCCACTGTAAGACTTTTATACCACCATACTTCAGCATTTCTGGTAGAATATCATCTACTCCTGCTGCCTTTCCACATTTCAAGCCTTTGATGGCTTTTTCCTTCAAGTATGGATATGTATTCCTGACTGCATGGCTGGTCAGTGTTTTTTATCACTGTGCTGTCATCACTGCTTGTTTCATTTAGCAGTTTTTCAAAGTAATTACTCCATACTTCAAGGATATCTTTTTCTCCTGTTTTCATGTCACCTTTATCATCTCTAACTCCTTTTACAGCACTTTTTCCTCCATTCCTAAGCTTCTTCAACAACCTCCAGAATATTTTGCCACCTTCTTGATATTTATTTTCTATATTCTTGCCAAAGTCCTCCCATGACTTTTGTTTAGATAGTTTTACACACTGTTTAGCTTTCTTACATTTGTCTCTGTATTCTGTAAGAGTAAAAGCTGACTTATTTGCCAGGAACTTTTGATATGCTTTCTTCTTTTCCTTCACTGCCTCTTTAACTTCCTGTGTCCACCAGGGAGTTCTGATTTTTTTATCCTTGCACACAACCTCACCACATGCCTCTCTGGCAGAATCAATCAATGTTTTCTTCAGAGTTTGCCACTGAATCTCCAAGGTTTGATTCCTGTTCTCAAACTCTTTCATTTTCTTTTCAATAATCTTTCTGTATTTTAATCTACAGTTCATATCTGAGAGCTGCTCAACTTTTATCCGCTTTAAAACTTTCTTACAAGTCATTCTTTTCAATATGAAATTCAATTTTATCCTGCTCAAGACTAAATAGTGATCACTTCCAATTTCAAATCCTCTGTACACTCTGGTGTCCAGGGAAAAAACATCACTATCAACAATAACATAGTCAATGAGACTTTTCTTATTCCTAGCCTCTTCTCTCCATGTGAATTTGTGCACATTTTTATGTTGGAACATGGTGTTAGTAATAACCAGTCCATGTCCTGAGCAGAAATCCAACAGATATTTGCCATTATTATTAGCTTTGCTCTTTTCTCCAAATTTTCTCAAAATATTTTTGTATGTCTCACAATCATTTCCTACTCTGCTATTTAGATCCCCAACAAGGACCAACTTTTCCTTTTTCATTGTGTCAGTTGCTTTTTCTAAAACGTCAAAAAATTCCTCCACTTCTACCTTAGTAGAACCTTCTGTGGGACCCATAGGCACAAATAAGTCTCATTGTCCAGTTCCCCATTCTCATATTTGCCCACATTACTCTACTTGAGACTGACTGCCATTCAAGAAGAATAGCCTCGTATTTTGTGTGTGTTGAATACTATGGCAACTCCTTCTTTTCCTTGATTCTCATTGCCTGAATATAACATTTTGTATTTATTGCTCAGAAAGATCTCACCAGTTTTGGTCTTTTTTGTTTCAGTCACCCCTATTATGTCGATCTGGTACTTATCTAATTCCTCAGCTAGCTCCATTTTTTGCCATTCAGGCTTCTTACGTTGATAGTACCGATCTTTACCTCTGGTGATGTTGAGTTGGGGTTTGTTTTCAGATTTGTTCCAGTAGCAGACTTTTCGCTGTTCGCCCTGGTTCCCTGGTGAAAACAACGGAAGCCTTATTTAACCATCATTTTTTATTTTGGTTTAACCAATAAGAATACAATTTGGTCGGCTAAATCCCAAATTGCCAGCCCATCCTCGTTCGTTCAGTATCAAAGTAGATACCCAACAGGGTGCACCACGAGAAGGTGAGGATTGGACATTAGGTCAGAAACCCTGGTCGGTTCTCTGCATTCCTTTAAAGGCTATGTGGAGGTCTCCTCTCAGTTATACAGCTTTGACCCTTAAGCACCCCTAATTCACTATATGTATAAATTAAACACAAAAAAACCAAACTTGTGGTTTCAACCTAGGGTACAGGGTTTTGATAAGGTCCCATTTGGACTACTGTGCATAGATATATGACTATCTGGATTTCTTGGAGATGAGGAAGAGGTAGAGAGGATCCAGAAGCAAGTGACTAAGACAGTGGCAGGTCTTTGGAATGCTAATGATAGGTTAAATATTTTGGGATAAAGAAATTTGTTTATAGGTGGAAAAAAGAGGTGATAATATAGAGACAAATTACTTAAGGGTCTTACAGAATTGATATGTAGAGGACAATTTTCAGTACAGTAGTGATGGACAGAGAGACCTAGGGGTCATCCCTGAAAACTGAGAACGTGTGTAGTAAGCAAGGTGGTGAGGATTAGATTTTCTACTTGGGCAAGTGGTGAATGAGTGGAATAAGTTGCCAAAGCCTGTTGTGGATGCAATGTCAAAGCAAATAATGACAAATATTTTGAAAATGTTGGATAATGTTTTGCATGATGCTGATTAAGTAATTGCTGACAGCAACATAAAAAAATAATAAAAAATAAATAAATAAAAACTCCACCATAAGTGTCCCTTTCAGGGATATTAGAAGGATGAAAGTAAGAGTATGATAATCTGTCCCTAGTTCTCTCCAGATCAGAGCGTACCTAGTGCTGCTTTGTAGAGTAAATCAGGACTCATCTGTAAACAATACTGACAAGTCCTGATTTTCTCATCTGTAAACAACAGTGATAAACAACAAATTGCCCAATAAACAGTAATCAACTTGAATGAAAGTACAGATATTTAGTACTGAAAATAACAGTACATCATTAGTGAGTAGAAACAAGCAAATCAAAGAACAGACATACAACAATCAGTTTACCAATTAAAAACAGTTGCCATGAGCTAGAAATTAATCTTGACCTTAATCCTACGAGGGTGGACTGAAAAGTTCTCAGCTTCGAACACAGATGACAACACTATTGGCAAGATTTTTTTTTCTAAGTTGGTACATCTGTCATAAGTATCCATGTGAAATTGCAAATCAGTCTATCAAGTAGTTTGTTTTATACAGCTGCCTGAAGCAAAAGTGTTATCTGTATCCCTTGAAATGGATAAAATTGAGTATCGTGCGGTTAAAAAATTCTTTGTAAAAGAAGTGTGTGCATGTGCGTGTGTGTGTTTTACGTTTTCCTCCCAATAGTAACCTACTAGGAGGTAATTTATTCCTACATGCTCCTTTGCATTATAATGCTTATATTACATGTAGCTTACAAGTACTGATTAACATTTCTATTTATATTTTTGTATCAATTTTCATATTTACATTTATATTTTTATATATACATATATTAACACTATACAGTATAATTCACATAATATCAGTATTTATGTTAGATGCAAGGACGAATTTGATGGAAGTTCTGAGAGGTGTTGAGTTCTAATTCTTGGAGATATGTAAGTGACTGAACTATAGCAAGTTGTTCTGCTTGGTTGTTGGAACAGAGAGAGGATGCAGTCTAGAACAGCATTCTTGTATAATGGACTGTCTGTTGTATGCAGTGAAAAAACAACCAACGTTCCTTTCGGTTTTGCTTCCGTCAGTGTATATTTGGAATTCATCACTTTCAGAGCTTTCCTTCTCCTTAATATTTGTTTTCTTTGCTGAGTGAGGTCACTTACTGTAGTGAAGTAGACGTTCGCAGCAATTTGGATCGATGTTGTAACTTTCGATATATCTTCCAGAAGTGACTTCATATATAAGAGATAATTCTTATATTTTCAGGCAGATCGGTGTTAGAGCTGCAATAATGCAAGCTGCCTTGCAAGATATTGTCCTGTATCCTAGCCACTAGAGGGTAACATGGTGTGTAGTGTTTGTAGAGAGCTCCTGAACAGATAAGTGTTATTTTAAGTAATAATTAGTAAATTTGATTGAATCTTATGTAGTATTATTTACTTTTGGTATCTTAGTGTGCCTGGGTGATTTTTGTGTGTTTTCTGAGTTTCCAATTAGTAATTTGATAGATACGATTATTTGTGCACATGGCGCCAATAAGGAGGAATACAATGGCGTCCAGGTCGCCATCTTTGTATAAAACTTTTAATTTAAAGGATCTTATTCAGTGTACTTTTTGTGAAATGTATGCTTTGAGGAGAGCAGTTGGAGTCTGATTAGACAACGATAGTGGAGTGAATGTGTACAGAAAGTGTAAGGAATGTGAGGATTAAAAGAGGCTTTCAGGTTGAGAGAGTGATATCCTTGTTGAAAGTGAGAATATAGAAAATAGTGATATGTGAGGTATGAATAGTAATATTTGTGAGGTAGTACCAGATAGCTGTGAGAGTGGCGTTGAAAGTGAGAATGAAGGTAAACATAGAGAACGAATGAATGAATTAACAGATAATAAAAATGATGAGACAGATACAATGAGTGAGATCGCATGGTTACGCGGAGCGATACACAGGGTAAATCGGCAGCTGCAACGTTGGCAAATTGTTTACCGAGCGTACCAACTAATAAACAGCAAAAGTATGATAAGAAAAATAAGAGTATGATAGTGAGTATAAACAAAATGAAAGAGCAAGTGTTGTATTTAGATTCTTTAATAAGAGGTGTGATAGATGAGAGTTCAACAAAATTGTACCAACCTGGTGCAAACATTAAGGATGTAAGCAAGTCAATTAGAATACAAAAACAGAGGGTGAAAGAACTGATAGTAGTAGCTGGAACGAATGATTTGAAAGGAGACAAAATGGCTATGAGAGAGGATTTGAAGGAATTACTTGAGGTAGCAAAAGAGAAGAGTGAGAGAGTTAGGATGATGAGTCTGATGTCATGGTATGTCAGTCAAGAGTATAGAAGGAGGGCCAAAATTGCTAATGACTTTATGCATGGATTATGCAGGAGGAGTGGTGTGGAATTTGTGGATGTGTGAAGTGAGTTTGATGGGCAAAAAGATTTATATAAGATGGATGGTTTACATTTGAATGGATTTGGTGTACGGAGACTTGAAAAGGTCTTGTTGAATGAAGTGGAAGTGGATGTGCAGAATCAGGGAAACTAGAGTTATTAATGGGGGGGGGGGGGAGTAGATATGTACATTTTAGGGAGACAGTTGAGTATATGAATGTGTGTAATATGCACGAGGGAGTACAAAGGACAACAAATCAGAATGGGATAGTTAGAATATTGTGGATCCACAATACTAAACGTAGACTGAAAACTTTAATGTCCCCTAAAGAGTGGGCAGGCTTCTCTGAAATCACCCAAACACACATCAACGACTACGCGATGTTAACTGAAGCTCGACACACAAAAAAATGGTATGCCTTAACAGGCACAAAATACATTACACATACTGTTCCCTATCTTTCTGACACCTCCACCTCACGACCCACACTTGACAACTCCATCAAAAACCTATCGCACCACGTTCTCACACCGGACGAGATCATCATCCTAAACAATGGTCTAAACTTCGCGATATCCCCTAAATTCGTACCGAAAAAAGACATCATCATCGAAATCCAAGCGAAACTTGAAAATGACCCAAACAGAGACACAATATTCCAAAAGATAAACAACATTATAAATAGCAAAATAATAGTAAAACCCAACATCACTCCCAACTTACAAAGTGCCCTTTTATCTTTAAAAAATAACCCCGATATCATGATCACAAAAGCTGACAAAGGTGACACCGTTGTCATCATCAATAAAACGGATTACCACAACAAAATAATGGCCGTCTTAAACGACCAACACACCTACCAAATAATCCACAATGATCCTACCCCCGACCTCATAAAACAGATAAACAGCACGCTACACACCTTAAAAAGTCAAAACAAAATAGATAAAACCACAATGAGACACACAACCCCCCGCACTACTCGCACCCCTTATATGTTCGGGAACATCAAAACCCACAAAGATGGTTATCCGATACGACCCATAGTCTCCTACAAGAACACCACCACAGCTCCTTTATCCAAATTTGTTGCCAAACTCATCAAACCACTACTAACAATGTCTATCTGTATGATCAAAAATACAGATGACTTATTCTGGAAATTAAGCAACACTACTCCATCCCAGGATGACATCCTCTCCTCACTAGATGCAACTTCATTATACACCAACGTGGATGTTCCCAAAACTTTAGACATCGTACACACACTACTCTCCGAGGACCACACCCTACACACACGCACAAAATTAATACCAAATGACATCATTAGTTTGATTAAACTCACAATATCCGCTAACTTCTTTAAATTCAACAACTCCTTATATGTTCAAATTTTCGGTCTCCCAATGGGCCAAAACATCAGTGGACAATTAGCAGAGTTATTCCTGGTGCACATTGAATCACTTCTACTCCACCCTTCCCTCCCCCCCGGCATCACCTTCTATGGCAGATACTTAGACGATATTCTATGCATTGGCAAACCCTCACACATCTCCACCTTACAAACATCCCTCAACGATTTTAGCAACAGACTACAATTCACCATGGAAACAGAACAGAACAAATCCATCAATTTCTTAAATCTTACATTAATCAGAAGCCATAACAGAATTGCCACGAAGATATTTCACAAGCCCACACATGTCGGAAACTACCTCCATTTCAATTCATACCACCCATATTCCATTAAAAAATCAGTCAGCCTATCACAATTTATCAATGCTTACAAATTCTCCACCAACAGCAATTTTCTTAACACTGAACTCAAGTATTTAACACATGTTTTCAAAAATCGAAACTACCCCACGCATCTAATAAATTACGCGAACTTTACGGCAAAATGCCGTCTTAACAATAATACAACAAAAGCAGACCTCCCGACACGCATGGTCATCAAATTACCATACATCCAAAACACATACAAGACTTACAAATACATTTTCAAAAACACGAACTATAAGCTAGTATTCACCACAAACCATAAATTAGGAACTCTCCTAAAACCTACTAAATCTCTCACTCATAAAGAATTATTCGAACACCACAACGTAGTCTACAAATTTCCTTGTCAAAAAGAATGTGACGTCACCTACACGGGCTCTACAATTAGGTCGTTATAGACTAGACTACAAGAGCACTTCAGGGATTGCAATATTCCCATTCCAGAATATCTGAACACGAAAAAACATCGCAACATCAAAAAGAAAAACAAACCACAGAATACAGGGAAGACTGAAACTGCAGCTCACGCCCTTGAACTAAAACACATTTCCCAAATTGACAAAGCCATAATCACTGACAAACAAGAAAACGAAACGATGCTTAGAATATCCGAAACTATTGCCATAAAATGTGATGGTAATTCTATCAACGTCCACCGCCCCTACCTAATTTCCGAATGTTGGATGTTCCAAAACTTACAAATTAAGCCACGCCTCCGGCCATTTAGCGACAACAAATGCCCAAATTTGGCAGATACATCTTGCAGCCTTGACATAGCCCTACAGTCATTCCCACAAAGTTCCGACGATGGTCAGACGATGACCGAAACGGTCCACACCCCGTAAACCCTTGCCCCAGTTTCCACATAAGGATACCCTTCCCCTTCCTTCCCCCCCCCCTCTCCCCACAACAAAATAATATATATATATATATATATTTATATATATATTATTAATTGTAACCCGGGTTCCCAAACTTATTTCCCGTGTCCCAAGTACATCCCCATGTTCTTTCCCTCTCTTCCCCCCCCCCCTCCTCTTCCCCAAGAGCTTGGATTTAGAAGGCATCTTTAAACCAAAATCAAGGTATGTACATAATTTTTCAACATTTTTTATTCTGCCATAATTGCCTTTTACACTCGCCCGTAATGTCCTAAATTATATATATATACCCCTTTTGAGTTATGTTAGCCAATGTATTAAATATAAGGGACACTCCTAAACAAAAACAGGCTAAAATATAGCCGTCAATTATATTAATATTTTTTTTGTAAGGTAGAGTAAGTTTTTAGGGCATTTTAAATCTATTAACTGATTGATTATGGCTAGCCACCACGTAGCATCGAAGGCTCGTTGTACATCGAGTGAGGTTAGTAGTACGTCTTTTTTTGCTGTAGACTGTGTTCTGCAAACTCTTTCACCTCCATAATTGCATCTACTGTGCTGGACTGAGGTCTGAATGCATACTGATTGCTGCTTAATAAGTTTCTTGAGTAGACATAGTGCATTATTTGGTTTATTAGAAGTTTCTCTAGTACCTTACCAGCAACGTTTATGAGGCTGATTGGTCTGTATTTGTTAATTTCATCAGATGTTTCTTTTCCTGGTTTGATTATAGGTATAATTTTTTAAGTGTTTCCATATTGAAGGAAATCGTTCTCTTTTTCAGGTATTTGTTGTAAACTGTTGTTATGAATTCAGGGAATCCGAGAAACGCTGTTAAGAGTATGTCGCTGCTTATTCCATCTTCTCCAGGAGTTTTTCTTGGATCCATTGATCTTAATATTGACTCGATTTCATTAGTTGCAAATGAGTCATTGTCAGAAAAGTCTATAATTGTTTCCATTCTTTGTCTAAGTTTTGTGGATTTCTTCAGCTGTTGATTCATCGTCATCAAGAATAAACTTCTCTATCATAATAGCCTGCAGTTTCTGCTAAGTTTTTAGTGTAGGTGCCATCTGTTTTCTTGATAGTTGATAGTATAGGTGTTGTCTTGTTCTTGCTTGCTGCTAATTTATATATGCAATTCCAATGATTCGATACGGTTGAAACTGTACAAAATATTTCCATGATTCTGTTTTTGCATTTGTAATTTTGGACTGATAGCTGTATTTGGTTTTATAGTAGTTCTGTCTTCTGCTCTCTCTTAAATCTTGGTTATTGTATGTTCTTTGGTATAGTCGCCTGAGTGCATTAACACGTTTTCTTAGGACTGTTAGTTCATCGTTCCACCACAGTACTAATTTTCTTCCATCGATGTTTAGCTTCTTGGATGTTCTGAGTGTTAGATCGCTGGATTTTTTTAGACCTCATGAAAGTGCAGAAGCAATGAAGTCTATATTGGTTCATGCTGATGCCCAGATGGCTAGGTTTTGTCTAAGCTGAGCTGTTTTTCACTGTTTGCATTTATTTATTTATTCGTATGGAGTTTCCTCCCTTTTCTTCCCCATCCCTACTGGGGCGAGTTCAGCCCCCCCCCCCTCATGGGAGGTTAAGTATTTGTGGCTGTAGATCCACGTGTGTGTGTTCGTGGTGCCGGTTTGCCTGCTTGCGGGATGAAAACCGCCAGATAAACTGATGGAAAAAACTCTACTGCCCAAGACCGGCTAACTTGGCTATGGCTGAGGAAGACCCTCAAATTCCTCACATCTTTGACGGGAATCGAACCTGGGACACTCCTTCTCCAGTCATATGGTTGTGAAGCGCACAGCCACTAGGCTAATCGCACAGGCTGTTCGCATTAAAGTGATGTTCTGAGATTAAGCGTGAAAATTCTCTTTTTAATGCTTTTATAAATTTCTCTAGGTTGGTTTTATTAGTGAAGTATTTGATGTTAATGCAGTGGTTTTTGTTGTCTATTCCGTTTAATTTGTTACTGATGATGAAACTTATTATGCTATGGTGAGAAGAGCTTTCCTCTTCTTTGTATTTCTATTCAGAAATGTGGAGTAAAATAGCGTTCTTTGCCATTATTAGATCTATGAAGCTGCTTCCTCTGGTATTTTCGAATGATCGAGTGTTATAGTCATCATTTAGTATGTATAGGGAATTTGATGCTATGAACTCATCCAAATTTTTACCTCTATTGTTTGTGTTTTCGTTAAACCATAATACCAAATGGGCATTGCTATCTATTCCAAGTATTAGGCCGTGGTTGGTGGTAAACTCCGCAATGTTGCTCAATTTTTCTAAGTTGTGTTTTATGTCTGTGTGATAGTCAACATACATACTCATAGCAAAAGTTTTAATTCCTCTGTATGTAATTTTAATAAGTACCGAGTCCTCGTTGCTGTGCTAGATAATTAATATTGCCTCGACTTCAGGGTTTACCATGAGTATTGCAGCTGCCTTTCTTTCAGATCCTTTGGAAAATATTTTAAAATTACTTGGAAAGCCACATATTTTGTTGTTGATGTTGTAGGGTTCTTGTATTAATGTCAGTCCTATATTTTTTCTATTTATAAGTTTTGTTAAGTTATTAACAGCCTTGATAGAACGCTGTAGATTTATTTGAAGATATGCCGGGAAGTAGTGCTGTTTCTACAAGCTTTATTATCGCTTTCCATAATCTATGTTTTGAATTTTGAGCTGTTTGTAGTAGTTGTATGTCTGGCAGTCTTTACTTAATGCCATGTGTTTGCGGTCGTTTTTGGTTTTGGCATGCTTTTTGTGATTTTGGCAATTTATTATTATCATCATCATGATCATCATCATATGTATCAAGGACTTAGGTCTAGCATGGCCTGTTCTGGCTTTAGAAGTCATCGTTGAATCGTTTAAGAGGACGTCCTGGTTTTCTTTTTCCTAATGGCTTGTACTTTAAGGCTTGTTTTGGTAATCTTTTTGTTTTCATTCTTTGAACGTGTTCCATCCATTTATGTTTATATGTAATTTTTTCTATTACTGGTTCTTGGTTTAATTCTTTCATGATATCTTCGTTTTTTTTGTGATCAAATAGGGTATACTTTGCAGTTTTTCTCATAAACTTCATTTCTGCTGTTGCTAATCTTTGTTTGTCTTTTTGTTTTATTGTCCAGATTTCACTTCCATACATTAAGACCAGTAGGGATAATGTATTGTATACTTTTAGTCTGGTTTGTTTTTGAACTAGGTTTGGTTTAAATATAGAGTTAATTACACCTGTTATTTTTAAATATTTTGCAATTTTTATGTTTATATCTTTTTCATTTTCATATGTGATCATCCTAGGTAGTTAAATGAATTCACCTGTTCTAAGATCTTGTTATCTATTACTATTTTAGTTCTTGTTGTGTTTTTAGCGTTGTGTGTGTGTGTGGGGGGGGGGGGGGAAGGTCAGTTTGTCTATTCTGCAAGATTATTAATACTTTAATTATTATTATTATTATTATTATTAAACAAGACCTCATGGAGTCAAAGACTCATCTAGGAGGTCCTTTTATCTCACACACATCTCATCATACCGGGTCTTAAACACATTCAAACTCCTTGCAGACACCACACTCTCAGGCAAGGCATTCCAATCATTCACAACTCTGCACGAAAAAAACCTGCCTCTCACTCCCCTACTCACACCCTCTTTATACAGTTTCCAGGGATGACCTCTGGTTGCACTTAATGTTTGCTGTTATTTTTTTTATTGTAATATCTGACGTTATTTGTCTATATTGTAATATCTAGTTTTATTTGCACCTTTGTAGTATCTTCTTTATTCTTTATTAGCAGTGTGCGCTTTTTCTCTTGAAACCTTTCTTACTTATTTTAGTGCGTATTACGTATTATGTTTATCTACCTTTCGCACTACATGTTTTATGCCTATGGATACTAGAAAATTTATTTGATAAGACCGTACCACCAGTATCTTTTAATTGGCATAAAACTCAGTAATATGGATGGTTGATTTCTCTCTCTCTTTCTCTAACACAAATTCCTTCAGAAAAATTTATACAAACAGTTGTGGTCTATTTGCACTTAACTAGACGCTTCGGCTATCTTATTTGGTTTCCCTCTTAAGTTTTTCATTTTTTTTAGGAACAGTGTATTGTAAAATAAACAATCAGGCAGCACTCTATTGACATATAATTAAAACACATTTATTTACAATAAAAACAAAGTACATTAATTAAGCGATAGGGAGATTACTCTCTCTCTCTACCTATCCTTATACTTTTGCTATAAAGAAACAAACTTTCCCTTTTCAATATTAAATGACTATACAATGTAATTACTCTGTTACTTCTCTGCTTAAGAAAATCAAATTGCCGAGACTAATTTATTCATAAAGAGATTAGCTAGCTATGGCAAGTTATCTTACAATTTATATTCCAGGTTAACAACAAATCAGAGAACTCTCATTGATATTTCTTATTACTATTTCTTATCAGTCCATCTATGACATATTTCCTATATGTCATAGATAACAAAAGGAATATACATAAAAGGATGTAACACACCTTCCAAAGCCCTCCATCAAAGTCTCTATGGTTTTTCTTTCATCTCAGGCCTTAGGTCTGAAGAGTCTGCTTCAGGGGGCGTTTTGTCGGAATATCATCAGGTCTTGGACTGCAGTCTTCCCAGTACTCTAAAAGCTCAATCAAGAAGTTTCAGCATTCAGGCTTGAATATTGTTCTGTGGCCTTTGGCTTCGGTTGACTTCCCGCAGCACTAGGACATCCGACCGGCACTTGGCATCGACTGTTCTCCCAATTTTTACTCTGGCTCTCTTCGGTAACAGCGCTTTGCCTCTGCTCTCTTGGCAACTGGATCTCGGCTCTCCTTTGTCGGCAACTGAACCTGGACACTCCTCTCTTGGAAACTGGACCTGAACTCCCCCTCAATGTTCGGCTCAGTTCCCTTTTTTTTGGCTTCTCAGGACCTTGCACCAAGGATAGTAAACCCCGAAGAAATTGGCAATTCTCCTTGATCCTTTTATTAAGGCTGACCCCTTCTTTCTTCTCCACCGTGCACTTTTTTTTTGTCTTGTCTGGCAGCGGAAACTTCTCTGAAACTAGTGTATCTCTTTGATACTAACTTTGAAGGTGTTCATGCGCATAGCTCGCAAACAATTTTCTCACACACCTTAATCATAAACAACTTTCTTGTGCTCTTATACATAGCTATTATACAAAGTTCCGATGGCAAAGAATGTCAAAAACGATGCCTTTGTTTTTGACATTCTAGAAACTTTAAATAAAACAGTAAACACAATCAATTCCCATAGGGTTATTTACATTAATCTTTAATTTAAAATACATAGAGACAAACAAGGTTATTTTTATAACAGTTCTCATGAGACTTGACTTCTGTAAAAATCTATGTAAAGCGCTTTGATATTTTTAAGCTACATCGAGTTTTTACAATACCATGTTTCCAGGAGAAACATGGTATTATTCATCCCACATGTGGACATTATTCGGCCCACATAAAAGATACCTTGAATCATAATAACAATCAAACCTACGTGTTTTCATAGTGAAGGGTGCATGTCCTGTTTCTTTTTTCTTTCAACTGTGCTAAGGAGGCAATCATGATTTGCTTAGCAATCTGTATTTGTTCAAAATGATTTAGATGCATTTATATTGATTTACCAAGATCATAAATGATGATTTATGACTTTGGTAAATTAACTGTAACAATTTCATAATTTATGATAGAACCAAAAAAAAATCTAAATTAATAAGAAAACAAACCTTTCTCATGTTAGCCATCATGGTTTCCACTTCGGGGGAACTTAAATCCCTAACTACAATATGAGTTCTCTTGGATAAACTTTTATATAATGTATCATATTCTTCCCATTCACCCTGCAGATGCTAGAAGTAATAATTTAAACTTTTTAACTGTCTTTCTTTTAATGAATATCAGTTATTAATTTTACTGAGTATATTTTCCATTAGCAATAATAATATCAAGCTTTTAACAAGAATAAAAATAATAATTAATACAATTTATATAAAAAAAGGTTGCTTAAGTAAAAAAAAAAATTGTTACTGTTTTCATATCACTTCCACATACAAGAGGCCACAAAGATTATAGCAAATAAATGTCAAACAGGAGCTATAGCTAAACAAGTAAGAAAGCAGTTTTTAATGGTAACCTTATAATACAAGATGCTGTTCAACTGATAATACATTAGTACCATAAATGGTAAAAAAGACATTGAAAAAAAGAAACTTTTTAACAAAGGATTTCAAGTGGAATAACAGTTTATTCCACATTAATTCATTAATGTGTGAGTGAAGAATCATTGATCAATGTAATTGTTGCTTTATACAGCGAATTTAAAATTTTTATTAAGCTTCTGGCCATACATCCTAATTTACACATTGCCAAGAGAGAATGGTGTATGTAAGAAAGTGAAAGTGTAAAGAGTGTGTGTCAGAAATGTTTCATGAGTGAGCATAAGAAATGAAGGTAATGTTGTAAGCAGGTGAACAGTGTAACTAATATTAATGATGTAAGGGAGGAAAGTGAAAGTGTTGAGAAGGCAATGAAAAAAGTGAATGATAGGAGACAAAATATGAGTGAGCATTTGAAAGAAATGGGCGAAGATAATGTGACAGTGAGGAGAGAAACAGCACATTTACATGAAGTCCTTTACAGGACAAACTGTGAGCTCAAGCAACTGAAGAAAGAAATGGCATGTTATTATTATTATTATTATTATTATTATTATTATTATTCAGACCTCCATGGAATCAAAAGACTCATTGTGGGAGGCACATCCTAAAAAACACAAAGTCTATCAAAGCACTCCTTGAACTCATTGACCGTTTGTGCTCTCACCACTATCAGGCAATGCATTTCACTGTTCAACTGCCCTCCATGCAAAGAAACCACTCCGCACCTTCTTGATCACATCTATCTTTTGATACTTCTAGGGATGGCCATTTGTCCTCACTCCTTCCTTCTGTTCCAGAAGTGTGAAAGAACATCCCAGTGTCAACCCTGTAGCACCTCTCACCCATTTAAAAGTCTCAATATCACCTCTCCTTCTTCTATCTATCAAACTGCACATTTCCTTAGCCTGTCTTCATAACGAACATTGTACAGTCCTGGTACCAACTTTGTTATCTACTTGTACACCCTTTCCACAGTTAATTTATCCCCTTCAAATCCTGAAGAAAAAATTTCAGAACAATAGTCCAAGTGCTTTCTGATCAGGACTATATAAAATGAAAGGACTACTCTTTTATCTCTGCAGTTCAGCATCCTTGTCAGTATTGCAGCAATCCTCTGGGTTACCTTCACCACCTTTACAATATGTTCCCTGAGTTTCAGGTTTCTATTAATCATCACCCTGCAGATCCCTTGCCTTCCCTACTTCCTCCAGTAGATTTCCACCAACAGAGAAAGCAGCCTCCAATTGATTTTTCCCGAACTTCAGGATTACATTTTGCTGCATTAAACTGATATTCCCATTCACTTACCCATCTGTCCAGTTTATTCAAATTCTCTTGCAGGGCTACCACATCTACACTTTTACTAATAATCCTTCCCAGCTTCACATCATCTGCAAACAACTGAATATCCCCCTGTAATCCACTGACAATGTCATTGATAAAAAGATTAAACAACACAAGTCCAAGTTCTGGGCACTATGGGAAACCACTTGTAACCTTCTGCCTCCTTGATATTGTCTCCCCTCATACACATCTATATGATGCCTATTAGATAGCCAATCCTGAATCCAATTCACTAACATGACATCTAACCCAATGTGCTGCAACTTAAATATCATTTTATCACGTGGTACCCTGTCAAATGCCTTTGTAAAATCCAAAGAAATGGCTGAATATGCTTTTTCCTTATCAACTGCTCTTGTCACTTTATTATAAACGGCAATAATATTACTAAAGCAAGAGCACTCCTTAACAAATCCATGTTGACTCTCGCAGATAACATTACCCTCATCTGCCCAAAGCTGTATATTCTCACTAATTTCTCCAAGATCTTAACCACTACTGAGGAAACACAAACTGATCTATAATTTGACATTTCTAGTCTGCTACCACCCTTATGCAATGGCATTATTACCCTCTTTCCACTCAATGGATACATTTCCCTTAGCCAAACTTTCATTGAAAAGTCAGGTCAAAGGAGTTCTCAGTTCTTCAGCACATTCCCTCAAAACTGATGGTGAAATTCCATCTAGTCCCAAAGCTTTATTGACATTCAGAGTACTCATTATTTGAAATACACTCTCTTCTTGCACTTCTAAACCTTGAACTTGCCCTATCCCTCTAGTATTAAAACCTACTTCTCCAGGATGAAATACCAATAAAGTGTTCATTGAACAACTCCAGTATGTCCTTTGCATCAGTCACTCTATTCCCATTTTTATCCAACAATGTCACTCTTTCACAATTATTTCACCTCCTACTGGCCACATAGCTAAAACATTCCTCAGGATTTTCTTTTGATCTCAGAGCCAATCTCTTCACATATTCCAGTTTTGCCTTCCTTACCATACAAGTCACTCTCCTGGCCTGAGTCTTGTATTTTCTTCATGCATCTGTCATCCCTTTCTTTATATCTCTTCCATAACCTCTTTCTAACAATATCTGCAGTTCCTGTTTGATATTGTTTATCATCCTCTTTACACCAAATTGTATATTCTTTCTCACTCATCGAATACAGCTTACTATTGCTTCTAATAAATATTCCTTCACTAGCTCCTCCTTCCTCCCTCCACGGAACTGCCTCAAATTGAGATAATTCCATGGAATTGAGGTTTGTGGTTATAAAACCAAACCTCAAGGTGAGGTTTGGCTTTATAATCACCTGCCTTATAATTTCACATATATTCCTTTCTCTTTGATACACCTGCATGCCTATTCATCTTCCAATCAAAACCACATGATCACTCTCTCCAACTGGAAGCAGAGATGCAATCTCAGTTATAATCAGCTCTTTTGATACTATGACCAAATCCAAACTCTTGAGCCTCATGTTCCTTTTACTACATGTTACCTAAAACATTTATCCCTCAAGAATTCTAGAAATTCCGTTCCCTTATTAATATATGCAATTTCTTCTTCCAAATTTATACTGCTGTAATTAAAATCTCCCAATAACAATCATTTTTTTTGCACTTTCCAAGCTCAACTGCCTAAACATCTCCTGCTCCTCACCCTCTATTCTCTGGCTTGTAGGAACACCCCACTAAATATCCTGTCTTACCTACCTCTACCTCACATCATATGCTTTCAAAACCATTAGTACCAATGCTCTCCAAATCATCCACCTCTGAGAGGACATTAGTCATCACTTATCATAAGCAGTACTCCACTGCCACGTTTTTCCTTCCTATCCTGTCGAAAAATGCTGTACCCTGCTACTTCTATTCCTGTTAGTATATCTTCTTCCATTAACTGTGTCTCAGAGATCCAAATAATCTTTGGACTGGCTGATGCTATCAGCACCACCAACTCATCTCCTTTATTCTGGATACTCCTGGCATTAATATAAAGAATAAAAATGACACTGTTTCTATGCCTATCATTATCCTTGCTTTTCCTAAGCACCTATTCCCACAAGAGTCCACCCCTGCTACCATCCACCTTGATAATTCTAGTTTCCCTGCATTGACACACTGACTGGTTCAGAGAACAGCAATTTCTCCAGATGCCTACATCCTTCCTAATTCAAATGCAAGCGGTCTCTCTCTCACTTGCATTTGAATTAGGAAGGATTCTTTTCTTTTCTGTCCTCAAATACCCTTCAAGCATCCATGTACTCCAAGCCTCTCTTTTGACACATTCTTGCTATCATATCATTCATTATAAATGCTCTTCTCCTCAGCTCTTCATTATCATACCTGGGCAACACACATACTATATTCCCTCTCTGAGTCTTCTTCCATACCACTCAAGCATGAACCTCAGATCTCTTGCCACTTGATTCACAGTGACTGAAGTTATTTGTGCTCACCATCACAATTATCTCATCCACCCTTTCACTCCACTTAATTGCCATAGCCATACTTTCTATCATTCCTCCAGGCAAACACTCCTCAGGCATTCTATCTTGCAGACCACGAGTCATTGAGCCTCCATATATCACACCCCTTACCACTCTGTTCCTTCCTTGCTCACCTGCATCCCTCACTCTCTCTCTTCTAAAACTTTCTTTCTTTGTTCTCCTACTTACCTGCTGTCCTGGCATCTCTCTATCCCTGATTGCAGCACTTCCTTGCATTTTTCTCATTCCCTCTCTTCTGCTGTTTCTATCATTCCTATACGTCTCTCCCTCTCTTACCCCTACTTTGATTCTCTTTGCATTCATTGCTTCCATTCACTTAATCTCTTCTTTCATGCTTCTCAATTCATTCCTGAGACATTCCACCTCCTCTTTCAGCACATCTCTCTCTGCATGCTACCCACTCTTGCCATTCATCCTCCCAACTAAGACCGTCTCTGAAAATTTCACAATGATTCAAACTTTCCACACTCCCCACTTTTATTTTTTTCATTTGTCTCTTTAGTTGGTATTCTCCCGCCTCTAACACAATACTGCCAAGGTGTGTTATACTAATCTCCAACTCACAAAGTTCTTCCCATATCCTACATTTTCTGCATATATGCAATCTCTGATCTCTCAGCTGCCATATATTCAATTGTAGGGATGCATGCATGCCACAAGCACTGCATACCACAACTCCCATAATATGCTATGCAAGATGTAGTCCTTAAATAGGAGAGGACTTGGTGATAAGCCATTAGTAGACTGAGCTGTGGCTGCTGCCATCATTCAAATAGTGCAGGAAGAACCAAGTACTAAGAACTACTACAACTATAGTAAAAACTGTATGTTTTAAGTAGAATTTACCCAACTGCAAGTTACTTTACATTGTGTTATTTAAAGTATAAAACTCTAATAAAAATAATGAAAACTTATCTTTTTCTTCTCTGCTACCTCTGAACACATCCAACTCTGACTTCACCCTCTTGGCAAGAAAACGATAACAAAAGGAAACAACAACAAAAAAACTCCAATAACACTATTGAAGAACACTTGTATCAAACTGAAAAACGTAGCACAATTTGCAATGTTAATGATTAAAACTCTTTTTCATCACAGCTCAAATCTGCTGCTACATTCTCTCACGACTCTAGCACTCTCCAATGTGTCATAGCAAGAGGAAGAATGAAAGAGAGAAAACTGGGAGTAAGGAGAAAGTATTGTACAGAGATATGATAATAGGAGGTATATACTTAATGAGAAAGTAACAAAAACATGTTTCCATGTGTGAAGATAAAGGATGTTAGTGAAGCTGTTGAGAAGTGAATCAGATGACTGTTTTAGCAGGAACAAATAATCTAAAAGGGAAGAAATATGCAACGAGAGGAGATATGAAAGAGTTGTTAAAAGAAGCAAAAGTGAAGAGGAGAAAGTAAAGATTATGAATCTGCTGCCTTGGAATGATAGAATGGAAATCAGAAGGGCCATGACTGTAATGAGTCAATGAGAAGCTGCACAGGAGGAAATAATGTGCAGTTTATAGATGTATATATATAAAGTGAATTTGATGGACAAAAGAACTTGTATACATGTGATGGACTGCATTTGAACAGTTTTGGAGTTGGATGTTTGGAGAAAGTGTTGTTCAATGAGAGGTTCAAAGTAAAAATCAGTGAATCCAGAGATACTGAGGGGTTTGAAATCAAGCATGTGTCTAGACACTCCCCGGGACAAATCATCATGAGGTGCAGAAACAACCATGAATGGTTAGGTGCAGTTTCCCAGAATTAGAATCTGAATAGGTTGGTAATGATATTATGCAAGAGTAACAGTATGCTCAAAGGGATGTTGAAATACAAGTAGATAAATGCCAGAAGTGTCAGAAATAAATTACAGGCATTTCTGGCATTGGTCAGCTCAACCTGGCGAAAGGTTACCAGCATCAGTGAGATTTGGTTGACAGAAAATTATGTAGTTATAGGGATAGTAAGTAAAGAACATTGCATTTTCCTCAAGGATGATTTAAACAAATTAGCACTGTTGACTAAAGATAATGATTGTCAGTTTAATGTTGCTTTAAAATGTAAGGTTATGCACTTCAGGTTGAAAAGATTACATACTGTTTATCTTATCGATGGTAATGGATTACAGAATGTTGATGAAGCTAGGGATTTGGTGATGATGGTAGAGAGATAGTTGACGTTCAGATGCATATAGGGGAGAGAGGGCACTAGTGAGTCAAGCGCTGTGGACGCGATTTGAAGAGCTCCTGATTCAGATAAGTTTTACTAGGAATAATTAAGTACATATGCGTAATTGCTTGGGTAAGAGCGGCTGCAAACGTTATGTGCCACTAGTATTATTACTGTGAGGGATTTTTCTTGCCTAAACTAATTACGAAATCGTTATAATTAGACCTACTAACCTGCAGAGAGAAAAAAAAAATGGCGGCGGCATTGTCATTCCATGATTTTAATTTAGATTTCAGTCGTTTCGTTAAGTGTGAGGTCTGTTATATGAATTCCTTCAATTACATAAATGATTTGTGGATGGTTAGTGCGGATGGAAGAAGGGTGTGTGCGAAGTGTGACCTGAATGAGGAACTGATGAATGCAAATATGAAATTGATGACAGAAAGTGTTAGTACCGATTGTGTCGCGAGTGCACGTTTGAAAGAGCTGGATGGTGAGAAAGAGAGGTGAAAAAATGTTAAAAAATCAGGAAAAAAGAAAAAGAGCAATTTGAAAACCGTAACGGATATTAAAAGGGACAAAAACGAGGCAGAAAGAAACGAAATTGAGAGAACGAATGAAAGTAGAAATGGCATGATGCAGAAATCGCAGGCGAAAAAAATCGAAAGAATAAATGATAGCGAAATAAGAATGAATGATGTCAAAAGTCGGACATATGTTGGACTGAAAGTACTGAAACACAAGAAAGATGAATGAGAGTAAAAGTGAGAAGAACGATAGCGAAAGTTGGACACATGTTAGTCTGAAATTACAGAAACAAAGAAAGATAAATGAGAGTGAAAGAGAGAAGAATGATAGTGAAAGTAGGACGTATGTTGGACCGAAAGTACAGAAACAAAGAAGGATGAATGAGAGGGAAAGTGAGAAGAGGGGGTCGAGAGTTAGAAAGTTAGAAAGATTTAATGATAGAGAGAATGTGTCACGAGATTCGGAAAGTGAATTGGATTGGATGAGGCAAGAAATTATTATTATTATTATGGGTATCTCCATGGAGTCATTAGACTCATCGCGGGAGACCCAAACTAGCAAAACAATATCTGTCATATCTCTTCTTGAATTCATTTACAGACGAAGAGCTCACAACTAAGTCAGGCAATGAATTCCACTCATTCACCACACTCCAGGCAAAAAACCTTGTTCTGAAACCTTTGTTAACCACACTCTTCTTTAATTTCCAGAGATGACCTCTTGTTCTTCCATCACTATCACACAGCTGAAACATTTCCCCTGCATCAATCCTATAAAAACCTTTTAGTAATTTGAATGTTTCTATCATATCCCCTCTTCTTCGCCTATCAACCAATCTCTGCAATCCACAAGCTCTCAATCTATCAACGTAGGAGGCATTTTTTATATCACTCACCAACTTAGTCACTCTTCTCTGAACCGTCTCCACAGCCTCCTCATCTCCAAGGAATCCAGGTGACCAGACCTGAGCACAGTAATCCAAATGTGGAAGTATCAATGCTTTATAAAGGGGAATAATAACCTCTTTATCTCTGGATGTCAGTGTGTTCCTCAACAACCAAGTAATCCTATGTGCAATCTTGGACACCTTAGCAATGTGTCCTCTGAACTTCATCTCCCTATCTACCAATACCCCTAAGTCCCTAGCCTCATCAATCTCTTGGAGTACCTTTCCATCGATGTAGTACACAGCTGGTAATCTTTTAATCCCAAAATGCATGACTTTACACTTTTCCACATTGAACTGATATCCATTTTCTTTTGCCCATTTTACCAGCTTATTTAAATCCTCCTGCAAACTTTCAACATCAGCTTGATTTTTTATTGCACTACACAACTTTGCATCATCAGCAAACAACTGGAATGGATGCGGAATGAAATTAAGAGAATTCAGGTCAAAACTATTAATAATAAATCATGATGGCATGAAAGAGTTAATGAAAGATGAGCGAGTGGCGTTGTATGGCAACTCCATTATTAAAGGTGTGCTAGAGGATAAAATGCACAAGGTATGTTTTCCAGGTGGTAAAATGAGTAGAGTGATTGAGGCATTGGATATGAGGCGGGAGCGAGCAAAAGAGTTAATAGTATTAATTGGTACAAATGATTTGAGAGAGAGAACAAAGAGCATGTCAAAATGAATATCAGGAGGCTGCTTGGAAAGATAAAAGAGAATAGTGTGACAGGAAGTGTAGTCAACGTGTTGCCTAAGTATGATTGTGGTGAAATGAGGCGGAGAGCAAGGATTATGAATGGTATTCTGGCTGAAATGTGTGAGGAGATGGGAGTACAGTTTGTTAATGTGGGGAATGAGTTTGAGGGATGAAGTAAGCTGTATGGGAGTGATGGACTGAATTTGAGTGGTTATGGTGTGAGTCACTTGGAGAGACTGCCCCCTCTCGGATCGAGAGGGGAGTGATGTGGAAGAGCAGGAGAGTAAGATAGGAGAGATTGAAGAAATGGATATGAATGGGGAAGTGAGTCGTATGAGTAAAGAAAATGAGAGAATGGGTGTGAAAGAGGAGCGGGGAAACGGGGAGGATCAGAGTGGACAGGGGTACACAGCGTGAGAAAGGTGGATGCTCCGAGAGGAGGTGAGAGCATGTGTAGGCAGGAAAGAAATGGTATGACCAGGGATCAAGAGGAAACAGATGGAATTGCAAAGGGTTCTAAAATGAAGAAGCAGAAAGGGAAATGGCCCCAGTCCAGCATGGAGAGATCACATTGAGTGAGTGGTATCAGTGGAACTAGCTGTAGATCCAGAAATGAGCTGTGGTGTTTGTATACCAATGCTAGAAGTATAAGAAACAAGGTGGATGAAATGGTTGCACTAATTACGTCTGTTCACCCAAAGATTGTCGGAATAAGTGAGACATGGTTAGATGAGGATGACATCCTGACAGGAATAGAGATGGAAAGTTATGATGTGGTTCGTGAGAATAGAAGGGGTAAAAGGGAGGGCAAGTGCTATTGATCATAGAGAAAGAGTTATATCCATACAAGGAAGGGATGCAAGAGGGAAATAGGGCCAGTGGTTTTGAGGCAGTATGGTGTGAGATAGAGGTGAATAGAATCAAATACTTGGTGGGATGTTGTTATAGACCTGGTAATGTGGATGGTGGTGATAGTGAAATGTATAGTCAAATAAGCCAAGCAAATAAGAAAAGGGTGATCATTATGGGTGATTTTAATTATGAAAATATAGACTGGAATGAAGAGATAGCAATTGGAATTAAAGAAAATGAGTTTTTTGAGTTTTTGAGGGATAACTACCTCAGACAGTATGTAACAGAGGACACACGAGGATTAAGGGTCTTGGATTTGGTCATCTCATCAGAGGATGTAATCATAAACGAGGTGTCAAATCATCCGCCAATTGGTGAAAGTGACCATGAGGTGGTTACTTGGGTGGTTGCCAGCAGTGCAATGACCCCTGTGAAAAAAGGGTATATGTGGAAGTACAAGAGGGGATGATTATGAAGAGCTCAGGAGACATCTTGCAGGTGTAGCATGGAATGAGGAGTTAGCTGGAAAAGAGATCAATGCAGCTTGGGGGATTTTCAAAAACTATCTAGTAGATGCAATGTCTAAATGTATTCCAAGGGTGAGAAGGTTAAATAAGGTGGGTGTGAGATGGATGAATAAAGAGATTAAGCATGTGATACAGAGAAAAAGGGCATTGTGGAGGCAGCATAAGAGAAGTGGAAATAACCAATTCCTGGAGGTCTGCAAAGATGTGGGTGACTTGGTTGGGGAGAGTAGCTAAAGAGAGGTATGAACAGCAGTTAGTTAATGATGCCAAAAAGAATCCTAGGGAGTTCTTTCGATATGTAGCCAGCAAAAGAAAGAATGATTATGGAAGGATGACATTGATTGGAGGAAATGGTATAAAGACAGCTGTTGCAGAATGTGTGCTGGAGATACTTAATGAGCAGTTCATAAAGATCTTTCAATCTTGTGAATCTGACTTCATGAAGAGATTGAGAGCAGTTGATGATGGGGAGGAGAGACTGACTGTAAGTGAGCAAGAGGTGTTTGGGGAGTTGAGTAAACTAGATATAAATAAGGCTGTGGGACTTGATAATATATCACCACATATTCTGAAGGAATGTGCCAGAGAGTTGACACCTGCCTTGACATATATTTTTAATACGAGTCTTGCAATTGGTCAAGTTCGTAAAGAGTGGAAGGAGTGCAAGATTGTGCCACTTCATAAAGGAGGTGATTGAACTCAAGCATCAAACTATAGGCCTATCTGTGTGTCAGGTGTTGTGGTTAAGTTGTTGGAGAAGCTTGTGAGAACTAGGATCCAGAGTTGGGTTGACAACAATGGTATAATCTTTGATGGACAGCATGGATTTGCTAAAGGGAGGTCATGTTTTAGTAATCTACTTACTTATTACAATAAAGTGACTGCTTCCTTGGACAGAGGAGAAGGAAACACAGTAATATACTTGGATTTTGCAAAAGCTTTTGATAGAGTATCTCATGATAAGTTGACAGTCAAACTAGAGCAGATGGGGTTGGATATTAGATTAGTGCATTGGATTGGAGACTGGCTGTCTGATAGTTATCAACAAGTTGTGTATGAGTGAGCGATATCCAGATATCTGTTTTAGGGCCATTACTATTTAACTTGTATATTAATGATATTGGCGAAGATTTGGATGGAGATATTCAGTTGTTTGCAGATGATGCAAAGTTGGGACAAACCATACAGAGTAGTGAAGATGTTGTGGCCTTGCAAGAAGACTTGAATAAATTGAGTGATTGGGCAAGCAAATGGGGATGTGAGTTCAATGTTCCAAATTGTAAGGTTTTAAAATTTGGAAAACAAAGATGGGATGCAGAATTTATACTTGGTGAGAATATATTGCTGGAGGTAGAGGAAATAAGAGATCTGAGTGTTATAGTGGATAAGGATCAAAAATTTAGGGGACAAATCGCTAAAATTGTGAAGACAACACAAAGACTTCTGGGAATGATGCGGAGGACACTGACGTGTAGAAGTAGGGAGATTCTTGTTCCATTGTATAAGTCTTTGATTAGGCCACACATGGACTATTGTGCTCAGATTTGGTCACCGGGTTTCCAGAAGGATGAAGAGACGTTGGAAAGGGTCCAAAGGCGACTGACTAAGGTAGTTTCTGACCTCTGGATTCTTGAGTATGAGGAAAGATCGAGAAGATGTAATTTGCAGAGTCTGGTGGAGAGAAGGAAGAGGGAAGATATGATAGAGACCTTCAAGTTGGTAAGGGGTTGTTATAAGATCAATGGTGGAGAAGTTCTACAGAGAATAGTGGGAGATCAGGGGAGAACAGAACCAGAGGTCATCCCTGGAAACTGTATAAAGAGGGTGTGAGTAGGGGAGTGAGAGGCAGGTTTTTTTCATGCAGAGTTGTGAATTATTGGAATGCCTTGCCTGAGAGTGTGGTGTCTGCAAGGAGTTTGAGTGTGTTTAAGACACGGTATGATGAGATGTATGTGTGATAAAAGGACCTCCCAGATGAGTCTTTGACTCCATGAGGTCTTCTTTAATAATAATAATAATAATAATAATAATAATAATAATAATAATATCACAAGAGTAGGTAAATTAGCTTAAAGGAATATTTGGATGTTGAAAAACACGCAAACAAGTAAAGATATTGAGATTATGATTCCATTTTATAAGGCTATGCAGTGATTTGGTCACATGGGTTTCTTTGGAATCAGGAGCTAGTAGCTAGCATCCAGAAAATAATAACCAAGGTCTATGGAATACTCCTAGGAGGATAGATTGAAGATGTATAGGTTGCAAAGTTTAGGTAATATGTGGAAGGGGGAATCAGAATATAATCTAAACTATGTGTTACTAAAGAGGCTCTATAAAATTGACACAAAAGAGATTTTTCAGTATATGACAAATCGACCAATAAAACACAAATAAAAAAAGTTTCTTTTCAAAACTTTTTCATAACACATGCCCAGGAGTAAGTGATATAAGCTAAGTGATCGTGGATCTAAAATGGAGGAATCTGGAACTTCAGGCCTGTAGCATCAAGAAGTTAAAGATCTCAATTATTTTGGAAAGAAATAAGATGAGGGCAATGGATGAGTAGTTTGACAGCAGACTTTTACCTTTCTTTCCAAAATATATACGTTTGCTTCCTTTTATGCTTATTCATAATACTGACAACACAGAAAAGTACACTATTTTGAATACATAAAAGGAATGACATCAGTGACAATTCTCATTAAAATGTTTAATATAATTTGAATGTATTTGTATATTTTTAATGTGAACTTTTACTTTCAATTTATATAGCTGATAGTAACTTGTGTTTACTTTCAATTTATGCAGCTAAAAAGAAAAATTACTATCAATTATTTATGCCAATGAAATTATTAACTTAAATCAGATAATTCCATTTTCTTTTCAGATATTCTAATATAAAAATTAAGCAAATCCAAAATTTTTGAAGTTTTAGTATAGAGCTAAACAGTAAAAGAAAAACTTACTTTTAATGTTCCACAGTAATCCTCTAAATGAGCTGGAACGCAGGATATTGAAGAAGAAAGAATTCGTTCAGCATTTCTAAGCCAACTCTGAAGGTAAACAAAATCCTTCTGAAAACGATGCCTTGCTCTTAACATTTCTCCAGAATGTAAATAATCTTTGATCTGTAATATAATGTATTGAATATATAAAGTATTTTGGAGATAAAATATTCCATCATGCATAAAACCAACAAACAGAAATACATCTAAATGAGGTCCAAATATTCATAACAGCAGGCCAAAATAACTAAACATTATTCAAATAATGCCAATCACACCTCTACTTAAACTCATTCACTGACAAAGCACCAATAACCACTTTTGGCAACTCCATTTCATTCATTTGTTACTCTGAAAGCAGATATTCTAGTCCTCACATCCTAATTAACCCACACACTTACTCTCAACCTTCAGAGATGACATATTCTTTTTCCTCCTCTTGTCATATATCAAACACTTTTTTCCTGCACCTATTCTATAAAGCACTTAAATTATATATTTCTCTCCTCTCTCTCTCTCTCTCTCTCCTTGTGTGTGTATATATATATATCTATCATCTTCTTTTTTACCCTCTTTTACCTTGCAACGTCGAGGGTTTATTAATCATCGGACCTCAAACCGTTCACAGGTTAAGGTGGTCAGCCCTACGCCCTGGTGTATCCTATGTTCTGTAGTGTTGAGTTCCCAAGGCCGGTTTGCTTGCTTTGCAGGATGAAAAACCACAGGTTAAACTGGGGAAAAACCCCACTGTCCATGCCCAAGACCGGCTAATTTGGCTAAGGCTGAGGAAGATCCTTCAGCTCCTCACGTCTCCGACGGGAATCTAACCTAGGACACTCCTTCCCCAGACACATGGTTGTGAAGCGCACTGCCACTAGGCTAACTGTGCAGACTCACTCTCTCTCTCTCTCTCTCATTTATGTTGATGACATCTTCATTATATGGAGTCACAGACACACATCCCTCATGGATTTTCTTCAACATCTTAACAACCAGCATCCTAATATAAAATTCACTGCCGAACTAGAACGAAACAACTGCCTTCCTTTCCTGGATGTAATTCTTACACAATGCTCTGATAGATTTAAAATCTCTATATACCGAAAACCAACTCATACTAACAGATATCTGCACTGTCAATCTCATCAGCTTTCCACCACAAAAGCTCGGAACTATTTCTATGTTAGGACACAGAGCACGATCTCTTTTAAATGAACCAGATGAACTCCAAAAAGAAATTGAACAACTTTCTCTTATCTTTAAACAAAATGGATATTCTTTAAAAACAATGAAGAAATTTCTTCTGGATCCTCCTATTCAGCGTACTATGGAAACTACTCATTTTATAGGTAGCATCTCAATACCTTACATTAGTTCAGTCTCCAATAAATTGGCTAAAGTCCTTTTTCACTACACTCCCTAAAGTCCATTCTCTTATAAGCCATCTGAAGCCTATTCATCATAACCTGAAATATTCAAGTGTTTACAAGTTATGGTGCGACTGTAATATTCCTTATTTTGAACAGACTAACAAATCTGTTGAACTGCATATTGAGGAGCATAAGAGAGACATCTCCTATAAAAGATCACATGCATCTGTACTATCCAGTCATGTTCTTTTCTCTAATAACCCTCATGATGATCTACAGAGTCACTCAGTTTGCTGGGATAAATCCAGAAACATTTTTCGCTGTAGTGATGAGTTTGAAAGGAAAATCGTGGAGTCTAGAGAAATCCTCCTTAATCCTGAACATTTGAACAGCAATTTGAGTTATAACATCCCTGATAGCCATACTGTAGTTGTTCAATACTGGCGCTCACGAGAACCTGCAAGCACGCATAAACAAACAATAGCACGTTAGATAGAATGACTTGAAAAATACAACATTTTTGTGTCAATTATGTATTGCATTTTTTGCCTGTAATTCTCAGTTTTTTTAACTTCAATTTTTTATTACTGTGTACTACCTTTAGTAGATACCTGAAGAAGGCTGAAACTAGTTGTATCATTATCATTAAAATTTAATATTTTATATCGGTTTAAAGTCATTTAAAATTTATTCTCTAAAATGTATCATTACAACCAAGTAGAAGATCAAGAATATATATTCTAATATCTATATGAGAATAGCTATATTAAAATCTCTCTCTCTCTCTCTCTCTATATATATATATATATAAATGTGTGCAAAAAAAATGTGTGCATATATAAATATATACAATCAGGTCTCTTTTTATGCATATCTTTTTTATGCGATGTATAACTTCAAAATTTATGTAGTGTTGTACATAATGAACAGCATGTTGCAGCACATTCTGGCATAACGTGAGTAACGTGTAAGCAGTGAGTGTCCGTGAAGTTTAATTTCGCATGTGAGTAAGTATTTGTCTTTTCATTATCATAAGTCTAAATTTTGCTAATTTTTATTTTAAAGATTTAATTTGACCCAATGCAAAAAAAAGCACCAAAAAAAAAGCAATTTCTTTGGAAATGAATGTTGCAATTTTAGATCGCTTAGCGAAAGGAGAGGGATCTACGGCTATTGGTAAACATTTCAATTTAGGCGAATCTACTATAAGAGCAATTAAAAAGAATGAAGTCGCAATAAGAAAATCTGTCATTTCTGCACAAAACTAAGTGCCAAATTACTCAAGGGATGCTATATTAGAAAAAAGGAATGAGCACTCATAATTTGGATTGAAGAATTAACTCAAGAACAATTCCTATAAGTGGTTATTTAATTAAACAAAAAGCTTCAGTTTTATGAACAGATGAAGCAATTGGAGCCATCTACTTCCACTTCCCAGGCCGATAAAGAATTTTTGGCTAGCAAAGGGTTTTTAAAAAGGAATGCACTTCATAGTGTGAAGATTACAGGCAAGGTTACAGCAGATGAAGAAGCAACCAAAAATTTTCCAAGAGAAGTTAGCCAAAATTATTGAAGATGGTGGATATTGTCCAAATCAAGTGTTTAACGCTGAAAAAAACATTATTGTTTTGGAAGAAAATGCCTAATCGAACTTGCATCGCAAAGTCATAGAAAAAAGCAAGCGGGTTTAAAGCAAGCAAAGATCAAGTAACGTTGTTACTTTGTAGCAATGCATCAGTGGATTGAATGTTGAAATCCCTCCTAGTAAATCGATCTCTAAGACCACATGATCTAAAAGGCAAAGATCTAAAACAGCTGCTGGTACATTGGATGGCTAATACAAAGGCCTGGGTAACAACTGCTGTATTTACTGAATGCTTCAATAATTGCTTTGTACCAGAAGCAGAAACATACAGTAGTATCTCGCTAATCCGAACTAATAAAAACCGCGCTAGTTCAGATTAGTGAAAAGTTCGGATTAGCGAATTTTCCCCCAAGAGGTAACAATAACTAGCGTTTAAGACAAAAATAATCAGATTCTAATGGTACATCAATTTAATTCTGTAAATAAATGAATTAAGTAATAGAAAAAATGCTACTGTACTGTAATATAAAACTTAAAAAAAAAATATAGTATGCAAGTTTATTTTTGTAAAATATTTAGTTTGTATTCACCTGTATTGTTGAGGATTCTGATTTAATAAAATTGCATAGTTCAGTACATAACTTAATTTGCGTAAAAAATACCACTTACTTGTACACAACACACACAAAAAAGTTTTTTTTAATTTCTTTTTAAAAAAGTCACTGATTTTCTTTTGCTTCTTGGAAGCTAAACTTTTTTCGAATGCTTCTTCTAGGAGCTGCATTAGCAATAAAATTTTGTGGAATGGCCTATCATTCTGATTAGCCCATTCTATACACATATTAAAACTGCCAACTGCTTATTCGTGTTTTGCTTTTTTTTTCTTCGAATTCTTTATCGTCATCATCATCTGCTAATTCATTCTGTAGCGTCATATTTATAATTTAAGCATCTGATTTGATTTCGAATTCACTTTCGGTTCTACCTGTAATCCATTCCGTAACATCTGTTTGTGAAATTTCAACATTCGGATTTATATTTTTAACCAAATTATGCCTGTTTTGAATATCCGCTTCTTGTGTATCACTATAGTTATCTTCGTAAATTCTAGAAGGCAACAGTTTTTTCCATGACACTCGACAGCGGTGATTCATGCCAACAAGACAGTACGTACTGTACAGTATAAAAATGCAAACCTGAACACACAATAAATTAAAATAGGCCTGCAGTGTAACCATACAATTGACAGTATGAAAAAAAATATACTGTACTGTAATAATAATAAAATAAATAATAATAGTTAAAATAATAATTATTAAATAAAAATAATAGCACACAAATTAATAATACATAATAAATAAAACTTTTTTTTCTTTCAAACCGCAGTTCGGATTACTGGAGGGTTCGAACTAAAGAGGTTCGGATTAGCGAAATACTACTGTATATGAAGCAAAAAGCTCTTGATTTTAAAGTTTTATTAACTGTTGACAATGCACCAAGTCATACACATTTAGAACATCCAAATGTGCAGGTAGTTTTTTTCCTTCCAATACAACAAGCATTATTCAGCCATTAGATCAAGGCATAATTGCTACTTTTAAAAAATATCACGTTAAGCACACTTTTCAATTTATATTGAATAATATAAATTGAAATATAAAGGGTTGGAAAAAATTTTCTATTATGGACTGCTTAAATCATGTTGCATTTGCTATCACTGAAATAAGATCACAAACTTTAAATGCCTGCTGGAAAGCAGCTTGACCTGAATGTGTTGCAAACAGTGCAACCATTCAAACATCTACACTATCAGTTGAAATCATCTTTGGTACATTAAATTAGTGGAGAAAGTTTTGATACATTTAGCCAGAACGATGTAGACGAATTGCTTGTGGATAATACCTTAAGTGATGACAATATTATTGGATATCGATTAACTTTAGATATTGTCGAAAATCCAGAAAACAATAGTGAAGCAGAAGAAAAACCTGTCCCCTCACTGCAAATATAATTCGATAAGGTCTTGAATGGTGCAATAAATTGGAAAATCATTTTCTTGTTAATGACACAAATTCCGAATGAGCGTGAGCTGAAGAACTGTATGTTTGTATATCGCAAGCTGTATAAAAAAATTAGTAAAATCATCATCACAAAGTTTAGTCACTGATTACATTGTCAGAAGAAAAAAATCAGCACAGAACAAGGGTGAAGCTAATTCTGTTTGTGAAGAGCCCATTTCCTTTACCATACAGATCTGATGCGCTGACTATCCCTTTTGGTGATGAAAGTGATTTCTCATCAGTTCGCAAACATTGCCGAATATTGTCTAATAGTGCAATAATTCTGATGAAAAAATGTAAAAAGAATTGTTATTTTTCAATAAAATTAAATGAATAAAGATTTAAAACAAACTTAGGCATTCTTATTTTCCTGAATTTTTATAAACTTTTTAATGCGATTTTAGGTTTATTTTAATTCATTGCTTCAGCTTTATGCGATTTTAGAAAATTATGGAATGTATCCCTAATTTTTCAACGTAAGTTAGATCTTTTTTGTGCGATTTTTTATGTAGTTTTCTGTGGAACGTATCTACCGCATAAAAAGAGACCCCACTGTGTGTATATATACAGGGTGTTCGGGATAAATTTGACAGTTTCGTAAGGAAAAAGAAAATCTTCTTTGTATCTATTAAAGTTAATGAATTGACAAAAAAACATTACAGGCAGAGTTAATTACAATACTATCAACAAGATTTACTCAAAATAACCACCATTAGCATCGATCACAGCTTCAATTCTGCTTCGGAACCTCGAACAAGCTGATGCTACAGTCTCCCTGGGAAGGGCCGCAAAAACTGTTTTAATTTTATCCATTAACTGGGCTTTTGTATTACTGGAAGTGCGATTGGTGTCTTTTTCAACTGCGCCCCATACAAAATAATCCATGGGGTTAAGGTCTGGGGAGTTTGGAGGCCAAACATTTGGACTGGTGAAGTCGTAGAAATTTTCAGACAACCATTTTTGACTTTTCCCAGAGGTGTGGCAAGGGGCCGAATCCTGCTGCCATACATACGGCCTACCATTGGCTACCCTTGTTATCCAGGGCTTGACTACAGTTAGCAACTCCACGAACAAAGCCCGAATTCCAATGCCAGGGTTCTTCAACACCTGTTCCTGCAGATTTGCGAGGAATTCTGCTGTACGAACGCAATCAGATCGTCTGCTAGGGATCTTTCTTCTTGCTACATCCTCGTAGTCACCATTGCAAGTCTCTAGTTCATGCCTGATTGTTTTTACTGTATTCAGGGAGCATTGGGCAGCAGTCGTAATATCCTTATTTTGATGGCGGGCACGAATCATCATGATACAAGTTATTCTCTTCCATGATTCAGGTGGGTTCCAGCTATCCATCCTTTCTGACATCTTGTATATGAATGAAGAAGGGTCCAAACTTTTAAATGAAGAGAAGTGTGTGTTAATACATGTAACTTACGGAAAAATATAATTAATTATAAATATGTCAAATTTATCCCGAACACCCTGTATATATATATATATATATATATATATATATGCACACATTTTTTTTAATCAAACAAATTTTGCAACCCGCAATCCTTAAATCATCCTTATAGGGAACATTCCACACATCTGTGTCCATCTTGGTCATTATTTACTTCTGGATCCTCTCAATCATTTCCTCATACTTAATGAATCCAAGTGACCAAATCTATGCACAGCAGTCTTTGGATGCACTCATATCAACATTTTATAAAATGGGAAAATAACTGCCTTATCTCTACTAGTCTTCAACATCTATGAGCTTTCTTGCCACTTTTGCAATTCTACCTTATCAATTTCTTCCAAAACAACAGTGATGTTAATGTCAAAAGCATATAACATTACAATTTGTTACATTTAAACTGGCACATTTGCACT
Organism: Typopeltis vanoorti; assembly: GCF_054136105.1. NCBI lineage: Eukaryota > Metazoa > Arthropoda > Arachnida > Uropygi > Thelyphonidae > Typopeltis > Typopeltis vanoorti. Next base: position 51,576,933 of record NC_143558.1, on the reverse strand, counting down.
TACTATCAGTTTAAACATATCATCTTGCAAGATCATTACATGACCCTTATTAATTATTATCCTCAGTTTAGCATAATCAGCAAACCAAATATTTGAACTCATATCATACCCAATATTATTAATGCAGAAAAACAGCAGCAGTAGCCTAAGGATAGTTAGCATTCACTAATCTTCTTGATTTTGCTCCATAATATACTATTCTTTGATATTTATTTATCTGTTTATCTATCAGCCACTTCGTTAACTGTGTTACCAGCTTTGTGTATATATATCCTCACATGTTCCAAGTATCCTGTCAAATAACTTTGCCAAAGCTAGCAATATCATGATATAGCATTTCCCTTTGATCCAAATGAACCATGCTGTTCATTTGAATGTCCTCCCCATCCCACAGAGTATCATTTATTGATAAACTCCATTCCTGAATTCCCTCTATTCAACTTTTCTAATCCATCACTCCTGAGATACAGACTAGTCTATAATTGCCACATTTAATTTGTAGCCTGCTTTATGTAATGGAACTCTCTTGCTTTCTTTTTGCTTCAGTGGCACCCCTGGCCAGTCTGGAATACTGCCAGTTCTCACACATTTCCTCACAACACATGGGTAGATATCCCATCTAATCCCAGTGCTGTATACCTATTGAGCCTTTGTAATATTTGAACACCTTCAGCTCGTCTACTGCATTCTCACTTTCACACAGAGAAATTTCTCTGAAACTCTTGTAGCTGAATAATATAAGCACATAAACAAAAGAAAGATATTTAATTAGCCAAATATTTCGGTCTGAAAATTGCAGACCATCTTCAGTGGAACTACAAGAACAGTTTTAAAAAATACAAGGTGGAATACTAACAATAGATCATTTAAAAATAGAACAAGCCGCGTGAAGTTATATCACTAAGTATTAAAGGGAATATTATTAAACAGAGACATGATTAAAATAAAGATATTAATTAATAATATTAAAAACATAAAATTAATATGAATTAACGAGTTATCCTGATTAGACTTTCCCAGATTTTTGATACAGATATACAGTCATTCCGATTCAGGTTAGGATGATAGAGTAATGCCTCTATGCTTTCTTTGAATAAACGTTCAAATTTATAGTAGGATCTATGTAAGAGGCAAGTTTTTGACCAAAGGATGTTGTGGTTAGTTTCAATCCCGTGCTGAGCCAATCCAGATTTTTCAGGTTTGTTGTGAAGAATGGAGGATTGATGTTCTTGGATTCTTTTTTCAAGAGAGCATCCAGTTTGTCCAAAATAGGAGAGATCAGTTGCAGAGAATTTGATAAACTCCAGGAAGAGACAGTCGAGCATTTGTCTTTAGGAGAAGGAAAATGGGAAGATAATTTGTTAATAGGTGAATACGTAGCTGTTAACTCATATTTCTTCAGAATTCTTGAGATAGGTTCTGAAATCCCGGAGATGTATGGAACTGGAACTCGATGTATTGAATCTTTGTTGTTTAGTGGGTGGTAGATTATAAGAATCGAGAAGATGTTGTGTACTCTTTTCAGAAAAGCCATTAAGTTTCATGTATTGTTGGATAGTAGAAAGTTCTTTCTGTAGAAAATTAGAAGTAGAACAATTAGTTTTGACTCTTCTGATTAGACATTTTATGATTCCTGTTTTTTGACAAGGATGATGGGATGATTCTTTAAGAATATACCGACCTGTGAACGTTGGTTTCCTGTAAACTGTAGTTGTAAGAGTATTTGAAGGTGACCAGATGAGGAGAACATCTAAAAATGATAACTGGTTGTTTTTTTCATTTCCATAGTAAATTTTATATGATGATGTAAGGAATTGATACTGTTTAAAAAAGAAGGTAAGGAGTCTTTGTTGTGAGGCCATATAGTAAAGATGTCATTTATATATCTTATCCAAAAGGATGGTTGAGGGAAAATAGATGAGGAGAGGACTTTTTCTAAATGTTCCAAATAAAAGTTGGCTAAAGCAGGAGAGAGAGAGGACTTCCCATGGCCATTCCTTCTACTTGGCTGTAAAATTTGTTTTGACATAAGAAATATCCAGAGTGTATTACGAAATCGAATAGTTTTATAATGTCTTCTGGAAAGATGTCAGCCAATAATTTTAAGGTCTCTTTGAGAGGTACATTTGTATATAAAGATTCTATATCAAAGCTTGCCATAAGATCTGTAGGTTGCAATGAGATATTTTTCAATTTTTCTAAGAAATCTGAGGAGTTTTTAAGAAAGGAACTAGAGTTGCCTATCTGAGATTTCAATAATTTAGATAGATATTTGGTTATACAGTAAGTAGGAGAATCAATACAATCTACTATTGGATGAAGAGGAAAGTCAATCTTTATGTATTTTAGGAAGACCATAAAATCTAGGAGGTCTTACAAAATGAGTTTTAAGTCTTTCAATTGTGTCTCTATCTAAACTGATGACTTCATCTAGGAGAGAATTTAATTTCTTTAGTTGTCTGTTGGTTGGATCATAATCAATTTCTTGATATGTGGAGCGATCTTGAAGTAAAAGAGAAAGTTTTCTTCTGTAATTTGCAGAGTCCATAACTACTGTTGCTTTCTCCTTGTCAGCTTTGGTGATAATGAGGTGATTGTTTTTTTCTCAAGGACTGTAAAGATTTCATTTCAGAAAGAGATGTTGGAAGGAGGAAGTTTGGCCTTAAGTAGAGAAGAAGCGACTTCTAGGCAAAGAGCATTAACTTTATCACTAGTTAGATGATTGAGATTCCATTCAAACTTAACTAGGAAATCTAGATATGGTATCTTATTAGGAACAATAGAAAAATCATGTCTCCTTTTGACAGGATGAGGGTTTCGCTATCAGTTAGAGGACGTCCGGATATATTGACAATCCAATTATCTCGAGGTTTGAAGGGCTTGAATTGTTTAGAAGAAAGAGCTTCATATTTGCAGTTTAGCTGTTGACTTAGTTTATTATATGCTCGTTGAGTAGAACGTTTAGCCACATTTAGAACTATGTGTGAAAGATGCGGATCCAAGTTTGTGGAAATATAGGTGTGAAGATAAGAAATATGATTACTGTTAATAGCAAGATCATGTTTAGCAGCTTTAAGTTGGTTGAGGATTAAAGATAAGCTGGTGTTCTGGTAAATATTATGAGCTCCAGGAGATTTTATAGTTTCTTTAATCATAGCAAAATTGGGAATAATCTTGTTGTCGCGGCATTTTTTTAAAAAATTGATCTTAGCTAATAACCTACCTTGTATAACTGAAAGTTTTCCTAATTTACCACTTATTTTGGTGGCATTTTCCCCATAAAGGATTAAAATTTGACATTTTAAGGCTACTTGTGACATAAAGATTGAATAATATAAGCACGTAAACACAAGAAAGATATTTAATTAGCCAAATATTTCGGTCTAAAAATTGCAGACCATCTTCAGTGGAACTACAAGAACAGTTTTAAAAAATACAAGGTGGAATACTAACAATAGATCATTTAAAAATAGAACAAGCCACGTGAAGTTATATCACTAAGTATTAAAGGGAATATTATTAAGCAGAGACATGATTGAAATAAAGATATTAATTAATAATATTAAATAACATAAAATTAATATGAATTAATGAGTTATCCTGATTACTTTCCCAGATTTTTGATACAGATATACAGTCATTCCAATTCAGGTTAGGACGATGGAGTAATGCCTCTATGCTTTCTTTGAATGTTCAAATTTATAGCAGGATCTATGTAAGAGGCAAGTTTTTGACCAAAGGATGTTGTGGTTAGTTTCAATCCCGTGCTGAGCCAATCCAGATTTTTCAGGTTTGTTGTGAAGAATGGAGGATTGGTGTTCTTGGATTCTTTTTTCAAGAGAGCGTCCAGTTTGTCCAAAATAGGAGAGATCACAGTTGCAGAGAATTTGATAAACACCAGGAAGAGACATAGTTTTGAGCGTTTGGCTTTAGGAGAAGGAAAATGGGAAGATAATTTGTTAATAGGTGAATACGTAGCTGTTAACTCATATTTCTTCAGAAATCTTGGGATAGGTTCTGAAATCCCGGAGATGTATGGAATTGGAACTCGACGTATTGAATCTTTGTTGTTTAGTGGTGGATTATAAGAATCGAGAAGATGTTGTGTACTCTTTTCAGAAAAGCCATCACGTTTCATACTCTTGTAGTTTCTATATTCGGCTATGAAATAATGTTGGATTCAATATCCACTTAATTTGAATAAGTTTGCATCGCCGAATGAAGCCTTTTTGCTCTCTTTTTCAGTAATTTTTGATGCCTTTTGTAATGTGACACCTTTTTTAGCAACTTGTATCATAAGCAACTTGTATCACTTCATCCCGAGTATTCTTGGTCTAGCTCCCACTGACGAGACCTCAAAAAAGGTCGAAATTGGTCTGGGTAATGACCTCCCACCCATAATGTATAATGTCATACATCTCCTAGGAGATGTGTTTTACATTATGGGAAAATAATAATGACAGTGATCAGAACTTGCTCCACCTTTACTACGAGTTGCCCATCATGAAAGGTTGGCATATGCTTGTATCCGCCGAAACTTTTATAGTCTCTATATTCGGCATGAAACTCTTGTAGTTTCTCTAAAACTCTTGTAGTTTCTATATTCGGCTATGAAATAATGTTGGATTCAATATCAACTTAATTTCAATAATTTTGCATTGCAAACGTGAAGCCTTTTGACTCTCTTTTTTCAATAAGAATTTTACTTTAAAAACACAAAAATAATCCTAACTTTAAAAATGGTATACCAATACTTAACAATGTGTAAGAAATACGAATTATGTATCAGAGCAGATAAGTGTCTTTTAAAATCATTCAATTAATTTTTAACTTATTAAGAGTATAACAAACTAGTAATTTGTATCCTATTATTTAGAAAGCTTCAATATATAAATTTTGACTAATGAAGATAATTTAAGTCATCACAGGTTTAAAATTATGTACTCATTAAATCCAAAGTAAGTTGAACCAAGCAAAGTACAGCATGTCTTTCAAAAGTATTACAAACAACAAAACAGAAATATAACAACATTTTTATGTTTATTACCAAGATGATGTTTTTTTTTTGTTTAAACTAACACTAATGAATCACAAAAGCCAAAACTCCAAATTTTTGTAGTCAACAAAGCAAATGATTCTGCTTACTACTTTATACACAAATCTGATTGAGTGTCAAAAATGGAACCTTCACACATCAGAAAAAAGTGCGGTATTGTTTTTCACTACTTAACTGAAATTTCCAGTGACACACGAACAGGGGCAGCTCATGCGTAGGCACTGCAGAACTGTAGCACCCCCAATTTTTCTCAATATATAAATATATTAATTTATTTATATTTATTTGTAATATTTAATTTTATATCAATAATCCTATACAATTCTCTTATTTTGTATAAAAAATAATAAAAATTCATCTTGTAGCACTTAGGAGGGCGAAGGATGCTAGCAGCACTATGTTTACCACAGTGTCATATTGCTAGTATTTGCTACTCACACAAGCATGTGCACATCATAGTGAGATGGGAGCTATTAGCATAATGTGGCACTGTCCATCACGCAGTTCCACTGTTTTTTATATGCACTTTGTGCCAGTAGCAGAGTGTTGGTAGTGCTTAACGTGTTTAATCCGTCTCTTTAAATATTTGGACATTACAATTAAAGACATAACATTTGTTATAGTTTTTATTTTAGAACATTATTGGGGTTATGATAATGGATTTTATTTTTAAGTAATCTTGAATTATACCGAATATAATTTTATCAGTAATAAATAATATTTTTTCATGAAACAAAACAAGAAGAATATATTTTATTTTAAAGTAATTTTGAATTATATCAAACTGTATAATTTTATCGATAATAAACAATATTTTTTCATGTTTAATTTTTTTAAAAATTTTTACCATAATTTTGATATTTTATCCAAACACGTATACACTGAACTTACAGTGTGTATGTCATCATCATGCATATCAAGGTTTTAGGCCTAGCGTGGCCTGTTCTGGCCTTAAAAGTCATCATTGAATCTTTCAAGAGGACGTCCTGGTTTCCTAATGGCTTGTACTTTAAGGCTTGTTTTGGTAATCTTTCTATTTTCATTCTTTGAACGTATAGTGTGTATGCATATTTCGAAAGTTGCAGCACCCCCACAATTTCAAGCCACGAGCTGCCCCTGCACATGAATCATACAGAATAATTGCAGATAAACATGGAAACATGACATAAGCAGCTATTCAAGACTAATTCTGTGCTGAAGAAGAAAAGAAAGGAAACAGTAATCATGCAGAATGATTCAAAGAGATAAAGAGCAATTTTCAACACGGTTCCAAAAATCCCTTTGCTGGGTAGGTGAAAACTAGATATGAGAAGCAACCCAAAATTTTGAAGAATTTGAATAGTGCACACAAACCTGTTGTAGTACAACCTACCACCACTATAAAGGGTGAGCAGTAGTACCCTTTGTGAATCAGTATGCCAACAGCCAGCAAGCTGAGAGATTGGATTCTTTGGTTACATGCAGATTTTAAGGAGCAAAATAAATTAAATAAAGAAAAATAAGATAAAGAAATCCACCAAATGACGAAGAATTTGGTGATAAAGCTATGCGCTAAAGCAAAACATTTTTTTTGTGGTATGAATGCTTAAGGATGAATGGATGAATGTCTGTTGATGACAATGAGCATTCTGGACAACTGTTAACAAGCACAATACTAGAAAACATCACAAAAGTGCCCAAGGCTATTCTTGCAGATTGTAAGCGAACTATCCATCATATTTATGAGATTGTAGGACTATCATACAGGACTGTTCAATGCGTTTTGTTGAATGCTTTCAACATGAGATGCACTGCTGCAAAATTCCGCCCACAAGTACCTTGTTATTCAACAGTTCCTGACTTCTAGAAACATGACAGTCATTTCTCCTCCCCATTTGCCGGATCTTTCCCCCTACAACTTTTTCTTGTTCCCTAATATGAAATTCCAGCTGAAAGGGCATCATTTTGACATGCTTCAGAGGGATCCAGGCAGAATTGCCAGTCACACTTGAACACTTCCAAGGATAACTGGAATCATGTAAAAGATGATGAGATGGCTGTATACATTCCCAAGTGGAAACTAGGAGTTAGGGTAATTTTAAAAAATATATATTTATGAGATGTACATGCATAGATAAAGTGAAAGCCATTAAATTTCAGTTTAGGACATTAGTTCCTTTCAGTTACAATCTCAATTGTTTCCATAACAATCTAACTAACTGCAATATACATTGTTGAACATTGTTGATGTTGAAAGTTTGCAGGAGGATTTAAATAAGCTGGTAAAATGGGCAAAAGAAAATGGATGTCAGTTCAATGTGGAAAAGTGTAAAGTCTTGCATTTTGGGATTAAAAGATTACCAGCTGTGTACTACATCGATGGAAAGGTACTCCAAGAGATTGATGAGGCTAGGGACTTAGGGGTATTGGTAGATAAGGAGATGAAGTTCAGAGGACACATTGCTAAGGTGTCCAAGATTGCACATAGGATTACTTGGTTGTTGAGGAACACACTGACATCCAGAGATAAAGAGGTTATTATTCCCCTTTATAAAGCATTGATACTTCCACATTTGGATTACTGTGCTCAGGTCTGGTCACCTGGATTCCTTGGAGATGAGGAGGCTGTGGAGAGGGTTCAGAGAAGAGTGACCAAGTTGGTGAGTGATATAAAAAATGCTCCCTACATTGATAGATTGAGAGCTTGTGGATTGCAGAGATTGGTTGATAGGCGAAGAAGAGGGGATATGATAGAAACATTCAAATTACTAAAAGGTTTTTATAGGATTGATGCAGGGGAAATGTTTCAGCTGTGTGATAGTGATGGAAGAACAAGAGGTCATCTCTGGAAATTAAAGAAGAGTGTGGTTAACAAAGGTGTCAGAACAAGGTTTTTTGCCTGGAGGGTGGTGAATGAGTGGAATTCATTGCCTGACTTTGTTGTGAGCTCTTCATCTGTAAATGAATTCAAGAAGAGATATGACAGATATTGTTTTGCTAGCTTGGGTCTCCCGCGATGAGTCTACTGACTCCATGGAGATACCCGTAATAATAATAATAATAATAATATGTTTTACCACAGTTACAATTTGTGCTCTGAAGATACTGTTAAGCTCTATAAATAAATAATTTATTTTCTTCTGGTGCTATCTATACTGTGAAGCACTATTATGAATAACTACTAGCCTAAGCCTACCCATATGGACTGAAAAAGTCTACTACATGGACTTCAAGTCACTAGATTGAGTAATTATAGATTTCTTTTTTTCTTTTAAGTGGAGAATACACAGAGGATTTTATATAAAACAAAGCTAAAAGGTGTAACTGAGTTGCAATGGCAAATAATTGATGCTTGCAATTCTCTCTCAGCAGATATAGTACAAAAAAATTCAGAGATCAGATATTGTTTTGATATTTGACAGGTCACACGAGATGCACATGCATGGATATAGTGAAAGTGATTAAATTTTAGTAAATTTTGAGATATATAAGTGAAAACTCTGACTATCCCTGATAGTTTACAAAATATACGATTTTGTTTTTGGTAATTAAACTAGATATGCTTGTTATCACAATGCAAAGTTTCCACAGAAAAGTGGTGGTATTTTAAATACAAATATTTTTCAAAATGAACTGTTACTATCTTAAGAGTTTATTTTTCACTAGGTTAGACTATAATAAATTTAGTTTAATTCTTTATCCCAGTGAGAGCAAACAAAGTTTGTGCCTGAAAATATCTTCAGGACTGAATATAGTGTTGTCCTATCTTACCTGGGTAAGTAGTAACAAAACTCTGGGTCTGGCTCCCACTGAAGAGTCCTCAATAAAGGTCGAAACTAGTCTGGGTAGTGGCCAATCCCTTAATGCATAACAGTATACATATCTGCAAGATGTGTTTTGCATTCTGGGAGATACTGGGATAGGAGTGTTGGTAGCTTGCTTCAATTTTGCTAGAAGTTGCCTGGTGTTGTGCTGGTTATCTTACCCAGGTAAGATAGGACAACACTATATTCAGTTCTGAAGATATTTTCAAGCACAAACTTTGTTTGCTCTCACTGAGATAAAGGATTAAACTAAATTTATTATTGTTAATATCTTACTTACCTAAGGTAGTTTTTCCATCTACACAATGAAAGTGGGAATATGCAACAACACGTTCAGCGTATTTTATATTAAGCCAAATTCAAGTCAATGATTCATATCTAATGAAAATTTGGCAAATATATTAGGCTAATCTATTGATGATAAAGGTCTCAAGAAGTGATCATATCAATGTGTTCCAGGTCACCCTGTTGTCACAACAAAAAAGTCATTTCACCTCAAGAGTTAAAAAAACAAAATTAGAGATGCAGTAGCTGCAGTTATGCTTGTGATGTTGGAACCCATACGAAAAAAGCTGAACTAAAAGCTAAATGTATGTCAAGCTATACATGGAGCTCACTCGTGGAACTTGCTACCGCTGTAGCATACATTTTCAATAAATATTTAAACTTTAGATGCCAGCATTCGTTTGTAAAAACCACATATAAATAAATTAAAAATAATATCAATAAATAAGAATATAATCCATTGATTAAAAAGCTCACCTTTGGGAAAAGGGCATCCCAACGTTGGTTGATATTTTTAAGTTGTGTTTTAATTTCTTTTGAGACATCATCTCTGCTAATTGCACTAAGAAACTCTCCAGAGTCTGTTACTTTAGCTTTTTTTTCTTGCCATACGGGTAGATCATGAAAAAATTCCTTAAAATATAAATACCATTTTAATACTATGCATAAATCATATGCATTTAATTCATGTTCATATGTACTTAAACATGTATACCTTATAAGTCAGCATAAAAGAAAATACTTGAAGTAAAATAAAAATTGCAGAAACATGGGATCATCTTATACTTCAGGTATCAAATCTGAACCTTTGAATTTAGCAATGGAAAACAATATCATCTAGTTCATTCAGTAATGTGCATGTAGGATGTTATGTTAAAGATGGATGTAGTGTTCAAACAAGTTTCTGCTATTACATTATGTTAATTAGAATATCAGCTGCACAAACATCCGCATGGATAAAATATATCAAAATATTACCTTCATATCGAATTAACATGTATATATGTTAAGGACAGTATGGAGGTTAATATACTGATATATTAGTATATTTTGTATATAATATATTTGTATTTGATAAATATATTCACTAGGGTAAGCATGTATTTTTCATTTAAATCCTAATGAAACCTTATGTATGATGATGATCACATGAATTAAAATATACAAAACTGAAGACTGGTATAAACATATCAAACAACTTTACAAATCATCTCACATACCAGGAGATATCATTCATAAATTACAGTATAAAAAAATATGTTCTGGGGAGCGCTTTCGCTTGGTTGAACAGCAGGAAAGAGTGATGACAAGTGGCGATCCCTGGAACTTACAAAAGTAAACTGTCAGCAAGAGATAAGGAGTGGTTTCTTTGCATGATGGGTGGTTGACATGGAATGATTTGCCTGATAATGTGGTGAGAGCGAGATGATCAATGAGTTTAAGGAGTGGTATGATAGACATTGTGATTCCGAGGGACTTCCCACGATGAGTCTTGATAGACTTTGTGTTCTTAGGAAGGACCTCCAGCGATGAATAAATAATAAAAAGCTGTTCAGAAGGCAAATTTTAAACTTTGTGGCCATCTTATAGCAAAGTATAGATTGGATGTTGTTATATTATTATTTATTATTATCACCCCAAGACCTCATGGAGTCAAAGACTCATCTGGGAGATCCTTTTATCACACACATAGCTCATCACACCTGCCTTGAACACATTCAAACTCCTTGAAGACACCACACTCTCAGGCAAGGCATTCCAATCATTTACAACTTGGCATGAAAAAAACCTTCCCCTCACTCCCACCCTCTTTATACAGTTTCCAGGGATGACCTCTGGTTCTTCCCCGATCTCCCACTATTTTCTGTAGAACCTCTCCAGCATTGATCCTATAACAACCCTTTACCAACTTGTAGGTCTCTATCTTATCTCCTCTCTTCCTCCTGTCCACCAGACATTGCAAGATGCATCTTTTCAATCTTTCCTCATACTCGACATTCAGGCGGTCAGAAACTACATTAGTCAATCGCCTTTGAACCCATTCCAACAACTCTTCATCACTTCTGAAAACAAGGTGACCAAACCTGGGCACAACAGTCCATGTGTAGCATAATCAAAGCCTTATACAATGGAACAAGAATCTCCCTAATTCTGCACATCAGTGTCCTCTGCATTATTCCCAGAAGCCTTTGTGTTGTCTTCATAATTTTGGCTATGTGTCCACTAAATTTCAGATCCTTATCCACTATCACCCCCAGATCTCTTATTTCTTCCAACCTCCAACAATATATCCTCACCAAGCATAAATTTTGCATCCCATCTTTGTTTTCCAAATTTTAAAACCTTACATTTTGCAACATTGAACTCACATCTCCATTTCTGTGCCAAATCACTCAATTTATTCAAGTCTTATTGTAAGGCCACAACATCTTCACTACTCTTCATGCTTCATCCCAACATTGCATCATCTGTAAACAATTGAATATCTCCATCCAAATCTTCACCAATATCATTAATATACAAGTTAAACAGTAACGGCCCCAAAACAGATCCTTGAGGCACTCCACTAGTGACTTTCAGCCTGGATATCGCTCACTCATACACAACTTGTTGATAACTATCAGACAGCCAGTATCCAATCCAATGCACCAATCTAATATACAACCCCATCTGCTCAAGTTTGACTATCAATTTATCATGAGTTACTCTATCAAAAGCCATTGCGAAATCCAAGTATATTACTGTGTATCTTTTCCTGTCCAAGGAAGCAGTCACTTTATTGTAATATGTAAGTAGATTACTAAAACATGACCTACCTTTAGCAAATCCATGCTGTCCATCAAAGATAATACCATTGTTTTCAGCCCAACTCTGTATCCTAATTCTCACAAGCTTATCCAACAACTTAACCACAACACCTGACACACACATAGGCCTATAGTTTGATGCTTGAGTTCGATTACCTCCTTTATGAAGCATCACAAACTTTCCCTCCTTCCACTCCTTAGGTACTTGACCGAATGCAAGACTCATATTAAAATAATATGTCAAGACAAGTGTCACTCCCTGGCACATTCCTTCAGAATATGTGGTGATATATTATCAAGTCCCACAGCCTTATTAACATCTAGTTTACTCAACTCCCCACACACCTCTTGCTCACTTACAGTCAGTCTCCCATCCCCATCTACTGCTCTCAGTCTCTCCATGAAGTCACATTCACAAGATTGAAAGACCTTTATGAATTGCTCATTAAGTATCTCCATCACACATTCTGCAACAGCTGTCTCCATACCATTTTCTCATATCAATGTCATCCTTCCATAATCATTCTTTCTTTTGCTGGCTACATATCAAAAGAACTCCTTAGGATTCTTTTTGGCTTCATCAGCTAACTGCTGTTCCCACCTCTCTTTAGTTACCCCTCACCAACCAAGTTACCCTCCTTTCCTGGTCTTTGTAGACCTCGTGGAATTGGTTATTTCTACTTCTCTTATGCTGTCTCTATAATGCCATTTTCTCTGTATCGCATGCATAATCTCTTTATTCATCAATTTCACACCTACCTTTATTTAACCTTCTCAACCTTGGAATACATTTAGACATTGCATCTACTAGATAGTTTTTGAAAATCCCCCAAGCTGCATTGATGTCTTTTCCAGCTAACTCCTCATTCCATGCTACACCCGCAAGTTGTCTCCGGAGCTCTTCATAATCCCCCCCCCCTTGTACTTCCACATATACTCTTTTCTCACATAGGTCCTCACACTGCTGGCAACCACCCAGGTAATCACCTCATGGTCACTCTCACCAATTGGTGGATGATTTGACACCTCATTTATAATTACATCCTCTGATAAGATTAACAAATCCAAGCAACTCAATCCTCGTGTGCTCTCCGTTACATACTGTCTGGGGTAGTTATTCCTGAAAAACTCAAGAAACTCATTTTCTTTACTTCCAGTTGCTATCTCATCATTCCAGTCTATATTGTCATAATTAAAATCGCCCATAATGATCACACTTTTTTTATTTGCTTCAGTAATTTGATTATACATTTCATTATCACCATCTTCCACATTACCTGGTCTATAACAATATCCAATCAAGTATTTGATTCCATTCACCTCTATCTCACACCATACGGCCTCAAAACCACTGTCACTATTTCTCTCCTGCATCTCTAACCTGTATGGACATAACTCTTTCTCTATCATCAATAGCCCTCCTCCTCCCTTTTTACCCCTTCTATCCTCACGAAATATATCATACCCTTCCATCTCTATTCCTGTCAGGATGTCGTCCTCTTCTGACCATGTCTCACTTATTCTGACAATCTTTGGGTGAACAGACACAATTAGTGCAGCCATTTCATCTGCCTTGTTTCTTATTAATTTTAGCATTTGTATACAAACACAACAGTTCATTTCTGGAACTATAGCTAGTTCCACTGATACCACTCACTCGATGTGATCTCTCCATGTTCAACTGGGGCCATTTCCCTTTCTGCTTCTTCATTTTAGAACCCCCTTCAATTCCAACCGTTTCCCCCTGATTCCTGGTCATCCCATTCCTTTCCTGTCTACACATGCTCTCACCTCCTCTTGGAGCATCCACCTTTCTGACACTGTGTACCCCTGTCCACCCTGAGTCTCCCCGTTTCATTCCTCCTCTTGCACACCCATTCTCTCATTTTCTATACTCATACCACTCACTTCCTCATTCATAACCACCTCTTCAATCTCTCCTGCTCTTTGACATCACTTCCTTGATCTGATTTATTCTCTCTCACTGTACTCACTTCTCTACAATCCAGCAGCAGTCTCTCCAAGCGACTCACACCATAACGACTCAAATGCAGTCCATCGCTCCCATACAGTTCACTTCTTCCTTCAAACTCATTCCACATATTAACAAACTGTACTCCCACCTCTTCACACATTTCAGCCAGCATATCATACATAATTCTTGCCCTCTGCCTCATCTCACCACAGTCGCAGCATCCTGACATCAGTTCTGACTTGCTCTTTGTCCTCTGTCAAATCATTCGTGCCAATTAAAACTATCAAATTCTTTGCTCGCTCACTCCTCATATCCAATGCCTATATCACTCTACTCATTTTACTGCCTGGAAAACATACCTTGTTTATCCCATCATCCAGCACACCTTTAATAATGGAGTCGCCATATAACGCCACTCACTCATCTTTCGTTAACTCTTTCACGTCATCATCATCATTAGTTTTAATAGTTTTTACCTGAATTTTGTTAATTTCAATCCGCATCCATTTCATCTCTTTCCTCATCCAATTCAACTTCCTAATCTCGCATCACATTCTCTATCATTCATTCTTTTTAATTTTCTAATGCTCAACATCCTCTTCTCACTTTCACTGTCATTCATCCTTCTGTGCTTCCGTATTTTCAGTCCAACATACGTCCGACTTTAGCTATCATTCATTCTTTCAATTTTTTCACTTTCGATTCCTGTATCACGGCATTTTCAATTTCATTTGTTCTCTTAATTTTGTTTCTTTCCACCACTCTAACCTCACTTTCGTCCTTATTAACATCCTTACAGTTTTTAAATCACTCGTTTGTTTTTCTACTGATTTTTTAACATTCTTTCGCATCTCTTTCACACCATCCTTCTGTTTCGATCGTGCACTCATTAACCCATGACATTCTCACTTCTGTCATCAATTTCATATTTGCATTCATCAATTCCTAGTTCAGGTCACATTTTGCACACATCCTCATTCCATCCACAAATCATTTATGTAATCAAAAGAATACACTTAACGAAACAACCGAAGTCTAAGTTAAAGTCATGGAATGACAAAGCCACTTCCATATTTAATCTGCCAGTTACCACTCTAAAGTCTAATAATAACAACGAATTCGTAATTAAGTTTAAGCAAAACAAAATCCCCCATACTAATAATAATGGTAGCGCACAACTTTTATAGCAGCTCTTACTCAAACAAACTCATATATACTTATTGTTGAAAATTTAGGTCTCTGATTGAGGATTGAGGTCTCTTCAGTGGGCCTGGCTCCCACTGAAGAGACCTCAATAAAGGTCGAAACTAGTCTGGGTAGATGGCCAATCCCTTTAATGCATAACAGTATACATATCCACATAGGAAATGTGTTTTGCATTATGGGAGATACTGGGTTAGAAGTGCCTGGTAGCTTGCTCCACCTTTGCCACGAGTTGCCTTGGTGTTGCACTACTTACTGGATAAGATAGTACAACACTATATTTAGTCCTGAAGATATTTTCAGGCGCAAACTTTGTTTGCTCTCACTGGGATAAAGGATTAAACTAAATCTATTATTATCATATATACTTAATTATTCCAAGAATACTTATCTCAATCGGGAGCTCTTCTTACACACATCCGCCATGCTTGGCTCACGAGCACCCTCTTATAGACCAGGATATGTGGATGGTAGTGACAATGAAATGTATAATCAAATTTGCCAAACAAATAAGAAAACAGTGATCATTATGGGCGATTTTAATTATGGCAATATAGACTGGAATGATGAGATAGCAACTGGAAGTAAAGAAAATGAGTTTCTTGAGTTTTTGAGGGATAACTACCTCAGACAGTATGTAACAGAGGGCACACGAGGATTGAAGGTCTTGGATTTGGTCATCTCATCAGAGAATGTAATTATAAATGAGGTGTCAAATCATCCATGAATTGGTGAGAGTGACCATGGGGTGATTATCTAGGTGGTTGCCAGCAGTGTAAGGACCTCTATAAGAAAAGGGTATATGTGGAACAAGGGGGGGGGGGTGATTATGAAGAGCTCAGGAGACAGCTTGCAGGTGTAGCATGGAATGAGGAGTTAGCTGGAAAAGAGATCAATGCAGCCTGGGGGATTTTCAAAAACTATTTAGTAGATGCAATGTCTAAATGTATTCCAAGCATGAGAAGGTTAAATAAGGTAGGTGTGAAATTGATGAATAAAGAGATTAAGCATGCGATACAGAGAAAAAGGGCATTATGGAAGCAGTATAAAAGAAGTGGAAATAACCAATTCCATGAGGTCTACAAAGACCAGGAAAGGAGGGTAACTTGGTTGGTGAGGGTAGCTAAAGAGAGGTATGAACAGCAGTTAGCTAATGAAGCCAAAAAGAATCCTAAGGAGTTCTTTCGATATGTAGCCTGCAAAAGAAATAATGATTATGGAAGGATGACATTGATTAAAGAAAATGGCATAAAAACAGCTGTTGCAGAAGGCAACAGCTGTCTTGGATCAATTGAGAGCAGATGATGATGATGGGAAGAGAGACTGACTGTAAGTGAGCAAGAGGTGTATGGGGAGTTGAGAAAACTAGATGTAAATAAAGCTCTGGGACTTGATAATATATCACCACGTAATCTGAAGGAATGTGCCAGGTGGTTGATGCCGGCCTTGACATATTTTTTTACTATGAGTGTCTTGCTCTGTGTCAAGTTCCTAAGGAAGGAGGGCAAGATTGTGCCACTTCATAAAGGAGGTGATAGAACTCAAGCATCAAACTATAGGTCTATCTGTGTGTCAGGTGTTGTAGTTAAGTTGTTGGAGAAGCTTGTGAGAACTAGGATCCAGAATTGGGTTGACAACAATGGTATTATCTTTCATGGACAGCATGGATTTACTAAAGGGGGGTCATGTTTCAGTAATCTACTTACTTATTACAATAAGGAGACTGCTTTCATGGACAGCATGGATTTACTAAAGGGAGGTCATGTTTTAGTAATCTATTTACTTATTACAATAAGGAGACTGCTTCCATCGACAGAGGAGAAGGATACACAGTAATATAGTTAAATTTCGCAAATGCTTTTGATAGATTACTGCATGATAAGTTGATAGGCAAACTAGAGTGGATGGGGTTGGATATTAGATTGGTGCATTGGATTGCAGACTGGCTATCTGATAGGTATCAACAAGTTGTTTATGGGGGAGTAATATCCAGAAAAAGGAAGGTTACTGGTGGTGTGCCTCAGGTGTCTGTTTTAGAGCCGTTGCTGTTTAACTTGTATATTAATGATATTGGTGAAGATTTGGATGGAGATATTCATTTTTCTTTATTTATTCGTATGGCATGAATAACAAAACATGCAGTACAATACACTGTCAGTTTATTGTGTTATAGTAAACATCCTTCAAAGAAGATATGTAAAGTGACATCTGCTATATGATTATTAAGGTGAATGATTGATACTTCTGTTTTGTTCGGATTGAGCTGGAGCCTCCATTTTTTTGTAATATTCACCTATTGTTTTGAGATCTTTTGTAAGTACCTCTTCAGCTTGACTCATGTTTTTGTGTCGAATGGCAATTACAGTGCCATCAACATAACAGAACTTCAGTGAGATGGTAGCAGGCAAATCATATGTGTATAGGTTATAAAGTAAGGGTACCAATACTGACCCTTGTGGAAGACCCTTTATTGATGTCATAAAAACTTTCGTTAAGCTTTTATTGACATTTCATTTCCTAATATAACTTGAAACAAACTTTCAGTGAGCATGGAGGAAATTATGTGTGCAGTCTGTTTACATGAGACAATGGTAAGAAATTTGTGTATAAGACCTTAATGCCATACTGTATCATAGGCTGCTGTTAGGTCCAAGAAGACAGCTGATGTTTATTCTTGCTTCTGAAATCCAGCTTCCATGTATGATGTTTAAGTGAGCACTTGAACACAGCAACCATATTTTTTTCTAAAACCAGATTGTTCAATCGGGACATGCTGCATAATTGGTATGGAAAATCTGTTGTACAGAAGGCGTTCTAATATTTTGTAGGTGCAACTCAATAAAGTAATAGGTCTGTAAATTTTTGCCTCCTGGGGTGGTTTTCCAGGTTTAAGAATAGCAACTATTTTTGACTTCTTAAACTGGCTGGGTAGTCGGCCAGTCATAATATATCAGAAAAGAATTCACAGAGCCATTTTATAGTATTTGGCCCACTATTAATCAGAAATTCAGGATGGATACATTCGAAACCTGGGGCCTTGCCTGCTTTGATATCTTTTATCACGGCTTTTACTTCATCTATAGTGAAGATTGAGGCATAATGTGAGAAAGCAGGGGCATTTGTTTTTAAAGCTCTAAGTTTCTTTCTTAACTTCCTTGATATGTTCATGGTCCCTAGGCACCCTTGACATATTGACGATTTGATTAGCTGTTTTCTCAGGGGAGATAATTGTGCTTTATCTTTTAGGTAGATTAGTTGTGGATAGTTGTGGGAGAAGATTTCAAGCTTTTCTAATTGATCGTTTGAAATCAAGGTTTTCAACCGTATCAATCCATTTTGTTTTTTGAGATGAGTTCAGGCTATGTAGTAATTCATCTGCTTTTTCAGGATCTTCACTTTTCAGGAATTCTCTACAGAGATGTTCACCCTCTTCATTCCATCCAGGGACATAAGTATCCGGAATAAGGGAGAGGAATTAGTGGCGCAGATAGCATCATCTGGCCAAAAATTATTGGGATCACTGAGACGTGGTTGACAGAAGGGGATATAATAACAGGAATAGAAGTCGCTGGGTATAGCATTTTTCATCAGGATAGGAGGGGAAAGCGTGGTGGTGGGGTACTGCTTATGATAAGTGATGACCTATGTCCTCTAAGAGTGGAGGCTTTGGAAGGAAGTGAGACAAATGATTTTGAGAGCATATGGTATCAGGTAGAGGTAGGCAAGAAAGTATATTTAGTGGGGTGTTGCTACAGACCCAGGAGCATGGAGGATGGGGACCAGGAGATGTTTAGACAGCTAAGTTTGGCAAGTGCAAGAAGAATGATTGTTATGGGAGATTTTAACTACAGCAGTATAAATTGGAGAGAGGAAGATGCATGAAGTAATAGTGATATGGAATTTCTAGAATTCTTGAGGGACAAATGTCTTAGGCAACATGTAACAGAGGGAACAAGAGGTTCAAGAGTTTTAGATTTGGTTATAGCATCAGAAGAGTTGATAATAACTGAGATGACATTTCTCGCACAAGTTGGAGAGAGTGACCATATGATTTTGACTTGGAAAATGAATAGACATGCAGGAGTATCAAAGAGACGGGAACTTATGTGGAATTATAATGCAGGTGATTATAATAGTCTTAGACATCAACTTCGGGAAGTTTCATGGAGGGAGGAATTGGAAGGCCGGGATATCGTTAGTGCGTGGGAAATTGTGAAAGAATATTTGTTAGCAGCAATGGTAAGTTGTATACCACAAGTGAAGAAGAGGACACAATTTGGAGTAAAGTGGATGACAAACAATATTAAACAGGAATTGCATGTGAAAAAGAGGCTATGGAAGAGATATAAGGAGACAGGTGAAGAGAGGATGCGTGAAGAATATAAGACACAGGCCAGAAGAGTGACTAGTGTGGTAAGGAAAGCGAAACTGGAATATGAGAGGAGATTGGCCCTAAGATCCAAAGAAAATCCTAGTGAATTTTTTAGCTATGTGGCCAGTAGGAGGAGAAATGACTGTGGAAGAATGATATTGTGGGATAAAAATGGGAATAGAGTGACTGATGCAGAGTACATAATGGAATTGTTCAATGACCACTTTATTGGAGTATTTCATCCTGGAGGAGTCAGTTTTGATGCTAGAGGGATAGGGCAGGTTCAAGGTTTAGAGGTACAGGAGGAGAGTGTGTTTCACATACTGAGAACTCTGGATGTCAATAAAGCTTTAGGGCTGGATGGTATTTCACCACGAGTTTTGAGAGAATGTGCTAGGGAACTGACAGTGCCTTTAACCTGGCTTTTCAATGAAAGTCTGGCTTCGTCAAAGGTGCCCAGGGAATGGAAGGAAGGTAAGATAGTGCCATTGCATAAGGGTGGTATCAGACTGGAAGTGTCTAATTATAGACCAGTCTGTGTGTCATCAGTAGTTGTTAAGATCTTGGAGAAAGTAGTGAGGGACCGTATACAGCACTGGGCAGATGAGGATAATGTTATCTGTTAGAGTCAACATGGATTTGTGAAAGGGCGTTCTTGTTTTAGCAAAATGCTAGCCTTTTATAATAAAGTTACAAGAACATTAGATGAGAGAAAGGCATATACTGCAATTTTCTTAGACTTAGCAAAGGCATTTGACAGGGTGCCACATAATAAGCTGATATTTAAGTTGCAACACTGGGTCTGGATGTCAGATTCGTCAAATGGATTCAGGATTGGCTGTGTGATAGGTATCAGAAAGTTGTGTATGGTGGAGCAGTTTCAAGGAGGCAGAGGGTTACAAGTGGGGTCCCACAGGGCTCAGTACTAGGACCTATATTGTTTAACCTTTATATCAATGACATTGCCAGTGGATTGCAAGGGGATATTCAGTTGTTTGCAGATGATGCGAAGCTGGGAAGGATTATTAATAATAGTGCAGATGTGGTAGCCCTGCAAGAGGATTTGAATAATCTAGATATATGGGCAAATAAATGAGGTTATCAGTTTAATGCAGCTAAATGTAAGGTCTTGAGGTTTGGAAAACATCGATGAGATTCTGCATACTCTATGGGAGGAGTTATACTGGAGGAAGTTGGGGAGACAAGAGATCTGGGGTTGATGATTGATAGAAACCTGAAATTTAGGGGACATATTGCAAAGGTGGTGAAGGTAACACAGAGGATTGCTGCAATTATGAGAAGGACACTGACCTGCAGAGATAAGAGGGTTATCATTCTGTTGTATAAGTCTCTGATCAGACCACACTTGGATTATTGTTCTCAGATTTGGTCCCCAGGATTTGAAGGGGATAAACTAACTGTGGAAAGGGTACAAAGACGGATGACAAAGATGGTCCCAGGACTGTACAAGGATAGTTATGAGAATCGGCTGAGGGAATGTGGACTGCAGAGTTTGGCGGATAGAAGAAGGAGAGGTGATACGATTGAGACGTTTAAACTGTTGAGAGGTGGTTACAGGGTTGACACTGGGGAGTTCTTTCACTTGGTTGAACAGCGGGAAGGAGGGATGACAAGAGTTCATCCCTGGAAGTTATGAAAGGAAACTGTGAGCAAGAGGGTGAGTAGTGGTTTCTTTGCATGGAGGGTGGTTGAGCCGTGGAATGCATTGCCTGATAGAGTGGTGAGGGCGAGAACAGTTAACGAGTTTAAGGAGTGGTATGATAGATTTTGTGTTTCTTAGGGGGAACTTGAGTCTTGATAGACTTTATGTTCTTAGGAAGGACCTCCCATGATGAGTCTTTTGACTCCATGGAGGCCTGAATAATAATAATAATAATAATAATAATAATAATAATAATAATAATAATAATAATAATCTTTTCTGTAAACTGTAGGGATATATTTTTTCGCAGTTGATATGATTGCTCCTACAAATCTGTTGTACTCCGTAACTCTAGCAGATATCCAATGAACTCATTTATCCAGTTCATTTGCAAAATTTCTCCAATTTGATTTTTTAAAATTCCAATGAGGTCGTGGAAAGGATCTTGCTATAGGTAGTGTCATACCAATTTCCAGTAACACCGGTCGATGTTGACTGTGTGGGAAGTTAGAAAGTACATATCATCAGATGTGTATTTTCATTTATTGTACGTCAGATATGTATTTATTGTATGTAAACTTCATTGCACAGAATGCATAAATGTTTAAGGCAAAATAAAATAAAGTGCATATTTTAATCGTCATTACTGTCTTCAAAAACAACATTTCGTAGATGTTCTTTATTTACGAGTGGTCGCACGTTGTCGTCACTTGAAATCTCTTGGACATCATTTGTATAATTCTCATTGCATACTACGGCTGGTTTAGTTAACAAGAAAGAGATATTCAGTTGTTTTCAGATGATGCAAATTTGGAACAAACCATGAAAAGTAGAGAAGATGTTGTGGCCTTACAAAAAGACTTGAATAAATTGAGTGATTGGGCATGGGAATGGGGATGTGAGTTCAATGTTGCAAAATGTAAGATTTTAAAATTTGTAAAACAAAAATGGGATGCAGAATTTATGCTTGTGAGGATATATTGTTGGAGGTAGAGGAAATAAGAGATCTGGGGGTGATAGTGGATAAGGATCTAAAATTTAGGGAACCCATTGCCAAAATTGTGAAGACAACACAAAGACTTCTGGGAATGATTCTCCCTACTTCTGGGACACTGACGTGTAGAAGTAGGGAGATTCTTGTTTCATTGTATAAGGTTTTGATTATGCCACACATTGACTATTGTGCCCAGATTTGGTCACCTGGTTTTCAGAAGGATAAAGAGATGTTGGAAAGGGTCCAGTGGCAAGCAACTGACTAAGGTAGTTTCTAACTTTTGTTTTCCAAATTTTAAAACCTTAGATTTTGCAAAAGTGAACTCACATCGCCATTCCCATGCCCAATCACTCAATTTATTCTGGAATGTCAAGTATGAGGAAAGATGCTGCTTGCAGATTCTGGTGAACAGGAGGAAGATTGGAGATTTGATAGAGACCTACAAGTTATTAAGGGGTTGTTATAGGATTAATACTGTAGAGGTTCTACAGAAAATAGTGGGATATCAGGAAAGAACCAGAGGTCATCCCTGGAAACTGTATAAAGAGGGTGTGAGTAGGGAAATAAGAAGTAGGTTTTTTTCATGCAGAGTTGTGAATGATTGGAATGCCTTGCCTGAGAGAGTGGTGTCTGCAGAGAATTTGAGTGTGTTTAAAGCACGGTATGATGAGCCATGTGTATGATAAAAGGACCTTCTAGATGAGCCTTTGACTCCATTGGGTCTTGGGTAATAATAATAATAATAAAATAAACATTTTGAAAAAAAATTTGGGGAATCATCTTATATGCCAGTCATCTTGTACACCAGTGTATATATATGAGGCTTCCACTATTGAGACGCGAATGAAATTTTAAACCAGTCTGGGTAGTGACCTTTCCATAATACATAACAATATACATTTCTGAAAAGAAGTTTGCTTTGAACTATGGGGCATTAAGGCAACGAATGTGAAGTTATTAGTCACTATATACAAATAGCCTGACTCTGAAGACACTTCATACACAAACTTTGTTTGCTTATACAGATAACCCTCATATAATGCGGATGTTAGGTTTCATAGAAATGCCGCGTTATATAAATCGCATTATGCGAGACTCAGATCACATAGAACAAGTAGGGTTATGTTCCAAATCCTTTTTTTTTTAATTATATAAATGATAATGACATATCCAACAGAAATATATTTTTTTTTTAAATTCAGGTAATTCATGTAAGTTAAGAAAACATATAAACTATGAAACAAATACATAGTATAAAATTATAAAAATTACAAATTGTACGTAAACTTCATTGCACACAATGCATAAATGTTTTAGGCAAAATAAAATAAAGTGCATATTTTAATAATCATTACTGTCTTCAAAAACAAAATTTCATAGATGTTCTTTATTTACGAGTGGTCAGACGATGTCGTCACTTGAAATCTCTTCAACATCATTTGTATAATTCTCATTGCATACTTTGGCTTAGTTAACAAGAAGTCAGTAATAAGACCTTGCTTACCACAACTGTCTCGTGAATTTTCAGGAGCACTCTACTGAGGGATCATTATTAGTAAAATAACTTCCTAACTTTCTTGCCAAGTCCAATCCTTCTGCCTAATTTCTTTAAACTTATTTCTTCACTATAACCACCTTCCTCAATAATTTTTAAAAGTTCTCCTGAGTATTTCCAGGCAGCTTCTACATCTGCTGATGCTGATTCTCCCTGGATTTTAAGATTATGCAAAGAAAACCGCTTTTTAAAGTTTTCGAACCAACCCTTACTGGCACAAAATCCATGCTGAGAGCTTTCTTCTGAAGCATCTTGATCAAGTTCTTTTAAACGTTTATACAATTTGAGAGCTTTTGTTTAATAAGATTTCCATTCAAAGGATTTTTTTTTTTAGCACAATCTTCTATCCAAATCATTAGTGATTTCTCTATTTTTTCCATTAGAATATTGCGTACACGAGCATTGTACTTTGCACTTACCGTTGACCCAGCAATAAACACTTTCTCGGATTTTATGTTCATTTTGTTTGATTTTTCGAATTGTTGATTCATGTAAATTCAATGATTTTAAATCCTTGCAACAACTCCTCGTTTTTCTCCATTTTTCAACCGAATCAAGATTTTAATTTTTTCTTCAAGAGAAATTAATTTTTTTTCAATGCTGGTTTGTTCCCTTTTGTTGTGGTTTTAGTGGCCATTTACTATAAAAATAATTTTTTACATAAAAAAAGCATTACATATTAATTATGCATGCATGTAGCTCACCAGAAAATAAAGTGCTCAGCTTGAGATTAACACACTTATGATTTTTAATGTGCTTTCCAGGTAGAAAATGAAGACAATTTTCAACAATAAACATATTGTATGGTAAACAATTGATGAACACACATGCTAAAGGATATTTCCCCTAATATAAAATCAATACTTAGAACTAGATGCATGATACGGGCAGTCAAAAATTTAACGAGGATAAAATTTGAAAAATATATGAAAAGATAAAGGGTTACTGCAATTCGTAGACCGTGTTATATTGAAACAGCATTGTATAAGTACTGAGTTGAACAAGGGTTGCTACAATTTGCAGTGATAGCGAAACTGTGTTGTATAAGTACCGCATTATATGAGGGTTACCCTGCTTAGATAAAGAATTAAACAAGAATATAATTTCTTGGCAAAGTTAATTTAATTTCATTTATTAACTAGTATCCATTCCATGCTACATTCACTTTGCTCACTCTGCCAAATCCCACAATCATTCACTCATTCATTAATTAGATTTTCCACTGTTTACATAATTGGATGGAAATGTCTCAATGATCTCAATTCAACGTCTACTAATTAATAATATCAATTGATGTTAATGGCATTTTCAATAGTATCAGCAATGGCATCTCAATAGTTCTTCCTGTCAAGGCAAGAAAATGTGTTTTTTCTCTTGCTGGCTTGATAAATTATTACTGTACTTACAATGGCATCATTATTAGACAACAGTTAATTGCATAACACACTTTCTCATCACTAACAATGAGCAAGAATCACAAGTATTCACATCTCAAAGTCTCTTACATTTCAAGCATGCTAATTCCATGAAATTAGATGAGGAAATGATTATCTAGACATCTCTATGGAGTACTACAACTCCATGTAGGAATCCAACACTAACTATTATTCACATAATAGTTCTCATACCTCTCCTTAAATTCATTCAGCTCGGTGCTCATGACCACCTCCAGTAATTCATTCAAGTCACTGACCACTTTCCAAGCAAAAAAATAAATAAATATCTAGTCTTCACATTCTCACCAACCATGCTCACCTTTCTCAGGAATGACCCTTTGTTCTCTCCCCTCTTGTCATAAACTGAAAGATTTCTTATGCATCCAGTCTACAAGATCAACTAACTTATATGTTTTGCTCATATCCCCCTTTTTTCTTCTGCCTACTGACCAAATACTCTGTATTTCAGAAATCTTCAATTTGTCCTTATAGGGAGCATTCCACACATACACACACACACACACACACACACCATCAAGGTCTTCCCATCACTAAATCCAGTCTAGCTACTGCTTCCTCATATTCAGGTGACCAATCACAGCAATTCAAATATGATCATGTCTAATATATGTTTCAGTCCAAGATTCATATTCTTATACTTTACTTTGCTGATCTGGCAACCACTATCCTTTGTCATTCTCTATGGATTTCTACCTTGTCATGGTGAAGGGTCCTGTATATTCCTATGATCTGAGAATGATGCTATTAAAGCAAGTATTCAGTATGACAAACTCTAGATCACAAAGTCAAGGGGAAGTTCCAGATTAAATGTAATCCAAGAAGACATCAATAGCTGATCAAGTAGAAGAAAATATTCTACATTTATGACCAGAATGACAGAAGATGGCTACAGCAAAATGGGGATCACCAATCAATTTAGTTTCCCTGCTAAGATAGGGTTGGATATTAGATTAGTGCATTGGATTGGAGACTGGCAATCTGATAGGTATCAACAAGTTGTGCATGGGGGAGCAATATCCAGGAAAAGGAAAGTCACTAGTGGAGTGCCTCAGGGGTCTGTTTTGGAGCCATTACTGTTTAACTTGTATATTAACGATATAGGTGAAGATTTGGATGGAGATATTCAGTTGTTTGCAGATGATGCAAAGTTGGGAACGAACCATGAAGAGTAGTGAAGATGTTGTGGCCTTACAAGAAGACTTGAATAAATTGAGTGATTGGATACGGAAATGGAGATGTGAGTTCAATGTTGCAAAATGTAAGGTTTTAAAATTTGTAAAACAAAGATGGGTTGCAGAATTTATGCTTGGTGAGGATATATTGTTAGAGGTTGGAAGAAATAAGAGATCTGGGGGTGATAGTGGATAAAGATCTGAAATTTAGGGGATACATAGAAAAAATTGTGAAGACAACACAAAGGCTTCTGGGAATGATGCGGAAGACACTGACATGAAGAAGTAAGGAGATTCTTGTTCCGCTGTATAAGGCTTTGATTAGGCCACACATGGACTATTGTACACAGATTTGGTCGCCTGGTATTCAGAAGGATGAAGAGATGTTGGAAAGGGTCCAAAGGCGATTGACTAAGTTTCTGACCTCTGAAATGTCAAGTATGAGGAAAGATTGAGAAGATGCAACAGCAGAATCTGGTGGACAGGAGGAAGAGGAGAGCTAAGATAGAGACCTACAAGTTGATAAGGGCTTGTTATAGGATCAATGCTGGAGAGGTTCTACAGAAAATAGTGGGAGATTAGGGCAGAACCAAAGGTCATCCCTGGAAACTGTATAAAGAGGGTGTGAGTAGGGGAGTGAGAGGCAGGTTTTTTCATACAGAGTTGTGAATGATTGGAATGCCTTGCCTGAGAGTGTGGTGTCTGCAAGGAGTTTGAATGTGTTCAAGGCACGGTATGATGAGCTCTGTGTGTGATAAAAGGACCTCCCAGATGAGTCTTTGACTCCATGAGGCCTTGGGGTAATAATAATAATGGATCTCAGAGCTTTCAAGTACGGTTTAGTTGAAAAAACAAATTCAAGAACACATTGCAGAAATACCCCTGCATAAATCACTCTCAGGCAATGCATTCCACTCACCAATTACTCTCCATGCAAAGAATCTGTTTCTCACTCACCTACTCACACCCTCCTTATACAGCTTCCAGGAATGGCCTCTTGTTCTACCCTTGTCTTCCTCTCTAATCTATGAAAATTCTCCTCTATATCAATCTGCTAACAACCTCTTGCCAACTTATGTGTCTCAATCATATCCCCTCTTCTTCTATACACAAGACTTGCATTCCCTCAATCACTCCTCATATATGACATTCCATAGGCTTGAATGACTTACTGGACTGACTTAGTAAACCTTCTCTGAACCCTTGTTCAATGCAGCCCCCTCACCAAAACAACCTTATTCCCCTGAAAACTATGCAACCATATCAGCACTCAGTAGTCTATATGTAGACTGATCAAAGCCTTATAGGAGAGAACCATAGCCTCTTTGCTTCTGCATGTCAATGTTCTTCTCAATTATTGCCATAATCTGTTGGAACAGTCTTAAAATTTTAGCAATGTGGCCCTTTTGCACCCAGATCTCTCATCTCTTTGATATCCTTCAAAATTTACTCATTAATTGTATATTCTGCATCCCAACCTTGTCTACGAAGTTTCAAGACCTTGCACTTTTGCAACATTAAACAAAAGCTCCACTCACTTGCCCACTCACATAGTCTATTTAGTGTTGCTGTGAGCCGCAAAGATACAATGTCCTCTACTTCTCATATTTTTGCCAACTTTGTAAAACATTGAAACAAATCTCCAGATAAGTCAGTCCCAATGCCATTAACATAAAAGTTAAACAATAATGGTCGCAAACCAGATCCCTGTGACACTCCACTATTGACCCTTCTCTTTTGGGATACCACTTTTCCATACATAATCTGCTGATAGTCTGTTATTTAATCCCCATGTAATCAATTTAGCTACCAGCTTGTCATGTGGAAGTCTGTCAAAGGCCTTTGAAAAATCCAAATAAAGCACTGCATTTGCATCTTCTTCATCCGGTGAAGTTGCCACCATATTGTAATTATTATTATTATTATTAACATTTGACCTCCATGGAGTCAGAGACTCATCGTGGGAGGTACTCACTATTGCATACAATGCTCATCCAATCGCATCCTAAACTGATTCAATGTGTCCACATCCACAACACACTCAGGCAATGCATTCCACTCACTAACCACTCTCCATGGAAAGAACCTGCTTCTCACTCCTTTGCTTACACCCTCCTTATACAGTTTCCAGCAATGACTTCTTGTTCTACTCCCCTCTCCCATTCTATGAAAAATCTCTTCCATGTCTACCTGATAACAACCCCTGACCAGCTTATATGTCTCAATCATATCCTTGCCCTCTTCCTCCTATTGACAAGGCTCTGCAACTTACATTCTCTCAATCTGTCCTCATACTACATGTTCCAAAGACCACATACTATCTTCGTGAATCTTCTCTGTACCCTTTCCAACATATTCTCGTCACCATGGAAACCAGGTGACCCGAATCTGTGCACAATAATTCATATGAGGCCTGATCAAGGCCTTATACAAATAGAATCATAACCTCTCTATTTCTGCATGTCAGGGTTCTCCGCATCATGACCATAACTGACCTTGTTGAGACTATAACTGACCTTGTTGAGACTATAACTGACCTTGTTGAGACAGAGATGGGAGATTCTCTACCATAGAGAGAGAGATGACTGGTATGATAGAAGGTGAGAGAAGTAACAATAAAATAAGAGTGGGGAGCATGGAAAGGTTGGATGATTCTGAAGTTTTAGGAGATAGTCTCAATTCAGAGGAGGAATGGCAAACAAGAGTGGCAGACTTACAGAGAGAGCGAGAGAGAGATGAGCTGAAAGAGCAGGTGGAATGTCTGGGTGGGGGGGGATGAGATGAGAAGTGTGAAAGATGAGATTAGGGGGGATGGAAGAAACGAATGCAAGGCGAATCAGAGGAGAAGTGAGAAAGTTATGGGAATGAGAGAAGAGGAGAGAATAGGAACAATAGAGGAAAGAAAATGAGAGAGAGTTATGGGAATGGTAGAAGAAGAGAGAATAGAAACAGTATAAGAGAATGAGAGAGAGTTATGAGAGTGATAGAAGAGGAGAGAATGGGAACAATAGAAGAGAGGGAATGAGAGAGAGTTGTATGAATAAGAGAAGAGGTGACAATAGGATAAGTGGAAGAGAGGGAATGAGTGTCAGATATAGGAATGATAGAAGAGGAAAGAATGGAAACACCAGGAGAGAGGGAATGAGAGGAATGCAAAGGAGCACAGGGACTAGGGATAGAGTGATGTCAGGAAAGCAGGTAAATAGGGGAGCACAGTGAGAAACTGTTACAAGAGAGAGAGTGAGGGATGCATGTGAGCAATCGAGGAATAGGGTGGTAAGAGGTGCAATGTAAGAGAATCAATGATTCGTGGTGTTCAAAATAGGATGTGTGAGGAGTGTTTGCCAGGAGGAAAGATAGAAAGTGTGGTTTTGGCAGTTAAGAAACGTGAAAGCGTGGATGAGATGATTGTGATGGTGAGAACAAATGACTTGAGTGGTAGTGTAAATAGGGCAGCGAGAGATATGAGATTCTTACTTGATGTGGTATGAAAGAAGACTCGGAGAGGAAAGATAGTGTGTGTGTGTGTGTGTGCCTAGGTATGATAAAGACAAGCTGAGCAGAAGAGAGTGATATTGAATGGCATAATAGCGAGAATATGTCAGAGGGTTGGAATATGTGGATGCTTGGAGTGCATTTGAGGACAGAGGGGAATTGTATGCAAGAGACCGCTTACATTTGAATGAGGAAGGATGTAGGCATCTGGAGAGATTCTATGCCCGCTAAGAGTGGAGGCTTTGGAAAGCTGTGACACCAATGATTTTGAAAGCATATGGTGTGAGGTGGAGGTGGGCAAGACAGGATAATTAGTGGGGTGTTGCTACAGACCAAGGACCACAGAGGGTGGGGACCAGGAGATGTTGAGACAGTTGAGCGTGGCAAGTGCAAGAAAATTATTGTTATGGGAGATTTTAACTACAGCAGTATAAATTGGGGAGAGGAAGATGCATGTAGCAATAAGGGAATGGAATTTCTAGAATTCTTGAAGGACAAATGTCTTAGGCAACATGTAACAGAGGGAACAAGAGGTTCAAGAGTTTTGGATTTGGTTATAGCATCAGAAGATAATAACTCATATGACATCTCTCCCACCAGTTGGAGGTTTTGACTTGGAAAATGAATAGACATGCAGGAGTATCAAAGAGATGGGAACGTATGTGGAATTATAAGACAGATGATTATAATAGTCTTAGACGTCAACTTAGTGAAGTTTCGTGGAGGGAGGATTTGGAAGGGTGGGATATCATTAGTGCTTGGGAAATTGTTAAGGAGTAAAGTGGATGACAAACAACATTAAACAGGAACTGCATGCGAAAAAGAGGCTATGGAAGGGTGGGATATCATTAGTGCTTGGGAAATTGTTAAGGAGTAAAGTGGATGACAAACAACATTAAACAGGAACTGCATGCGAAAAAGCAGCTATGGAAGAGATATAAGGAGACAGGTGAAGAGAAGATGGATGAAGAATATAAGAGACAGGCCAGGAGAGTGACTAATATGGCAAGGAAGGCAAAACCAGAATATGAGAAAATATTAGCTCTTAGATGCAAGAAAAATCCTAGGGAATTGTTTAGCTATGTGGTCAGTAGGAGGAGAAATGACTGTGGAAGAATGACATTGTGGGATAAAAATGGGAATAGAGCAACTGATGCAGAGTACATAGTGGAATTGTTTAATGAACACTTTATTGAAGTATTTCAACAAGAATCAATTTTAATACTAGAGAGAGATAGGGCAGGTTCAAGGTTTAGAGGTGCAGGAGGAGAGTGTGTTCCACATACTGAGTACTCTGGATGTTAGTAAAGCAGTGGGAGTGGATGATATTTCACCACGAGTTTTGAGAGAATGTGCTAAGGAACTGACAGTGCCTTTGACCTGTCTTTTCAATGAAAGTCTGGTTATGGGAAAGGTGCCCATGGAATGGAAGGAAGGTAAGATAGTGCCATTGCATAAGGGTGGTAACAGACTGGAAGTGTCTAATTATAGGCCAGTTTGTGTGTCGTCAGTAGTTAGTAAGATCTTGGAGAAAGTAGTGAAGGGCAGTATACAGCATTGGGCAGATGAAGGTAATGTTATCTGTGAGAGTCAACATGGATTTGAGAAGGCGGGGCTCTTGTTTTAGCAATATGCTAGCCTTTTATGATAAAGTTACAAGAGTATTAGATGAGGGAAGGGCATATACTCCCATTTTCCTAGATTTAGCAAAGGCATTTGACAGGGTGCCACATGATAAGCTGATATTTAAGTTGCAACACATGGGTCTGGATGTCAGGTTGGTCAACTGGATTCAGGATTGGCTGTCCGATAGTTATTAGAGAGTTGTGTATGGTGGGGCAGATTCAAGGAGGCAGAGGGTTACAAGTGGTGTTCTACTGGGCTCAGTGCTGGGACCTATATTGATTAACCTTTATATCAATGACATTGTCCGTGGATTGCAAGGAAATATTAAGTTGTTTGCAGATGATGCGAAGCTAGGAAGGGTTATTAGTAACAGTGCAGATGTGGTAGTTCTGCAAGAGGATTTGAATAAGCTAGATAAATGGGCAAATGAATGGGGGGTGTCAGTTTAATGCAGCAAAATGTAAGGTCTTGAGTTTTGGGAGACATCGATGGGACACTGCATACTCTATGGGATAAGTTAAACTGGAGGAAGTAGGGGAGACAAGAGATCTGGGATTGATGATTGATAGACAACTGAAATTTAGGGGATATATTGCAAAGGAAGTGAAGGTAACACAGAGGATTTCTGCAATAATGAAAAGGACACTGACCTGCAGAGATAATATAGCTTTCATTCCGTTGTATAAGACTCTGATCAGACCACACTTAGACTACTGTTCTCAGATCTGGTCCCCAGGATTTGAAGGGGATAAATTAACTGCGGAAAGGGTACAAAGGCAGATAACAAAGATGGTGTCAGGACTGTTCAATGTTAGTTATGAGGATCGGCTGAGAGAGTGTGGACTGCACAGTTTGGATAGAAGGAGAGGCGATATGATAGAGACTCTTAAATTGTTGAGAGGCAGTTACAGGATTGACACTGGGGAGTTCCTTCACTTGGTTGAACAGCGGGAAGGAGTCATGACAAGGGGCCATCCCTGGAAGTTACAAAAGGAAACTGTGAGAAAGAGGGTGAGGAGTGGTTTCTTTGCATGGAGGGTGGTTGAACCATGGAATGCATTGCGTGACAGAGTGGTGAGATCGAGAACAGTCAATGCGTTTAAGGAGTGGTATGATAGACTTTGTGTTTCCTAGAAGGGACCTCCCTCAACGAGTCTTGATAGACTTGTGTTTCTTAGAAAGGACCTCCCATGATGAGTCTTTTGACTCCATGGAGGCCCGAATAATAATAATAATAACAGTAATAATTATTATTATTATTTGATGTGATGTCTTCACAACTTGTTTAATGTGGCCCCTGAATTTCAGGTCCTTGTCCACCATCACTCCTAGACCTCTCATCTCCTCTACTTCCGTTAAAGTTTCCCCACACAAATGTATACTTTGCATCCCATCATTGCTTACCAAATCTCAGAACCTGACACTTGTCAATATTGAACTGACAGTTTCACTTACCTACCCATTCATGTAATCTATTCAAGTCCTCCTGTAAGGCATTAACATCAGCCTGACAGCGCATTGCACTCTCCAGTTTTGCATCATCCTCAAGCAGCTGAATATCACTAGTTAAACCCAACCCAATATCTTTAACATACAAATTGAACAACAATGGCCCCAAAACTGACCCCTGCGGCACACCACTGGTGACGTTTTTCTTTCAAGATACTGCACACCCATATACAACTTTCTGATACCTATCCGACAGCAAGTCAGTAATTCAACACAGAAGTCTGTTATCCAATCTCTGTCTGTTTCAATTTATTTAAGAGCTTGTCATGTGGCAATCTATCAAAAGCCTTTGCAAAATCCAAGTACACCACTGTATATGCATCCCCTTTGTCCAAGGTATTTGTCACCTTGTTATAGTACATAAGTAAGTTAGTGAAACATGATTGCCTCTTAATAAACCCATGCTAACCACAGAGAATACTTCATCAACCCATTTCTGTATCCTACTTCTCAGCAATCTCTCCAGGACCTTCACCACAATTCCAGATATACAGACTGGCCTATAATTTGAAGCTACAGCCTTATCACTACCTTTATGCAGTGGAACAATTTTACTCTCCTTCCACTCCCTTGGAATCTGTGCTGTTGCAAAACTCTTATTAAAAGGCAAGCCAATGCTACTGTCAGTTTTCTGGAACATTCCCTTAAAGATGCATGGTGATATGTTATCAAATCCTATCGCCTTGTTAACAACAAGGTTATTTATTTCCTCAAATACCTCCTGCTCATTCACAATTAAGCTTTCCTCTCCTATGTCCTCTACACTTAAGTTCCTCATGATTCCACCCTGATCAGGATGAAACACCCTTATAAATTGATAACTGAATACCTCAACAATGTCTTCTGCAGCAGTTACCATTCTACCACTTTCATCCTTTCATCTTTCCATAATCATTCTTCATTCTTACCTACTTACTTACTGTCCTCTTCCATTGAGGACAGATTAATTCTTCCATGTTTCCACAACAACCTCCAGGAGTCTCGATTTCTTGCGTGGCTGGAGAGCTGTCTATAGGTTTGTAATCCAGAGTTGACCTTTATTGTTGTAATCCATTTAGTTCTTGGTCTTCCTTTTTTTCTTTTTTCTTTCATTCTTGTATTCAGAACAAGGATGGGTGGTCTTTTTGATGGCATTCTCTTGACATGTCTGTACCAGTGAAGTTGTCTTCTTTTGATCTTTCGATTAATGAGTCTGTATATTTTAGGTCTTGTTTTACAGTTTCATTTGTTTTCTTTTCTGTCCATTTTGTTTTATTTATTTTTCTGAGACATTTCATCTCGAAAGTCTCCAGTTTTCATATCTCTGTCTTCTTGAGTGTCCAAGTTTCTGAAGCATATAGCACAGTGGGTATTATAATTGCATTATATAATTTTATTTTTAGAGGTTTGGAGATTCTATTATTTTTCCAGATTTTACCTAGCTTATTAAATGATGACCATGCAGTCGATATTCTATATTTAATAGTGGTCATGGTATCTAGGTGTTCTGTTATTACTGTTCCTAAATAGTTGAATCGTTTTACCTGTTCAATTCTTGATCCATTCAAGGAGAAGTTTAGTTTCTCTTCGTTTTTTCCAATTATTAAGACTTTTGTTTTGTCTATATTTATGGTCATGCTGTATTCTTTAGACATATTGTTTAGTTTGGTTATTAGGTTCACCAATTTTTCTTTCATGTCTGCTATCATTACAATGACATGTGGTATTTTATGTTATTAAGGTTATAACCATTTAGGTTTGACCTTTTTTCTCCTTCCAAGGCTTGGTTAACCATATCCTCTAGGTAGATGTTAAAAAGGTATGGGGAGATGGGACATCCTTGGGTTACTCCTTTGCTGACGTTTCTGTTGTTATACTATTGAATTTAATTATTGCTTTTGTGAGACTAATATATTTTTCTAAGAAGTTTAGGGTATCTTCATCGACCTGTTTCTGTTTTAATATTCTTAATAAGGTTACTCTGTTTATTGAGTAGAATGCCTGTTTAAAATCTATACAGCAGTAATGGATATTTTTGTTATGCTCCCAGTATAATTCTGCTAGTCTTTGTATTATGAAGATCTGATCCAATGTGGAGCGATTCTTTCTGAAGCCTGCCTGTTCTTCACTAAGAATTGTGCTCTTTATTGTAAGACTCTTGTTAATATTTTGTAAGCATGACTGAGTAATGTGATTGGTCTGTAGTTTTTACAATATTTCTTATCATCTTTCTTGTAAATTGGTATGATAATTTCTGTTCTCCAATCTTCTGGTATTTCTCCTGATTTAATGATTTTGTTGAAAAGTGTGGTAAGGAATTTTAAAGTTGTTTGCTTTTCTTCTTTCCAGAGTTCCGATGGAATTTGGTCAATCACTGGTGCTTTGTCAGATTTTATTTGCTTTAGAGCATTCTTCACTTCTGATGGAGGGATCATCAAATTGTCACGTCTTGAGTTAGTGTGGGGCTTTGTTATTAGGTAGTTATTGCTTTCATTCTTAAAGGTTTCTTGATAGTGTTCCATCCATATTGCTTTTATCGCATTTGGATTTCCTGTTTCCTCGCCCTGATGGTTAATCATTGTTAGCAGTAGTGATGACAAACTTTTTGTAATTTCTTTAATTGTGTTATGTAACATTTTTGAGTTATGGTGTCTATATGCCTCATTGCATTTTTTGTTTAGCCAGTTGTCTTTAGCCTGTCTGCAGAGTTTATCGATTTCATTTTTGAGTCGTTTGTATTTCTTCTTGTTTTCTTCTGAGGTATGTCTGTTTATTTTTTCCTTTTCATTATTTATTTTTTATATGATCTCCCTTCTACTTGCCACATATCTAAAAAACTCTAGGGTTTTTCATAGTCTGATTTGCCAGTTTCTTCTCATACTCTACTTTTGTTTTCCTTACTAACTGAGTCACTCTCCTGGCTTGTTCTTTATATTCTTCATGTGACTGATTACCATTATTCATCTTGTACTTCCTCCAAAGTACTTTCTTTTTCCAGATTTCATGCTTAAGCTCCACATTCATCCATTTTACTCCTACCTTATTCAGCTTTTTGTCCTTTGGGATACATTCGTACATTGGTGTTGTTATGTATTTCTTTGTAAGTTCCCATGCAGCATTTATTTCCTTACCGCTCAACTTCTCATTCCATATTATAGCTCGAAGTTGTCTCCTAAACTTGTCATAATCTGATCCGATCCTGTGGATTCTTCTCTTTGAGAGGGTTGCAGCTAATTATTAGGGAGATAGTGACGCAAGGTGGTTTCCCGTTGCCTTTTTGGCATATTTTTTATGACTGTAGCCTGTGTGTTCACAGGTATGGTTTGCCTGCTTGCAGGATGAAAACCCCAGATAAACTGGCAGAAAAAAACCTGCTGTCCATGCCCAAGACTGGCCAACTTGGCTATGGCTGAGGAAGATGCTTAAGTTCCTCATGTCGTCGACGGGAATCAAACCTAGGACACTCCTTCCCCAGGCATATGGTTGTGAAGCGCAAAGCCACTCAGCTAACTGTGCAGACTATTATTGTCAAAATCGCCTTATAATTCCACATATATCCTTTCCTCGCAAAAGTCTGCATATGACCAGCCACAACTTTCACCAACTGGAGGAAAATGTGAACCCCCCCCCCTCTAACAATTACATCCTCTGAAGAAATGATGAGATCTAGAACTCTTGATCCTCGTGTGCCTTACTTTACGCGCTGCCTGCGTTAGTTATCTCCCAAGAACTCTAGAAATTCATTTTCCTTATTCTCAAATGCTATCACTTCATTCCAATCTATACCACCATAATTAAATTACCCATAATAATGACCCTAACTTTGTTCACTAATCCAAGTTGCTTATACATTTCTTCATCATCACCTTCCACATTCCCAGGCCTATAGCAACATCCAACTAAATATGTCTTCCTCTCGACCTCCACATTACACCACACTGTCTCATAACCATTGTCACTATTTCCCCCTTTCATGTCTACCTTATGTGGACCCCCTGCTATCATCAGCAGTGCTCCCCCTCCTTTCCTGCCCTTTAATATGTAAGCATCCTAATATGTAAGTAGATCGCTAAAGCATGACCCCCACCTTACAAACCCATGCTGAACATCATAAAAATTACTGCTATTATCAACCCATGGTGGTTAATAATAGCAGTAACATTAACTTCTCTACACCTAAACAACAACTTCAGATACACAGATTGGCCTGTAATTTGTAGCCTCAGTCTCCCCGCCTTTGTGAAGTGGAACAAGGTTTCCCACCTTTCATTCCTTTGGAACTTGCCTTTTTTTTTGCCAGACTTGTGTTAAACAGCTATGCCAAGGATGCTGTAAATTCCCTTCAGCATTCCTTCAAGACATGCAATGATATATTATCAATTCCAATGGCTTATTAACATGAAGTTTGCTTATTTTCTCATGTACCATCTGCTCATTCACCTCCACCATACCCTCTACACTCCTGCTTCTCATGATGTTGCTTTTACAAAATGAAATACACTGACAAACTGCTAAGCATGGGTTATAACTAAAAGCCATGACCAGTGCTGACAACTGTTGAAATGATCATCACGTGTTCACTCGATCATGGCCATCATGATTACCAGTCCCATTCTCCTTTCTCTTTATGACCAGAATGACAGAAGAAGGCTACAGCAGAATGGGGATCACCAATAATCTTGGTTTCCCTGCCAATGGATTCAGATCTCTGAGCTTTCAAGTACTGTTTAGTTGAAAAAACAAATTCAAGAACACATATAGACATTTTAGAATCAACTTTGGAAGTAGATATATCATACTCTGCAAGATCCCACAAAGTGCAGTCAGTTGCAGCAATATTATAACAGCAAATTTGAATATTAAAAAATCTTTCATGGAAGGGAGCCACATTAAAAAAAATAAATAAATAAATTATCCACTTAGCAATACAGAAGTGTTCAGCACCATTTTTTGGTGCTGAATTTTAATTGCAATTTTAATTGCAAGTAATAAGCTTGCAATTAAAATTGCAATCTTTGCTACGCACAACAAAACAATTAGCTACCATAATAAGAAAACATCAAAACTGGATGAAATGGAGATGGGGAAATCTAGGGAAACCCATTCCCTAGATTTCCCATGAATATGTAATATAAGGAAATAATACAATGTCTTGCTGATACTTGTGCCTCCCATGGGTTCCCTTAGCATTTTATGACTTTCATGGGTTGAACACTGTATGAGTAAGCAAATGATTGACCCTACTCAAAGACATTGTGTCAAATTAATATTCATTAAATGGAATGTTTTAAATATCTCTTCAACGGAATATAACTGATGAATTTCTCATCAATATTCCTCAAGAACCAATTACAGATTACTTCAGTTCTCTGCCTCTTCTGAGGTCACATTATGGAGTGGAGACTGGATGCTCTTTATATGGGAGACATGCTGAAAGTTAACTACTGTCAGTGCAGATTCCCCTGCTCTTTCTTTCACTGACAACAAATGATGACAAACAAATTGTAACATCACTGCAGTCCAAAGAAATTAAAAACTCAAGGAAACATTAGCAAAAATAATCCTCACTGACATTTGAGGTATAAACATCAATTTAAAACCTGACCTCATGTTTTTGAGCAAACTCCAAATTTTGCTACAACCACCACAGTCCATAGGATCATCTGTCCAAATTACACTCAATATGTTTAGAATTTTCCAAATGCAAGGTTCATGTTGCTCCTATATACATAGAAGTATATATAGTAAATTTAATATTTTGTGGAGGCATTCCTATTTAAGCTTCCTTAATGGCCACTACCAAATACACATGATTAAGTCATAAGATGAAAGTAAGTATTTTAGACTACCATATAAAACCATTAAAAATAAATTCAAGAATAGTATAATTAATGCTCAACATTCAGAAATTGTAGGTATACTGAATGGCCTAGATGCATCCTCTGTTTAGAGATGAATCATTAAACCATTTAGACTACCATATAAAACCATTAAAAATAAATTCAAGAATAGTATAATTAATGCTCAACATTCAGAAATTGTAGGTATACTGAATGGCCTAGATGCATCCTCTGTTTAGAGATGAATCATTAAACCATTTAGACTACCATATAAAACCATTAAAAATAAATTCAAGAATAGTATAATTAATGCTCAACATTCAGAAATTGTAGGTATACTGAATGGCCTAGATGCATCCTCTGTTTAGAGATGAATCATAAACCATGCAATATATATATATATATATATATATATAAACAATGGTACAGTAAATAAATTACATAAAGTAGAGGCAAATACAGACAATTAGGAAACCAATACTGGATAATTATAAAAGTTGATGATGGCTGAATGAAACCATTAAATGATCTCTGGTAAACAAAAAATGATTTAAAATTCCTTGTGGACAGTTGATACTTTCTAAGCATATGTTTGACCCTAAAGAGCAATGAGGTAACAGAAGCTTCATGGCATGTTTGAGGGTCTTAAGCAAGCAGTCATCCTCAGAAAAAGACTCGACTTCCACATTTCTTTCTTCTGGGGATGTATACTTGCTTGAAACAGTTAGCATACTGCAAAGATTATCTTCATTTATCTTATCTTTATATTATCTTATATATACTAGAGGAGCCTGTGTGTAGCTCAGTGGATGTGGCGTTTGCATACCACGGCGCTTGGCCACACGAAGGAAGACTTGGTTTCGAGTCTAGTCGGTGACTATAGGAAATTTTTCTAAGCCTTTTTTTGACCGGTTCCCGAGTTAGTCGATCTCTGGCACGGGCAAGCGGGTTTTCCCTCCCGGAAACTCGGGTTTTTCGTCCCGTAAACTCAAGAAAATCGACCGTAGAACCCACATTATTTCAGACATTAAATATATTGTATTAGGGTTAGGGACCACGAGATGGTGGCACATTTGAGCCGTCTCTCTTCACTGTGTACTGCTTAATTAGTGATAGCCTTGGGCCATCTATCTCTGATTGGTACCAGTGGAGATTGAACTGCCCACTCAGTCTCCAAAAGTTAGACAGGGCTAAATGGCCTTGCCTACTCCCATATACGGGAATAAAAAGGCGTTAGCTGATTTTTTTTATTTATTTATTTTTTTTTTATATATATACTAGGCCATTCTATACTTTCAGAAATTGCAGCATACCTACAATTTCTAAAGATATATCTAGTTCCTTTGAATGCATTATGAATAGTTCCACTTTAGTCTAAAACATTCACTACATGAATGTTTTAGAACAGCAGTTCCCAAAGTGGGTGGTACCATCCCCTTGGAGATGTTGGAATGATCCAAGGGGGTGATAGTAGCCTCATTAGCAAAAGGGGACATTGAATTGAAGTAAGGAGGGGTTGAAAGCATAAAGGACAAAAATTAGATGAAAATAATTTATCATCAAAATATTTTGATGATATAACTGTTGTATAACATAAGTAAAGGTCATAATGGTGCTTTATTTTCCAAGAAATTGTACAAAATGCAAGTTAAAGCCGATCGGCATTGAAATCCAATGACAGGTCTTAACAAACAAAGTGTTGCCAGGTGTGTACTTTCGAGTGATCAGGATTTTACAAGGTCCAGTTGGCATCAGCAGGAACATATGCATGTTATGACTTGTTCACTGTATAATACCATAAATATGTGTGAGATGTACGAAATCCATTTTAAATTGTTTCTGAATTGTGGGACAAGCAGTTAGCAATATCATGTACAGTAATCCCTCAATAAGTGCACCCCCGATTAGTGCGTTTTTGATTAGTGCGTCATTTTTTTTTTCGATACCTAAAATTAGTGACTAGTGCGCCTCTAAAATTCGATTAATGTGGCTAAAAATAAACGTTACAGATTTAAAAAATTTTCTATCTATACATTTTTATGGCTAACTATTTTAAAAAATCACTCACCAGAATGAAATAATTTAGTTACCGATTTAAAACATTTTATAAAGTTATTTTTAATGGTATACTACACTACTTCCATGTACACTATGTATACTATGTTCCAAATTTTTACCACCAAAATTTATGTTGTCTGCTATAGTACGCCCACAGATTCAAGACCCTTCGACACTTCTGCGCATGTCACAAAAAGGAGAATGCATTCCGATAATAG
Organism: Typopeltis vanoorti; assembly: GCF_054136105.1. Classification (NCBI taxonomy): domain Eukaryota; kingdom Metazoa; phylum Arthropoda; class Arachnida; order Uropygi; family Thelyphonidae; genus Typopeltis; species Typopeltis vanoorti. The sequence goes on along the minus strand of NC_143558.1, from coordinate 51,535,866 downwards.
GGTAATCAATCCGTCTTCTGGAATGAGTTGTTTATTATTACACGTCGGAAAATTAACTTCTCTTTTATAGTTGAAGTTAATTCTTTGCAAAGAACTTTCATTGTAGTTTTTAAAGTGGTAACTATTTTGCTTGTATAACAGTTGGAAAATTTTATCTATAAAGCACGTGATTTTGTGTATTGTGACCAATTCGTACGTCCTTCATTTTTTTCACCCCTTCAATGATTATATCCAAGAGTTAATTAAATCTCATTCTGAAGAATTGAGTGATTCCGATCTGCTAAATTTAGATGCACAGCGGGAAGATCCCGAAGAATATGAAGAAAATTTAACCACTGATAGTCAGCCAAAAGAGATTTCGCAGAAACAATTTGAAAATATTTTTCATACAATCGAAGTTTTTAAGCAACAATGCTTAGAAGCTGATCCTGATGAAGAGAGAAGCAGTAAAATTTGCAAAAGAGTAGAAGAGGCAATAGGGCCATACTGTCGGTTATATGAAAAAAAAGAAACAAATTGCCCGCCAAACTACATTAGCTCAATTCTTTGTCAAGAAGTAGAATAATAAAATTTATATTCTGAATATGTTTTATTGTCTTTCAGCTTCATGGTTTTCCTTTAACTAGGCCCTGAGACATACCTTAATTGTTTTATCAAAAAAAGTTAAGGTTCAAGAAAGAAATTTGAGGAACGAATTATACTTTTTCCCATAGGTTATTGTATTCGATTAGTGCATTTTCGATTAATGTGCTTGTTTTAAAGAACGCATTAGGTGCACTAATCGAGGGATTACTGTACTGCATAAAAATTGTGGTGCATATTCGATACCTAATCGGTACCTTACTTAGACAGATTACAAAGAAAGAAAATTATTATTGTTCCAATAAAGCAGCAGGTTTCATGTGAGTATTTTTATACCTTTACTTGTAAAAATAATTTGGTTTAGGTACATGAGAAATTGCATTTTCTAGCAATTTTGTAAATTTAACTTTTTTTTTACAGATAATATCATGGTTGAACCCAAGAAGAAATGTAGACAACATAATATCAAATATTTGAAATACAGCTTTATTCAGTCGCCCACAAACAAAACATTACCAATGTGCCTGATTTGGCAAAAAGTTTTTTCAAATGAATCTATGAAGCCTCCAACACTAGAAAAACATTTGACAAAAAGTTCATGCTGATAAAAAAGATAAGGATTTATCGCATTTTCAAGCACTTAAAGAAAAATTTTTGAAACAACCAACATTGCCAGGTATGTTTTCAGCAGCATCCAAACTAGATAATGATGAATTGCATGCTTATTACATTTCCTTACTGATTGCTAAATCAGAAAAACCACATAATGTCAGTGATGAACTAATTCTACCACCAGCTGTTAGTGAGGTCATATGCACCGTGCTGCATAAGCCAGCCACTGATATTATCATGAAAATTTCTTTGAGCAATAATACAGTGCAACAAAGAATTGATGAAATGGCCCATGATGTTGAGTTTTTAAAAGCTCTCTATACAACTAGAAGTGTCTACTTTACCAGGAAATGAAGCCTCACTTTTAGAATATGTATAATACATAAAAGAAGAAAAAATTCGCCAAGAATTTGCTGGCAAAGGTTGGTCGATTGGTAGAGCCTCTGCTACTAATGGCTCAGTTAAGTAAGTTTGAGCGTGGTTAGTAGTTGGAAGGGAACCAATCGTTCGATGCTGTCAGCACACTCTCCCTCGATGAGTCTTTGGACTCCCTGGAGGTGTCAAAATAATAATAATAATAATAATTATTATTATTATTATTTGCTAAAAATTTACTAACTAACACTAAAGGAGAATTGATATTTCATGCATTGGAAGAGTTTTTTAAAGAAAAAGAAATCCTTCTGAATAATATATTGTCAGTTGCTACCAACGGTGCTCCAGTGATGGTAAGGTGCTAGTGCGGTTTTATTGCATTATTCTATGAGGCGGTGCCAAATGTATTCACTCTACATTGTGTGATTTGTAGTCAACATTTAGTTGCCAAATACCTGAGTGATCACCTATCGTTCATTACATTATGTAATTACAGCAGTCAACAAAATGAAAAGTCATTCATTGAATGACAGATTGTTTGAACAACTTTGTATTGAAAACGATGAAGAATTCAATCACTTGCTGCTCCATACAGAAGTTCACTGGCTATCAAAGGGTACCTGTTTGAATCGATTTTATAAACTCTTTGACTCAGTGCTACAGTTTTTAGAAAACAGAGATGATTCTTTTAGAGCCAACTTGATTAATTTCAAAAGTGGCATAGCTTATTTGACCAACGACTTGTTTAGCAAATTTAATGAAACAAATCTACAGCTCCAAGGAGATGACCTAAATTTAATAAAAACAAAAGCTGTTATTTCTGCATTTGTGTCAAAACTTGTCCAAAACAGCATTCAAACCAGTTTTAAGTTATGGATCTGAGAGAGTTGAGTTAGAAATAAAGCCCTTGATCAAATATTATACACCACACAAATATGAGAGTTCTGAGAATCATATCATATTAAAAATGAAGATATTAGGAATATCTTGACATTGCTAGTATTCAATAATGTATTACCAGAGCTACTCTAAGGAGATATAAGCGCCTCCGTAGCGCAATTGGAAGAACGACGGTACATTGCGCCCTTCGATTGGAATAGGCCTAAGTTCCATTCTCGTCGCGACGGGAGGAATCTTTATCTGGTCGATTTCAATCGATGGTGAGTTAGCCGATCTCATACGGAGGTAGCAGGGTTTTTCTCCCGGAAACTCGGGTTTTTCATCCCGCATACATACAAATCGGCCCTTCAGAACACACGCAATTTACAGACAAAAATTACTAGTTGTGGTGGTGTTGGAGGTGGGCGGTAGATGGCGTTGATTCATAGTAGAGGTAAGGTGTAGAGAGAGTTGAAGATGTCCTCCCGCGATGAGTCTTCGGACTCCTTGGAGGTATCAGGAATAATAATAATAATAATAATAATAATAATAATATGGTCACTTAAACATAAAGGGAGAGGAAAGATTATCAAATCAGGTGTTTAATGCTAAGTTGGCAGGGAAAAAAACCAGAGGTAGATCCAGGTAGATTGATTTAGTCATGTGCCTTAGAATACCAAAATGTTAGATATCACAATATTGGAGTGCTGACAAGTAACATAGTAATTTAAAGGAAAATTGTTGATAGGAGATGGGTAATAACATTAATTTAATCATGCAGTATTGTCATAATAATAACCTGTGCACCCCTTTGAGGGTATCTATCAGGAAACTAATGAGTATGAAAACCAATAAACTGTTATTATCATTATTACGGGCAACTCCAAGCGGTCCTTAGACTCATCGAGGGAGGCTCTAAACATCATGTCAAGAACAACTACTCAACATCCACACAATATCTATCATACTTTGCCTTGAACTCATTCACAGTTATGGCACCCACAACACTCTGGCAGCTTATTCCACTCATTCACTACTCTCCAAGTAAAAAACCTAGTTCTAACACCCTTGCTAACCACACTCTTGCCCAGTTTCCATGGATGGCCCCTAGTCCTCCCACCATCAGTCCTGTTCTGAAAAATATCCTCTCAATTAATCTTATAGAAACCCTTCAGTAATTTGAATGTCTCAATCACACCCTTTTCTCCCTATCAACCAATTTTTGCAATCAACAAATCTTCAACCTGTTCTCATAAGGTTCATTCCATAGACCTGCTATCATCTTGGTCACTCTCCTCTGGATCCTCTCCACCTCCTCCTGATCAAGAAGAAACCTTGGCACCCAAATCTGGGCACAGTAGTCAAGATGGGGTCTTATCAAGGCTCGATACAGAGGAAAAATAACTTGCTTGTCTCTGCTCGTCAAAGTATTCTTCAGTAACCAAGTGATTTGATAAGCTGATTTAGCCACTTTTACAATGTGCCCCCCCACCCCAAACTTCAACTCACTCTCCATTAACACTCCCAAATCCCTGGCCTCGTCAGTCTCCTGGAATACAATTCTACCAATGTGGTATACTGCTGCTAATCTTTTCACCCCAAAATGCATAACCTTGCACTTTGACACATTAAATTGACATTCATTCTTCTTAGCCCAGTCATCCAATCTATCCAAATCATCTTGCAAAATTTTGACATCATGTGCATTCACTATTGCTCTATCCAACTTTGCATCATCAGCAAACAAATGAACAGTTCCTCTCAAATCCTTTCCTATATCATTAATGAACAAATTAAATAGAAATGGTCCAACTTCTATTTAATTTAATAATTAAATAGGGACAAAAATATATACATTGGGAAGGAATTCAGATTGTACAGTATAGATATGCAAGATTTTACAGTCCATGTAAGATTTTACAGTCACAATTTTCAGTAATGACCAATAGTTGAGAAAGAACTATCGGTCGTTACTGAAATTTGTGCAAGAAATGAGGTCTAGGTTCTTTTCATATATGTGTGAGAGCAGCATCTATGTGGAATGATCTATCAATGAGTCTTGTTGCTGCATCTATGGGTAAAGTTTTTTATATATTTTATTCTCATTACTATTTATTTTTATTTTATTTTTTTTTTTTTCATCTACACAGTGTACAATAAAGTTAGAACAAAAACACAACTTAATATGGAAAAATTAAGTCAATTAAAAATTAGTTACCACCTAGTAAAGCTTCATTAGTTTTAATATCTTACCAGTCTGTCATCTTCAGATTTCTTAACTGTTATTTCTGCTTGATCTAACCACTTCAAGACAGGTTGTAGAGTTGAAGTATACAACTGCCATTGAGTAAAGGCATTCTGTAGTGTGTTTCCAGCTGTACGTAGATTCACAACTATTTGCCTCCATCTGCCTTCAACGTCGTACAGGAACTTCCCCATGTTTTCAATTACCCTAAAATCTGAAAAAAGAATACTATTACTTTATAGTAATTGAAAAAATTTTAATATATAGCAGAGGTATCCAAACTTTCTAGACATGGACCACTCCTGTTATTCTATTTTTGTAATTTGAATGTCTCAATCATATCACCCCTTTTCCACCTATTTCTAATTTTAATTTGTACACTCCTGCTTCTCACACAACGGGTTTCATGAATCAATTCTCCTACCATAATATTATGCAACAGACAAGTTTTGAGTAGCTCAGTGGAAGTGGCGCTTGAGTCCTCTGCGCTTGGCCGCTTGAAGTTAGACCTAAGTTCAACCCTAGTCGCCGACTGGAGGAACTTTTTCTAAGCCTATCTTCGACTAGTTCCTGAGTTAGTCGATCTCTGTCATGGGCAAGCGGGATTTTCCTCCCAGAAACTCAGGATTTTCGTCCTGTAAACTCAAGAAAATCGACTGTAGTACCCACATTTTTTTCAGACAATAACATATGCTGTTAAGGTTAGGCACCAAGAGATGGCAGCACCTGTTTGCTGGTCTCTTCATCAGTAGCCGCCTATAATTAGTGATAGACATGGGCCAGCTATCTCTGATTGGCTACCATTGGAGATTGAACTGCCCACCCAGCTCCAAAAGCTAGATAGGGCATAAAGGCCTCGCCTATCCCTATAAGGGAATAAAAGGCATTAGAGATAATTTATTTATTTATTTATATCCATGGAAGAACAACTAAATTAAATGAATATGAAAAATCAGTAAGAATTCAAAATCACTAAAAATTAAAATTTGCCATCACTAACTATCTATAAAGATCAGCTGTGTTTCCAGTAATAAAATTCATTCACTGAATATTCAACTGTTCAGTATTATGATAATTTATTATTATATTATTATTATTATCCTGGCATCCATGGAGTCAAAAGACTCATCGTGGGCGGTCGTTTTTAGGAAACACAAAGTTTATCATACCACTCCTTGAACTCATAGATCGTTCTTGCTCTAATCACTCTCCCAGGCAATGCATTCCACGGTTCAACCACCCTCCAAACAAAGAAACCACTCCTCACTCTCTTGCTCACAGCTTCCTTTTATAATCGCCAGGTTATCCTCCCTTTTCATTGCTACTTCCTGCCATTCCACCAAGTAAAAGAACACTCCAATGTCTTCCCTGTAACTGTCTATCAACAGTTTCAAAGTTTCAATCATATCATCTCTCTTTCTTCTATCCACCAAACTCTGCAGTCCATATTCCCTCAGTCAATCCTCGTAACCGACATCGTACAGTCCTGATGGGCTTTGTTATCCACCTCTGTACCCTTTCCATAGTTAATTTATTCCCTTCAAATCCTGGGTACCAAATCTGAGAACAATAGTCTAAGTGTGGTGTAATCCGGGTCTTATACAATGGAATGATAACTCTTTTATCTCTGCAGGTCAGCGTCCTTCTCAGTATTGCAGCAATCCTCTGGGTTACCTTCACCACCTTTGCAATATGCACCCAGAAGTTCAGTTTTCTATCAATCATCACCCCCAGATCTGTCTCCCCTACGTTCCAGTATAGCTCCTCCAATCGAGTATGCATCCTCCCATCGATGGATCCCAAACCTCAAGACTTTACATTTTGCTGCATTGAACCGACATCCCCATTCATTTGCCAATCTGTCTAGTTTATTCAAATCCTCTTGCAGGGCTGCCACATCTGCACTATTACTGATAACCCTTCCTAGCTTCACATAATCTGCAAACAACTGAATATCTCATTCAATCCATTGAAAATGTGATTCATATATAAATGTTGAACAATACAGGTCCCAGTACTGAGCCCTGTGGAATCCCACTTGTAATCTTTGGCTTCCTTGATATTGACCCACTATACAACTCTCTGATACCTATCAGATAGCCAATCCTGAATCCATTTCGCTAACCCAACATTTAAAATAATGTGCTGCAACTTAAATATCAGCTTATCATGTGGCACCCTGTCAAACACCTTTGCAAAATCCAAAAAAAATGGCAGTATATGCATTTTCCTCATCAACTGCTCTTGTAACTTTATTATAAAAGGCAATCATAATACTAAAGCAAGAGTACCCCTTAACAAATCCATGTTGATTCTCACAGATAACATTACCCTCATCTGCCCAATGCTGTATATAGTCCCTCACTAATTTTTCCAAGACCTTAACAACTACAGATGACACACAAACTGACCTATAATTAGACACTTCCACTCTGCTACCATCCTACTGCAGCGGCACTATATTACCTTCTTTCCATTCCTTGGGTACCTTTCCCACAGCCAGATTTTCATTGAAGAGCCAGGTCAAAGGAGCTGTCAGTTCTTTAGCACATTCTCTCAAAACCCATGGTGAAATACCATCCAGTTCCACAACTTTACTGGTATCCAGATTACTCAGTATTTGGAACACATTCTCATCTTGCACCCCTAAATCCCGAACTTTCCCAATCCCTCTAGTATTAAAACCTTCTTTTCCAGGATGAAATACTTCAGTCAAGTGCTCACTGAACAACTCCACTATGTTCTCTGCATAAGTCACTCCATTCCCATTTTTATTCAGCAGTGTCATTCTTCCACACTCATTTCACTTCGTAAAAAAAAAACTTTAAACAATATATTAAGAATAAACTCAATAATGCTTCTATTTAGCTGAAGGAAATAATACAATTTAAACTAAGTCATACCAACTAGTTTCGACAACTGTAGCTGTTGGCTTCATCAGGGTAAAAGATATATAAAAATAAGAACACTTAAACGCTAAAAACTGTTTAAACTAAAACCATAAAATGAACTGAATACAATTGCATATTTATAATGCAGCAGAATGCGTACATCACACACATAGCGCATGTATGATCTACTAGCTGTTATGTAGGAACATTCTGTAGTTGGCAGCAAAATTTTAATTCTGGCATGTTGAAAGATCTAATGAGGGTCTTCCAAATCTTGGGCAAAATCAATCATTGGTTTCTATTAAGGTTTTGTTCTGAAAGGGGAACTGTTATGGCTTCTTTTATAATTTGGGAGTGGAAGTCCTCCTCTAAGTAGGGCATGGAGCTTTTATCCCATTCTATAACATGGTTAGTGCTAGCAAAATGAAAGGCTAACCCCAATCTGTATTCTCTATTATTATTGACGTCTCCTATGTGTTCCTTCTTTCTGATTTCAAAACGTCTTAAGTCTGGCCAATATAGTTCAAGCCACATGAGCAGGGTATGTTGTAAACTCTGGCATATTTAAAAAATGGATGACTGTCTTTCGGAGATCATAAAAATTGTCCAAAGGTCTGTGCGGGTTTAAAAGCCATTCGTATTCCATGCAGCTTGAGGAGTCTGGCAATCTTATTGGAAATTGTCCCCCTGCAAACGGAATCACTATGGTAGAATTATAATGTATATCTTCAGGTTGTCTTTGTGGGGGGTCACAGAAAAGAATCTTGTGTATCAATTTTCTAGGATAACCATTCTTTTTAAGGTTATTTGATATCAGGGACAGTTCATCTTGGAAGTCTTTATCATCTGTCGTAATGTGAGAGGCTCATGTGTACAATGCTAAGTTTCTGAGAAATGTGGTGTGAAGAAGTGAAGTGCAAGTATCTACCTGTATTGGTGGGTTTGTGATAAACTGTAGGGCTGATACGACCATCTATTCGTTTCTCGATTAAAATGTCCAGAAATGGTAATTGGTTATCTTTCTCAAGTTCGAGAGTGAATTTAATTTTTTGATACAAAAAAGTTAATCTTGCTTAGAAAATTGAACAGATCCTAACAGGTAGGCGAATTAATACCTCATACTATCTGATACATCTACTTACCGTGTTCTAGATTCAGACTCCACTTTAAGGAATCATAATGATACCAACGATTTATTATGTAATATGGATAGCTGGCCAACAGATTTAAAACGAAGATTGAAGTCTATGCATCCACTGATGCCGAAACTATATGGCTCTCCAAAAGTTCACAAAAATAGTATACCGTTACGCCCCATTGTCGACGGTATTAATTCACCTACCTATTTATTATCTAAACACCTTGCAAATCTCCTGAAAGCACACACCTGCAATTCAGATACTTATATATGAAACTCACAACATTTCGTGGAGTAATTAAAAAACATCTCGATATCCAATACAGATCTTCTATCAAGCCTGGATGTTACATCTCTATTCACCAACATTCCAGTAGAAGAAGTGATCGACATTTTAGGAAGCTTATTCCCTCAAGACATCACTTCTTTATTACATCATTTTTTAACATCTAACTTTTTCCTATGGAATAAAACAATTTATCAGTAATTAACAGGCCTAGCAATGGGAAGCCCTCTTTCACCACCTTGTGCAGATCTCTTTATGGAGAAATTTGAAAGTAAAATTTTATCTCAATTAGACCCTAAACCAGAGTTTGGTGGAGATACGTTGATGATATTTTTATTGTTTGGAAAAATATGGAAAAGGATCTGTTCGATTTTCTAAGCAAGATTAACTCTTTGCATCAAAAAATTAAATTCACTCTAGAATTTGAGAAAGATAACCAATTACCATTTCTGGACATTTTAATCGAGAAACGAATAGATGGTCGTATCAGACTTACAGTTTATCGCAAACCCACCAATACAGGTAGATACTTGCACTTCACTTCTTCACACCACATTTCTCAGAAACTTAGCATTGTACACATGAGCCTCTCACATTACGACAGATGATAAAGACTTCCAAGATGAACTGTCCCTGATATCAAATAACCTTACAAAGAATGGTTATCCTAGAAAATTGATACACAAGATTCTTTTCTGTGACCCCCCACAAAGACAACCTGAAGATATACATTATAATTCTACCATAGTGATTCCGTTTGTGGGGACAATTTCCAATAAGACTGCCGGACTTCTCAAGCGACATGGAATACGAGTGGCTTTTAAACCTGCACAGACCATTCGCCAATTTTTACGATCTCCAAAAGACAGTCATCCATTTCTTAAATATGCTGGAGTTTGTACAACATACCCTGCTCATGCGGCTTGAACTGTATTGGCCAGGCTTCAAGAAGTTTTGAAATCAGGAAGAAGAAATACATAGGAGACGTCAATAATAATAGAGAAGACAAATCAGGATTAGCCTTTCATTTTGCTAGGACTAACCATGTCATAGAATGGAATAAAAGCTCCATGCCCTACTTAGAGGAGGACTTCCACTCCCAAATTATAAAAGAAGCCAGAACAGTTCTCCGTTCAGAACAAAACCTTAATAGAAACCAAGGATTGATTTTGTTCAAGATCTGGAAGACCCTCATTAGATCTTTCAACATGCCAGAATTAAAATTTTGCTGCCAACTACAGAACGTTCCTACACAACAACTAGTAGATCATACACGTGCTATGCATGTGATGTACGCGTTCTTCTGCTTTTATAAATATGCAATTATATTCAGTTCATTTTATAGTTGTAGTGTAAACAGTTTTTAGCATTTAAGTGTTCTTATTTTTTATACATCTTTTACCATGATGAAGCCAACAGCCACAGTTGACGAAACTAGTTGGTATAACTTAGTTTTAAAATAAATTTGACCTAAAATAAAAAAAAAACAAATAGTAGTCATTCATTCTCCTATAAGAGATTTGTATTTTCAAGGACTGAAGAAACATAATGGAGCACTACAGACAATAAAATATTAGAGAATAAAAGATACAAAAGAGAGGTTAAGGATTTTAAGATCTATATGATAGATATGTTGTCAGTTGAATGAACCTCCTATGATGAGTCTGCCAATTCCATGGGTGCAATAATAATAATAATAATAATAATAAAATTTCTGACATGTATCCTCAAGGGTTGTACAGGATATGATAGTACTACGAAACTTACATCATTACTAACTTCCTATCTACAATTTTCCACCAAATCAATCTGTTACCTATCAAGACTTCAACATTATCAGATCTTATATTTCTGTATTCTAAGGCACTTTTTATGTATCAATCCACCTGTATCTTGGTTTTCCTCTGGGTCTTTTTCCTGCCAACCTAGCAGAGAACATCTGCTTACCATGAATGGTAAGCAGGTGTTCTCTGATGCAATCAGGTCATGCCCCAATTCTTTCGAGGACTCCCATATCTGAGGCCTCTAGTATTTGATCAAGTGTTTTACTTCTGACCTAGCTCTCAGATCGTAAGTTAAAATTGGTTTGAACACTCTCTATACAGCTAATTTAGTGTTTTGACTAATTTCTCTCTTATTCCATATAAATTTATTCAGTTAACTTCCTATCATACCGGCTTCATTGATTCTGTTGTCTATTTCCATATTTAATTTACCATCTTCACTAAAAATCATGTCTAAGTAGCTGAAATGTTTTACTTGTATAGGTTCTCCATTCACAATGCAGTTGATATTTTCAATGGTTCTGCCTATTTTCATTGTCTTTGTGTTTGTCTTGTTATTGCTAACCTTCATACCATATCTATTACAACAGTTGTTAAATTTAGTTAGGGAATCTTGCAGACTTGTAGTGGATTTATTTAGAAGTATAACATTGTCTGTATAAAGCAAATAGCTGACATTAACATCTCCAATTTTGAAATCAGATTTAATACCACTTTCCTTCATAATGTGATCCATAGATAATGAATAACAGAAAGGATAATGTACATCCATGCCTGACAACAGATTTAACATTAAACCATCTTCCTGTACTTCCTTCAATTCTAACTGCTGACTTACAACTCAAATAAAGACTAAGTATTGCATGATATAATGCCCCATTGACACCATATAACTGTAGCGTTCTGAATAGTTTCTCTCTTGACACCTTGTCATATGCCTCTTCCAGATTACAAAACTTAAATACAGATCTTTGTTATTATTGTTATTATTATTATTAATGTTATGTGACACTTCCAGGGAGTCCAAGGACTTATCGTGGGAGGGCCACTACTCTACTTTGCTAAATACATACCATCCAATCCACTACTACTTAATTCTCCAACTACGACACTACTACTATCAACGGCATCTATTGCCCATCATCACCAACAACAGTATTTTTTGTCTGTAAATTGCATATGCTCTGAAGGCCGATTTGTCTGTAAGCAGGATGAAAACCCCCTGCTGTCACCGTATGAGATTGGCTAACTCACCTTCAACTGAAAAAGTTCATGTAAGGATTCCTCTCGTCATGACGAGAATCAAACCCAGGTCTTTTCCAATCGAAGGGCGAATGTTCCGCTATTCTTGCAATTGCACTACGGTGGCTATATTCCTATGATTTCTTAACTATTTGTCATAAAGTGAAAACCTGATCCTGACAGCCTCTATTTGGCCTGAAAAGCACCAAGCTTTTCTTCCACAATGCTTCTCAACCATTTCTCAAGTATACTTGCATAAATCTTACCAGGAACACTCAGTGGAGAAATACCTCTAAAATTCTCACATTCAGTTTTATTTCCCTTTTTATATATGGGTACTATGAGAGCTCCACTCCAATCATCCGGAATTCATCCCTCTGTCCAGGCCTTCTGAACTATGCAGCATAGCCACTGTAAGACTTTTATACCTCCATACTTGACACCATGTTGAATATCATCTACTCCTGCTGCTCTTCCATATTTCAGGCCTTTGATGGCTTTTTATATTTCAAGCGTGTTGGGTGTTTTTTTGCCACTGTGCTATCACTGCTTGTTTCATTTAGCAATTTTTTGAAGTAATTACTCCATACTTCAAGGATATCTTTTTTCTTCAGTTTTCATCACCTTTATCATGTGTAATTTCTTTTACAGCACTCTTTGTCCATATTTCTGAGCTTCTTCAACAACCTATAGAATAACCTGCCGCCTTCTTGATATTTATTTTCTATGTTCTTACCAAAATCTTCCCATGACTTTTGTTTGCCTAGTTTTACACAGGGTTTAGTTTTCTTACATTTGTCTCTGTATTCTCTAAGAGCACAAGCTGACTTATTTGCCTGGAACTTTTGATATGTTTTCTTCTTTTCCTTCACTGCCTCATTAACTTCTTATGTCCACCATGGAGTTCTGATTTTTCTATCCTTGCAAAAAACCTCAACACATCCCTATCTGGCTGAATCAATCACTGGGGCTTGCCACTGAATCTCCTAGGTTTGGTTCCTGTTCTCAAACTCTTTCATTTTTTCTTGAATAATGTTTGTGTATTTTAGTCTACAGTTCACACCTTTTTTCTTGAATAATGTATTGTAGTCTACAGTTCATACCTGAGAGCTGTTGAACTTTTATTCGTTTTAAAACTTTCTTATATACTTTTCTTTTCAATATGAAATTCAATTTTATCCTACTCAAGACCAAATGGTTATCACTTCCAATTTCAAATCCTCTGTACACTCTAGTGTCCTGCACCAGGGAGAAAATATCACTATCAACAATAACATAGTCAATGAGACTTTTCTTATTCCTTGCCTGTTGTGAATTTGTGTACATTTTTACCCTCCATTTGAATTTGTGTACATTTTTATGTTGGAACATGGTGTTAGTAATAACCAAACCATGTCTTGAGAAGAAATCCAATGGGTATTTTCCATTATTATTAGCTTTGCTCTCTTCTCCAAATTTTCCCCAAACATTTTTGTATTAGGAAATTTTATTTTGTTATTTATTTAATTTAATTATGCCTAATTCAAATATGCATATCTACAGTTTATAGGATCACTTATTAATATACATCAATAATTAATTATTAATTATATTAATATTTATTGTTTATTTAATTTACTGTTTTATTTATTTTTATTTATTTATTTTGTTTTTATTAAATTGTTATTAAATTTATTTATTTTATTATTTATTTAATTATCAATGCATTAATATTTATATTAAGTTAATTAATAATTAATAATAAATACCACTCTATATGGCCCCTTTTTATATGGGTTTTCGCTATAACAGCCTTGTGTAATTATGGCTAAGTTTCGATTTATGGCCTACAATTTTTCAATATACTGCCAAAAAATTGGGAAATCCCCTGTGTACGTCTTTTGTCATGTGTTCTAGGCCAGCCACACTGCTCTGCGCAGGAACGCTACTTGCATCATCTTGTAGTCATGCAATCTTCGCGTAGCACATAATTCATCCCCGCCTTCTGTAAACGTGCTCATGAGTAGATGCATTTAGTGATCAGTTTAGTAAATTAGGTAAATCCTCAGTATCAAAAGTAGAAGTGTTTGTTTCTTCTTGCATTCTGTTTCAATTATCAACATTGTTGATAAGTACATAATATGCATTTGTATGTAAATACATATTAAAGTGTGTATGTATTCGTGTTGCTATAAAGTGTGTACATTATAACTGTTATTAGTTTTTGTTTTTTAAATAGAGTCCAGTATGTATTTGGGGGAAACCTGAACCCAAAACATTCTTTAAATTTGGAGAGTGATGGAGTTAAAAAAAGAAGCCGAAAATCTGTCTCACTAGAGACTAAATTAGATGTTTTGCATCATTGAAGCTACTTAAAAAGTTGTTGATATATGTAAGGCATTAGGGCTTGCAAAATCTATGGTTCAAACAATTTGCACTAAAAAAGAAAAAAATTAATGCACATTTACAGTGGGCTGCACCTTTAAGTGTTTCAAAATTAACATGCCAAAGAAGTAGCAATATGGAAAGAATGGAAAAATTATTAAACATATGGATTGAAGACAACAATCAATGGAGGATGCCAATGAGCCAAATGACTATCCAGAAAAAGGCAAAAAATATTTTTGAAAATTTGAAGAGTGAAGACACTAATGAAGGTCCGGCAGATGGAACTTTTCTAGTAAGCCGTGGTTGGTTTGAAAAATTTTAAAATCACCATAATTTGCATAATATTAAAATGAAAGGTGAAGCAGCTAGTGCCGACACCAATGAAGCTTTAGCCTATCCAAACATTTTGAAATCAATTATTGAAAGAGGTGGATACGTCCCTCAACAAGTTTTTAATGTGGATGAAACAGAACTTTATTGGAAACGAATGCCTGAAAGAACTTACCTTTCAAAGAACGAAAGGGCTGCATCTGGATATAAGATGTCCAAAGAGCGATTAACTTTGCTCCTTGGTGAGAATGCAGCAGGAGATTTTAAGCTAAAACTGCTTTTGGTATATGCTCCTGAAAATCCAAGAGCTTTAAAAGGATTGAACAAGAAACAATTGCCCGTCATTTGGAGGTCCAACAAAAATGCTTGGATGACCAAAATACTCTTCGAAGATTGGTTCAAAAATTATTTTTGCCTTGATGTCAAAAAATACTTGCAGGAGAATAATTTAAGTAACAAATTCTTGCTCCTGTTGAATAATGCTCCAGGGCATCCAGTTAACTTATCTGTAGATGTGGAGATTGAATATCTACCTAAAAAAACAACAGCCCTAATCCAGCCAATTGATCAGGGTGCAATAGCTACTTTTAAGGCATATTATTTACAAAGAACCTTTCGAAAACTTATAAATGAAACCGATGGTGAATCGTCAATTAACGAGTTCTGGAAAAAATTCGACATCAAAGATGTTGTGAACAACATTAGCAAATCATGGAATGAGTTGAAATCCACCACAATGAACCACATGTGGAAAACAATAATGCATTACAAGTAATGATTCTGAATTTGAACCCCTTTCTGACATTAGACAAAATATATTGAACCTAGCAAATGAACTTGGATTTGAGGATGTGGAAGAACGTGATGTAATCGATTTGCTAGATGCTGATAGAGAACCACTTTCTAACAAAGAATTAATACAGTTAGAAACAAACTGTACATTTGATGAGGAACAACAAGAGCCAGTTGTTTGCCGACAATTAACCTCAAAGGATTTATCAAATGTGCTTACTCGTTTTGAACAAGGAATAAACATCCTACTTCAAAATGATCCTAATGAAGAATGCAGCACCAAAGTTTCTCGCAGCATTAACACAGTTATTAACTGCTACAAAGAATTGCAAAAAGAAAAGAAAAGGGACTCGATACAACAAACATTCGACAAATTTTTTAAACCGGGTCCTCAGACAACAGATGGTATACTAACGAAGTGATGTGCAATTTGTCATCAGACTGATTCGAAAATTTAAAAAAAAAACATTCACTTTTTTATTTGTTTTATTTTATTTTATTTTATTAGTATTACAGAATTATATTTTTGTTTTTATTAATAACTAATGTAAACGATATTTTAAATGAAATAAAACATGCATTTTCAACCACAAACCCAATGATTTTCTATTTTTTTATAAAATTGGAATGGATCTTACTGAATTTATACGGCTTTATATGGAAATAAATGATTCGTTATACGGCATTTCACTTTGCAGCTGATTTTCCATGAACATATCTCGGCCGTATAGCAAGGTATGAGTGTAATTATTTTTATTCATCATTCAAACATTCATAATTCATCATTTACCATTTGCTAGTAATTCAAGTATTTCTGTACACACCTAATCTTTCTGTTCATTATAATTGCCATTCTCACATAGCTCATTAATGATGGTTCACATGTTTATAACTTTTGGTAATTCAAATATACCAATCAAATATTGCATTCTCCTTAATTATTGTTTTGTAATTAAATCCTAAAATAATATAATTAATTATATAATTAAATCCTAAATCCTAAAACAAAAACATGTGTTCTCCTCCCACATACACATTCAATTGTAAATAAATCTCAAGTGCATTGAGACTTATTTACAACTGAAGAATCCACCATGGCATGTGGTGCATCTGCCAAGGTGCCTCCATAGCACAATTGGAAGAACAGCAGAACATTGCACCCTTCAATTGGAAAAGACCTGGTTCAATTCTCACTGTGATGAAAGGAATCCTTATATGGACTTTTTTTCAACTTAAAGTGAGTTAGCCAATTACATAAGAAGGCAGCTGGGTTTTTTCTCCCTGAAACTCGGGTTTTTCATCCTACATACTGACAAATCATATTTAATGAAGTAGAGTAGATTGCCCTCCTGCAATGAGTCCTTGGACTCCCTGAAGGTGTCATGTAATAGTAATAATAATAATAATAATAAATCCTAAAACAAACATGTTTGTTCACTTCCCCCCCCCACACACACACACATGCATGAATAGAGATTTACTTACAATTAAAAACATCATGGCACGTGGTGCATCTGCCATTGCATAAACTTATAATTGTGGCAGGGCAAAGTGTTTTCACTCACTCCACCAAATGATCAGAGTAGTGGCAAATAAAAAAAATATATAGATATATATATTGCACACATCACAGAAGATTTAAATAAATTTGCTTAGATTAATTAAAATATAAAACTTTAAAGTAGAAAAGTTATTTCTTGTGAAGTAATGCTAAAGCAGATTTCTCGATGTAAGTCATGATCAATGCTCACCTTGCGTGCTTCCTCGCTGATAAATTTCTACTGCCTTTTTTGTTTCTGAATAAAGTCTATTGAATTCTTGAAAGACATTTCTCTTTTCAGTAAATTCCTGAAATATTTCATATGCAATACTCAACATACTGATAATGGGATTAATAATTTATATTTGAAGTGCTGAAAAATTATATTTTATAGATACTATAAAAATATGTTAGAATTTTCAAATTTATATAAAAATGAACACTTTTTAAAAAAATAAATAAAATAAATAAATAAAAGAATACTGCAAAAGTAAGCTATTAACTGACATTTGATGATAGTACATCTGAGACGTAAATGATAGCAGGTGTACACTTTACATCTGCAGTAGTATGGTTTAGTGTAATAGTGCAAGTTATGCAAACTGAGTGGGTAAAATCTCTGCTCCACTAGCAAACTGTGGGTTTAAAGACTGTGGCAGAAGATCATTTTCATTATCCAGTATGAGAAAAATATCCTGCTTGCTTTTATTACTGGAAACCTGAAGTGACTTGAAAGAATTTCACGTTTCAGTTCTGCAGGTTTTCTGAATCATATAACTTTTAGCTACATATGTTATGAATGTATGACAGGTTTGAAACTTTTCATTGATGATGAAAGTTTTTCCATTTGGTTATACTATAAATTAAAGATGCCAAGAAATTATATCTTTGTTCCATTCTTTATTCAAGTGTAAGCAAACAAAGTTTGCACGTGAAGTAACTTCATGACTGGGCAACTCATATATAGATGCTAATGACTTCACATCACTTGTCTTAGTATCCCATAATGCAAAGCACATATCCTTATGGACATGTACATCCTCTGTCAAAAAGAAACCAAACTTTTCGAAAATAGAAGAAACTAGTTGTGCCACATATTGTATCTTTTTATTGTCGAAAGCGGCAACCTTCATTAGTGCTGTGTCAACTGTTTATGACATCTGTTTCATTAGAAGCCGAGTTATAGTGCCAAGAGTCAGAGTATGTTTCGACGAATGGTCGGAAAACGAGTTTCAAACAGAGAGCTGCGATTGACTTTTGTGTTAAACTTGGTAAAAGTTTTACCAAAATACATCAAATGCTTCAAAAAGCATATGGTTATGAATGCTTATCCTGTACTGAGGTTTACGAGTGGTTTAAGAGATTTCAAAGTGGTCATGAGATGCTTGAGGATGACAAAAAGCCAGGCCATCCAAAAAATGGACTGAGTGAAGTTAACATCCAAAAAGTGCGTGATTTCATCAAAGAAAACCCGAAATCGTCCATGAGATTGATTGAAGATGAATTGGGGATTCCAAAATCAACTGTGCACAACATTTGGACCGAGGCCTTCATAAATTGAATTCGCGATTTGCTCCCCGCAAATTGACCAACGACCAAAAAATGTATTGAATTGAATACTGCAAGGGCCTCATTAAAACCGCTTGCAAGGACTCAAACTTCCTTGAAACAATCGTTACTGGTGACAAAACGTGATGTTTTGAGTATGAGCCTGAAACAAAGTGCCAGAGTGCTGAGTGGAGACACCAGAACAGGGGCATCCGAAAAAAATGTATACTGGATGTATACTGCTATGCATTATGGGAAGGGTCACTACCCAGACAGGTTTTGATCTTTACTGAGGTCTTCTCAGTGGGAGCCAGACCAAGAAGTGATACCAAGAGAAAGTGACTGAAAACATGAAAGAGAAATTAGCAAAGTTGAGGCAAGAGATGAAGCATATGCAGAGTGAAATGAGAATTACAGATTTGCATAGAAGAGTGAGAAAACATGGAAAAAACAAAAGATGGCTAAGTTAAAGAGGTAACAAATGATTTCAAAATAGCTTTGTATGGGAATTACAACTGAGGAGTTGGATATGAGGAGTAAGCAAATAAAACAGTTCATAGGATTTGAAGGAATGAATGATCTGACTGGAAACAAGGAGAATGTGAAAATAGATATCACAAGGTTGCTGAGGAGAGGAAAAGATAATAGTGTGATCGAAAAGATAGTCAGTGTGTTGTACAGGTATGACCATGATGAGCAACAAAAAGAATGAAGATAATGGACAATTTGTGAATAGAGATAGATGAGGAGAAAAGAGTGCATACTGTGAACATTAGGAATGAATTTGAGGGATAGATGGACTGCATATAAATGGTTATTGTATGAATCACTTAGAGAGACTGTGGCTGAAATGGAGAGTAACGAGTGCAGTGTTGCTCTTTTACATAAGACATGATGTAAAAGGTGATGTAGAAAAGGATGATTTTCATTATAGTAATATAGACTGGTGAAGAGATGGTATTTGGGATCAAAGAGAAAGAATTCTGGAGTTTTTGAGAGATAATTCCTTTAGGTAGCATAAAGAGTGCACACGAGGATAAATGATCTAGCATTTAGTCATTTCATCAGAAGATGTCATTATGAATGAGGTATCAAATCTTCCTCCAGTTCTTGAAAGTGATCATACTACTTGTACAGTGGCCAGCCATATTAAAACTGTGAGAAAGGGATACATGTTAAGCTATAAAGCTAGTGATTAGGACAAACTTTGGAGACAGCTTGCAGCTATATCATGGAATTAGGAATTGGAAGGAGATCAGTGCAGTTTGAATAATACTAAGGAACTATCTGGCAGAGGTAATGTCTGAGTGTATACCAGAGGTCAGGAAGTTAAATTAGGTAGGTATGAAATGGGTGACTAAAGAGGCAAGACACGCAATCTGGAAGAAGAAGAAGAAGGTATCATGAAGTCAGTACAAGATGAGTGACAATAATCAGTTGCATAAGGAGTTCACAGAGAAGGTGAACTCCTTATGCAACAGTCTACTAGTGACCTTCTTCTTTTGGGACCACTCCCCCATACACAATCTCTTGATGCCTATCTTACAGCCAATTACCTATCCAAATCACTATTCTCTTATCTAATCCCATCTATTTCAGTTTAGTTACACAGATTGCTTATAACTTTTCGACACATTCTTATTCTTCTCACTTTGTGAAATGGAACAATTTCCCCCACTTTCAACTCCTTTGGAACTTGATCTGTTGCAAGATACATGTTAAACAGGTGTGGCAAGGGTGGAGTTAGTTCCTTAGAGCATTCCTTTATGACATGTGGTAACATCTGTGAAATCCTATTGTTGACATTGAGTTTATTTAATTCCTCATATACCTCCTACTCACTGAATATCAGCCCCTCGCTCATTTAGAATATATTCACATTTGGAATACACTCAGACATTGCAGATGTTAAATTGTTCTTGACTGTCTATCTCCTTTCCACACAATTTCTTTTTCAATCCTACAGGTCCCAGTTGCTTCCTAAGCTCTTTTCTTACTCACTAGTCCTGTAATTCCACATACACACCCTTCTTTACAGAAGTTCTCATATAACTGGTTACAACCTCACTCTTGCCAAATGGAGGAAGATTAGAAAACTCCATTTCCATCCTTTGATGATATGATTAGATCTAAGGCTCTCAATCCCCATGTGCCTCCGTTATATAATGCCTAAGAAAGCTTTCCCTTAAAAAACTCAGGTAATTCATTTTCCTTATTTCTCAATGCTATCTCTTTATGGCAGTCAACACGGTGATAATTAAAATCATCTGGAGTGGAATGCAATGAGGTGAAGAAGGCAGTTAGAAAGGACAAATCAAAATAAATGAACTATGTGAGGATATAAGTAAATACTATAGTGAATACAGAAAAAGAGAAGTATATAAGATGATCAGAAACATTAACAATAAAAGATAAAAATGGTGAAATCTTGATTATTACAGAAGAAATAGGAGATGCAGGTAACTCTCGTTATATGCGATTCTGTTATCTGCATTTTCACATATATGCAATATCATTTCAGTACATAAGCACTGTAACAATTTCCCACCCAAAATGTAGAAGCTTCCATGCATGTGCCTTGTTTCCCACCTCCATTCCACTGTGCTTAGTGGCTCAGTGTCAATTTTGTGTCCTTACCACCTTATTGGTCTATGCATTGTTGTCTTTATCTGTAAAAATCTTTTGCACCTTTGAGCTATATGCCTAGCAAGAGAAAAAAAAAGGAAACTAAGAGTGAAAAGAAGAATGTAAATAAAGACCAAGCGAAGAAAAGCCCTTGGAAATTCCATTCTTTAGAGGTGATGTTGGAAGTTCTGCATCAGTTTGATAGCGGTGAATGTAACACTGACATATGAAGGGCCACAGTACTGAGTGATAATGGCTTATGCAATTTGCAAGAGCACTCAATCTTTCACGAAGTGACCACATTATCAAAATCTTTATGCCATGCAGTTGAGGAAATTGAAAAGATGCTGGCTATATGGTTCAAGCATCAGAACCAGAAGAACATGCCTTTGTGTGGGGTGAGTCATTCGAGAGAAGGTAAAAGATTTGTATGAAGATCTGAAGAAAGCAAAAAGCAACTGACACCTTTTGCTGCAGTTGTGGGTGGTTTGACCACTATAAGAGTTGCTATGCATTCCACACTCTCACATGACTGGCAAGGCTCCAGCTGCAGTTCACACTGTCACTAAAGAATTTTGCGAATTTCTCATCAAAGTAAAGATAACAGAAGGAGATTACACACTGAGAGGTTACAATCAAAAGTTGAAAAGTGAAAGTCAGGTTTCCATTGAGAAATTCTTGAGGTTAATTGAGAAAGAGATCACTTTCCCTCTTTGTAAAGCCTTGATATAACCTCTCCTAGACTACTGTCTGCACATCTGGTCTTCTGGTTTGTATGGTGATGCAGAAATAGTGAAAAGAGTACAAGAGAGTGTTAAAGATAATATACAGACTGCGGGAAAGTAGTTATGTCAAGAGAATGCTAATTTGTGGACTACAGACACTGGCTGAAAGGGTCATATGGGATAGTAGAATATGGATTTTTTCATTTGATGGAAGCCAGGGAGAGGATGAGAGGGCAGCCACTGAAGTTGAGAATCAATGCAGTCAAGAAAGAGGTTGGAATCAATTGCCTTTGGAGGTGGTGAGTGCAAGTAGTGTGAAAGAATTCAATAAAAGGAATGACAGCTGGTGTGGATGATATGTGGCATCCTTCGATGAGTCCTTGACTCTCTGGAGGGCTCGCAACAATAATAATAATAATATTTATTATTATTATTATTATTATATAAACAATTTGAACTGATCAGTGTTTATTAATTATAAGAAATGCGTTTATGTTTCTAAATTCTCCTTGTTCATGTTTGTCAATAATTACAGATTTATGTTTTGAACTGTTATTATCTTGAAATATCTTGAAATTATCTTGATAATTCATACATGAAATATCATGTATGAATAAAATAAATTATCCAAGAGTTTATTAAGTTACCAAAATTTAAATAAAAAAATCAGCTAATGCCTTTTATTCTCTTATAGGGAGTATGCAGGACTATTTTAGCCCTATCTAACTTTTAGAGACTGAGGGAACAGCTCAGTCTCCACAGTCAGATATAGCTGGCCTAAGACCATCACTAATTATAAAGAGATGACTGACAAGTCTTGCCATCTCTTGGTCCCTAACCCAAACACAATATGTTAGTCTGAAATAGTGTGGGGTCTATGGTTACTTTTCTTGAGTTTACAGGACTAAAAACCTGAGTTTCCAGAAGAAAAAAATCTGCTTGCCTGAGATTGATTAACTTGATAACCAATCAAAGAATGGCTTAAATAAAGTTCCTCTAGTCAGCGACTAGAATCGAACCTAGGTCATTCTTTGGGTGGCCTAGCAAAGAGAATGCAAACACCACTTCCAGTGAACTACATAGTGCTCAACTTAATTCAAATCAGAACATAAAAGTGCTTATAAAATGTTAGACTATAACCAAATAATGAATGAAAACAATTCAAATTCAGAAGAAGAAAGAGAGAGAGAGAGAGAGAGAGAGAGAAGTAAAGTCCTTGCGAGCACCTTGCAGCAAGATATATGGGCTGAGTTGATCAGGAGATAACAAGACAGGCTCTTAAATTTTTTACAAATTAATGCAGCAATAACTTGCTGATATTGACTTAGAAAATAGTCTGTTAGAATTGTAATGACTTCAATTGTTTATTTTTGTTCTCTTTCATTTAATGCTATATGAGGGAATTCTCTAAGCATTGTCTCTGAGTGCCAGCTTGACATAATGATGGCAGTATAAATATTTCTAATATTCTTAGGCAGATGCTAACAGCTCATCTTGTCTGTTTGTCCAAATTAAGCCAGCTTTCAGGCACACAGTATTTGATCTCATCCTTGATGTATTAAAGGGTGAAGTCTGTTGTTAGGAGCGTTCTATTTATAGAGAAGTCTACAGAAAAAATCTGTTGATGCAGAATGTCTGTAGCACATTTTCAATGATGCCCTTCCGTTAGAGAGACCTGGGTTCAAATACTGTTTAGGATGTGAAGAATCAGGGCTTTTTAACTGAAAGTTAATTGGCCAGTCACATGTGCAAGACTTTTTGATCCTGGAAATTCAAAATTTTCATCTTGCAATTAGGCAAACCAGTCAGGAAAACACATGCAATTTATACAAAGTCAAATTTATGCAAAGTATCCTTATACGTATAGGGCTAATATTCGATATATATATATATGTGTGTGTGTGTGTGTGTGTGTGTGTGTGTGTGTGTGTGTGTGTGTGTGTGTGCGCGCGCGTGCGTGTACACGCGTGCATGCGTGTGCGCATGTGTGTATAATCAGGTAATATATAATAAACCAGGCAATTAGAAAGGTGATAAGTATAACTGCAGTAATTTAACTTTGGATAATTTAACTGCACAGTTTAACATTATCTAATCTTCTGATACAGAAGTGCAAATTCTAAATACTTTGATTTTTCAGATATATATCTTACCTTGTATTCTTTCAATAGTTTCTCTACCTCAGGTTGCTTTCCATACTTGATATCACACCTCTTCAGCTGAATTTCTACAGTGGATAACAGATGCAAAAGTTTATATTTACAGTTCTCATACTGGAGTTGTAAATAACGTTGATGTGCAATCACAGCTATCTTATCCAAATGGTTACTTATATCCTCCAAATGTTCTGATGATATTACAGCTACTTCAGGTGAAATTCTAATCTTTTTAAATAGTTGCTGAATATTTTGTAGTTCCCTCATAAATTGCTGAAAATATCAATATCAAAATTATAAAATAAAATATTCATATTATTTACTGATGTTAAATTATAGAAGAATGTTAAATTTTAGGTATCTTTAATTTTGGAATAGTTTAAGTGTAATGTTAATGAAAAGAAATTTGTGTTCTATCTTGCATATTAGAGAACTATTTAAAAAATATATATTTTATTTTGTATAAAATAAGATATATATTTTTTATCGGATCATTTGACTCAATGATCCGTGGTGTTCAAGATAGGATGCGTGAGGAGTGTTTGCCAGGAGGAACAATAGAAAGGGTGGCTATGGCAATTAAGAGAGGTGAAAGGGTGGATGAGATGATTGTGATGGTAGGAACAAATGATTTGAGTGGTAATGTAAGTCGGGAAGCGAGAAATATGAGATTTTTGCTTGAGGCTGTATGGAAGAAGACAGAGAGAGGAAAAATAGTGTGCGTGTTGCCTAGGTATGATAATGATGAACTGAGCAGAAGAGCGGTGATATTGAATGCCATAATAGCGAGAATGTGTGACAAGAGAGGACTGGTATATGTGGATGCTTGGAGTGCATTTGAGGAAAGAGGAATTGTATGCGAGAGACCGCTTACATTTGAATGAAGAAGGACATAGGCATCTGGAGAGATTGCTGTTCTGAACGAGTCAATGTGCCCCAGGGAGGATGATAGCAGCGGTGGCCTCTTGTGGTAATGGATACTTGGGAGAAGGGAGAAGATGTCAGGTAGCACTGAGCCCAGTGGAGTCTAGAAGGGATAATGCTGGGTATAGAAACAATGGCATTTATATACTTTATACTAATGCCAGCAGTATCCAGAATAAGGGAGAGGAATTGGTGGCACAGATAGCATCAGCCTGGCCAAAAATTATTGGGATCACTGAGACGTGGTTGACAGAAGGGGATATAATAACAGGAATAGAAGTCGCTGGGTATAGCATTTTTCGTCAGGATAAGAGGGGAAAGCGTGGTGGTGGGGTACTGCTTATGATAAGTGATGACCTATGTCCTCTAAGAGTGGAGGCTTTGGAAGGAAGTGAGACAAATGATTTTGAGAGCATATGGTGTGAGGTAAAGGTAGGCAAGACAGGATATTTAGTGGGGTGTTGCTACAGACCCAGGAGCACAGAGGATGGGGACCAGGAGATGTTTAGGCAGTTAAGTTTGGCAAGTGCAAAAAGAATGATTGTTATGGGAGATTTTAACTACAGCAGTATAAATTGGAGAGAGGAAGATGCATGAAGTAATAGTGATATGGAATTTCTAGAATTCTTGAGGGACAAATGTCTTAGGCAACATGTAACAGAGGGAACAAGAGGTTCAAGAGTTTTGGATTTGGTTATAGAATCAGAAGAGTTGATAATAACTGAGATGACATCTCTCCCGCCAGTTGGAGAGAGTGACCATATGGTTTTGACTTAGAAAATGAATAGACATGCAGGAGTATCAAAGAGACGGGAACTTATGTGGAATTATAAAGCAGGTGATTATAATAGTCTTAGACGTCAACTTCAGGAAGTTTTATGGGGGGAGGAATTGGAAGGCCAGGATATCATTAGTGCGTGGGAAATTGTGAAAGAATATTTGTTAGCAGCAATGGTAAGTTGTATACCACGAGTAAAGAAGAGGACACAATTTGGAGTGAAGTGGATGACAAACAATATTAAACAGGAATTGCATGCGAAAAAGAGGCTATGGAAGAGATATAAGGAGACAGGTGAAGAGCAGATGCCTGAAGAATATAAGACACAGGCCAGAAGAGTGACTAGTGTGGTACAGAAAGTGAAACTGGAATATGACAGGAGGTTGGCCCTAAGGTCCAAAGAAAATCCTAGGGAAGTTTTTAGCTATGTGGCCAGTAAGAGGAGAAATAACTGTGGAAGAATGATATTGTGGGATAAAAATGGGAATAGAGTGACTAATGCAGAGGACATAGTGGAATTGTTCAATGAACACTGTAGTATTTCATCCTAAATGAGTCAGTTTTAATGCTAGAGGGATAGGGCTGGTTCGAGGTTTAGAGGTACAGGAGGAGAGTGTGTTTCAGATACTGAGTACTCTGGATGTCAGTAAAGCTTTGGGACTGGATGGTATTTCACCACAAGTTTTGAGAGAATGTGCCTGAGAACTGACAGTGCCTTTAACCTGGCTTTTCAATGAAAGTCTGGCTTCGGCAAAGGTGCCCAGGGAATGGAAGGAAAGTAAGATAGTGCCATTGCATAAGGGTGGTAACAGAATGGAAGTGTCTAATTATAGGCCAGTCTGTGTGTCATCAGTAGTTGTTAAGACTTGGAGAAAGTAGGAGTTGGAGGAGTGGTCTCTTTGCGTGGAGGGTGGTTGAACTGTGGAATGCATTGCCTGATGGAGTGGTGAGAGCAAGAACGGTTAATGAGTTTAAGGGGTGGTATGATAGACTTTGTGTTTCTTAGGGGGGGGGGGGACCTCCCCTCGATGAGTCTTAACAGACTTTATGTTCTTAGGAAGCACCTCCCACGATGAGTCTTTCAACTCCATGGAGGCCTGAATAATAATAATAATAATAATAATAATAATAATAATTTGGTTCAAAACAAGATAAGAGTTTTCCTAAATCTATTTCTATAATTCATAAGAGGATAGTAGTAGCTTCACACAGATCATTGTGAGCAGATTTGGTCATCTGGTCTTCATGGAGATGAGGATATACTGGAAAGGGTTCAAAGAGGATTGACTAAGATAGTGTTTGGCTTGTGGAATATGAGTATGAGGACAGGCTGAGGGAATGCTGTTAGCAGAGCCTTGTGAATATAAGTAGAGATGGGAAGCATATGATTGAGACATACATGTTGATAAAGGGTTTACTACCAAGTTAATGTGAAAAAGATTTCTCACAGAATGGAAGGAAAAGGGTACAAGAAGAGGCTATCCCTGGAAACTGTATAAAATGGGAATAAGCAAGATATGTGGAGAACGCTCTCTGCATATAAAGTGGTTGGAAACTGGAATATGCTGCCTGAAAGCATGTGTGCAAACATTGACTGAGTTTAAGGCACAGTTTCATGAACTTTGAATGTTGCAGTGAGGACCTCCTATGATGAGTCTTTTGACAACTTGGATGTCTGCTACTAATAACAATAATATTTTTGCAGTGCAGACCTTTTGCAAAAACTTATGACACAGAAAATAAAGATCCCTAAAATTTTTTGAAATCACAAATTTAACTTTCTTTAGATCAGAAATTTTAAATCGTGCAAGCTACTTTTTTCCAACTAGTCTACCATAATAATTAACTAAGAAAAATTAAAACTTAACAATATCATTTAAGGATAGAGATTAATTAGTAATAATAATGAAAGACAAGTCACCTTTGTTTAAAGAATTAAACATGAATAACTTTGCATGATGCAATGCACATTTTGAAACTGCTTTTATTTAATGATAATTCATCGTAATTAAAATATTTTGACACATAGAAAATGGATGTATTAAAATGTAAAATTCATAACAGCACAAAAATGAATCATAAATGATGTATTGTTAAAATGAAGGGCCAATATAGTCAATAAGAGTGTTCAATATGGTCACGAAGATGATCAATAAAATGCATCACATGTAAAGAAAGGCTTAGGCATCATTCATTATTCATAATAATATTTAACAGTATGAAAAACACCAAGAAGAAAAAAATACATTTATTAAACTCACTAATATTTTGATGGTTTTCTATCTATCATCATCATTATTATTATTATTACATAACACCTCCAGGGAGTCTAAAGACTCATCGAGGGAGGGGACCTACTCTACAACTCTATCTCCACCAACTGCAACTACCTTCATCATCTACACCAACAGCATCTATTGCTGACCACCACCATTAGTATTTTCACAGACAATCACAAACATCCATGCCCACGGCAGGATTCGAGCCCAAAGCCTTTTGGCTGGAGAGCGGATATGCTAACCACTCGGCCAACCAGGCCGGCTGTGACAAACACATAGTGCTAAACTAAGTAATTGTAGAAACAATTTAAATTGTAACTGACACCTCCTTACATGGCACCTTCTATGGGTCAAATAACTGTAAAGTTAATTTAGTGATGTCTGGCTATTAGGTCTTAAAATGATAGTCTCCCAGATCTTTGGTAAATTAATGCAACCATACTTATGGTTGGGGGAGAGTGTGCTTCATAGAAGATGCTGATTCTAAGAAGAGTCTCTCAGAACAACTGTAACAATTTCTATGTAATATAGATGTTTTTCTCCATCTGATCCTATGTGAAGGAGTATCTAGAGCATGGCCTGCCAATCCTGACTTGCCATACAGATGATCTCAGATGTAATTTTTGTATTCGTCAAGGTAGATGCTAACTAATTTACCAGTCTGTCCAAGTGGGCTAAACTGCTAGGGGGAAGGGGAACCCATCGTAGTCCCATCTAGCTGTTTATATATAACCCCCCCTCCACACACACACACATACAGCAAACTACTATATGAAGCATTCTGAGAACCAAGCACTCAACACAGCCACACTAAAACCAACAGTCTGGCTGCAGTATGTTGATGATGTGCTTGCTGTTTGGCCTAATGGTCCAGACACATTAGATACATTTTTGGCACATATTAACAGCCAACATCCTAAAATAAACTTCAATATAGAAAAATAAAGTAAAAATAGTTTCCTCTTAAGATACACTAGTGACACTACTTCCAAATGACTCACTATCCTTCTTCATCCACAAAACCTACTCATACTGGAAGGTATTTACATAAATAATTACACCACCACTAGTGGCGTAGCTAGAGCTGTTGCCGCCCGGGGCAGTCCCTGAATTGGCAGCCCCTCTTAACACACCAAAAATACTAAAAAAAAGTCAAAACGACGTATAGTGAAATAATTAAAACACTATGTTTGTTTATTTTTGAAGTAAAACTTTAATTTTAACATTCTAAAATGTTATTTTTCTTGCTTTTCTGTTAGTAAAATCATCGACAAAGTCTATTTCATAGCAATGTAGGTAATTCTTAATCAAATTTTATTTAGAAAAACTTCTCTCACAACTAGCAACACTTACAGCAATTGTGAGGAAAATTCGTAGTAGTATTACAATATTTGGAACTGAGTTCTCGAGACTGTATTTTAGAATTAACTGCAAAAGTTCAAAAAAGTTTGAAAGTGCTGCCTGGGGAGGACCCCCCCCCCCCCAGCTATGCCATACACCACTGACCACCACCCTTCCAAAATTTGTTCAAATAACAGACCTTGAAACAGCTCAGGAACCTTTGCAACACCTTTTTAGTTAATGGCTACAGCCTATACAAAATAGACAAAATATTACATGCACTCCCACATCCTTCCTACACCCAACACACAAGATCACAGCAAAACCATTCCATCCCATATGTCAAGGGTACATCAGAAAAAAATAGCTCAAGTTCTCTGCAAATATGATCTTCATACTACTTTCAAACCTTTCATTAAGCTAGCTACTTTCATATATTCTCCTCAAGATTGACTATATTATTATTATTCGTGACACCTCCAAGGGGTCCGAAGACTCATCGCAGGAGGACACCTACAATTGTCTCAACTATATTATCCTCATGAACACCCTGGAGTGCATAAAGTTCCTTGTGCCTGCAGTTTAGTCTACTTGGGACAGACTGGTAGATTAGTTAACATTTAGCTTGAAGAACGCAAAATTATATCCGAGATGATTGTAAGTCAAGATTGACGGACCATGCTCTGTATACTTCCTTGACATAAGATCAAATGGAGAAAAACATCTATATTACATATAAGTTGTTACAGGTCTGAAAGGTTATTCTTAAAGTTAGCATCAGCTATGAAGCACTCTTCCAACCACAACAAATACTAAGGTTGGATTAATTTACCAAAGATCTGGAAATATATTGTTTTAAGATCTAATAGCCAGACTTCCCTAAAATAACTTTGTAGTTAACTGACCCATAGAGGGTGCTATGTAAGGACATCATGTGTCAGTTACAATTTAAATTGTATCTACAAGTACTTAGTTTAGTGCTGTGTGCTTGTTACAGTTATTATTGTGCTCTGATGATGCCGGGTAGCAGTGGCGGCTCGTCCATAAGGGATGCAGGCTGCATTGAATGCAGCTCCAGCATTGAGTATACTAGCAATACTACATGCTAGTGTACTACTGCTAGTATACTCAATGCAACCTTGCATCCCTTATAGATGAGCTGCCACTGCTGGGTATAAAACCAGTGAAATATTATTGAATTTAATAAATGTATTTTTTGACTCTTGGTGTTGTTTATACCATTAAGCTTTATATGAAAACGCATCATAAATTATATTTTAATGACCATCTAACATTTGATACAAATATGTATCAAATGTTAAGCAAATGCAACCATTCTTATTTAGTTTGATAAGACACACTGACAGCAAAAATGATGAATCGACATTTGCTGTAACAAATCTCTCAAAAGTCCAGCTTGGCTAAGAATATTGTATGAACTATAATAAAAGCCACTGGAATGATACCAAGGTAATTCAAAGAAACAGTTTATACATAACTTTCCTATGAAGATGGTAATGAACTTTGCTTTGAGATTGCAAAATTATCTACAGTTCTAAAAACACCTAAACTTAATATTTCTCTATTAGAACTAAGGTCCTCTGTGACCAATTAAAGAATAACAAAAATTTAACTATTACAAGAGCAGATAAAGGAAATGTCACTTTTATTCTAGATATACTATTTACAAACATAAAATGGATTTCTTCTCTGAAATCCAAATATCCAATTACCATTGGAAAAACCTCCCACTAACTATGAACTTAATAAGTTAAATAATCTACTAGATCCCATTTCATGCAGAAACTATTACAAAAATTGAAAATTTATCATGATAGATCACCCAGGATTTAAGGTCTGCCCAAACTACATAAAGCTTGATACTCTCTTATACCAGATGTTAACTCAACTGGAAGTCCTAAAATTTCTAAGTTCCTTTGCAACCTCCTGAGTTCCCTCACTGGCCATTCCTATTTTTATATGCTAATGATGAGTTTATCTCAAAAATTATAATTATTATTTAACTACCACGGAGTCAAAGGACTCATCACAGAAGGTCCATACTTTCTCGTGCAAAAATATCATTGAACCATGTCTTAAACCCATCGCAGTTTTAACATTCACCACACGCTCAGTCAAGGCATTCCACTCACTAATCACCCTCCATGTCAAGAACCTGCATCTCACTCCCCTGCTCATACCCTACTTATACAGCTTCCAGAGATTACTTACACAGAGTCCAGTCTTTCTACTGTTGTTTCCTTCTCTATGAATCATCTCCTCAACATTAATCTCATAACAACTCCTCACCAACTTATATATCTCAATCATATCTCCTCTCCTTCTATTCACAAGACTCTTCAACTTATATTCCGTTAAACTCTCTCTGCCTTTCCTCATATCTGCCATTAGAATTGACACTGACTTAGTAAACCTTCTCTGGACCCTCTCCAATACATCCTTATCCTTCTGAAAACCAAGTAACCAAATGTGCCCACATTAGTCCATATGTGGCCTGATCAAAGCCTTATACAAGGGACATTGACCTACATAACTTCTGCAGGTCAATGTCCTTCTCATTATTGCAATAATCCATTGTGATGTTCTTACAATATCAGCAATGTAAACCCTAAATTTCAAGTCTAATCCACCATCACTTTGGATCTCTCATCTCTTACACCTCCTTCAAAATTTCAGCATTAACTTTATACTCTACATCCTAATTTTGCCTACCAAATTTAAAGACCTTGCACACCACTCTCTTGTTCGTTCACATAGTCTACTGAGATCCTCCTGCAAGGCCACAATATCTGCTCTACTTCTCATGGTGTTTTGGGATTATTATATAGACAATAATAATCCACATCCACAAAATCCACATAAAGACTCCCAGATGAGTCTTTGACAAGATGAGGTCTTGGGGTAATAATAATAATAATAATAATAATAATAATATTATTATTAATAATAATCTCAAAACAGACACCTGTGGCACTGCTAGCAAAATTCTTCTTTTGGATACCAGTCCATCCAATTGGCTGTTATCTAATTCCATTTGTTTGAATTTAGCCACTGGCTTGTCATTTGGTGGTCTATGAAAAGCTTTTGAAAAATACAAGCACAGTTAATTCTCTTTTTATACAATTTTGCAATAACACAGTTTAGAAAACAGAAGCAATTCCATTTTTACACAGCATATTTTGATTTTACATAGTTCAAATGGCACTTATTTTTAAAATTTCTGTTTGAATTCAGTTCTGTTTAAAAGGGTATTTCCATTATAATTATCATTTCCTAGAACGGTACATATGTACTTAACTTGAATTTTGATACACAATTAACTTGATACAAATTTTAGATCATTTCACAGCTGGAGAAGGTTCAACATCTTTAGGTAAATATTTTGGATTGAAAGAAGCTACCATGAGAATGATTAAGAAAAATGAAGAGAAATGAAAAAAAATTAGGTGTCAAGTTGTTATCGTATACAAGAAACATTATAAAAGGGAAGATGGAAAAGGCCTTAGTGATGTGGATAGAAGATTGCTCACAAAAAGAATACCTTTAGACAAAATGTCATCAAATATGATGGTTGTACAAACAGATTCAGGTAAAGGAGCCAAAAACATCAAACAACGATTATGATTTTTCTGCAAGCACAGGTTGGCTTACAAAATTTCTCAAAAGATATGTGCTTCATAATGTAAAAATAAAAAAGAGAAGCCACATCTGCAGAGCTGTCAGCTAGGGAATTTCTTTCAAAACTGTCTAAAATTATTGAAAATGGTAGCTACACTCCTGATCAAGTTTGGAATGCAGATGAGACTGGCCTTTTTTTGGAAAAAAATGCCAAGTAGAACTTATATAGCAAAATCACAAAAACGTGTTGGTAGCTTTAAAGCAGCTAAGGATCGTGTGACTCTATTATTTTGCAGCAATGCTTCAGGACATATTATGTTAAAACCATTACTCATTAATCAATCACTAAGACCATGGACAATAAAAAGTGTGGATTTTAACACTTTACCAGTGCACTAGAAGACAAACAAAAAAAAAGGTTGGGTTACAAATCTAGACTTTAAAATTTTATTGATTATAGACAATGCTCATGGACCAGGGTGTTCACTATCTCAAAACTCACTACATAACAAGAATATTCCAATACATTTTGGATAAATTAGATAAGGATAATTTACTGACAGTTATTGATGTGTGGAAGAAATTTTCTATTTTGGATTTCATCAAACTTGCTAAGTTGGCGTTATCAGAATTGAAACCATCAACTTTAAATGCATGCTGGAAAGCTGCTTGGCCAGAATGTATGAAAAGGAAAAGCCCTGTACCTTAGCATACAACTGAATACCATCAGATTACCACATGCAGTTGGCAGAGAAGGATTTGTCTGCAGATATTGAAGAATTGATGGTTGACAAGGCTATTAGTGATGACGAAATAATAGAAGCTGTCTTTGAAAATCTCAATGAGAAACAAAAAAGTGATGCCGATGATGAAGTGATTTCACTCATTGCAGGATTAATTAAAGAACAGCATCAGATGGCTAGTAAATTGCAAAAGTCGTTTTCTTACACATGATCCAAATACTGAATGAGCTGAACAGTTTAAACGTGAACTAAAATCATGCATGGTGCGATATGAAGAATTATAGAATTTTTATTATTATCCAGGTCTCCATGGAGTCAAAAGACACATTGTGGGAGGTGGTTTTTAGGAAACACAAAGTTTATCATACCACTCCTTGAATACACTTTACTTTTAGAGTGGTAAATGAGCGGAATAAGCTGCCAGAGTCTGTTGTGGGTGCTATGACGGTGAACGAGTTCAAGGCAAGGTATGATAGATACGGTGAAAATGTAATCGCATAGTTGTGTGGACATGATGTTTAGGGCCTCCCTCGATGAGTTTAAGGACTCCTGGAGTTGCCCGAAATAATAATAATAATAAATAATAGAAAGATTTAGTCAAAACAGATCTCAACGATTGATTACAGAGTTCATGGAAATTAATCAACCTTCAGAATTATTGGAAATTAATCAACCTTCAGAATTATTGGAAATTAATGCTAATTTAGTTCCTTTTACTGAAGAAAACATTTCACCATTGCAGTATGAACAGGAAAGCCAAAGTGTTTCAAGTGATAGAAGTGATTTTATTCCAGTCTCACACAAAAGATGCGGCTACTGTCAGAAAGTGATGGCGAATAAAATTTAACTAATAACTATATGAGTGGTGTATTTGAGACTTTTCGAATTTTTGTTTTATTATTAACACACTATTTTCTTAAAGAAAGATACATATCTATATACTTTAAATAACTATTTAAAATAAAAAAATATTCCATTAAAATTAAACAGAGTTTTATTCAATGATTTTATATATTTTGTTTGAAAATAACTTATTGCTCATATAAGGTTTTAACATCTGGAACCATTCTTCTATTTTTTCATATGCACTGTATTTTTTTTATATGGTTTTCATTTACACGATTTTTTCTGGAACCAATCTACTGTATAAATGGAGAATGGGCGTATTTTATTATTATTATTATTATTATTATTATTACCCAGGTCTCCATGGAGTCAAAAGACTCATTGTGGGAGGTGGTTTTTAGGAAACACAAAGTTTATCATACCACTCCTTGAATACACTTTATCATATCATACCTCTCTCAGGCAATGCATTCCAATGTTCAACCACCCTCCAAGTGAAGGAAACCACTCCTCACCCTCTTGCACACAGCCTCCTTTCGTACCTTCCAGGGATGGCCGCTTGTCATCGCTCCTTCCTGCTGTTCCACCAAGTGAAAGAACTCTCCAATATCTACCCCTGTAACTGCCTCTCAACAGTTAAAAGTCTCGATCATATCACCTCTCCTTCTTCAATCCACCAAACTCTGCAGTCCACATTCCCTCAGTCGATCCTCATAACTCATATTGTACAGTCCTAAAACCATCTTTGTTATCCACCTCTGTACCCTTTCCACAGTCAATTCATCCCCATCAAATCCTGGGGACCAAATCTGAGCACAATAGTCTAAGTGTGTTCTGATCAGGGCCTTATACAACAGAATGATAACTCTTTTATCTCTGCAGGTCAGCGACTGTGACCTTGCATTCTCGGTAACTCCAGTATATCACTGTATATGCAACTCCTTTATCCAGGGAATTTGTCACCTTGTAATATGTAAGTATACTGCTAAAGCAAGACCTCCCCCGAACAAACCCATGCTGAATCATAAAGAATACTGTTATTATCAACTCATTTCTGAGTCCTAGTCCATGCCATTTTCTCTAACACTTAACAACACCTCCAGATACCCAGACTGGCTTATAATTTCTAACCACAATCTTATTCCCTTCCCTCTTATGAAGTGGAACAATTTTTCCAAACTTCCATTACTTGGAGACTCACTCTGCTGCAAGACTCATGCTAAACAGGTCTGCCACCAAAATGCCATTAACTGTCTAGAATGTTCCTTTAAGATATGCAGTGATACTCATATATTGACAATTCCAACAGCCTTATTAACATCAAGTTTACTTAATTCCTCATGTTCCCCCAGCTCACTGACCATCAGTTCCTACTCAACTATATCCTCTACACTTCAACCTTCATCTTCACAAGGACGAAAAACACTGACAAACTACTCATCGAATACTTAAACTTACTCTTCTGCATCAGTTAACAATCTGCTAATGTCATCAACTAGAATCATTCTTCCACAGTTGTTTTTTTCTTCTACTTACCACATATCGAAAGAACTCAATTTTTCTTAGCTTCGTTGGCTAATTTATTCTCATACTGCACTTCTGCTGCCTTTACTAATGGAGTTATC
Source organism: Typopeltis vanoorti (assembly GCF_054136105.1). Lineage (NCBI taxonomy): Eukaryota > Metazoa > Arthropoda > Arachnida > Uropygi > Thelyphonidae > Typopeltis > Typopeltis vanoorti. Next base: position 51,499,574 of record NC_143558.1, on the reverse strand, counting down.
TTCCTGACCTGCTCTTTGTCCTCTTCAGGCAACTAATCATTACTAACATTCCACACCTGTGTTGCCTTCACAGTGCCTTCTTCTTCTTATTCTTTCTGATTTCATGCTTATTCTCTTCATTCATTCATTTTACTCTTACCTTATTTAGTTCTTTTCTCCTTTAGAATACACTCAGACATTGCTGCTGTTAAAGATCTCTTGATGAATGCCCAAACAGCATATGCTTTCTTTTCAATCAACTCCTCTTTCCAGGCTTAAGCTGCTAGTTGTCTTTTAAGCTTTTCAAAATGACTGCCCAGTAGTTCCATATATATATCCCTTGTTCACAGAAGTTCTCACATGACTGTTGACAACCCAGATGATCCCTATATGGTCAAGCGCACCAAATAGGAAAAGATTAGGCACTCCATTCACAAGAACATTCTCTGTCCTCTGTTATATATTGGCTAAGATAGTTGTGCCTCAAGAATTCAAAAAATTTATTCTCCATATTCCCTAATGCTATCTCTTTATTCCAATCAATATCGATATAATTAAAATCACCCATTATGATCATCATCCTCTTGCTTACTAAACCAAATTGCCTATTCATTTCTGTCTCCATCTGAACATGCCCATCCCGTAGCAACATCCAATTAAATATCTCATGCTATAAACCTCCACCTCACATCATACTGCTTCAAAATCACTGCTCCTATTTTTTCCCTTTTATCTCAACTGTCTACATAATTCTCCCAATAACATCAGCAATATTTCCCCTCTATTTCCATAGCCTTCTATTTCTATTCCCATCAAGATATCATTCTGATGTAATCCATATTTATTATTCCAAGTATATTTTAGTGAATAAACTGAATCAATGCAACAATTTCATTTCCCTATTTCTTATACTCCTGGCATTTCTTGGTCTATAACCAGTAATACCCATGTCATTGCTATTTATTACATGGTTAAAAGGGAATAAAATAAAATACATATGAATATGGATAAGATACAAATATATAAGATTATAATATAAAGTAAAACATAGAAAAACAAATAAAATTCAGGCATTAAATATATGACAAGCATCAAACAGAAATTTAGTCAATTTTTACATTTAGGTTTTTAATCAAATTGATCGCCTATGGGGGATAGATCAAAAATGTCCTTTAGTTCACCTGGATATACCGTTAACTCATATTCCTGAACTATATGACGGATGGTTTGGGTCTTGGCTCCAAAAAGGCAGTGGGGATTCGGTATCTTTCCCCGCTCTGATAGTAAGTCTCGGCATACACCGTGCCCTGTATGGATCCTATTAGCAGTTTTCCATATATTCCTGGGCAAGTCGAATCCAGATGGTTTTTGAAAATATTTATGTAGCTACAGACTAAAGTAAAGAACCCAGCTCTAACACCCCTGCTAACCACACTCTTGCCCAGCTTCCATAGGTATCCCATAGTTCTCCCACCACTAGTCCTGATCTCAAAAATATCCTCTGAATTAATCCTATAGAATCCTTTTAGGAATTTGAATGTCTCAATCATATCTCCCCTTTTCCGCCTATCAACTAGTTTCTGCAACCCACAAATCTTCAACCTGTTCTCATATGGTTCATTCCATAGACCTGCTATCATCTTAGTCACTCGCCTCTGGATCCTCTCCACCTCCTCCCCATCAAGAAGGATCCGAGGTGACCAAATCTGGGCACAGTAGTCGAGATGAGGTCTTATCAAGGCTTGGTACAGAGGTACAATAACTTGCTTGTCTCTGCTCATCAAGGTATTCTTCAGTAACCAAGTGAGTTGATGAGCTGATTTAGCTACTTCCGCAATGTGCCCACTAAACTTCAACTCCCTATCCACCAACACTCCCAAGTCCATGGCCTCATCAATCTCCTGGAGTACAGTTCCACCAATGTGGTATACTGCTGCTAATCTTTTCACCCCAAAATGCATAACCTTACATTTTGTCACACTAAATCGACATCCATTCTCCTTAGCCCAGAACTCCAATTTATCTAAGTCATCCTGCAAGACTTTGACATCTTCTGCATTCACTATCACCCTACCCAACTTTGCATCATCAGTGAACAAATGAACTGTTCCACTTAGATCCTTCCCTATATCGTTAATGAACAGATTAAAACAGCAGTGGTCCAAGAACAGAACCCTGCGGTACACCACTAGTCACAGGCCGTCTTTTGGACTCTACTCCTGAATAAACTACTCTTTGATATCTCTCCATCAACCACCCACTTATCCATCTCACCAACCCTATATCCATTCCCATATGTTGTAGTTTACGGATTAGAATTCCATGTGGTATCCTGTCAAACGCCTTTGCCAGGTCCAGCAGTATCACTGTAAACCCATTTCCCTTATCCAGTTCAGCCATCACCTTGTTATAAAACTTGAGCAAGTTACTAGGCATGATCTACCCTTCACAAAGCCATGCTTTTCCCTGTACAGTATCTCATTTTCATCAATCCACTTTGTAAAGGCGTGCTTCTGATACAGCCCGTTATTAAGAGCATAGTGAAATTAAGTTGAACATATAATTTGTTGACATGATGGCTATTAAGCCAAACAGGGGCACCATACTCTGCTGCACTGTAAACCAGACCCAAAGCGGTGCACTATAGGGTTGTGGCACTTGAGACTCATGTAGTACCGCAGAGTCTTCTGGACTATATCATTTCTAGTACGTACTTTAGCAGCAATATTAATCATATGTTAAAAATGCCAAGCTATTTTTAAACCTGGTTTTACTCCATTTCCCAAGTAAGCAAACAGACAAACAAGTCAAGTTTGCATCTGCAAGTGTTGCAAGTCGAGCTGATCCTGCACATAGTGCAAGACCAAGGCAACTCATGGTAAAAGTAGAATAAGCTCTGATAACCAATCTTAATATTTACCCTTAATGGAACACACAACTCCTGGAGGAGATGTACGATGCTTTGTATTAAAGGCAAGGGGCCACTACCCAGACTGGTTTCGACCTTTATTGAGGTCTCATCAATGGGAGCCAGGCTAGAAATACCAAGATTTTAGTAATACAGAGCTTATAAGTATTTTACCAGAACACGTTACCATAAGGTGTTTTAACCTTATTAAATAAAAATCTCAGGAGGAGATATAAATGTAGAAAGTATTTTACCTTGGGTATAATAAATGTTAAAAATACCAAGCTATTTTTAAACCTGGTTGTACTCCATTTTCCCAAGTAAGCAAACAGACAAACAAGTCAAGTTTGCGCCTGCAAGTGTTGCAAGTCTAGCTGATCCCGCATGTAGTGCAAGACCAAGGCAACTCATGTTAAAAGTAGAATCTTAATATTATAAAAAGAAAGATCTTGATATTTCTAGCCTGGCTCCCACTGATGATACCTCAATAAAGGTCGAAACCGGTCTGGGTAGTGGCCCCTTGCCTTTAATACAAAGCATCATACATCTCCTCCAGGAAATGTGCATTGCATTAAGGGTAAATATTAAGATTAGTGATCAGAGCTTATTCTACTTTTACCATGAGTTGCCTTGGTCTTGCACTACGTGCAGGATCAGCTAGACTTGCAACACTTGCAGGTGCAAACTTGACTTGTTTGTCTGTTTGCTTACTTGGGAAATGGAGTAAAAGGTTTAAAAAATAGCTTGGTATTTTTAACATTTATTATACCCAAGGTAAAATACTTTCTACAGTTAAATCTCCTCCTGAGATTTTTATTTAATGAGGTTAAAACACCTTATGGTAACTTGTTCTGGTAAAATACTTATAAGCTCTGTATTACTAAAACCTTGGTATTTCTAGCCTGGCTCCAACTGATGAGACCTCAATAAAGGTCGAAACCAGTCTGGGTAGTGGCCCCTTGCCTTTAATACAAAGCATCATACATCTCCTCCAGGAGATGTGCATTGCATTAAGGGTAAATATTAAGATTAGTGATCAGAGCTTATTCTACTTTTACCATGAGTTGCCTTGGTCTTGCACTACGCACAGGATCAGCTAGACTTGCAACACTTGCAGGCACAAACTTGACTTGTTTGTCTGTTTGCTTACTTGGGAAATGGAGTAAAACCAGGTTTAAAAATAGCTTGGTATTTTTAACATTTATTATACCCAAGGTAAAACACTTTCTACAATATTAATCATATGTTGTTTATATGACAAAGTTCTATCCAAGGTTATCCCCAAGTATTTAGGTGTCGGATTAAACAAGATTAATGCCCCATCAACATATATCTCTGGTTTTTGATTTGCAAGTCTATTATTAAGGTGAAAACAAACATTCAGTTTTACCAAGGATTTGGTGTTAATCTCCGTTTTTTATAGAACTGCCATAAGGCCAACATATCATTCACCAATATTTTTTCAGTTCTTTCTATGGATTTGTCACTGATCACAGAAGCTAAATTATCTGCATAAGCAAACTTTCTACTAACTGTTTCAGGGATCTCTGCAATGTAAAGACTAAAAAGCAGTGGTGCTAGCACCAAGCCCTGTGGTAGCCCATTTTTAAGCACTGTCTGTTTACTTATACTTCCCCCATTTACTACCCTGAAATATCAGTTACATAATAATTTATTTTTGAGGTGCTCCAGTATTTTACATGGGATGATCTTAAGAAATTTGTATATGAGTCCCTCCCTTCAGACAGTATCGTAGACCACTGTCAAGTCAACAAGGACTGCAGTAGTCTTCAGGCACCTTTGAAACCCTGCTTCAATGAAAGTTGTTAAGCTAAGGACCTGATCTGTGCAGTTACAATCTCTTCTGAACCCCCACTTGATCTATTGGAATGCATTCCAAAATTTTCCCACTGATCCTATTCAAAATCAGTCTCTCCAATAGTTTATAGGTTGCACTTAAAAGGCTATGGGGGCGATAGCTTTCACTTCAATCTGCTGGCTTACCAGGCTTTAACATAGCGATGAGTTTTGTCCTTTTAAATTCTCCAGCGACGCAACTACTTTCAAGTATGTCGCTAAAGAATTTGGCCAACCACAATCTAGCATAAGGTCCACAATGTATCAGGAATTCATTATGAATATTATCGAATCTAGGAGCCTTCCCTGTTTTGATGTTTTGAAGCACCAAAGATATTTCTTCACAAGAAAAAGGCAAGGAGAATTGTAGGTTCTTTTGAGTTACAGCCTTCACAACCTTTATTTCACGTTTTACCTCTCTTGTCTTGTCTTGTCAGATGTCATCTCCTTCCAGGAGGTTGACTACCATGAGCTTCCAACATGTACGGTTTTGTTCTTCTCTTTTGCATTCTTCGTAAGACAAAAAGGTCCAGTCCTTAATATTTCCTATCCAATCTGTTCTTTGTCTTCCTCTTCTTCTTCTTTTTCCTTGTATCATTCCTCAGAGAAGTGATTTTTGTAGGGATTCATGCCTTAGTATGCGACCAAGGTAGGTGGTTTTCCTTTTCTTAATGGTTTTCAACAAATTCCTATCTTCTCCAATCATCTCTAATATTTCTAAATTAGTTTTTTTCAGCAGTCCATGGGACACTAAAAATTCTTCTGAGGATCCACATCTCAAAGGATTTTAGTTTATTTCCACAATATTTTGATATTGTCCAGGTTTCTGCTCCCTATAGCAGTGTTGACCATACGTAGCATTTGGACAGCCTAATTCTTGTTTTTGTGTGAATTTCCCTTGAGGTCAGAATGTTTTTCATGCTAATGAAGGTTGATCTAGCAATTTCTATTCTTCTTAATATTTCCTTATCACACTTTCCATTCTTGTAATTAGTTGACCCAAATATATATAACTCTCTACTTGATCTAAAATATTTCCTCTGATCTTAATATTTATATTGGGTATTTTCCCTTTTTCTCTTGTTACCAGCATGGTTTTGGTTTTTTTGAAGTTGAAATTAAGTCCATATTTTTCACTTAGCTTCAGCGTCTCTTCTAGTAGGTTTTGAAGTTCTTTTTTATTTTCAGCTAGCAGTACTGTATCATCTGCATATCTTAAGTTGTTTATATTCCTTCCTCCTATGCTGACTCTTTTAAATTCTTCTAATTGCTGGAAGATATTTTCAGTATAGAGGTTAAACAATATAAGAGAAAGAACACAACCTCATCTGATACTCTTCTTTACTGGGAATTCCTCCGAGATTTCTCCTGATATTTTTATTGAGGCAGTTTGCTCCCAATTTAGATTTATCAGTAATCTGGTATCTCACTCCTAAATTTCTGATGCATTTGATTAGTTGTTCATGTTGTATATTGTCAAAGGCCTTTGTGTAGTCAATAAAACATAAGTAGACTTCTTTCTGCTTCTCCAGATATCTTTCTATAATAGTTCTAATGTTGAAGAGTCCTTCTCTAGTTCCTTTATTTTCCTGGAAACTAGATTGTGTTTCATTAATTTCCATTTTGATTTTATGTTTATTTCTTTCTAGGATGATATATAACGTAACGTTTGCTATCTGACTGATCAGACTGATTTTTCTGTACTCTTCACATTTGATTGTCTTCGATTTTTTCGGTATTGGTAGGAACTTTGAATGCTTAAAATCTTTTGGCAGGTGTCCAGTTTCGTATATTTTGTTACATTGTCAGTCAGTGATCTTATAGCCTTATCATCTAAAGCCTTCAGATATTCTGCCATAATTCCATCCATTCCTGGAGCTTTTCCTTTATCTCTCTGGTATGTTCTTTATCTATAGGGGTTATGGAAAGCGAAACAATACGAGCAGCTATCTGATTTGGGTTGACAGCTGAAGATTTCTTTGATACAAAGGGGCTTGGGCCTAGTTTCTTGAGTAGCAACTAGGCTTTTCTGCTAGAGGGTTTAAAGTCTATGTTATCAGTTAATTGGATCCACTTTTTTCTGCAAGCAGCATTAAGACTATGAAGCAGTTCTTCTCCTATCTCAGAATCTTTACTCTCAAGGAATTCCCGATACAGGGATTCACTTTCGTTAGTCCATCCAGACACATATTCTTTTCGATAGCCTTGAGGGATGTATCTTTTTGCCACCACTATGACTACTCCAGTGAGCCACGTATAATTTTTGTAGGTTAGGGAATTCTTCTAAGACATGCATCTAGGAAAAATATTTTCCCAGTTAGCTTTTCAGAAATTCCATCTTGGTCTAGGAAATGATGTTATCACTGAAATTCGAGTGCCTAATTCCATTAAGATAGAACAGTATTGGCTATTTGGAAAAACATTTAGAATATGTCTGGAGACCTGTAAAGGTTGATTTTCACTATCAGTGGAGACAAATGTCAAATCAGGATTATATTCCTTATTCCAATTTCTTGATCTAAAGGTGCCTTTTCCCTTGGCATCAAAAACCAAGTCGAGACAATGTAGATCCACACATTCAGCTAATGTTTCCCCATTTTGATCATTCCAGTCATATTTCCAAGAAGTATGGTGACTGTTGAAGTCTCCAGAGTACACCATTAGATGGGGGTATGTCTGTAAAGCATTATTTGGCCAAGTGGTTGCAGGTGGTTTATACCACTTGCAACCAAATGATGTTTTATCATCACTAATCTTGTAACTTCTCCAATGCCTGCTCCTGTTCATTTCTTGGTCTATAACCAGTAATACCTATGTCATCCCTAATCTGTAACTTCTCCATGCTTGCTTCATCCTTATCCTTTTTTTTTTTTGCAACAATCTTAGTTTCATCTACTCCTCATGCATCCTAGGCCATCCCATTCCTATGCTGACCATCTCCATAAACTCATTCATTGCTACTTCTTGAATTCACTCTCCTTACACCTGTCTCAATGACTTCCCTGGATTCCCTCCCCCTCATGTCCCTGTTTGACTTGCATTCTTTTCTCACATTCTCATCTTTCATATTTCTTTCATCCCCATTCGGAATATCTTTGGTCTCACTTGGTATCACTCTTCTACTCATTTTCATCACCTCTGACTTCTGCTGATACCTTGTTCATGTTAATCATTACACTTCCTTCTAGAAACAGTCTCCTCAGTTGACTTTCACCATATCCATTTAAATGTAATCCATCTCTCTTTTATACTATTCCATTCAGACCTCAAATATATTCCACATATCAACAAACTGCATCCCTTTTTTTCCTCATGCAACTCTACTAACATACTATTCATGATTTTTTTCTTGCCTTATCAATTCATCGTTGTCATATCTGGATAACAGATATGACAATGATGAGTTGATAATAATCTCCTAATATCCATCCTCACATTTTACTATGATAAACAAGTCATTCTTTCCTACCAACACCAATCACTCCCTCATATATCCAGAGCATCAGTCGCCCTATTTATCCACCCTCCTAAAAAACGGACCTTGTGCATCCCCTATATACTGCATCTTTTATAACAAAATCTCTGTAGAGTGCCACTCTTGAATCATTTGCTACTTTTTCTTCATCATCTTTTTTTTTATTCTTTAGCAGTTTTCCATTCATATTCACAATGCATCTAATCTCGTTTTATTATTATTATTATCATTATTATTATTATCATCATTATTACGTGACTTCAGGAAGTCCAAAAACTCATTGAGGGAGGGCACCTACTCTACAACTCTGTCTCCATCACTTGTTCCGCCAACTACAACTAACCACAACTACACCAATGCCATCCACCACCACCACTACCACCACTAGTATTTCCAGAGACAATCATGAACATACATGCCCACAGTAGGATTCGAACCCACAGTCTGGAGAGCAGATACGCTAACCACTCGGCCAACGAGGCTATTTTGCATGCACCTTATCTCATTTCTCATCTTAATCATTTCACTCTTCAATTCTTGCATTCCATCAGTCATATCCACTTTTGTTCCATCAAAAGGCTAATTTCCATTTCCTGAATCATGCTTGCTTTTGTTTTTAAAGTAATTTCCATATTCACAATCACTGAAAAAGAAATTCATACTGTTCACCACACTCAATTTTCATACCTTGCATCTGGTTGTTCTTGTTCTAACTGCCATTTTGCCTTCATTAATTGTGACTGTAATACAAATTCGTCACAAAACCAACTAACATCATTGAAAATTATTATGCATCCAGTCTCAGTATCATAATCTCCATCAAACCCATATGTATTCCTGCCCATCTAGATGAATCACCTGATCAACATTATTGGTTAATTGGATTAGCCCCACCCTATAATTATTTACTGAGCTACCAAATGTATTCTATCACTTTTTTATTATTGGTTAGTTATTTTTAGCTTTTTGCAAAAGGCTTACGAGCATTTTGCAAAAAGAATCCTTTTTTCTCTTCTCATGAGTTTTTTTTTCTTTATTATTTTTTAAAATAATTATACCCATCATAAATGCAAATATGTATATCTACAGTTTATAGGGTACATCATTCTCTCCACCATGCAATTTATAGGCAACACGCACATATAATATCACAAAAGTAAATTATTAATAATTAATTTGACAGTAATGAAAGTATTTCTGTTCTTTCTCTCCTTTTATATTTACCAATTTTACATGGCTCATTAATGATGCTTCACATATTTACACCATTTAATAATTTAAAAATACCAACAAAATATACCAGTCTTCTTAATTACTGTTTCCTAATATATCTGAAAACAAATACATATATCCTCCCCAACTCATGCAGATTTGGTTACAAAATAACCAGTCACAAAGAAGGGGTATGTACGGAACTACAGGTTAGGCAATTATAACAAGCTTGCAGCCATCCCATGGCAGAACATATTGCAAGGGAAAGATGTTAGCAGTGCTTGGGATAAAATCAGCGGGTATCTGAGGAAAGCAATATCAGATTGTGTCCCCATGGTCAGGAGGTCAAACAAGGCAGGCATTAGATGGATGAGCAGTAGTATCAAGCTTGAACTGCAAAAAAAGAAAATGTTATGGAGAATTTACAAGGAGAAAGGCGATCAGGACACCCATGAGCAGTACAAGGCTCAAGCTAGGAAGGTTACCAGCATAGTCAGAAAAGCTAAATCAGATTATGAGAAGACCTTAGCCAAAGAGATCAAGGATAATCCCAAAGAGTTCTTCCGCTATGTGGCAAGTAAGAGGAAGAATGACTTCGGAAGGATAACCTTAGTGGGTGCTGATGGTATTGAGGTGACAAAATCAGATGTAATAGTCGAGTTACTGAGTGATCACTTTTCAAAAGTCTATCACCCAAGTGAGGATATCTCTATACCTATAGCAATACCTAATGTGAGAATTGAAGCTAAAGAATCAGAGGTATTAAATATATTGCAAAACTTAAATGCAAACACTGCGGTAGGCTTAGATGGAATATCAGCTCGGGTGTTGCGTGAATGTGCAAATGAATTGTCAACCCCTCTTACCTGGATATTTAATTTAAGTTTGAACTCTGGTATGGTCCCTAGGGAGTGGAAGTTAGGCAAAGTGGTTCCTTTGCATAAGAGTGGCTCTAAAACTGCGGTATTGAATTACAGGCCAATCACCATCTCAGGAGTAGTGGTAAAAGTATTGGAAAAGTTGGTTAAAGACAAAATTCAAGAATGGGTGGATCAGGATATGATACTCTATAGAGGCCAACATGGTTTTGTTAAAGGTAGATCCTGCCTTAGCAATCTATTAACTATTCATAATAGGATAACATCCAAGTTGGACAAAGGAACTGGCTACACAGTGGTACTTCTGGATTTTGCTAAGGCTTTTGAAGGATACCCCATAGAACATTGTTACGCAAATTGGAGCAGATGGGAATGGATATTAAATTGGTGATATGGATAGGAGAATGGCTCAGGGAGAGATATCATAAGGTGGTGTATGGAGGAGCCGAGTCCAGAATGAGGCAGGTGACCAGTGGTGTGCCTCAGGGCTCTGTGCTTGGGCCAATGTTGTTTAATTTGTATATAAATGATATAGGAAACGGCTTAAAGGGAGATATTCAGTTGTTTGCTGATGATGCAAAGTTGTGTAGTGCAATAAAAAATCAGGCTGATGTTGAAAGTTTGCAAGAGGATTTAAATAAGCTGGTAAAATGGGCAAAAGAAAATGGATGTCAGTTCAATGTGGAAAAGTGTAAAGTCATGCATTTTGGGATTAAAAGATTACCAGCTGTGTACTACATCGATGGAAAGGTACTCCAAGAGATTGATGAGGCTAGGGACTTAGGGGTATTGGTAGATAGGGAGATGAAGTTCAGAGGACACATTGCTAAGGTGTCCAAGATTGCACATAGGATTACTTGGTTGTTGAGGAAGACACTGACATCCAGAGATAAAGAGGTTATTATTCCCCTTTATAAAGCATTGATACTTCCACATTTGGATTACTGTGCTCAGGTCTGGTCACCTGGATTCCTTGGAGATGAGGAGGCTATGGAGAGGGTTCAGAGAAGAGTGACCAAGTTGGTGAGTGATATAAAAAATGCTCCCTACATTGATAGATTGAGAGCTTGTGGATTGCAGAGATTGGTTGATAGGCGAAGAAGAGGGGATATGATAGAAACATTCAAATTACTAAAAGGTTTTTATAGGATTGATGCAGGGGAAATGTTTCAGCTGTGTGATAGTGATGGAAGAACAAGAGGTCATCTGTGGAAATTAAAGAAGAGTGTGGTTAACAAAGGTGTCAGAACAAGGTTTTTTACCTGGAGGGTGGTGAATGAGTGGAATTCATTGCCTGACTTAGTTGTGAGCTCTTCGTCTGTAAATGAATTCAAGAAGAGATATGACAGATATTGTTTTGCTAGTTTGGGTCTCCCACGATGAGTCTACTGACTCCATGGAGATACCCGTAATAATAATAATAATAATAATAATATGTAGTACATCTGCTGATATGCAAACATGAAATTGTAGCAGGACAAAGTGCTTTTCTCACCCTGCTAGAAGAGCAAAGTATTAGTGAGATATTTCAAATCCATCTGATATGAATGTGTTCTAGACTTGATACAGATTGCTGTGCTCATATTTAGTTGCGCGATTGTGGAAGTAAGTGGTAGAGAAGATTCAGAGTTGAATTGAAAATGGTAATTGCTCTGTGAAGGATTTTGTAACCTACAAACTTCCAGTCTATTCCTATAAGGAAAGCTTATCTGATAGACATGAAAGAAGAGATCTAATAGCAATATAGCCAGCAAAGTTGGTTGATTGGTAGCACCTCTGCTGGCAGGTTTTGCATTGTTAAGCAAGTTTGAGTGCAATTAGTAGTTGGAAGGAGATCACTGATTCGATGCTGTTGGCACACTCTCCCTGTAGGTGTCACATAATAATAATAATAATAATAATATGCATGTTTTATAGATTAGATGCTAAAGATATTTTTCAAACCATTAATGAATGGGAAAAAACAAGGAGATCATCCCTTAAAGTCATTGTTAGGGACTATTAAGCTTAGTTATTTATTCTATGCAGAAGAAATTACCTTCAAATAAGTCTAATACCAGTCTCGAAAGAGTATTTTAACCTAATTTAATAATCGGTGTAATAATCGAATGAAAATACACATATGAAAATCAGAAATAAAAAGAACTACAAAAATGAAGATAATAAACTGAAACATTAGCTGCACTCTCATCAGTGAACCTACAAAACAAATTAAATGTTTTATCTGTTTTATAGGTAAAATAAGTCATAGTGACAGAGCCAAGTAAATGGAAGAAAAGAGGAATCTGTCAAAACACCAAGCTAGAAGTATATAGATTGTTTACAAATTAATATTAAACATCTGAGAGTTGGGTCAGGAATAAAACATTTGATCAAAGGGAGTAAACAAATGGCATTAACTGTGAAATCATATTAAAAATAAAGATATCAGAAAGGAACTTCATATTGTTAGTGTTCAAGAAAGTGTAACCAGAGCTAATCTCAAATGATACAGGGTTACTTAAACAGAAAAGGGGATGAAGGGTGTCAGCAAAACATATTATTATTATTATTAAGAGAGACCTCCAGGGAGTCAGGGACTCATCGAGGGAGGCCACAAAGTACATGCACCAGTTATCATACTTATTCTTGAATTCATTTACACTGCTTGCACAAACAACATCCAATGGCAATCCATTCCAATCACACACTACCCTATGAGAGAAAAATCTAGTCCTCATCTCCTGCTTAGAAGCATTCATTCTCAGCTTCTAAGGATGATCAGAAATTGTTTTTTCCCCCACCCTCCATAAAATGAAAAATTCCATCAACTGAAATCCTGTATAACCCTTTCAGCAGTTTGTAAGTCTCAATCATATCACCCCTCTTTCTCCTGTTTGCTAGTGTCTACAGTTTACAAGTTCTCAATTTGTCTTCATAATCAGTATTCTACAATCCTGATATCATTTTTGACACTCTCCTTCACACTCTCTCCACTATATCAGAATCATGATATCAGAGGAGATGGAAACCAGGAGACTAGACCTGCACACAGTAGTCCAAGTGAGAAAAAAGTATATGTAGATCAAATAAAAGCCCTCACTAATAATAGACCAATTCATAACAAAATTGTTGATCTTTGGCTTACACAAGAGAGTAGGATTTCTCCTTCTAGAAATTTGAAAGGATATATAGGATTTATTTATTTTTTATTTTTTTATTTTTAACCTGCAACTCAGAAAAAACAACCAGACTCCCACCATTTCACATAATAATACCAATTAGAATTAGGAACACAAGATAATGGTTGCCTGCCATGTTCTCATCACTAGTAAATCTACAAATACAAGAAAAATACAGGAATGGATTGATGAAAATAAGATACTGTACAGGGGACAGCATGGCTTTGCGAAGGGTAGATCATGCCTCAGTAACTTGCTCAAGTTTTATAACAAGGTGACGGCTGAACTGGATAAGGGAAATGGGTTTACAGTGATACTGCTGGACCTGGCAAAGGCGTTTGACAGGATACCACATGGAATTCTAATCTGTAAACTACAACATATGGGAATGGATATAGGGTTGGTGAGATGGATAAGTGGGTGGTTGATGGAGAGATTCAAAGAGTAGTTTATTCAGGAGTAGAGTCCAAAAGACGGCCTGTGACTAGTGGTGTACCGCAGGGTTCTGTTCTTGGACCACTGCTGTTTAATCTGTTCATTAACGATATAGGGAAGGATCTAAGTGGAACAGTTCATTTGTTCACAGATGATGCAAAGTTGGGTAGGGCGATAGTGAATGCAGAAGATGTCAAAGTCTTGCAGGATGACTTAGATAGATTGGAGTTCTGGGGTAAGGAGAATGGATGTCAATTTAACGTAACAAAATGTAAGGTTATGCATTTTGGGGTGAAAAGATTAGCAGCAAATGATGAGGCCAGGGACTTGGGAGTGTTGGTGGATAGGGAGATGAAGTTTAGGGAGCACATTGCGAAAGTAGCTAAATCAGCTCATCAACTCACTTGGTTGTTGATAAATACCTTGACGAGCAGAGACAAGCAAGTTATTGTACCTCTGTACTGAGCCCTGATAAGACCTCATCTCGACTACTGTGCCCAGATTTGGTCACCTCGGATCCTTCTTGATGGGGAAGAGGATCCAGAGGCGAGTGACTAAGATGATAGCAGGTCTATGGAATGAACCATATGATAACAGGTTGAAGATTTGTGGGTTGCAGAAACTAGTTGATAGGCGGGAAAGGGGAGATATGATTGAGACATTCAAATTGCTAAAAGGATTCTATAGGATTAATTCAGAGGATATTTTTGAGATCAGGACTGGTGGTGGGAGAACTAGGGGACACCTATGGAAGCCGGACTAGGGGATACCTATGGAAGCTGGGCAAGAGTGTGGTTAGCAGGGGTGTTTAGAGCTGGGTTCTTTACTTTTAGAGTGGTAAATGAGTGGAATAAGCTGCCAGAGTCTGTTGTGGGTGCTATGACAGTGAGCGAGTTCAAGGCAAGGTATGATAAATACTGTGAGAATGTCGAATAGTTGTGTGGAACATGATGTTTAGGGCTTCCCTCGATGAGTCTAAGGACTCCCTGGAGTAGCCCGAAATAATAATAATAATAATAATAAATCATTGCTCGAAACGACACTTGACTACCAGTGATAAAAGAGTGGAGATTGGTTGCCTGCCAATTTCCAAAATTTAAAGTTAAAAGAGTTCTTCTGACACTCTCTCTCTCTCTCTGGGGAATAAAGGCATTAATGGATTCATTATTTTTAATGTTTAATGATATAGGAAATATGTTGCACAGAGTATTTGATACACCCCTTGAGGATAATATATCTTTATGATGACAACAAACATGATGATGACATATTCAAATAATAATCTTAGATTAAATCAATGATTTTTTTCTCATTAATAAAAAAGTGGATGTATAAAGCTTATGCATTACAAAATAGACAATTAATATTTACCTTATGATATTCTAACTTTTCATTTACTAGCGAAACCATTTCTTCATCAGTACCAAATGGAAGTAGATCACTTGCCAAATACTGATCTGCTCTGTTTAGAAATTGACCAACTTGACCTAACTGACCAGGTAAGGCACTATTGAGCTTAAACTGCCACCTTGATAGCTCATTTTCAATTTTAGTCCAACGATGTTGTACAGATGGCCACATTTTAGTGAGTGCTGAATCACTGATATGCACAGAGGTAGCTTTTTGTTGAAGTTTATTATATAGTGGTCTGTGATCTTCCATTTCTTTCTGAATCAACTTGAATTGCTGTTAAAATGAAAAAAGCATATAATAACATAAAGTAAATAACATGCTTACAGTAAACAAATTTATATTCATTTGAGTCCTTAAAAGAAAAATTTTGTGACTAAAGAAAAACTGTACAAAGTTAACATTTTAATATGGGTGCTTCCATAGAGTCAACAGACTCATTGCAGGACATCCACTAACATTTCATAAAACACTAACCATCTTTTGTACAATACTTTTTATACTTTACTTCAAACTCATTCACTAATAAAATATTCACAACTGACTGGTAACCTATTCCACTCATTTGCCATTTTCCACTAGTCCTCAAGTCTTTGCTATCTACATTCTTCTTCATTTCCAGTAATGACACCTAGTTCTCTTCACACTATCCATTAATATATATATGGCTAGCTAACATTAAAATAAATATGTAACATTACAGGTCACAGAAATAGGTCTTAGATACATATTTCCATGCAGTAAAACATATTATCTAGCTATTCTATATCTAGCTCATACTACAAATGGTTATCAAACTGATGATGAGTTAGTGGCTGCTAGTTTCTATATCATTATCAGTATGATTAGTTGGAAAGATGACCACTGCATTAGTAGTTGGATAACAAGTGGTTAGAAAACATTCTTTTTACTGTAGCAGCCAAGTTAATGTATTTCAGAGTGGCCTATCAAAACACACGATTTAATATGAATTACATAAATGAAGGGTCACTAACCTGTGGCCGTGACTTCTGCTAGTATAGCAGGAAATGTGGGAGCCAGTATTATCAGGAATGGTTTAAAAAAAAACAAAAAAGAAGAAGAAAGAAAAGAGTAAAACAGAAAAGATGTAGATAAGCAGTAAAGGAAAGAAAAATAAAAGAAAAGTGATCAAGGGAAGGGGGGGATAGTCTTCAACATTTACTGTTGCTTGCCACTTAACATGTTTAACAGTTAACAAGTCTAAGTAGGATTTCACAATATATCACCATGAATCTTGAAGGAATGTTCTAGGTAACTAATGGCACCGTTGGAACACATGTTTAACATGAGTCTTGCTTCAGGGAAAGTACCAAAAGAGTGGAAAGTGGAAAAAATTGTTCCACTTCACCAGAGAAGGAGGGGTGGAGACAATCTGAGGCTACAAATTATAGGCTTCTGACTTACTCCAGTCATTTTCCCATAGATACTTTGTTGCTGCACTGTTTTATGTCTCTTCTGTAGGTATCTTCATGAGCAATGCTCTTCTGAACTGGCCACTACCATCCCTGCAATTTACTGCACTCATATATGAACATGACCAGCTGCCAGTCAACACCCATATACAGTTCAACTCCAAACCAACCTTTCATCCTCTGCCTTCATTTCCTACAACTACTACTCTTTGGAAAAATCTTCCCCATACCATCTTCACCAATGACTACAACTTTCTGGTTTTCAAAAAATATATATAAACAAATTTCCCTCTTGAATCTAATTAAATTAAAATTATCACCATGCATCAACATATGGCAATGTGCACTGTCATATTTTATATTTTATTTATTATTTATTATCATTTTTATTATATTAAATATATTATTATATTTATATTATTATTATTTATTTATTTTTTATAATTATTATATACATATATTGTTGTAATATCTAATATCCAATGTAATATCTAGTTCAACACGCACATAACCAACTACCCATCTTCTGAAACAGAAATATCAGCAAATTTTATTCTCTAAAACCTTATACAAGAGAACAAAACATTCCATAATATTGGGCCTAGTAATATCTAAGACCTATAGACCTTAGATATCAATCTAATAATCTTAATATTAATTTTAATACTATATTTAGGAATTTCATATTCAAGTTTTGTTTTCTTCAAAATCATATACAAAGGTATCAAAGAAATGTTGCAGAGTAATGGTGACAAGGAATCACCCTGGAAAATTCCATGTTTAATGCTAATATCCTCTGAATTGTTCATTATTGACTACTACAGTTATTATTATTATTATTATTATTATTACCCAAGACCCCATGGAGTCAAAGACTCATCTGGGAGGCCCTTTTATCATACACACAGCTCATCATACCGTGCTTTAAGCACACTCAAATTTTCCGTGGACATCACACTCTCAGGTAAAGGCATTCCAATCACTCACAACTCTGCATGAAAAAAACCTGCTTCTCGCTCCCCTACTCACACCCTCTTTATGACCTCCGGTTCTCCCCTGATCTCCCACTATTTTCTGTAGAATCTCTCCAGCATTGATCCCACAACAACCCACCACTAACTTGTAGGTCTCTATCATATCTCCCCTCCTCCTCCTGTCCACCAGAATCTGCAAGTTGCATCTTCGCAAACTTTCCTCATACTCGACATCCCAGAGGTTAGAAACCACCCTAGTCAGTCGCCTCTGGATCTCCTCCAACATCTCTTCGTTCTTCTGAAAACCAGGTGACCAAATCTGGGCACAATAATCCATGTGTGGCCCAATCAAAGCCCTACACGGAACAAGAATCTCCCCACCTCTACAAGCCAGTGTCCTCCGCATCATTCCCAGAAGCCTTTGTGCTGTCTTCACAATTTTGGTTATGTGTCCCACAAATCCCAGACCCACATCCACTATCACCCCCAGATCTCCCATCTCCTCCATCTCCAACAAGACACACATCCCCCACCAAGCATAAATTCTGCATCCCATCTTTGTTTTCCAAATTTTAAAACCTCACATTCCACAACCTTGAACCCACATTCCCATCCCACTGCCAAATCACGCAATCTATTCAAGTCCTCCTGCAAGGCCACAACATCCTCCCCTACCCCTCATGACCTGCCCCAACTCAGTGGTTTTCCATGATTTCATAGCAGCAACAGCCAGAAAAAAACATGAGTTTTTACTATTTCCAAAATTTGTAGTGATTATAGGATCCAGGAGAGTAAATACCTTGCATACTTGATGCAGAATGACTACTTTCCTGCAATGCAACTTGATGAAACTTTCTATATTTGAATACAGGCATTTTAAAACACATTACACTCAAAAGGTCAAAGAACAGTAACAAAACTAAATAAATGGCAGGTGACCTACCCATGACCTACAATGAATGCAGAGACTGATAAGGCAGCTGGATAATATACAAACAGAAATGCAATGTACAAATATACTGATATAAAATATTACATTGATTAAAATGCATAATTCATGACTGAATCAGAAGTTAAAATTCCAGATGATTGAAGTAGAGCAAATAAATAAATAAATTATTATTACTATTATTATTATATGAGTATCTCCATGAAGTCAGAAGACTCACTGCAGGAGATACACACTAACCTTTATATACACAAAACCAAAACCTATCACCGCTCTCTTTAAACTCATTCGTTGCCCAGGAATGCACAACTAATTCTGGCAATCCATTCCATTCAACCACCACTCTCCATGCAAAAAATCTAGTCATACAAGCATACACAACTTCCAGGAGTAATCCCTAGTTCTCTCCCTTTATTCGTCATACATTGAAATTTTTCTTTTGTGTCAATCTAACAGAATCCTGTTCATAAATTACACATTTCTATTATGACCTCCTCTTTTCTGGCTCCCAACTAAACTATGTAACCCACACATTCAACTTATCCTCATAGGGAATATTCCACAGACTGGTCAAAAGCTTACTCACTTTCCTACAAATCTATTCCACCATCTCATAATCACCAAGAAACCAAGTGACCAAATCTGTTCACAATAATCAAAATGAGGCCAAAACTTAGCCTTATAAAGAGGGATAATAACTTCCTTATCTTTAGTTGTTAGTGTGTTTTTTGACATCCAATAATCCTTTGAGCTATTCTGTCAACTTTTTCAATATGTCCTCTGAATTTCTCTACCCACTATTACCTCCAATTCCCTACCTCATCAATTTCCTGTAATCCAGTACCATCAATGTGATATATATATATATATATATATATATGCAATCTTTTGAACCCAAAGTGCATAATATCTAACATTTTGTAACATTAAATTAACAACCATCACATTAAATATCCTTCACTTCATCAAAAATGGCAATTTATTTAAATCATCCTGCAAGATATCTATATCGCTTTCATCAACTATTGTCCTTCCCAACTTTGCATCATCATCAAACAACTGAGCACTCTCCCTTTCTTAAAATCATCCCCTATTTCATTAATAAACAAATTTAAGAGTAGGATCCTGTACTGAAGCACTCCATTCATTAGTCACCTTCATTCCCTTATATTCATTTCCACCATATACCACTGTCCGGTGTGTGTGTGTTTGTTAGTCTCCTTCCCCCCACCCCTTTTTCATGCTGAAATGGATAGGGTATGGCTAACACCATAGGGTATCATATTCTTATCCATCAATTGCTGGATTTTACCTTTAACCAACTTTTCCAATATTTTACCCACCACACCTGAGATATTAATTGGTCTGTAATTTTCTTTTCATCTTTTAAGATGAAAAGAAATTACATAATAAATTAATTTATTCTTACAAAAAGATGTAAGAATGCTTTTCATCTTCCCCGTTATTATTGTTCTCGAGTCAGAGATTGGGAATCAATCAACCGTGAGATGCGGTGATTGATTCATTCAATCCAATAGCCTTGTAGGGTAATGGATGGCAATGCTGTAGCCAATGAAGTTCTAACTGAGGCTCGGCTATTGCTGTTACCCTCCTGCCATGATCAGAGCTTTAATTGCTAAATAACATCCTATTCCTACACTGTCCTCGACAGATAACGGGAAAGATGAAAAGCATTCTTGCTTCGCCCCTTTAAGCCAGTCCTTATAAGAATAAGGACCTTAGTATTACCACTTCTAGGTCTGCCTTCCACTGCCGAGACTTCAATAAAGGCCGAAACCGGTCGGAAGTTTGGGTGATGAATGCCAATGCTGTAGCCTGTGAAATTTTAACTGATACTCAGCTGTTGCTGTCACCCAGGGCCTGAGTGGTGGGGTAATGAATGGCAATGCTATAGCCTGAGAAGTTAACTGAGGCATGGCAGTTGTTGTTACCCTTTCAGATGAGAAAATGAGTGGCTCTGCTCGGTTGTGGGGGGAGCCTGCCATGTTGTAGAGCCAACTGAATTTCTGACTTTCTGATCCTGCGGGTCGCATATTATTGAGTGATCCGGGGGATTTAACGAGTTTTTGGAGAGGTATCTCCCCACTTAAACAAAGGGGAAACAGGTCTGGGTAGTGGCCCCTCCCTTAATGCATAGCATTATACATGTCCGCAAGGAGATGTGTTTTGCATTATGGGAGATACTGAGACAAGGAGTGATGAGAGCTTGGTACACCTTCGCTACGAGTTGCCTCAGTCCTCAACTACTTCAGGCACAAACTTTGTTTGTCTACACTTGAGTAAAGAATTAAACTAAATTTAATATTATCTTCATGGCCTGCTCATTATGTATCTCCACCACACCTTCGCAACAGCTGTCTTTCTACCATTTATTCCAATCAATATCATAAAGAACTCCTTAGGATTCTTTTTTGCTTCATTAGCTAACTGATGTTCATACCTCACTTTAGCTATCCTCACCAACCACGTCACTTCCCTTGTCTGGTCTTTGTAATCCTCATGGGATTGGTTATTTCTCTTTTGCTGCCTTCATAATGCCCTTTTTCTTTGTACTGCATGCTAAATCTCTTTATTCATCCATTTCATACCTACCTTATTTAACCTTCTGACCCTTGGATAATATTTAGACATTGCATCTACTAGATAGTTTTTGAAAATCCCCTAAGCTGCATTGATCTCTTTTTCAGCTAACTCTTCATTGCAAGCCATCTCCTGAGCTCTTCATAATCAACCCCGCCCCCTCCTTGTAGTTCCACATATACCTTTTTCTCACAGTGGTCCTCACACTGCTGCCAACCACTCAAGTAATCACCTAATGGTCACTCTCACCAATTGGTGGGTGATTTGACACCTCATTTATAATTACATCCTCTGATGAGATGACCAAGTCCAAGACCCTCAATCCTTGCATGCCCTCTGTTACATACTGCCTGAGGTAGTTATCCCTCAAAAACTCAAGAAACTCATTTTCTTTACTTCCAGTTGCTATCTCATCATTCCAGTCTATACTGCCATAATTAAAATCGCCCTTAATGATCACTCTTATTTGCTTGGCTTGTTTGATCATACATTTCATTATCATTACCATCCACGTTACCTTGTCTATAACAACATCCAACCAAGTATTTCATTCCATTCACCTCTATCCCACACCATTCTGCCTCAAAACCACTGGCACTATTTTCCTCTTGCATCTCTGCTTTGTATGGATATAACGCTTTCCTCTATCATCAATAGCACTCCTTCTCCCTTTTTACCTCTTCTATCCTCACAAAACACATCATATCCTTCCATCTCTATTCCTGTCAGGATGTCGTCATCATCTAACCATGTCTCACTTATTCCAATAATTTTTGGGTGAACAGACTCAATTAGTGCAACCATTTCATCTGCCTTGTTTCTTACACTTCTAACATTTGTATACAAACACAATAGCTCATTCCTGGATCTACAGCTAGTTCCACTGATACCACTTATTCGATGTGATCTCTCTCTCTCTCCATGCTCGACTGGGGTCATTTCCCTTTCTGCTTATTCATTTTAGAACCCTCTTCAATTCCAACTGTTTCCTCTTGATCCCAGGTCATCCCATTCCTTTCCTGTCTACACATGCTCTCACATTCTCTTGGAGTATCCATCTTTCTCATGCTGTGTACCCCTGTCTACCCTGAGCCTCCCCGTTTCCTTGTTCCTCTTGCACACCCATTCTCTCATTTTCCATACTCATGCCGCTCACTTCCTGATTTATAACCACTTCTTCAATCTCTCCTGCCATATACTCTCCTGCTATTCCACTTCCTACTTGATCTGATTCATTCTCTATACTCACTTCTCTACCTTCCAGCAACAGTCTCTCCACTCAAATGCAGCCCATCGTTCCCATACAGTTCACTTCGTCCTTCAAACTCATTCCACACATTGACAAACTGCAATGCTTTCTCCTCATACATTTCAGCTAATATATCATTCATAATCCTTGCTCTCTGCCTCATCTCACCACAGTCATACCTGGGCAACACACTTACTACCCTTCCTATCACACTATTCTCTTTTATCCATCTAAGCAGCCTCTTGATATCCATTCTGACGTGCTCTTTGTCCTCTGTCAAGTCATTCATACCTATTAAAACCATCAACTCCTTTGCTCGTTCCCTCCTCATATCCAATGCCTCAATCATTCTACCCATTTTACTGCCTAGAAAACATACCACCTTGTGCATCCTCTTATCATTATGAAATGCTAATCTTTCAAATCAATTCTAAAAGCAACAAAAATTCCTTAATTATGACTTCGATGAATGGTATCATAACTTCACACAAATATATTTACATAACTTACTTAGGTATCTTGTAAATATAATAAAAAAGATCAAATTAAAATTCAGAAAATATTACCTTATATTCCCAAGAAAGATCAGAAACTGGCTTGTCAATCAAATCAAGAACAGATTCAGCTTTATCTAGCCATGAACATAAAACATCTATGTCATCAATTTTTTGGCTTAATGAAGGCATTTCAACATCAGCTGAAGCATATGTTTCTGGATATTTGTGTAAAAATTGGGCCACATATGTCATGATTGATTTCTCATCTGGATGAGGTACATCCACATCTGCAAATATTTAAATGTAATATAGGATTAATATATACAGAATTAATAAAATTAATTTTATATGCTAAATGAAAAATCTACCCTAATAATAAACTAAAAAAACAGCAAAAAAAAAAACTTGATATAATACAGATAGATCCATCTCCTGAACTAAAAAAAAAAATACTACATTTAATTTCTATCCCCCAGTCACCTTTCTCCGTGCATTGTAAATGATAACCTTCAAGGCCATGACAAACATACTCAGAAATCCAAATCTTCCTCTATTTAGAGAGTATGGCAATAAAATGTAGCCATAAGCACCACATAGTACATGGGCCTGAGCCTTTCAGTAAGAGTTAAAAGGCTTCTGAGTTAGCTGTTGCATGATCCCACTACAACATACCACATAGTCTGCCAAATTGTGACTAGAAAGGGGTATCCAAAGTAGTGATATGTAGAAGGCACTGTCAAGACTACATTATGGCTATGAGAGTTGAGTTTTCTGCTTGGGCATCTTGTCCAAGAGTTTATCTCCTCTCACTGCATGTCTCTGCTCCATTGTCGACTATTTCCTAAACAAAGATATGAAAGACACTATGAATAATAACAGTTTCACTTCAATTAAAAACTTCCCTCAAAATCCAACTCCAACAAAATCTAAAATATAAACAAAATATATAAAACATATGTAAAGATGTCTGGAATTGTGGGCTTGTGAAAATGGCTGTAAGTTCAATGTTAATAAAAGTAATGTCATACACTTTGTTCTGAGTAGATATCCAATGTTTTATTATATTGGTGGGATTATGCTTAAAGAAACTGATCAGGCTAGGGATCTTGGAGTTTTAGTAGAGAGGAAGTTGAAGTTCGTGGATCATGTAGCAATGATTGTAAATACAACTCAGAGAATAATTACAATGCTGAAACAAACCTTCACATGTAAAGATAAAGAAGTCATTTTGCCTCTTTACAAGGCCTTGATAAGACCTCACTTGGACTGTTGTGCATAGGTCTGGTCTCCTGGTTTCTGTGGTGATTCTGATACAGTGGAGAGAGAGTGCAAAGGAGAGAGTGTCAAAATGATATCAGGATTGTGGAGTACTGATTATGAAGACAGATTGAAAATTTGTAGGCTGCAGACAGGAGAAAGAGGGGTGATATGATTGAGCTTATGAACTTCTGAAAGGGTCATACAGGATTTCAGTTGATCAAATTTTTCATTTTACGAAGGGTGAAAAAAGAACGAGAGGGCATCCTTGAAAGCTGAGAATGAATGCTGCCAGTAGGGGGGGGGATTTTTCTTTCATAGAGTGGTATGTGACTGAAATGGATTGCCACTGGATGCAGTGTGTGCATGCCATGAATGAATTCAAGAATAGGTATAACAGCTGGTGCAAATAGTATGGTCTCCCTCAATGAGTTCCTGACTCCCTGGAGCTCTCTAAATAATAATAATGCCAAAATCCCAACCAAATTTTTTTTAAAAAAATCGCTTTCACATATACTTTACCAACATCTGTGACATAAACTTCGACATAAATGACATATACTATCACTTGCAGACATCTAGATCAGACGTTCTATTCTTGACAGAAACTAAATTGCAGTTACACCTACCATCTATCCAAATTATACTCTACATGATTCTTTTTGCCACAAAATGGCACCTATGCCTTGTGAGATCCAACATACTGCTTGCCAGAGCATGCCACACTTCACTGCTCTCCAAATTCCATAAACTATTAATGGAATAAAAAAAAAAAAGCAATCCCTGAAGCCCAACTTTCTAAAATCCAGCTTTCTAAAAAGTGAAGTCATCTTCCTAGGTGGCCTTAATAGCCATAACTACAACTAGCTCCCCTTTTCCAATTTCACTGACCAAGTTGGAAAAGATGAAGGAAGTATTTGCTATAAGCAGTGATCAAACACAAATCATACATTTATGAAACCAAATAATTGGAGTGAGTGGTGGAGACATAATTGTAGAGTAGATGCCCTCCCTTGATGAGTCTTTGGACTCCCTGGAGGTGTCACGTAATAATAATAATAATAATAAATAACTGATAAATCTTTCATTTTCCCAACACCGTTGATCTTTTCTCAGCCAGTTCTCCTTCAATGTATACCTTAAAGGTCACTTCTCCTCTGTAACTCAGACCACAAATCCATGCAAGTTTTTTCCCTCAAAGAATGCTCTCCCTGAACCTACACAGCAGCAACATCCAACCTCATATCCTTTGGAACTACAAAGCTGCCATGTGCCATGTGATGACCTCCGTAACTTCTATTCTTCCTTTCCATGATTCAACAACTGTTTCCATTAATATGATTAAAACACCTGCTCTAAATAAATCACAGAAATTCTTCCCACCAGGATGAAAGCCTTCATTCTCCAATCCACCCAACATTCCTGTCCACTTTCCAAGATATAGTTACAATGTATTAAGATACTTGAACCACAGATGGCTTGCAAAAAGAACTCCATACTTAGCCTATGCAGAAAAATGCAATAAATGCAAAACAACTAACAGTAAATCTAAATCTGACTTTGTAAAAGCCAGTAGTAGTAGAAAACTGGCCTCCTGTCTAAGTGGAAATTATGCCTTCTAGTCCCTTGAAAAAGGCCATCAGACCCAATTTTACTCATCTGCACTTCCATCTCTCTCTCTCTCTCTCCTCAGATGGCATAATGTTACAGAACCTAAAGATAAATGTGACAAAGCACCTCCTACCATATCAGAAATGGCATCATATGCCTCCTGTGGTCTTTCTGCAAAAAGATATTGGAAGAATGTTAAATAACTCAGATATGAAAAAAAAAAGTCTTCAGGTCTCAACAACATCTCCACAACTGTACTCAAAGCTGTGCTTTTGAGTACAGTTGGAGTTTATCTAGCTGAGCATAAAAGATTGTATTTTATCTCAGTGTGTGAAAGCAAATGAATCTCCAACCTAGACCAAAAAAAAAAGAGCTAAAAGTTTGTCATCCAACCAAGGAGTTACTCGACAGTTAACTTTTCTTCTACTTAGAGATCCACCAGTTAAGTAATGATAAGTGGTATGGATTCCACCACTCTAGATCCATGACTGATTGTTTAGCCTACATCAATCACCAATTGGAAAAATGTGACACAGAGAGTTTTGAAGACCCATGTACTTTTGCTTTTCACATTTCCAGAGCATTTCATCATTCCCATTTCCAGAGCATTTCATCATGTTTAACATATTGAGTCCAACTCAGTAAATTGTCATCCTTCAGTCCATCTTCCATCCTCTGTAAATGCACAGCCAGATTTCTCCTTACTTATTTGCTGCATGTCATGATGGGTGGCTTCCTCTCTATGAGCTTCTTCACCAATGCAGGAGTGGCTCATAGTTCTCTTCTATATCTTTCACCTACCAATTTCTCCTCTACATAAATGAATTCCTGTCAATCACTAATAATTTTATCAATAGCTGATTTTTTTTTCTTCATGTGGAACCCATCCATGAGAGGTTGGTCAACCCATAGTACACTAGTACTGTAGATGGGCAAGAAAGAACTTGGTCACATTTTATTATTATTATTATTATTATTATTAACATCTGATCCTCATAAAATCAAAGGACTCATCGCAAGAGGTCTATATTTTATCATGCCAAAAGATTATCTAACTGTGCCTTATACCCATTCATAGTTTCTGGACTCACCACATCGTCAGGCAATGCTTCACTCACCAATCACTCTTCATGCAAAGAACCTGCTTCTCAGTACCCTGCTCACACCCTCCAAATACAGCTTCCAGGGATAGCCTATAGTTTTACCCTCTTCCCTTTCACTCTATGAAAAATATCCTCCATTTTAATCTGTTGAGGAGATTTTTCACAGAATTAGCAACAATAGAGTCCCTCTCCAATACATTTCCATCTCCCCGAAAACCAAGCAACCAATTCTGCACACAGTAGTCCATATGTGGCCTGATCAAAGCCTTATTTACCATTACTTCTTTGCTTCTGTGTGTCAATATCATCCTCAGTATTGCCATAATCCATCACAATGTTCTTATAATTTTATCAATGTGACCCCTAATCTTCAAATCTCTGTCCATCATCAATCCCAGATCTGTCATCTCATCCACCTCATACAAAATTTCTCCATTAATTGTACACTCTGCATCCCAACCATGCCTACCAAATTTGAAGACCTTAGACTGTGTAACATTAAACTAAAAGCTCCACTCATCTTCCATTCACATAGTCTATTCAGATCCTCCTATAAGGACATAATGTTTGCTCTACTTCTCATAATTCTTCCCAACTTTGAATTATTGGCAAACAGCTGCACATCTCCAGTGAAGCTGGTCCCACTGTCATAAACATAAAAGTTAAACAATAATGGTCCCAAAATGGATCCCTGTGGCATTTATCTTGAAGAGCTGTGGATTATATTCCTTCAGAAAACACATAAGATAGCAGACTGTTCCAGAGGAATGCAGCAGAAAAGGAATGAATGAAGAAGAGGATAAATTTGTTCTGAGTTTGGAGATAAACTGTGAGAGAGTGTTGATTAGATGCTGTGTGTGTGTGTTTGAATGAATTTGAGAGAGAGGGAGAAAGAGAATATTATTGATGCTAATTCTGATGAGCAGTGACCATAGGATTTGTAGAAGATGCAAGCAGCAGAAAATAAGAATATACGTGAAAGAGAGCAAAGTGTACTGGTGAGGGAGGGGGTATTAATCAGGCTGCCTGCCCTTTTGTGTACAGAGTCCAATATTTTTAGGTAACTCTTAAGGGAACTATCCCAGATGTGAGAACAATATTGAATAGTTAAACAGATTTATGATTTGTATAAACTTGAAATTGTTTAGAGTTAAAGTAATGCCTCAAGCAAAAAGAGAAAATGTATTTTTTTGGAAGCAGAAGAAGAAGAAGCAATATTTGTAATATGTTTATGCCAAGAGAGATTTGAGGTTAGTGTTATCCCAAGAAGCTAGATCTCATTGTGCACAGGGATTTGTGTTAAAAGTAGTGTCCTTCCTTGATGCGTCCATTAACTCCTTGAAGGTGTCACATAATAATAATAAAAAAGGCAATTGAAGTTGGCCAGCTGTGGCTTAAAACACACCAAAGTTATTGGTGCACTTGGTGCAATTTCAAAAGAAGCTATCCAACTATTTACAGCAATTAAACATCAACGAAGTGACCCTATATGATTTACAAAAAACAGCATTACTTGGACCAGTCCATATTTTACGACGCTACCTGACAGACTATTCTTAGATTCTTGGGCATCTGAATTGCTTTGTATCACCAGTCAAACTGTTGTTTAAATGATATTTTGTTTTGACTGTGTATCAATTATGTGAATAAAGTAATAATAATAAATAAGGCAGAACTGCATTTTGCTAGCATTGAAATTGACAAGATTATCTGAACCCAATGAAGAATGTTTGGAGATGTGCATTTAAGGTTGTAGTAGTTAAAGTGATTTGTGCATTGCCAGGTTTGTCAAATGAAAAAGAGGAATGCATTGTGCTATCACCAGCAAATGGGTTCATAGTCTGTTGGAGTAGATAATTTACATAGAAGTAGGATGGGTGAGAGAAAAGAGCCTTGTGGGACCCCAGCATTGGCTGTATACTTCGATGATAGAGAACCATCCACCATCACCTGAAGCGAGCATCCAGTCAGAAAGTTGGAAGTCCAACTGCAGAAGATGCAGACAGACCAAACGATGGGAGTTTACTTAACAGGACTTTGTGCAGGACCTGGTCATAAGCCTTGGAGATATCAAGAGCAACCACTTGAAACTCACCAAACTTTTCAATGGTATTTGTCCAGATATGGGTGACATAAGTGATTAGATTAGCTGTTGATCAACAGTGACGAATTCATAACGGCAGTCATTTATTATTTGAGAGTCTTTGAGGAAACATAGCAGGTGAATGTTGATAGTTCTTTCCAGTACTTTGGAAAGAACTGAAGTAAGAGAAATTAGATGGTAATTTGAAGTTATAGATCTGTCACCCTTTTATAGAAATAGGTTGAATGTGATATAATTTCCAGAGTGCAGGGTAAATACCACTGGAATAAGAGAGTGTAAAATGGCAACAAAATGGGAGTCAACTCTGGAGCACAAATCTTTAGGACTATCAGAGGAATGCCATCAGGGATGGGAAACTTTTTGATATCTAATACAAAAGTGCAAGAATTGAAGGAGAATTTTTTGGTATCCAATTCAAAAGTGCAAGACTTGAAGAAGTAGAAGCCAGGAGGCTGTTTTTTTATGTAAGTGATGATGCAACATTACTCTCATCATCAGGAGAGATGATGAAAGCAATGTTGGGCAGAAGATATCTTTGGCTAAAGACCAGAATGCATGACTGCCATTTGAACAGAATGTAAGTTTCCTGCTTTTAGCTCTCTCATCAAAGTCAGTTTTTGATGTGTTGATAGTTTTATCATTTTCTTTCGGCTATTCCAAGCTTTGGTATAAGTAGTATAGGTAGATGGAATTTTGGATGCAAGCCAGTTATAGTATGTTCAATTGGTCTCTTGTATAGCTTTGGCTGATGGAAAATTAGGGTGGAACAGGGAATAAATGTTTCCATGCTGATAAGAATTATTTTGGTGATACTTTAAGCACACAGATTGAGGTGGATGTGAGTGATTGTGTTTGTGTTGTTTCAAATGGGAAGATATGAGCATTAGATGGTTGTCTGAACTGTCTAGAGAACAGAGACTACATTCATAATGTACTTGGATAGGTCACTAGTGAAGAAGAGGTCCAAGCTATTCGAAAAGTGATTGGGGTTGTCTGGTATGCTAGTAGGCATATATGCTATTTGCATAAAGCCAATGATGATAGCAAATGTCAGCCTTTCTATCTGCTTGATCTGTGCAATTGGTATAGGAGAGCCAGCTGGTATTGTGAACATTGAAGTCTCCAAGGAAAATTCCTCACTGTTACGAAAGGTGGATAGAAGAATATTGATTTTTAAGGAAAGGAAATCGAAAAGTTCAGAATGGTTGGTGAAATTAGGAGATCAGCATAGATAGCAAATGAATCTGACAGAATGGAGTACAAAATTTTCAGCCAAAGGAGGTCAAAATCAGGAGATTCCAGATCGGGCACTCTTTGAAATGGTATATAGGAATGAGCATATTCGCAACTGATACCTTTTGGCTAAAAGAGTCAAAGAATGTGAAACTGGGAAAGCTGAGATGAGTAGTGCTTGAGAAAGTAGACGTTTGGGTTTCTGTCAGGAAAAACAGGTGAAGATTTGCAGATTGGAGATGGAAATAGACATCACTGAGGGTGGAATTGAGGCCACGTATATTACTGTAGTGTATTAGGACGTTTCTGTGAGGTTTCCTATTGACCACATGGGTCATGCCCATTTCCTATGCAGTGATGGAGTTCAAGTTTCACTAATAGGACTGGATCTTTACATTAGTACTACTTTATTATAATTGACTGTCCATGTGTCGTCTCCACTTTGTGATTTTTCTTCTGGTTGCTGCTGTAATCTTATTTCTTGTTCCTGCAGCATGTAGCTCAGATTTGGCTGATTGTGTACATGTGACATGGTGCCTTCTGAAATGTTATTCATTGCAGTTATGAATGCTGATTTCCACAGTGACATGTTGCAAGTCACTCTGACTAAGTGAAAAAAGATTCATTCTGTCACTCTGTTTAACCATGGGCCCTAAGCAGTGATACCTGATACCTAAGTGATACCTGATGATTTCCCATGGTCAAATTTGCATTGTTCAGTGAGCTTGCTGATATCAACATTCAGCATTTCGTCTGTTCTAAATAAAACTTCAGTACAATGGCATTGTATTTTTTTATTCTCTTCCACCAGTGTCTTGGAATGACAAGGTAATGAGGTTGTGAAGCTGGCTCTGTGCAGTAGGCAAGTTGAAGTCGAGATGCTGATTATGAATGGCTTTGAGTTTTATTTTTCTAATGCATCAATTTTACATGAGAAAGTATGATCAAGCATGATAATGAAGTGTTCTAGAGATTGTCCATGCACATTCAGAGATTTAGAAACTGTTTAATGGAGGGGAGATACAAGGGACAAAAGAATGGCCTGGCTGAGGTTGGTCAGAAGTTTTATTGTTGATTCTTCTATCTTTGCACAATTAGTGTGCATCAAATGGCAGCAAAAATCACACTGAAGGCTATTTTTCTTTCCTGTAATTCTCCGGGTTGCAGCTATGACACTTCAGCTGGTCTGTTCAGGATTAAAAAGACTTATAATGCTCTTAGATGCTCACCTTTGTCGCCACCATCCTTGGTTCATGTTGCAAGCATATCTGTAAGTTGTGCATGGTCACTTGAATTGGTCAATATTAAAGTAAAGAAAATATTTTTTGAAAAGCTCAAAGTACTTAAAGTTGGTGTTGAGCACTATAGTTTCTTTACATCCTTGATACACTGTCATCTGGGACAAAAGACTGGGTAAAAAACCACTTTAAACAGCAGTAAAATTACATGGCACAAAATCTAAGCAACACAATCCAGAACACCATGCTCCAGTGGTGTCATCTGCTTAAACACTGACCTCCATATCGTTTTAAATCATGCTTAATCCCTTCATTCAACCAGTTGACACTTACCTTATTCAGCCTTTTGACCATCAGACGAATACATTTACACATACTCACAGATATACATTCATTTATCCCTACTTCTGTGTCCTGGCTCTCACCAACCTCTCCATCGCCTTAACCACAACTGCAAATATACAGATTGACCTATAATTTGTATAATTTATTAAATATCTCTTGACCAGTGCAACACGATTTATCATCTTTCTGCTTAACTCTTCATTAAACAATATAGCTCTAAGTTGTCTCCTAAGCATTTCGTAATCACTGGCCTTGTAGTTCCACATATATCCTTTCCTCACAGAAGTCTTCATATGGCTAACCACTACCCTGGTGATTACTTCATGATTACTCTCACCAACTAGGGGAAAATGAGACACCCCACTTACAAGCACGTCCACCGATGAAATCAGATCTAAGGCTCTCAAATGCCCTTCTTTACAAGCTGCCTAAGTTGTCTCTCAAGAAATGCTATATTTAATTCCAATATTAATATTACCTGTAATATTAATTATGGTATGTTATTATTAATACTTATAATATTATTTATAATTATTATTATTACTTGACACTTCCAAGGAGTCCAAAGACTCATCGAGGAAGGGCACCTACTTTATAACTCTATCTCCACCACTCAATCCACCACCCACAACAAACTGCAACTAAATCAACACCATCTACCAGCCACAACCACTACCACCACTACTAGTATTTTCACAAACAATCACAAACATCCATGCCACGGTGGGATTTGAACCCACAGCCTTTTGGCTGGAGAGTGGATATGCTAACCACTCAGCCAACCAGGCTGGCAGAATTGCATAATATTATTTATAATAACACTACAAGTTAGAAAAATGCTTATAAGTATTTTCCTTATTTTTTTTCTCATGTGATCAATTTATTCTTCAAATCTTGTATCCCATATATGGTGGGGTGGTCGAATATACTGAATAAGGACTCGTGGACCAACAGGGCCATAAGGGGCAATCATCTTGATTGTAAGGGAAGCAGCACTCCCATGGACCCCTAGCTGGATCTATCCTCTCCTTCTTCTACTTTGAGGAAGACCCACTTACTTTAATCTTTCCTATAAGGCCTTATCAGCCAACTCTTCTTACTTTATGACCCTAGTGCTATTAGAGTACTCGAGGGCCATGGGGTCTTTTCATTTCTGGCCTTACAACTATGTCCTCTCTATAAACCTTACTATATTTCTTCTATAATCTACCCTTTCCCCTTCAATATACCCTATTCCTCCTATGGGTTTAAATTCGGAAGAAGGCGAGTTCAGAAGCCTTAAGGTAGCAGCCCTACCACTGAACTATTCCATCGTCAGGCTAGTCCCCTGACATGGAGAACATAACCATACTTGTAAGCTGACAGAAAAAGATAATCGGATTGAATCTATGGGAAATGACCCTGGAATGGAAAAGGGAAAACGAAAATGGAAACGACAAAATATAATACACATAGCAAACTGGAATGTAAGAGGAATAGCATATAAATGAAAGAAATTTTAAAATAGCAGTAATCACTGAAACAAAAAAGAAATTAAAAGGAACTATGAGAACTGAAAATTTTAATGCGATATACAGTGGAGTCAACAGAGACCAAAGAGCACAAGCAGGAGTCATGATTTGGATTCATAACTCCCTTTCAAAACAGTTAAAACATTATAAATTATGGAATGAAAGAATAATAGAAGCTAGAATAAAAATAGATAGAGCTATTTAACAATAATTGGTTTATATGCCCCAGAAGAAGGAAGAGAACAGGATAATATTGATTTTTATAATCAGCTACAAAACATATATAATAAAATAAATAAAAATGATTACATAATTTTAGCAGGAGACTTAAATGCAAGAATTGGAAACACGAAAATTAATAATAATATAGGAATACATGGAGAATACACTCTAAACAGAAATGGTAAAAAATTGATTGACTTTGTAGTTTATAATAACCTAAAAATAATGAATTCCTTCTATAAACATAAAGACATACATAAATTATGTCTGTATTAGGGGTGAATTAGGGGTGCTTAAGGGTCAAAGCTGTATAACTGAGAGGAGACCTCCACATAGTAGCCTTTAAAGGAATGCAGAGAACCAACCAGGGCTTCTGACCTAATGTCCAATCCTCACCTTCTCGTGGTGCACCCTGTTGGGTATCTACTTTGATACTGAATGAACGAGGATGGGCTGGCAATTTGGGATTTAGCCGACCAAATTGTATTCTTATTGGTTAAACCAAAATAAAAAATGATGGTACAACATGACAAAATTTCATGCCGGCTGGGGCGTCGCCCGGTTAAACAAGGCCCCCGTTGTTTTCGCCAGGGAACCAGGGCGAACAGCGAAAAGTCAGCTACTGGAACAAATCTGAAAACAAACCCCAACTCAACATCACCAGAGTTAAAGATCGGTACTATCAACGTAAGAAGCCTGAATGGCAAAGAAATGGAGCTAACTGAGGAATTAGATAAGGACCAGATCGACATAATAGGGGTGACTGAAACAAAAAAGACCAAAACTGGTGAGATCTTTCTGAGCAATAAATACAAAATGTTATATTCAGGCAATGACAATCAAGGAAAAGAAGGAGTAGCCATAGTATTCAACACAAAATACGAGGCTAATCTTCTTGAATGGCAGTCAGTCTCAAGTAGAGTAATGTGGGCAAATATGAGAATGGGGAACTGGACAATGAGACTTATTTGTGCCTATGGTCCCACAGAAGGTTCTACTAAGGTAGAAGTGGAGGAATTTTTTGAGGCTTTAGAAAAAACAACTGACACAATGAAAAAAGAAAAGTTGGTCCTTGTTGGGGATCTAAATAGTAGAGTAGGAAATGATTGCGAGACATACAAAAATATTTTGGGAAAATTTGGAGAAAAGAGCAAAGCTAATAATAATGGCAAATATCTGTTGGATTTCTGCTCAGGACATGGACTGGTTATTACTAACACCATGTTCCAACATAAAAATGTGCACAAATTCACATGGAGAGAAGAGGCTAGGAATAAGAAAAGTCTCATTGACTATGTTATTGTTGATAGTGATGTTTTCTCCCTGGTGCAGGACACCAGAGTGTACAGAGGATTTGAAATTGGAAGTGATCACTATTTAGTCTTGAGCAGGATAAAATTGAATTTCATATTGAAAAGAATAACATGTAAGAAAGTTTTAAAGCGAATAAAAGTTGAGCAGCTCTCAGATGTGAACTGTAGACTAAAATACAGAAATATTATTGAAAAGAAAATGAAAGAGTTTGAGAACAGGAATCAAATCTTGGAGATTCAGTGGCAAACTCTGAAGGAAACATTGATTGATTCTGCCAGAGAGGCATGTGGTGAGGTTGTGTGCAAGGATAAAAAAATCAGAACTCCCTGGTGGACACAGGAAGTTAAAGAGGCAGTGAAGGAAAAGAAGAAAGCATATCAAAAGTTCCTGGCAAATAAGTCAGCTTTTACTCTTACAGAATACAGAGACAAATGTAAGAAAGCTAAACAGTATGTAAAACTAGCTAAACAAAAGTCATGGGAGGACTTTGGCAAGAATATAGAAAATAAATATCAAGAAGTGGCAAAATATTCTGGAGGTTGTTGAAGAAGCTTAGGAATGGAGGAAAGAGTGCTGTAAAAGGAATTAGAGATGATAAAGGTGAAATGAAAACAGGAGAAAAAGATATCCTTGAAGTATGGAGTAATTACTTTGAAAAACTGCTAAATGAAACAAGCAGTGATGACAGCACAGTGATAAAAAACACTGACCAGGCATGCAGTCAGGAATACATATCCATACTTGAAGTAGAAAAAGCCATCAAAGGCTTAAAATGTGGAAAAGCAGCAGGAGTAGATGATATTCAACCAGAAATGCTGAAGTATGGTGGTATAAGAGTCTTACAGTGGCTGCACTGCATAGTTCAGAAAGCCTGGACAGAGGGACGAATTCCCGATGATTGGAGTAGAGCTCTCATAGTACCCATATATAAAAAGGGAAATAAAACTGAATGTGAGAATTACAGAGGTATTTCCCTACTGAGTGTTCCTGGCAAGATCTATGCAAGTATACTTGAGAAACGGTTGAGAAGAATTTTGGCAGAAAAGCTTGGTGAAGAAAAAGCTGGATTCAGGCCAAATAGAGGCTGTCAGGATCAGATCTTCACTTTACGACAAATAGTCGAGAAAGCATGGGAATATAACAAAAATCTGTATTTAAGTTTTGTCGATTTGGAAAAGGCATATGACAAGGTGCCAAGAGAGAAGCTATTCAATACGCTGCAGTTATATGGTGTCAATGGGGCATTATATCAAGCAATACTTAGTCTTTATTTGAGTTGTGAGTCAGCAGTTACAATTGAAGGAAGTACAGGAAGATGGTTTAATGTTAAATCTGGTGTGAGACAAGGATGTACATTATCCCCTCTGTTATTCATTATCTATATGGATCACATTATGAAGGAATGTGGTATTAAACCTGATATCAAAATTGGAGATGTTAATGTCAGCTCTTTGCTTTATGCGGATGATGTTATACTTCTAAATAAATCCGTACAAGTCTGCAAGATTCTCTGACTAAATTGAATAACTGTTGTAATAGATATGGTATGAAGGTCAGCAATAAAAAGACAAAGACAATGAAAATAGGCAGAATCATTGAAAATGTCAACTGTGTTGTGAATGGAGAACCTGTGGAACAAGTAAAACATTTCAGCTACTTAGAATTTTTACTGAAGATGGTAAACTAAATATAGAAATAGACAACAGAATCAGCAAAGCTGGTATCGTGGGAAGTCAATTGAATAAATTCATATGGAATAAG
This sequence comes from Typopeltis vanoorti, assembly GCF_054136105.1. Taxonomy (NCBI): domain Eukaryota; kingdom Metazoa; phylum Arthropoda; class Arachnida; order Uropygi; family Thelyphonidae; genus Typopeltis; species Typopeltis vanoorti. Next base: position 51,462,857 of record NC_143558.1, on the reverse strand, counting down.
AAAGAAATTAGTTGGAACACTAAATTAGCTGTATACAAGACTGTGTTCAAACCAATTTTAACTTATGGATCTGAGAGCTGGGTCAGAAGTAAAACACTTGACCAAAGACTAGAGACCGCAGATATGAGAGTCCTGAGAAAGATTAGAGGCGTGAACAGATGGCATCAATGGCAATATCATATTAAAAATGAGGATATTAGGAAAGAACTTGACATTGTCAGCATCCAGGAATGCGTTAGCAGAGCAAATCTCAGGTGGTATGGTCACTTAAATAGAATGGGAGAGGAAAGATTAGCAAAACAAGTGTTCTCTGCCAGGTTGGCAGGAAAACGACCCAGAGGAAGACCAAGATATAGGTGGATTGATACGGTACAAAGTGCCTTAGACGATAGAAATATAAGATCTGATAATGTTGGAGTCTTGACAAGTAACAGACTGATTTGGAGGAAAATTGTAGATAGGAAGTTAGTAATGATGTAATTTTTTCATGTAGTACTGTCATATCCTGTACACCCCTTGAGGGTACATGGCAGGAATTTGATGATGATGATGATGATGATGATGAAAAAGGAAATAACTGAAGAAGAATTAGAAATCAGCCTGAAAGAAACAAGAAACGGAAAATCACCTGGAGAAGATAAGCTAGGTTCAGAACAGGAACAAGATTCAAAGGAAAACTCTGATTATTTTTAAATAAAATTTACTCAACTGGTATCCCCCCAATAGAATGGAAAAAAGCAATTGTGATTCCTATCTTTAAGAAAGGTAATAGAGATGACCCTAAAAACTATAGCGGTATCAGTATACTAAATTCATGTTACAAATATATAGCAGAATCTTAAATAACAAACTAATGAAATATTCTGAAAACTTTATTGTAGAGGTACAAGATGGATTTAGAAAAGGACGATCACGTATAGACCCAGCCTTCTGCCTAAAATTAATAATAGAGAAAAGAAGAGAATATAATTTAGAAACACATATTGCATTTATTGACTTTGAAAAAGCATTTGACAAAGTTAAAAGAAACATATTATTTAACATATTAAAAGAAAGACAAATACCAAATAATATCCTAAAAGCTGTCACAAGTATATATGAAAATAATCAAATACATATAAGATTAAATCACGAGCTATCATATACAAGAGAGATAAACCAAGGGATCCGACAGGGATGTCCCCTCTCAGCAACTCTTTTTAATATCTACTTAAATGAAATAATAATAAAATGGAGTAAAAATTTACATCAAGGAATTAAACTTTCACCTACAGTTAACTTAAACACTCTCCTCTTTGCAGACGACCAAATAATAATTACAAATTCTGAAGATAACTTACAGAAAGCTATTTTAAATCTAAATGAGATATCCAAAGATTATGGTATGATAATATCAACGGAAAAATCAAAAACTATGGCCTTTAAAGGACAAGATCCAACAAGAACTAAAATAGTATTAGATAACAAGATCTTAGAACAGATGAATTCATTTAACTACCTAGGATGTATGATCACTTATGAAAATGAAAAAGATATAAACATAAAAATTGCAAAATATTTAAAAATAACAGGAGTAATTAACTCTATATTTAAACCAAACCTAGTTCAAAAACAAACCAGGCTAAAAATATACAATACATTAGCCCTACCGGTCCTAATGTATGGAAGCGAAATCTGGACAATAAAACAAAAAGACAAACGAAGATTAACAACAGCAGAAATGAAGTTCATGAGAAAAACTGCAAAGTATACCCTATTTGATCACAAAAGAAACAAAGATATTATGAAAGAATTAAACCAAGAACCAGTAATTGAAAAAATTAAAAAATATAAACATAAATGGATGGAACACGTTGAAAGAATGAAAACAGAAAGATTACCAAAACAAGGCTTAAAGTACAAGCCATTAGGAAAAAGAAAACCAGGACGTCCTCTTAAACGATTCAACGATGACTTCTAAGGTCGGAACAGGCCATATTAGGCCTAAATCCTTGATACGTATGATGATGATGATGATGATGTTGCATCCCTGCAATTTTGCTCTCTGTTGCTTTCACAGTCTTGTTCCCATTCATTCTTTCTTTCATCACAATTTCACTCACTTTTATATTCTCATTCTCACTTTCTCCAACTTCCATAGTCTCACTTCCTATTGTTTCTTCATTCATATGTTCTTTCACTTTCAAAGCCTCTCACTTTCATTCTGTAATTCATGTCTGCATCCACAATTATGCTAGATTTTGTTCCATCAGTTGGTTTAGCATCCACTGATAACTTGTAGTATAACAAAATATTGCATTTTCTACAAACACATACCTTCTCTCATCTCTTGTTTCTCTCTACAAACATATCCTCCACATTCAACCATGCATACATGCTGCACCTTATGAACCATTATACAAAAATGCTGTTAATTACATTTTGATCATGCTGTCTGGTGTACATCCTTGAAACTCATTGTATTTTGTTTACAGATTGTATTTTGTTCATAGATTAAAAATATTTTCATAGCTCTTTGTTGGAGACTGGCTATCTGATAGGTATCAACAAGTTGTGTATGGGGGTGCAATATCCAGGAAAACGAAAGTCACTAGTGGAGTGCCTCAGGGATCTGTTTTAGGGCCATTACTATTTAACTTGTATATTAATGATATTGGCGAAGATTTGGATGGAGATATTCAGTTGTTTGCAGATGATGCAAAGTTGGGACGAACCATAAAGAGTAGTGAAGATGTTGTGGCCTTGCAAGAAGACTTGAATAAATTGAGTGATTGGGCAAGCAAATGGGGATGTGAGTTCAATGTTGCAAAATGTAAGGTTTTAAAATTTGGAAAACAAAGATGGGATGCAGAATTTATGCTTGGTGAGAATATATTGTTGGAAGTAGAGGAAATAAGATATCTGGGAGTGATAGTGGATAAGGATCTAAAATTTAGGGGACGCATCGCCAAAATTGTGAAGACAACACAAAGACTTCTGGGAATGAGGAGGAGGACACTGACGTGTAGAAGTAGGGAGATTCTTGTTCCATTGTATAAGGCTTTGATTAGGCCACACATGGACTATTGTGCCCAGATTTGGTCACCTGGTTTTCAGAAGGATGAAGAGATGTTGGAAAGGGTCCAAAGGCAACTGACTAAGGTAGTTTCTGACCTCTGGAATGTCGAGTATAAGGAAAGATTGAAAAGATGTAATTTGCAGAGTCTAGTGGAGAGAAGGAAGAGGGGAGATATGATAGAGACCTACAAGTTGGTAAGGGGTTGTTATAGGATCAATGGTGGAGAAGTTCTACAGAGAATAGTGGGAGATCAGGGGAGAACCAGAGGTCATCCCTGGAAACTGTATAAAGAGGGTGTGAGTAGGGGAGTGAGAGGCAGGTTTTTTTCGTGCAGAGTTGTGAATGATTGGAATGCCTTGCCTGAGAGTGTGGTGTCTGCAAGGAGTTTGAATGTGTTTAAGACCCGGTATGATGAGATGTGTGTGAGATAAAAGGACCTCCTAGATGAGTCTTTGACTCCATGAGGTCTTGTTTAATAATAATAATAATAATAATAATAATAATAATAAACTACAATTTTTGTTCCATTCTATCTTATAAAATGATTAAAAAGATATAAAAATTAAATCCTTTCTTTATGTTATTTACCTTCAGGATCCAACAATTTAGCAATGCCCAGTTCATTTTCTGCTATCCTAAAGGCGGTTTCAAGACGAGCACGATTTGAGGCATTTCGTAAAATATCCATATTTACTAAACCAGGACGGATTCGATGAATAATAGCTAAGAATGCAATGCCATCTCGCCAACTAGATCCAAAATCATTCACCTGAATTCCAAAACGTCTGAAATAAAATAAAAATGTGAAAAAGAAAAAAAAAATTAACATATTTGGCTATATTAGTAGCATTATACATATCCCATATGTATACTATATATATGTAGAAAGTATTTTTACCTTGGGTATAAATATGTTAAAGATACCAATCAATTTTAAACCTGGTTTTACTCCATTTCCCAAGTAAGCAAACAGACTAAAAGTCAAGTTTGCGCCTGCAATTGATGCAAGTCTAACTGATCCCACAGGTAGTGCAGGACCAGGGCAACTCGTGGCAAAGGTGGAACAAGCTCCGATCACTAATCTTAATATTTACCCTTAATGCCAAAACACATCTCCAAGAAGGGGATGTATGATGTTTTGTATTAAAGGCAAGGGGCCACTACCCAGACCGGTTTCGACCTTTATTGAGGTCTCGTCAGTGGGAGCTAGGCTAGTAATAGAAATGCCAAGATTTAGTAATACAGATACAGAGCTTGTAAGTATTTCGCCAAAACAAGTTACCATAAGGTGTTTTAACCTTATTATTAAATAAAAATCTCTGGAGGAGATATAAATGTAGAAAGTATTTTTACCTTGGGTATAAATATGTTAAAGATACCAAGCAATTTTAAACCTGGTTTTACTCCATTTCCCAAGTAAGCAAACAGACTAAAAGTCAAGTTTTCGCCTGCAATTGATGCAAGTCTAACTGATCCCACAGGTAGTGCAGGACCAGGGCAACTCGTGGCAAAGGTGGAACAAGCTCCGATCACTAATCTTAATATTTACCCTTAATGCCAAAACACATCTCCAAGAAGGGGATGTATGATGTTTTGTATTAAAGGCAAGGGGCCACTACCCAGACCGGTTTTGACCTTTATTGAGGTCTCGTCAGTGGGAGCTAGGCTAGAAATAGAAATACCAAGATTTAGTAATACAGATACAGAGCTTGTAAGTATTTCGCCAAAACAAGTTACCATAAGGTGTTTTAACCTTATTATTAAATAAAAATCTCTGGAGGAGATATAAATGTAGAAAGTATTTTTACCTTGGGTATATCCCCTTCTTGGAGATGTGTTTTGGCATTAAGGGTAAATATTAAGATTAGTGATCGGAGCTTGTTCCACCTTTGCCACGAGTTGGCCTGGTCCTGCACTACCTGTGGGATCAGTTAGACTTGCATCAATTGCAGGCGCAAACTTGACTTTTAGTCTGTTTGCTTACTTGGGAAATGGAGTAAAACCAGGTTTAAAATTGCTTGGTATCTTTAACATATTTATACCCAAGGTAAAAATACTTTCTACATTTATATCTCCTCCAGAGATTTTTATTTAATAATAAGGTTAAAACACCTTATGGTAACTTGTTTTGGCGAAATACTTACAAGCTCTGTATCTGTATTACTAAATCTTGGTATTTCTATTTCTAGCCTAGCTCCCACTGACGAGACCTCAATAAAGGTCGAAACCGGTCTGGGTAGTGGCCCCTTGCCTTTAATACAAAACATCATACATCCCCTTCTTGGAGATGTGTTTTGGCATTAAGGGTAAATAAATATTAAGATTAGTGATCGGAGCTTGTTCCACGAGTTGCCCTGGTCCTGCACTACCTGTGGGATCAGTTAGACTTGCATCAATTGCAGGCGCAAACTTGACTTTTAGTCTGTTTGCTTACTTGGGAAATGGAGTAAAACCAGGTTTAAAATTGCTTGGTATCTTTAACTATATATATATATATATATATATATATACACTATGTATACATATATACCATATATATACTATATATATCCCAGGTAATATTTTCAGGAGACTGTTCTTCATGTTATGTGTATAATACTACTTGATCAAGGTAATCAAGTAGTATTATACACATAACATGCAGAACAGTCTCCTGAAAATATTACCTGGGATATATATAGTCTTTTAACTATATACCATGTTGATTTTTTTAAAACAGTTATTTTCCAGTTTATGGATGTGTGTGTGTGTGTGAGAGAGAGAGAGAGAGAGAGAGAGAGAGTCACTGCAATCTCTGCTATTTAAACTAGCTCCAGTAATTACTAAGACTAAAACTAATGCAGCATATGTGTGTGAGTTTTATGTGATTTTCACCTACCAGAGGTTATAAATCTATAGAACATTAGTATTGTACGTAGTTTTTTTTTATTATTTTTTAAAATTTTATCTATTTGTTTTCAATATTATTATTATTATTAGTATTATTATAATCCAGAAACCCTATTCAGCTACATTTTGGCCATCTACCTACTGGAATTAGAGATGATCTTCTCCATGCATCCAAAATTCTCAGTCTCTTCTTAACCAGTTTTGCTTCCAAATATACTGTTGCTATCAGCTCTCCTCTTGGTAACTTATACCACATCCAGGTAACTCATCCAAGTCTCCTTTTCTACTAAACATCCTCCACCCATCTACTCTTAGTTTTCTGTCTTTGGACACTATGCTATCTGATCTGACACTGCTGTAGTGTCTGACACTACTACAGTGTCATTGGACACTACAGCAGTGTCAGATAGAATGCCTTTCATGATTTCTACTCTTCCTTTACTTGGACTAATTAAAATTTTTGTTTATTACCAAGGAGAATTTTAGTAAGTGGAGAGGATTATCTCTAATTCCAGTAATATTTGATAGATGTGAAATAGAGCCTCCGTGGCTCAGTCAGTATAGACAAAGCCCTTTGGTCGGAAAGACCTAGGTTTGATTCCCGTCCATGATGTGAGGAACCTTTATCTGGTCTCTTTTGACTAAAAATAAGTTAACCGATCTCATATGGAGGTTGAGGGTTTTTCTCCCAGTAACTCGGGATTTTCATCCCTCAAAACAGTCAAACCAGTCCCGTGAACACACATAGCTACAGACATAAATACTTAAGGCAAGGAAGGCAATGGGAAACCACTTTGCATCATATCTCCTTAGTAATCATAAACCGGAAAGTTACCGACCTATTACTCTCCTCAGTTGTTGTTATAAACTCTTTGAAAGAATTATTTATAATAGAATAAGCTCCACAATTTTTAAAAATTTCCAATAGAACAAGCTGGCTTCAGACCAAATCGTGGATGTTGTAACCAGGTTCTCTCTTTGGTAACTCACATAAAAGCTGGTTTTCAAAAAGGTTTAAAAACATCAGCAGCATTTATTGATTTGTCAACAGCATTCGACACCGTTTGAAGACAAGGCCTTCTATATAAATTATATAAATTATCCCATGTAAAACAATAGTGCATATTATTAACAATATGCTAAGATATAGAAGATTTATAGTGACTATAGGAAATAAAACTAGCAGCGAAATGAAGTTAAATAATGGACTACCACAGGGATCTGTTTTATCTCCGTTATTATTCAATCTGTATATATCTGATCTTCCCATCACTTTGTCAAGGAAATTTTGTTATGCCGACAATAGAGCAATAACTACACAGCATAAATGCATAACTCGTACAGAAGAAATTCTAAAAGCTGACTTAACTATTCTGGATGAATATTTTAAAAGATGGAGACTCTGTTTAAATAGGAGCAAAACGGTAATATCTTTTTTTTATTATTATTATTATTCAGGCCTCCATGGAGTCAAAAAACTCATCGTGGGAGGTCCTTCCTAAGAACATAAAGTCTGTCAAGACTCATCGAAGGGAGGTCCCATCCCCTAAGAAACACAAAGTCTATCATACCACTCCTTAAACTCATTGACCGTTCTCACTCTCACCACTCCATCAGGCAATTCATTCCACGGTTCAACCACCCTCCATGCAAAGAAACCACTCCTCACTCTCTTGCTCACAGTTTCCTTTCGTAACATCCAGAGATGGCCTCTTGTAATCATTCCTTCCCGCTGTTCAACCAAGTGAAAGAACTCCCCAGTGTCAACCCTGTAACCACCTCTCAATAGTTAAAAAGTCTCAATCATATCACCTCTCCTTCTTCTTCTATCCACCAAACTCTGCAGTCCACATTCCCTCAGACGATCCTCATAACCAAAATTGTACAGTCCTGAAACCATCTTTGTCCCCTTCAAAATTTATCCCCTTCAAATCCTGGGGACCAAATCTGAGAACAATAGTCTAAGTGTGGTCTGATCAGAGACTTATACAACAGAATGATAACCCTTTTATCTCTGCAGATCAGTGTCCTTCTCATAATTGCAGCAATCCTCTGTGTTACCTTCACCACCTTTGCAATATGTCCCCTAAATTTCAGGTTTCTACCAATCATCAACTCCAGATCTCTTGTCTCCCCTACTTCCTCCAGTTTAACTCCTCCCGTAGAGTATGCAGTGTCCCATCGATGTTTCCCAAACCTCAAGACCTTACGTTTTGCTGCATTAAACCGACACCCCCCCCTTCCCCCATTCATTTGCCCATCTGTCAAGATTATTTAAATCCTCTTGCAGGGCTACCACATCTGCACTATTACTAATAATTCTTCCCAGCTTCACATCATCCGCAAACAACTGAATATCCCCTTGCAATCCACTGGCAATGTCATTGATATAAAGGTTAAACAATATAGGCCTACTGAGCACTGTGGTACCCAACTTGTAACCCTTTGCTTCCTTGAAACTGCCCCCCACATACACAATTCTCTGATACCTATCGGACAGTCAATCCTGAATCCAGTTGACCAATCTCACATCCAGACCCATGTGCTGCAACTTAAATATAAGCTTATCATGTGGCACCCTGTCAAATGCCTTTGCTAAGTCTAAGAAAATTGCAGTATATGCCTTTCCCTCATCTAATGTTCTTGTAACTTTATTATAAAAGGCTAGCATATTGCTAAAACAAGAGCACCCTTTCACAAATCCATGTTGACTCTCACAGATAACATTATCCTCATCTGCCCAATGCTGTATACGGTCCATCATTACTTTCTCCAATATCTTAACAACTACTGATGACACACAACAAACTGGCCTATAATTAGACACTTCCAGTCTGATACCACCCTTATGCAATGGCACTATCTTACCTTCCTTCAATTCCGTGAGCACCTTTCTCGCAGCCAGACTTTCATTGAAAAGCCAAGTTAAAGGCACTGTCAGTTCCCCAGCACATTCTCTCAAAACTCGTGGTGAAATACCATCCAGTCCCAAAGCTTTACTGACATCCAGAGTACTCAGTATCTGAAACACACTCTCCTCCTGTACCTCTAAACCTCGAACCTGCCCTATCCCTCTAGCATTAAAACTGACTCCTCTAGGATGAAATACTCCAATAAAGTGTTCATTGAACAATTCCACTATGTCCTCTACATCAGTCACTCTATTCCCGTTTTTATCACAATATCATCCTTCCACAGTAATTTCTCCTCTTACTGGCCACATAGCTAAAAAATTCCCTAGGATTTTCTTTGGATCTTAGGGCCAATCTCCTCTCATATTCCAGTTTCGCTTTCCTTACCACACTAGTCACTCTTCTGGCCTGTGTCTTATATTCTTCATGTATCTTCTCTTCACCTGTCTCCTTATATCTGTTCCATAGCCTCATTTGCGCATGCAATTCCTGTATAATATTGTTTGTCATCCACTTTACTCCAAATCGTGTCCTCTTTTTCACTCGTGGTATACAACTTACCATTGCTGCTAACAAATATTCTTTCATAATTTTCCACGCACTAATGATATCCCGGCCTTCCAATTCCTCCCTCCATAAAACTTCCTGAAGTTGACATCTAAGACTATTATAATCACCTGCTTTATAATTCCACATAAGTTCCTGACTCTTTGATACTCCTGCATGTCTATTCATTTTCCAAGTCAAAACCATATGGTCACTCTCTCCCCAACTAGTGGGAGAGATGTCATTTCAGTTATTATCAACTTTTCTGATGCTGTAACCAAATCCCAAACTCTTGAACCTCTTGTTCCCTCTGTTACATGTTACCTAAGACACTTGTCCCTCAAGAATTCTAGAAATTCCATTCCCCTATTGCTACATTCATCTTCCTCTCTCCAATTTATACTACTGTAGTTAAAATCTCCCATAACAATCATTCTTCTTGCACTTGCCAAACTTAACTGTCTAAACATCTCCTGGTCCCCGTCCTCTGTGCTCCTGGGTCTGTAGCAACATCCCACAATAACTTGGCAAATGTGAAACTAAAAATTGAATTGAACAACACTATACTTCCATATAATACATTCCATAAGTACTTGGGAGTCACACTTGACCGTTCTCTCACTTTCTGAAACGTCTTTCAAACTTGCCATATAAACTAAGGACAAGTAATAATATCCTACAGAGACTCTGTGGCACTACCTGGGGTTCTAGAGCCTCTACTCTTCAGACAACAGCCTTTGCTTTGGTATTCTCAAGTGCTGAATATTGTGATCCTGTGTGGCTAAATAGTCCTCACACAAGGATTATCAATTCTCAATTGAACAATACCTTAAGATTAATTACAGGCTCTATTAGATTGACCCCAACATATTGGTTACTTCTTTTAGCAGGCATTATTCCTACAGAATTACGTAGATTGAATTCTTTAGTCCGTGAATTCCAAAAAATTGCTGGTAATCCAAACCTACATATTCATCAGGATCTCCCAACTCTTATCGTCAATAGATTGAAATCTCACCATCCATCACTACGAGCAGCAGAAGAACTAGTGCTAAATAATTTTAATCTTTTATCAAAGTGGGAAGAAACATGGAAGGAAAATACGAAAGAACATTTGGATAACATCTTTAAAGGTGATCAAATCATCACAGGATCAGATCTACCTCGCAAAACATGGACTGTACTAAATAGAATTCGGACAAATCATGGCCTATGTGGAGATACGCTCTATAAATGGAACAGATAAACATCTCCAGAATGTGACTGTGGTGCTCCACGACAGACTATGCAACATATTGTAACAGAATGCATCTTCTGTGCTTATCAGAATGACTGGAATGACTTTACAAGTGGCTCTTGAAGCTGTGACCTGGATTACGAACTTTGATCTGAATTTATAATGATATATATGTTTCTTTTACTTATTATAACATATTAAGACTTTTACTTTTAGCTCTTATTTTAATTTTTCAACTTCTTGGATCAGATCTGTGTTTTCCTTCAAAGTTTTAACTTAAAATATTTTAAATTCTTCAATTCTGTTAATATATAATGACATCATGATTCTCTTTTTTAACATCATGTTTTTGCCATGAGCTATGTATGTATGTATGTATGTATGTAATAATCAGTTGCAACCTCTCAAAGAGTGGAGGCCACAGATTGACAACATTTCAACATTTACAACTCAGAGTGTCTCCTACAACCTGATCTATAGAATTATAGTACGGAAGCCAATCTGAGTTGTAAATGTTGAACTTCCCAAAGAAGATGGCCACAATTTTTTGGTATTTGTATACTGTGGTATGAGTTATGAACGGAAGAGTTGAGATTATCAGTATATTTGGTATTAGAACTGGCTAAGAAGAGACTCGAAGTCTTAAGTCATCTCTATTTCCAGTAGGTAGATGGACAATTTTTGTAAAATATCAATAGAATTAGAGAAGGGAAGTCAGTCTGAGTTGTGAATGTTGAACTCCCCGAGGAAGATGGCGACAATGTTTGGATATTTGGATTGCAGAAAAATTAGCTTTAAAGATAAATGATCAAAAGGCTGAGTAGTTATCAGTGAAGGGCATCAGAGATAATAAATGAATGTAACTGAATGGTGCAAGGAATTTTAAGCCAGAGAAGATCAAAAAGAGTAGATTTCAGATTTTGTATTGTCTGACATGGAATATCATATCTGATAAATGCAGGATACAAACCACTTAAACAATAAAAAGTCTGTGAAAGATTAAAAATGTAAAAGTTTAAAGATTAAATTATATTATAAAAATAATTAATAAATAAAGTGGTTGATACTTTAGAATTACAATGTGTGTGTGTGTGTGTGTGTGTGTGTGTGTGTGTGTGTGTGTGTGTGTGTGTGTGTGTGTGTGTGTGTGTGTGTGTGTGTGTGTGTGTGTGTGTGTGTGTGTGTGTGGAATCATCTTCAGAATCGTGAAGAGTGCTCTCTAGAGGAAAGGAAAAGAAATGAGGAATGAAAAGTGAAAAAAGTGGCTGAGTTTACTAAAATAGGCTACATTAAATTGTTAGTCATTTATTATCGGTTGAAACCTAGGAGTAATTCCCATTCAAAGTTCCAGGTGAAGACATTATCAAAACATAGGCCAAATTGAAAACAGATCCTAAGAAAGAAGCCGTTTTCAATAAAATAAAAAAACATTATTAATAGTAAAATAAAAATACAGCCTAATCTTTCAACCAATCTGCATAAAGCTCTAACTCTTTTAAAAAAATCTAGACATTATGATAACTAAAGCTGACAGAGATGATGTCATGATTATCATAAATAAAATTGATTACTATAACAAAACTGAAGAAATCTTGAAGGACCAAAACCCATACCAAATATATCCAACCATTCTACTCCTAATCTTATGAAACAGATAGATAACATACTACATGGATTAAAAAATCAAGACAAAATTTATAAATCAATATTAAAAAAAAAAAAAAAGATACCCCAATTACTTGCTCTCCACATGTTTTTGGAGAAGTTAAAAACCATAAAAAAGGTTATCCTAAATAAATAAATAAATATATATATATATATATATATATATACAGGGTGGCCATAAATTAACTTTCCCTGTTTGGAGGTATCTGTAGCTAAAACTAATACACGGAATGAGACCACATTTTATATTGAGACTTTCGAAGGCATGGGGAGATGAATTCCACAAAAAAAAAGATTTAGTATCAAACGTCGCCGATAGGTGAAATTTTGGTGCTGGTGGAGCCGAAAGCAGTCTAATATTTACAGTAAATGCAGGTAAAAAGGATCATGCAATTTTACTGTGTGTACATGACAGAAGCGGCATCAATTCCACTTAAAAAGGGATTGGGAACATTCAGGCAGTTATTCGAATGACTGACGAATTGTGCTTAATATGCGTCCTACCTTACCTCAGCGTGCTTTACTTGTTAAGTTGTTTTACCTTAAACAGTGCAATGCCGTAGCGGCCCTTCAAGAATTTCGAAGGCTTCATAACCTGCATGCAGGTCCTATGTCAGTAGCACTGAGAGCTATGATTAAGAAGTTTGAAGAAACTGGATCACTAGGAGTTAGACCTGGCAGAGGATGGAAAGCAGTGCAAGAAGAGACAGTAACAAATGTTGCTACTGTGGTGTTCGATGACACAGGGACCAGTACTGGTCCAAGCGCTCGTGCCATAGCTCGCAAACTTAATATGGCTTATGGTACAGTCTGGAAAATCTCACGGAAGATGCTACACTTCTATCCATATAAGTTCAGTCATGTGTAAGCACTAACTAGCGCAGATTATGATAAGCACATGACCTTCGCGCTGATGTTTCTTGCCCAAATGGAGGTCGACAATGACTGGCCTTGGAGAATATTGTGGGGTGATGAGGCTCATTTTTATCTGAATGGGTCAGTCAACACACACAAATGCAGAATTTGGGCATCTGAACATCCCCAAGCGAACCAGTACGTACCACTGCATTCTCCAAAAGTAACTGTGTGGTGTGGCTTCACAGCCGATTTCATAAGAGGACCATACTTTTTTGAGCATATTACCCCTACAGGTCCTGTAGGGGTAATAAGGTAATGAGGTTCCTGCACTGCAGGAATGCGGTAATGAGGTCATTCCTGCATTGCAGCAAAGACAATGTTTGGACTCCATAATTTTTATGCAGGATGGAGTAAGGCCACACATTAAACGTTCAGCACAGCGCCTTTTAAGCCAGCATTTCAATAATGAGAAGGTTAGTTATCAGTCAGTTCTTTCCGACGGCATGGCCACCTCAATCCCCGGACATCACTCCATGTGACTTTTGGCTGTGGGGGTATTTGAAATCCGTTGTGTATGTTGGTGCATTCCCAACTTGCATGTCTTGAAAGAGAACATAAAATGGGCTGTAATGAACATCTAATAGGACTCCTTCTGCTCAGGTGTAGAACATGTCGCACACCGGATGCAATTTGTTGTACAGAAGAAAGGCAGCACATTGAAAATTGTGTATGTGGTCCAAGGGACCCTGATTCTGATGAATAAAACATTATTTCCTGTGAGTTCAATCACTACATTAATTTCTGTGTCTCTCGCAAGTTGTTTTAGTTTAATTATTATTATTATTATTATTATTATCGTTGTAACTCGCCACATATCCAGCTGGAATGAGTGGCCCGGCTGTCGCTTACACCGTCGAAATGTTATTATTCCATTTTATCTGCCTTTAATGTAATTATCCACTTGTTTCAGGCTCCATCAGCATCAAAATTTCCCCTATCGGCGACTTTTGGTACTAAATCTTTTTTTCGCAGAAATCATCTCCACATGCCTTCAAAAGTCTCAATATAAAATTTGGTCTCATTCTGTTTATTGGTTTTAGCTACAGATGCCTCCAAAGAGGGAAAGTTATTTTATGGCCACCGGTTATTATTAATAATTACCGGTTAAAGTGAATAATTTACGAGTATTAATCACTTTAACCGATTAAAGTGAATAATTCCCAGAGGAGTCTGGTAAATGTAATAAAAACATGTTTATAGGTTTTATATATAGGTTTTTATTCTCAATAGAAATTATAACAGCTTAGGTTAGGTTAGGTTAGTTTATAGCGAAAAAAGTAAGGAAAGTACTTCTTTTGCACTCAATCATATCAGAAATCATTATAAACTAACCTAACCTAATCTAACCTTTATCGGTTGGAAATCATTATAAACTAACCTAATCTAACCTTTATTGGTTAGGTTATTTAGGTTAGGTTAGTTTATAATGATAAAAGTAAGGAAAGTACTTCTTTTGCACTCAATGAAATCAGAAATCATTATAAACTAACCTAACCTAACCTAAACTAACCTGGATGTTGCATGTCGAACCAGAGTGAAGTCGTAGTTTGTCGTGGGCAGATTAATAGGGATGAAAGATAAACGTTGTTGTGGGCCGAGCTTAATGATTGTGGGCAGATAAATGGGGATAACAAATAAAAGTTGTTGTAGGCAGATGAATGGGGATAGTAGATAAACGTCGTTGCTGTACCTCTTTCCTCATCAATGGAGAAAAACACTGATCAGTTCCTCTCTGATTTATCTATTATCCCTTATTATCTATTATTTATGATTAATTCTCATAAATTATTCACTTTAACTGGTAATTATTAATAATAATCGGATTTATCACTTTAACCGTAACATATATATATATATATATATATATTTATACAGTGATCCCTCGACTTACATCCGGGTTCCGTTCCATTCGGCAGGACTTAATTCGAATTGGACATAAGTTGATACATTAAATCAACAGAGTTATAGAGGTTAGGGACTTAATCATAATAAGTATGCTGTCATTTTAATTTTTAAACCTTATTATAAAACTGTACTGTGTGTTACTGCCACTATAAAACAGGAGAATAATCACCTAATCATATCTTCATTACCTTCCCTGTGTAAACGATCAGGCTGTGGCTCTTCTTGTGTAATATATATATATATATTATACATAATATATAACAACATAATATATATATATATATATGTATGTATGTATGTATGTATGTATGTATGTATATTCATCAAAGCTTGATTCAACAAAAGGAGTGTAGCAAATGGACGTGGCGATCAAATGATGGGAAAACCAAAAACATGATTGATATGATTATGATTAAAAGAAGATCGATAACATCAGTACAGCAATGTCGAACTTTTCATGGAGCAGATATAGACTCGGACCATAGTTTAGTGATTGCAAACATCAAGTTGAAATTAAAAAAGAAATATAAACCCCAACATCAGAATAGAAGAGATACAGCATGAATAAGTGTAGCAGAAATAGGAAGAAGGTACAGAACAGTGTTAGAAGAGAAACTTAAAAGTGTGGAGAAAGAAAAAAACTTGAATTTAAGAGTGAAAAGAGTAACGAAGGCGATAGAAGATGCAGTTGAAGAAACAGTACCAGAAGAAGAGAAGATCAAGAAGAAATGGATTACACAAGAAACACTGAAGTTAGTACAGGAGAAAAGAATGTTGAAGATAATAAGGGATACATCAGAACAAATAGAAGAGCAATATAGAAGAAAGTGTAATGAGGTGAAAAAAGCAGTCAGAATGGATAAGATGAAATGGTTAGAAGCCCAATGCAACAATATAGAACAGTACTATGGAGAGCATAAAACAAGGGTGATATACAAAATGATCAGAACCATTAATAGAAAGTGGCAACCAAAACAGACCACAATTAAAGATGAAAAAGGCAAAGTATTGATGAATAAAGAAAAAATTGTACAGCGGTGGACAAAATACTGTAGTGAGTTATATGAAGAAAAACTAGATTCAGATAGCATTGGGAAACTGACTGAAGAATTGAAGCAGATATCATCACCAGGTAATGAGTATGATATGGACACTTTAAGAAGAGAGATAGAAAAAGCAATAGGATGGCTAAACCCCAACAACAGTCCTGGTAACGATAACATTACTGGAGAAATGATTAAATATGGTGGTGAAAGTATGGTTACAGAACTGCACCAACTATGTAATATTATTATTATTATTATTATTATTATTATTATTATTATTATTATTAAACAAGACCTCATGGAGTCAAAGACTCATCTAGGAGGTCCTTCTATCTCACACACATCTCATCATACTGTGTCTTAAACACATTCAAACTCCTTGCAGACACTACACTCTCAGGCAAGGCATTCCAATCACTCACAACTCTGCACGAAAAAAACCTGCCTCTTACTCCCCTACTCTACCCTACTCACTCCACTCCCCTACTAAATATGGTATGGAAAGAAGGGAAAATGCCAGAGGAGTGGGTGAAATCAATATTAGTAACATTATACAAGAAAGGAAATAAGCTAGAATGTAAAAATTATAGAACGATTGCCTTGATAAGTCACCCTGGTAAAGTGATGATGATCATATTGACAGAAAGATTGAGAACACAATTGGAAGCATGCCTTGCAGACGAGCAAGCAGGATTTAGGAAGGATAGAACTACAATTCAACAGATTTTGACAATGAGGTTAATAGCAGAGAAAGCTAGGAGAAAAAACATATATACTTGCTTTGTTGATTTTCAAAAAGCATTTGACAGTATTGACCAGAAAGTGACATTAGCAGTTCTGGAATCCTATGGAATTGATAAAAAACTAATAGCTATATTAAAATATGTTTATCAGAATGCAGTTGCAGCAGTTAGAATAGGTGATGATTTGGGGAAACGATTTAAAACAAGCAGAGGTACTAGATAGGGAGACCCAATATCACCAAGCATTTTCATCGCACATTTAGAAAGAGCAATGGACAAATTGAAGGAAGATGCCAAAGGAAAATCTGTACATGGAATGAGAATTAACAATCTGAGATTTGCAGATGACATTGTTATTATTGAAGAAGACGAACGAGAACTCCAAAAAACACTGAAACTGTTAAATGAGGAAGAGAAGAGATTTGGAATTGTTATGAACTTGGAAAAAACAAAGACAATGGTATTTGGTGAGAAGAACATGAAACAAAAGATACAAGTGGATGGAACTGATATAGAAAATGTAGAACAATTCACATATTTGGGAAGTAAACTGACATATGACTTGTACTGTAAAAAAGAAATAAAGATCAGGATTGCAAAGGGAAGAACAAATCTGAAGGCCATGGATAACATCTGGAAAAGTAAAGTGATCAGTCTCCAAACAAAACTAAGAGTACTGGAAACATGCATCTTCAGTGGTGTACTGTACGGATCTGAAACGTGGGTAATAAATAAAGAATCAAGAAAAAGAATTTTGGCATTTGAAAGAACTTGTTACAGGAAGATTCTAAGAATAGGATGGGTACAGAAAATCACCAATGAAGAGCTCTATCAGAAGATACAACCAAAACAGAATCTAATGCAGAAGATTATAAAATGGAAGCTGCAATTATTTAGACACATCTGTAGAATGAGTGAGGACCGGAAGATAAAGACATTTATGTTTGGTATTTTGGATGGTTTAAACAGAAGAGGTAGACCATACAGAGAATGGATAGACAATATAAAAGACTAGTGTGGAATGGGTGTACAAAAACTGCGACACTGATCACTGGACAAAGAAAGGTGGAAGAAGATAGTGAAACAGGCATCAGACATTAACGGGCAGTGAGCATGATGATGATGAAAACTTGATTTGCTTCCTCAGTCTTAAGAAAAGGCTAGTTATATTCCACTAATTCGAGTAGTCCTACCCAAGAGAATATGAGTTATGGAAATACTTTCTGAAAATGAAAGCTGTGGCGAACAAAGCGGCCTTTTGCAGCTGCCCAATTTTTAATCCATCTAACTCGAGTGCTTCTAGATGTTTTTTCAACGTTTTAGGGATGGTGCCTAAAGCACCTTATTATGGGAACAACTTTCGTTTTCATATTTTTTTGTTTACCGATCAAGTGTTGATCAATTTTATTAACTGAACCAACTAGTTTCTCCACACTTATCTGTTGGCATCTTCAGGGCTTACATAGAGGTTTAAACAATCTCACAATTATGCATAACTGCAAACTGACAAGAATAACTGTAAAAAACTGACTAGAATAATTATAAATAAAATAGTATCGAACCTGAGTGAAACACGTATCGAGTGTACAAGATCAGCTAGCTGTTGCTGAGGAACTTTCTATAGTTTGTATTAAAGTTCATTTCTTCCATTTTTAAGGTTCTGATTAGGGTTTTCCATATCTCTGGGAGTATTAGGCCTTGATTTCTGTTAAGGTTGACAGTAAAATGGGTGACTGTGGCTGCCTCTTTGAAAATTCTTGAATGGTAATCTTCCTCTATGTAAGGGGAACAGCTTTTGTCCCACTTGATGACATGGTTAGTTGTAGAGAAAAATGAGACGATAGGCCAGAAATGTCCTGTCTGTTGTTTTTGACATAGCCAATGTGCTCCTTTTTCCTGATTTCGAGGCTTCTCGAAGTCTGTCCGATGTAACTAGAGCCACATGAGCATGGAATATTATAAACTCCAGCATATTTGTAGAAAGGATGGTTGTCTTTTGGAGATCTTAGTAGTTTACTAATAGATTGTATTGGTTTGAATGTTACTCTTTGTTTGAGGAGATTGGCGAGCTTGTTGGAGATGCCACTTACAAATGGAATTGCAATCCTTTTTATATATTGAATATCTTCTTCTAGTAGCAAGACTTATACGTTGGTTAGACATAACTGGTAATTAGTTTACGGAATTAACAACGCATATAAAGTATATTAATTAAAGGTAACTTTAATGAATAACTTCTATATTTCGGCAACGTCACATTGCCATCTTCAGGAACATAAAGATATGGTATGTGCACTCAGGAACTAACACAAAGCAAATGAGGATGAAAGCAAGAAACTAATATTGTTCCTAAAGTCCTAATGGTGCCCTCTTGCGGGCTAATTTGGTAGTCTTGGCAGTTGGGCTGAAGATCTCATAATGAAAGTCTCCCAAATTTGGGGCAGTTTCATGCACCCAAATTTGTTGAGGTTAGGAACGTTTTTTAGAGCTGCTGAAGATTCTTTGAATAATCTTTCATATTTAAACTTGCTGCGATGAATTATTTTTGTTTTCTTCCAACGAATTTTATGGTGGGTATCTAAGGCAGGGTCTGCTAGCCCAGAGCGGATGTACTGGTGAAACCGGATGTAGTCTTGGTGTTCTGAAATCCTGATATTTGTTGTTCTGCCTGTTTGGCAGAACAACCTCAAAGAAACCCTTGAGCTCATCCAAGCCAAGTTTCCTCCCGATATCTCAGCCCTATTTCAGTTCACAATGAACTCAGGCTATTTCGTTTGGCAAGGAAAGTTCTACAAACAGATAGAGGGGACAGCCATGGGTTCACCACTTTCCCCACCCTTGGCCAATTTCTTTATGGAGACATTTGAAGAGAAAGCCTTAAACTCCACCCCACAAAAACCCACTATTTGGCTTCGTTATGTGGATGATGTGTTTGCTATTTGGCCACATGGCTAAGACACACTCCACTCCTTCCTAGCACACTTAAACAACCAACACCCCAGAGTCCAGTTCACCTTAGAAAAAGAGGAAAACAACACCCTCCCCTTCCTAGACACTTTAATCACCCGCCAGCTTGATGGATCTTTGGTTTTCTCTGTTTACAGAAAACCCACCCACACTGGCAGATACATTCACCAGCAATCACACCACCACCCCTCACAACAATATGGGGTGATAAAAACACTATATAACAGGGCAAAATTAATCTGCTCAGATGACAAGGCCCTGACTATTGAACTAAACCACATCCTCAACACTTTCTTAGCCAATGGCTATAACCCCCCAAAAATCCAAAAAATACTAAAATCTGTAAACCACAACCCCCCCCTCCCCCCCTTCACAATAAAGATTACACCAAGTCTATCACCATCCCCTACATCCAGGGCACCTCTGAGAAAATAACCAATATCCTCAAAAAGTATGACCTTACTTCCTGTTACAGACCATATAAAAAGTTGGCATCCCTTATCCGCTCTACCAAAGACCAACCACTTCCCCTAGACCTACCTGGTGTATACCAGGTCCCTTGCAGCTGCAAATTGTCCTATTTTGGCCAAACAGGCAGAACAACAAATATCAGGATTTCAGAACACCAAGACTACATCCAGTTTCACCAGTACAGCCGCTCTGGGCTAGCAGCCCATGCCTTAGATACCCACCATAAAATTCGTTGGAAGAAAACAAAAATAATTCATCGCAGCAAGTTTAAATACGAAAGATTATTCAAAGAATCTTCAGCAGCTCTAAAAAACGTTCCTAACCTCAACAAATTTGGGTGCATGAAACTGCCCCAAATTTGGGAGACTTTCATTATGAGATCTTCAGCCCAACTGCCAAGACTACCAAATTAGCCCGCAAGAGAGCACCATTTGGACTTTAGGAACAATATTAGTTTCTTGCTTTCATCCTCATTTGCTTTGTGTTAGTTCCTGAGTGCACATACCATATCTTTATGTTCCTGAAGATGGCAATGTGACGTTGCCGAAATATAGAAGTTATTCATTAAAGTTACCTTTAATTAATATACTTTATATGCGTTGTTAATTCCGTAAACTAATTACCAGTTATGAATATCTTCTTGTTCTCTTTGTGGTGGTTCAGAGAAAAGGATTTTATTGACAAGTCTTCTTGGATATCCGTTCAAGTACAAATTGTTGGAAATAGATTTTAACTCATCTTGAAGGGTCTTGTTGTCCGTTGTGATGCGAATCACTCTTTTCTTTAACATGTGTACAATGCTGAGTTTATGTGAGATGTGGTGGGAGGAGTTGAAATGTAGGTAGCGACCTGTATTGGTCGGTTTTCTGTACACCGATAGATTTATACTGCCGTCAATTTGTTTTTTGATTAAGATGTCTAAAAACGGTAGTTGTTTTTCTCTTTCAAGTTCCAGAGTGAATTTAATAGAATGATGGAAGGCATTGATCTTTTTGAGAAAATCATATATGTCATCTTTGTTATTGTTCCGTACGATGAAGATATCGTCCACATATCTAAACCAAATTTTAGGTTTAAGAAAAATTTGCGATAAGATTTTGTTTTCTAAGTCTTCCATAAAGAGGTCAGCACATGAAGGTGAGAGTGGGCTCCCCATTGCCAAGCCTGTTAATTGTTGATAGATCTTATTTTTCCAAGAAAAGTAGTTGCAGCTTAGGCAGTGAGCAAACGATGAGGTTATATCTTGTGGGAACAAGGTACTTAAGATGTCAATGACCTCTACTACAGGAATGTTTGTAAAGAGAGAGGTGACATCTAAGCTGGCTAGAAGATCATTATCCGATATCTTGATGTTTTTTAACTTTTCCACAAAATGTCCGGAGTTTTTAATGTAACTCTCTGAGTTGCATTAAATTTTAATGCAACTCAGAGTTGCATTAAATTTCTGTACACCGATGTACAGAGTAAATAAATTAGTTAAATCAGAGTTAAATAAATTAGTAAATATTATTATTTACTAATTTATGATCAAGAAAATAACCTTCATGATGAACTTTCATTTTCTTTTGCCAGATTCGTTCAACTTCGATTTGCAAATCGCGATATTTTGTAATTTTTTCATTTTCTTTGTCGTCAATCTGACTATCTCCTGGTACTGATATTTCGGTAAACTTAACACCCTTGTTTTCACTTTTTTCAACCACTGTGATAACAGGTGCATTACATTCCAAGCTTTTGTCAGTCTGGATTTTGAAATCCCAGAGTATTTTAGCTTTTTCATTCTCAACCACTTTCTGGTGAACTTTATGCTTCCAATAGTCTTTAGATACTTCAAACCCCATACTTTTTACATAAATGCCAGTGGATTATCTTAGCTACGTTATCATGCCTTTTACGGTACTCAATATATATATATATATATATATATATATATTATGTTGGGTCTATACACAAGAGGTTGGGTTAATCAACCTATACACAAGAGGTTGGATTAATCAACCATGTGGTAGTGGATTGGGAAAGAAGAAACTTTTTTACATTTGATTTAAAGGATTGTATTTTTTGTATTCCTTGGGAAACATATCAGGGGAAGACTGCTCCACAATACAACAGTAGCGGGGATGAAGGAGGAGGAAAAGAAACTTGTTATGTGCGTTTCAAGGTGTAGTGAAGGGATGTTGGTTGACAACTAACGAGTTGCAATGGACTTAGTACTGAGTGGGAGAATTATTGATGCTATTTCAGATGAACATTTGCCATGGAAATATTTATAGAATACACATTATGCAGAAACCAAATGCCAATATAACAATATAACCGAACTTAACTTTATTTCAAAAGGACATTTTAACATATCTAGATGCAACAGCGGTGTATACTAATGCCAATGTCCCTAAGGCACTGGATATTCATACACTGCTTCTAGAGGCTTCTTTTAAGTTATTATTATTATTATCTGACCTCCACAGAGTCAGTGAGTCATGGTGGGAGGTAAACACTATCACACACACAATGCTCATCCACAAACTGATTCAATGTGTCTACATCCACAACACACTCAGGCAATGCATTCCACTCACCAACCACTCCCCATGCAAAGAACTGACACTCCTCTTATCACATCCTCCTTATACAGTTTCCAGTGATGGTCTCTTATTCTAGCCTCTCTACCATTCTATGAAAAATCTCCTCTATGTCAACCTGTTAACAACCCCTGACTAGCTTATATGTCTCGATCATATCCCCCCCCACCTCCTCTTCCTATTCAGAAGGCCTTACAATTTACATTCTCTCAATCTGTCCTCATACTCCACATTCCAAAGATCACTGACCACCTTTGCGAATCTTCTCTGGACCCTTTCTAACATATCCTCATCACCATGAAAACCCGGTGACCAAATCTGTGCACAATAATCCATATGAGGCCTGATCAAAGCCTTATACAATGACATCATAACCTGTTTGTTTCTGCATGTCAGGGTCCTCCACAACATTGCCATTATCTGATGTGATGTCCTCACAACCTGTACAATGTGGCACATGAATTTCAGGTCTCTGTCAATCACCACTCCCAGATCTCTCATCCCCCTCTACCTCCTTTAAAGTTTCCCCAACAAGCGTATACTTTATATCCCATCGCTGCTAAACCTAGTTTCAAAACCTTATACTTTGCAATGCTGAACTGATAGTTCCACTTACCTGCCCATTCATGCAATGTATTCAAGTCCTCCTTTAAGGTCATAACATCTGCTTGACTCTGAATGCTCTTCCCAATTTCGCAGCATCTGCAAACAGCTGCATATCATTAGTTAAATCCATTCCAATGTCATTAATATATAAATTGAACAACAATGGTCCCAAAACTGAACCCTGCAGCACACCACTAGTGACCTTCCTTTTTTTGTACTGCACTACCATATACAACTTTCTGATACCTATATGCCAGCCCGTCACTGATCCAACTCAGGTCTGTTATCCAATCCCAATAAATGTTTCAATTTATTAACAGCTTGTTGTGTGGCAGTCTATCAAAATGTTTTGCAAAATCCAAGTATACAACTATATTATGCATCTTCCTTGTCCAAGGTATTTGTCACCTTGTTATAGTACATAAGTAAGTTAGTAAAACATAATCTCCATTTAACAAACACATGGTGATAACCACAGAGAATACTGCTGTTATCAACCCATTTCTGTATCCTACTTCTCACCAATCTCTCTAGTGCCTTCAACAGAACTCCAGATAATAGATTAGCCTATAATTTGTAGCTGCAGCCTTATCACCACCTTTATGCAGTGGAACAATTTTACCCTCCTTCCACTCCCTTGGAACTTGTGCTGTTGTAAGACTCTTATTAAACAGGCATGCCAATGTTACTGCCACTTCCCTGGAACATTCCCTCAAGATGTGTGGTGATATATCATCAACTCCTATCAACATTATTGACATCAAGGTTATTTATTTTCTCAAAATGCCTCCTCCTACTCACTCGCAATTAACTCATCCTCTCCTATGTCCTCTACACTTAAGTTGCTCATGATTCCACCCTGATGAGGATGAAACACCCATATAAATTGATCACTAAATACCTCAACAATGTCATCTTCAGCAGTTACTATTCTAGCATTTTCATCCATTAACATCATCTTACCATAATCATTCTTCCTTCTACTTGCCACATATCTCAAAAACTCTGTAGGGTTTTTCTTCACCTGATTTGCCAATTTCTGCTCATACTCCACTTTTGTTTTCCTTACTAACTGAGTCACTTTACTAGTTGGGTCTTTATACTCTTCATGTAGCTGATTATTACCATTATTCTTCTTGCACTGCCTCCAAAGTGCTTTCTTCTTCCAGATTTCATGCTTAAGACTCATTCATACATTTTACACCTGCCTTATTTAGCCTTTTGGCCTTCGGAATACATTCACACATTGATGCTGTTATGTATTTCTTTGTCAGTTCTCAAGTTTGATATTTAACCCTTATCAAACTAATAGTTTCAGAAAACCGTTTAAGCTCAATCATGAAATCTATACCCAAACATTTGGACTCCCGAGGAGCCAAAATATCAGTGGACAATTATCCAAACTATTTTTAGCAGATCTGGAGTCTAATATATTAACCCCTTCCCTGTCCACAACATTACTTATAATGGTTGGTATATGAATGATGTTTTGTGTATTGGAGACTCAATATGTATATCCATTCTACAAACTTCACTCAATTTAGTAATAAACTGAAATTTACCATAGAATCAGAGTGAAGCAAATCCATAAATTTCCTTAATTTAACTTTAATCAGACTCAACAACCATACTGAAACAAAAACATTTTATAAACACCTATATCCATTGGAAACTACCTCCACTTTAACTCCTACCACCCATGCTACATTAAGAAATGAATCTAGAATTTATTAATGCATATTCCACTTACAATAGATATCTTAACAGGTTTGCTGCCAACTACGAGTATACTCGTAGTTCGTATATGAGCTTCACAAGCCAATTACAAGTATACTCGTATGTCGATTTACCAACCTCCTATGCCAAACATGAGTTAACCCTTGGTATAATTACCTTAATTTGGACCCTTAGATTCTGAATAAAGCGGAGAGCACGTCTGGGGGCTTGTTAGAAGGGAAATAATTTCAACTAAAATATAGTATATTATATATGTGCCTCAGAAGCCAACTACGAATATACTCGTATTCGATTGCCAACCTCCTATGCCAAGCGCGAGTTAATCCATAGTATAACACGTAATTTGTAAATTAATTTAAACTAATAAAATCAATAAAAATAAAAAACAATCAATATAATAAAAAAACAATTTATTCAAATTAAGAATGGTACATTTTAAAACAATTTTCCACGCACAATGGTAGTTTTTCCTGGCAAACAGGACAATAATAATGTGTTTCGTGTCATCGTTTGTTTCGTGTACACAGACGGCATAGCTTTGTCGGGCGGTTCTTTTTTTCTTGGTGGTAAAATTTCCAAATAATGAAAATCCCAATTCCTCCTGATATTCTCTGATGCTGTAAGCTCATACATTCCAACAAAAACTGTAAAGCTTTTGTAAACTGTAAAAATTGTAAAGTTGATTTGTACTTCAATAATGCTCAACAGATGGTAAAGATTACAAGGACCCATATGAATTAAAAGTCCAAGAAATAATTTCATTTCAGGTATGTCTGTTGCTTTCCAGTTTGAAATTCTTTGACTTTTTTTTTGATCTGCGCTCAGCTTTGCTCAATATTTTGTAAAGCATATAAATTGGTTTGTTCTACTAAAATTGTGAGAAAATCTTCAAAAAAGTTCAACTAACCTTTTGATACTGAAATTTCCAATGTCAATTTTAAAACCTGCAGTTTCAACAAAATCAAATTGTGGGGGGCTCTTGTTCTGAATTTTCCCAATAAGTACATGTTGATGTATTTGGCTGGATGCTAACTTCATCTTCAAAAGTTTCTTCATCATCTGAGTCACCACTAGAGTCATCTGTAGGATCATCTTCAGAATCAGAACCAAATATTTCATGAAATTCATCATTGCTCATATTAGCAAAAGCTTCTACTTCTATATCAGTAAGTTTTCTTTTACTGGCCATGGCGAAATTGAAGGTTCTTAGAGACTAGAAACTAAAACTACACTAGTCACAATAAAGACCCTCATCAGCACATGTAATATATAAGTGGAAGTGATACGAGATTACTCATAGTGACCTTGAAGACGCGAAAGTGCTTGGCGTGCGGGAACAAACTATGCCTGAGGAGCGTGGCAGCGAACGTGTTAATAATGAAATCAAAAAAAAAAAAAAAATAACAATAATTAAAAATAATCCAAATCTTCATAAACTGATAATATCAACAACATCATCAATTATGCAAACTTAATAGCTAGAACTAGCATAGCCACTCCAGATATCAAAGGAAATTTTCATTCATATAAAATAATTAAATTACTCTATAACCATAATATATACAAAGTTACAACTTAGAAACTAGCCACCTTCTTAAAACCTACCGAAATTAATACAAATGAAGAAATATCTGAATACCATAATGTTGTTTACAGATTTCCCTACCAACTGAACTGTGAATCTATCGCACAAGAACACTTCCTGCAATTGTAATATTCCTATTCCTGACCACCTTAACAATAGTAATAGAAATAAAAACAAAATAAAAGTCAAAATAAAATATCCATAACTGGTAAAAACAGAAATTGCAATCTATACATTAGAACAAAACTCTATCCCTAAGACTATATAAACTAATCACAACTCTATAAACATCCATCATCACTATGTTCTCAGAAAATTGGCAGCTCCATAACATTAAAATTACTCCCAATTTTCAACCAATAATAAATTAATAGCAATTTGATGTAGCCTGTTTTAATGAACTCTGCCACCTTTTTCACTTTCCCTCAGGAGAGTACTCTTCATGATTCTGAAGACTATGACATGTAGAAACAGCTTATACAATGTACTGTATTTGCCGACGAATAAGACACACTTTTTTTCTTTGAAAATAGGTCTGAAAAATAGGGTGCGTCTTATATGCCGATACTCAGTTTTTTATTACTTTCATTTCTGGAAATTTTCTCTGTTCCAAATTATGCGATTTCTTTCTTGCTTGCTTGTGATGCGGGAGAACATTCCAGTTACGTAGAATTTTGTGGATGCGAATGTTGTCGCGGTTGTTGTGAACGGTGATAAATTTCTGCCATTAATTTTTCTATAAATTTCTTGGCAAATTATGGCTGAAAAACGTCAGTAGTGCTACAATATTGCATATAAGCTACGTGTGATTGCATATGCTAAAGAACATGGAAACAGGGCTGCAGAGGGGCATTTTGGGCCACCCCAACTGAGAAAATGATAAGAACTGAATCAGGAAGAGGATTTGAAAAAAGCAACTCACAGTAAACATAACCTATGAAGTGGAACTGCAAAGTGGCCAGAACTTGAGGCAGAACTGAACACTTGGATTTTAGACCACAGAAAAGTGGGACTTTCAGTGTCTACAAAAATGATTATTCATCAAGCAAACGCGATAGCCACTAACAGAGGGATCGCCACCTTTACTGGATCAACATCATAGTGTTTGAGATTCATGAAGAGAAACCAGCTATGTATGTGCAGACTAAAACAAAAATATCACAAAAGATGCCAGTTGAATGTGAAGAAAAAATTATTGAATTTCATCGATTCATCATTAATGCAAGGAAACGAGAAAATTTTGAACTTGCGCAAACAGGAAACATGGACAAGGTTCTGCTGACTTTTGATGTGCCCTCAAACAAAACCACAGATTCCAAGGGCACAAAAAAAGTTACTGTTTAAACTTTGGGGCATGAAAAAACTCACTACATGGTTGTTTTATCCTAATGTGCTGATGGGACAAAATTGCCGCCACTATTGATTTTTAAAAGGAAGATGCTACCTAAAGAAAAACTGCTTAAAGGAGTGTTTGTACATGTTCACTCAAAAGGCTGGATGGATGAGGAATGAAGTTATGGATAGATAAAATTTGGTCTAGGTGCCCTGTTGAAGAAGCCTGCCCTACTAGTATGGGATTAGTTTCATTCTCACAGAACAGATGTTAAAAATAAACTCAAGGAATTGAAAACTCAGTTAGCTGTAATTCTAGGAGGTCTAACTAGTTAGCTTCAACCTTTAAATGTCTGTATTAATAAACCATTTAAGAGATTTACGAAGTGGAACAGCCAGAACATGCAGTCTTCAGATTTTGAGGTTATGCCATCAGGAAGAAGGAAGAGGCCTAGCATTTCGCAAGTTTGTGAGTGGGTCAAAACTTCGTGGGATGCTGTGAAAACTGAGACAGTGGTTAAATCATTTAAAAAGTGTGGCATTAGTAATGCACTGGATGATACAGAGGACAATTTGTTGTATGAAGACTCAGATTCTGATTTTGAAGAAGTTTCAAGTGTCTCTTCATTTAGCTCTGGAGATGAATTTCTGGGTTTTGACAAAGAAAAAGATTAAAAGGCGGGTACTCTTTCCTAGTTAGATTAGGTATTTGTTGAAAGTAGAACTACTTATTACTTTATGATTGAAATACTGTAAATTCATTATAATATTCAGTGATAAAGTTTTTTTCCTAAAAAATGTTCAAAAAAGAGGGTACATCTTATAGGCCAGTACATCTTACACGCCAGCAAATATGGTAATTCTAAAGTATCAACAAATTTTATTTATTTATCTTTTCTTGTATTTTAATTCCTCCATTTATTTTTAATCTTTAAACGTTTTATATTTTCAGACCTTCATCATTTATCATGTGTTTATAACTTCATATCGAATTTATCATTTTTAAATGGTCATTCAATTTCCCTTGTGAGTCTAGGATATTTTATCTTATCTTATTTACATACCATCTCAGTTAACTTAAATTAAGTATCAGTATCCTCCTCCTTTCCCATATTAGGCCTAGTGACCCATTATGTTTGTATTAGGCATGACCTATTATGATTTGAAACTACAACCACTTTGAGGATAAGGTGGTTAGCCCTATGCCTCCCGGTGTGTCCTATGTCTGTAGATGCATGTGTTCATGGGGCCGATTTGCCTGATCTGGCGGAACAAGAAACCTGAGTTTCCAAATGAAAAACATGGAAACTCAGGGTTTTTCGATTAACTCACCTTTAGGTCGAAAGAGACCAGATAAAGGTTCCTCACATCTTGGGTGAGAATCGAACCCAGGTCTTTCTGACCAAAGGGCTTCGTCTATACTGACTGAGCTACAGAGGCTCAAGTATAACATAATATATACAAAATGTTTCATGATGATAGCAGAAGTATGAAGAATTGCTTTTCTACTTTAAGTATAACTTCAAGGTATGTTTTATTCAAAATATTTATTATCTGAATTAATGTTGAATTTTAATGCACATTTCATACTTGTAAGTCTCAATCACTAAATTACAGTGTCTAAGTCAACAAGTTCAAAAAATAGGAGTGCTCCTAAACACAATAAACTTGATATTATATTATATTTGGAAGGATGGTTTGGAAAGTTCTGGCAGAACAAAAGTTGTTGTGACCACCTGCTGAGGTTAGAAATAACAGGTCACACAAAGATGTCTTTTAGGTGTACAACATTTCTGTTCGCATTTAAGCCATAAATATTTGCTAAGTAGATGTTGAAGTCCTTTTTTTTTTTTTTTTTTTGGAAGGGGGCTTGTTTGTATCATTTTTCTTTGTTGGTGCTGAGATGATTTATTTTGATCTGCAATAATTATATTATAATTTTTATTAATTAATTATATTTTATTATATTATTATTTCCAGGTACTAAAAAACTACAGCGGAAAAAACTAAAGGGCTTCTCATCCTCCACTTCAGCCAAGGCACCCATTTTAGCCCACAAGAGGCATTATTTAGGACTTGAAGCTCACTTTATTTGCCATGCTTCAGCCTCATTACTCAGTGTAATGCTTGCATGCACATATTGTAATGTTCCCTGATGATGGCAGTTTCGCTTTGCTCAAATATTGGCAACACTGAAAAGGATTACTGTAGTTAATATTGGTCTACATTGCAGTTTCCTTAATTCCACCAGAATTTCCTTGTAGTACAAGCAGATTGCTGAAACATGACCTTCCCTTAGCAAACCCATGCTGTGCTGACCATCATAGATAATACTGCTATTATCAACATACAGTGGTATCTCGCTAATCCGAACCTCTTTAGTCCGACCCCTCTAGTAATTCGAACTGCCATTTAAAATTTAAAAAACTTTTATTTATTACATATTATTATTTTGTGTACTATTATTTTTATTTAATAATTATTATTTTAACTATTATTATTTATTTTATTATTATTACAGTACAGTATTTTTTCGTACTGTCGATTGTATGGTTATACTGTAGGCCTATTTTGATTTATTGTGTGTTTACATTTATTTGTACATACATACATACTGTATTGTCAGCATGAATCACCACTTTTGTTAAATTATAAATATGGCGCTACAGAATGAATTAGAAGATGATAAAGAACTCGAAGAAAAAATTAAAACATGAAGAAGCAGTTGAAAGTTTTAATACGTGTGTAGAGTGGGCAGTTGACAGTTGACAGTTTTAATATGTGTAGAATGGGCTAAGCAGAATGATATTCTATTCCATTCCACAAAATTTTATTACTAATGCAGCTCCGAGAAGAAGCATTAGTAAAAAAGTTTAGCTTCCAAGAAGCAAAAGAAAATCAGTGATTTTTTTTACAAAGAAATAAAAAACTTTTTAATGTGTTATTTTGTGAAACTTTTTTGTGTTGTGTACAAGAAAATAATATTTTTTACGCACATTAAGTTATATACTGAGCTATGCAATTTCATTAAATCAGAATCCTCAACAATACAGGTACATGCAAACTAAATTTTTTACTAAAATAAACTTGTGTATTGTATTGTTTTTTTAAGTTTTACATTACAGTACAGTAGCTTTTTTTTCTATCAGTTACTTCATTTATTTACAGAATTAAATTGATGTACCATTAGAATCTGATTATTTTGGTCTTAAACACTACTTATTGTTGTCTCTTGGGGGGAAATTCACTAATCCGAACGCGCATGGTTTTTATTAGTTCGGATTAGCAAGATACCACTGTAATTCTAAATCTTAGTCCTCACATCCTCTCTAACACCTTAACATTTGTGTTACTATTACATTGTTACACTAATTTCAGAGGATACAGATGAACAGTTGAGAAAAAATAATATATTATTATTACTATTATTATTAAGACAGACCTCCAGGGAGTCAGGAGCTTATTGAGGGAGATCACATAATACATACATCAGCTATCACACTTATTCTTGAATCCATTCACACTGTTTGCACACACAACATCCAATGGCAATCCATTCCAATCATGCACCACCCTATGAGAAAAAAATCTAGCCCCCACTCACTTCTTAGTGCAGTAGCGCACTCAGGATTTAATCTTAGAGGGGGCCCGAGTTGAGTAGATAATTTGAGAATATAGACTACATTTGGCATACGGCGGCCTATGACTGAGCATCTGCAATGATGACTAATTCATAAGTAGTATAGAAATAGAAGACACGACACAAAATAAATTTTAAAAAAAAAGAATTTTAATTAGGGAAAGATTTTTCCAAAATTTTCTAGTGTTTTTTCCTTTTTCTTTGGAGGCGGCCAGCCCCCCCCCCCCCTCTGGGTGTGCCACTGTCTTAGTGGCATTCATTCTCAGCTTCCAAAGATGCCCTCTCATTCTTTTTCCACCCTTTATAAAATAAAAATTCGATCAACTGAAATCCTGTATGACCCTTTCAGAAGTTTTTAAGTCTCAATCATATCACCACTCTTTCTCCCGTTTGCTAGTGTGTGCAGTCTACAAATTCTCAATCTGTCTTCATAATCAGTATTCCACAATCCTGATATCATTTTTCACACTCCCCTTTGCACTCTCTCCACTATATCAGAATCACAATGGAATCCAGGAGACCAGACCTGTGCACAATAGTCCAAGTGAGGTCTTATCAAGGCCTTATAAAGAGGCAGAATGACATCTTTATCTTTGCATGTCAAAATTTGTTTCAGCATTGCAATTTTCTATTGAGTGGTATTTGCAATCTTACTTACATGGCCCCTGAACTTCAACTTGCTATAAATCCCTGAACTGATTAGTTTCTTCTAGCATAATCCCACCAATATAATACGACATTTAGGATATCTTATCTAACCAAAGTGCATAACTTTATATTTACTGACATACCCATGTCCACAATTCCAGCCTATTCAAATCATTCTGCAAGTACTGGATATCAGCATCTTCCTGATTACCCTACCTATCTTTGCATTGTCAGCAAAAAGCTGTATGTTGCCTGTCAAATCCTTCCCAATATCATTCATGTACAGATTGCATAACAAGCACTGATCTTTTTTTTGTGGTACACCACTAGTTACCTTATATCCTGCAGACTCACATCCCCTGTATACTACTTTTTGATATCTGTCAGTCAGCCATCCTCTTATCCACGGTAATATTTTCCTACATTTTTCTATATTCTCCGATTTATGCAGCAGTTTTCCATGCTGTATACTGTCAAAAGCTGTTGGAAGTTTATTTTGCACTTGGTTAGACTATAATAAATTTAGTTTAATCCTTTATCAAAGTGTAAGCAAACAAAGTTTGTGCCTGAAAATATCATCAGGACTGAGGTAAGGTGGTGCAACACCAGGCAACTCCGAGCAAATGTGGCCCAAGCTCTCATCACTCCTTGTCTCAGTATCTTCCTTGGGAGATACTGAGACAAGGGGGTAAGGTGAGTGATGAGAGCTTGGTCCACCTTTGCTCAGAGTTGCAGAGTTGTGGACCAAGCTCTCATCACTCCTTGTCTCAGTATCTTCCTTGGGAGATACTGAGACAAGGGGGTAAGGTGAGTGATGAGAGCTTGGTCCACCTTTGCTCAGAGTTGCATGGTGTTGCACCACCTTACCTCAGTCCTGAAGATATTTTCAGGCACAAACTTTGTTTGCTTACACTTGGATAAAGGATTAAACTAAATTTATTATATTACTGTCAAAAACCTTAGGAAAATATAAAAGTATCATGGTATATTCCATATCATCCACTTCTCTACTTCAATAATTTTATAATGATGTTAACATTATTATAGAATGTGAACAAGTTGCTAAAACATGGCATTCCCTTAGTAAACCATGTTGTTCATTGCAAAATAGGGATTAACTGTCAACCCATTTCTGAATGTGAGCACTAGCCAATTTTTCTAAAATCTTCAGCACCACCATTACTGAGATACTGATTGGTTGATAGAGTGGTCTTTGAACCACCCTAGTACAATGGGATTACCATATATTCCTTCCACTCCTATGGAATCTTCCCTGTTCTGAGGCTCAAATTATATAGCCTGGTCAAAGGAATAGCCAGTTCAGCTGAACACTCTTTTAGCATCCATGCTGATATCCCATCAGTACCTATTGCTGAATTCTTATTCAGTTTGTGTAACAGCTCTAATACTGCCTCTTCATACACCTGAGTTTCTTTATCTAGTGAAGAGGTTGCAGTAGGCTCAATTGTGCATATGCCAGGTTGATAGCTTTTAGCAAAATGGGCACTCATTAGTTGAACAACCCCTTCTACATATGTCACCCTAACACCATCTGCATTCAGAAGAGTTATTCCTTCATATTCATTCTTTCTTTTACTTGCAGGATATCAAGAGAATTTTTGTGGATTGTCTTTAACTTACAGAGCCAGTTACTTTTCTTACTCAGTCTTATCTTTCCATATAACAGTTGTGACTCTTCTAACCTGATGCTTATAATTTTCATAACAAACATCATCCTTATGCACACGATATTCCTTCCATATCATCCATTTTTTACAAATCACTTGTTTAATAAGATTACACATCCATTTGACTCCTACCCTATTTATTCTTCAAACTCTCGGGACACATTCTGATATTGCATCATTTAAGTATTTTTTAAATGCTTCCCATGCACTGTCAATATTCTTCCCAAACAACAACTGATACCATTCCACTGAACTCAGTATACTCCTCAGTTGGCTATAATTTCCTGCTTTGTAGTTTAGCATGTAACCCTTTTCTGACTGGAACATTCATAAACTTAGTCACTTCCCAAGTGAGTACTACATGATCACTGTCACCAACTGGAGGCAGAATAGTTATGTCTTTAACTGAAACACCTTCTGACACCATAATCAAATCTAACACTCTTTGACCTCGAGTTCCTTCTGTCACATGCTGCTTAAGGATGTTATCTCGCAACTGCTCAATAAATTCATTTCCACTCTTCTCATGAGATTTTACTACTACCCAATCAATATTTGGATAATTAAAGTCTTCCTTTTTGATTACTCTTTTCATGCCCATCTTTTCTATTTGGTGATGCATTTCTTCATCACTAGCAACCGACTACTAGGTCTGTAACACCACGCCACTATGTAATTGATCTTGATATATATAAAGTGATTTCTTTACATAAGTAATCCTTTTAATATTTATCTATGTCTTCAGCTTACATATCAGTAAAAGACAAATAAGTATATTTTAGCAATTATATTTTAGTAACAATGAGATAGGAAATGAGAGCACTTAAAGTCAAAGCTAACTCGCTACTGCTTCCAGCATCCTTCCCTTCCTTGTGCTACCTCCTATCCATTCCATCTCTCTTATATTTCACTCTCTGTCTTGCATTCCCATTCTGCTTTCTTACATTACTTATTTCTCCATTTGCAAACTTCTTCTGGCTCTTCTATCCTATTCTCTTAACTCCTCAGTTCTTCTGAATATCTTTGTCATTACTCTTTCAGCAACAGCCTCTCTAGTCGAATCACACCAAATCCATTCAAATACAGTCCATCTCTCTTATATAGTTCTATCTGACTCTCAGTTCATTCTGCATATTCAAATACTGCACTACTTTCTCCTTACACAGCTGTCAATTCATCACTGTCATACCTGGGCTACATGCTTACCTTTTCCCACTAAAGTGATCCTTGCCTCTTTAATAACCTCACGATATCTATTGACTACCACAATGTGACTTACCCTTCGTATCCAAAGCTTTGGTTATCATGTCCATCCTCCTTCCTGAAAAGCAAACATAGTGAACCCTTCATTCTTACCAAAGGATCTTCTTTACTCTCTTTAATAACCTTTAATAACAAGAAAGAGAGAGAACATTTGAATTCTCTAAAGAGAGAGCACAACTGCTTTTGAACACAAGAAAGAGAGAGCATGACTGCTTTAGTACTCATAACTCTTGTCCATTCGCTGTGAATAAACA
Source organism: Typopeltis vanoorti (assembly GCF_054136105.1). Taxonomy (NCBI): domain Eukaryota; kingdom Metazoa; phylum Arthropoda; class Arachnida; order Uropygi; family Thelyphonidae; genus Typopeltis; species Typopeltis vanoorti. Next base: position 51,427,165 of record NC_143558.1, on the reverse strand, counting down.
TGGTCAAAGACAGAAGTATAAAAGATGAGCTGCATAACTCAGAAGACTTGTCAGAAGTTGAATTCCATATGAATGCGATACCGATCTCATAATGACCATCTATAAAATGATTATTAAAACTGAATGTGAGAATAGAGGAATTTTCCTATCAAGTTTTGAATCTATCCAGAACTTGATATTGTTGTTTATTTTTTGACAGTATATATTAGAACACAGAATAATAAATAAATAATTATTTATTGACTTATTGCTGATATTTCGCTGGTGTTATAACCATCATCTTCAGAGCACAAACAGTTTGTCACAATACGCAAGACTATAACAACGTGGTGTAATCAACGGGCTAGTTAAACAAAATTGTAGCAGCAACACAAAGACTAAAGTCCTAATTGGGTGCCCTCTATTTGGAAAAAAAAAAAAAAAAAAAAAAAAAAAAGTCAGTACTAGCTTTTTCTTAAGCTGACTGTCTATTTTGGCCAAATTTATACAGCCATATCTGTTGAGATTTGGAGTGTGTTTCAAGGCTTCTGTTGCCTCTACAAACAATCTCTCCAACTTGTAAGAGCTTCTGTGCAGTACTTTTGTTTTTCCAGTTGATCCTGTGTGCAGGGATATCCAAAGCATGGTCTGTTAGGCTCGACTTGCCATAGTGATAATGCCGGATATATCTTTTATGTTCATTGATGCGGATGTTCACAATTCTTCCTGTTTCACCATAGTAGGCTTGATTACACGAGCAGGGTACTTCGTAGACTCCTGGATGTGATAAAGGAGGAATGCTGTCCTTGGGTGAACGGATAAGAGTCTGAATACGGTGCATAGTTCTGTTTATTAAGAATTCTAGAAATCTTTTCGGATGTGCCTTTAATGTGTGGGATGGTGACTGTTTTGTTGTAGTTCTCCGTGGTGGATAGCGGGAGTGATTTCTTAGGAGCGTTTAGTATTTTGTTTATCTTATGGGGATTATAGCCATTGGCCAAGAAGGTGTGGCATAAGTGAGCCAGTTCAGTTTGTATAAATATCTCCCTGTATGTGTGAGTTTTCTGTGTGTAGCTGCACCTTTTTTTTTTTTTCCAGATAGAGGGTGCCTAATTAGGACTTTGGTCTTTGTGTTGCTGCTACAATTTTGTTTAACTAGTCCATTGATTACACCATGTTGTTATAGTCTTGCGTATTGTGACAAACTGTGTTTTTGTGCTCTGAAGATGCTGGTTATAACACCAGTGAAATATCAGAAATAAGTCAATAAATAATTATTTACTTATTATTCTGTGTTCTAATATATACCGTCAAAAAATAAACATCATGTACAACGAACACATAAGTCTTTCTACACGTTTAAGAACTTGATATTGTTGGCATTTATGCAAGCATACTTGAGAAAAGCCTAAAAACTGTGGAAGGGGAACATGGAGAAGAACAAGCTGGGTTTAGGACAAAGGGATTTGAACAATCAGATTTTAAGACAATAGTTGAGAAACCAAGGAAATATAATAATGCTGTGTATCTGAGAATTTAAAAAAAAATAGCAAAGCTTTCATAGTAAAAAAGCTGTCCTTGATTTCAAACCTAAGGCTAAAATTAAATTCTAATTTAAAAAATTTTATATATAGTAAAGGAGTATTAGAAAAGACATACAAAGGTATATTTTTTGAAGAAAGCAATCATATAAAAAGCTTTTCTAATTTTTAGTTAAATTGAGAAAATTTGAGAAAAAAGTTACCAATGTGTGAAATTAGACATGACTAGAATCAATCAATGGTCAAGAAAATAACAATCGAACTGACTGTAGATTTTTTTAACTTCAGAATTAATAGTTTATGAACTTTTAAGAATTTTAAGGATGTTGCTGGTATTGAACATATTGCAAGTTTCTTTGTTCCTGAACACAGAGGCAGTTCAATTACCATAAAAACTTTGGTTAATTTTCTCATACAGGAGCTACATGAAAAAAATTCACAAAATCACAAGCACTGTATTTAAGTTTTGTAGATATGGAAAAGGTGTACACTATAATTATGCTATAATTATCTGGTCAAAACAGAAGATTATATTAAGAAATACATTCTCGATATTTGAGTTGTAATCCAGCAGTTAGAAATGAAGGAAATAATGAGGCTGAACAATATAAAATCAGATATGAGAGAAAAATGCACATTCTCTCCAATATTATTCACCATCTATATGGATCATATTATGAAGAGAAATGGCATTACACCTGGTATCAAAATTAGTGATGATAATCTCAGCTCATCACTTTAAGCAGATGATATTCCAGAACAAATATGCAGGATTCCTTAACTGAACTTACTTCCCTAAACTGAATAACTGCTGTAATAAACTTGCTATAAAAATCAGCAATAAAAAGACAAAGATGATGAAAATAGGCAGAAACATCAAAATATCAGCTGAATGGAGAAATACAACAAGTGAAATATTTCAGCTATTTAGAAACAACTTTTTACTGCCATCCTGGCAATGCCAGAATGCCAATAAAAAGATCCAGAGAAAGACCACGAATCTAGACTGATGCACTAAGATGATCTTCCTACATATGGACTCCTGAGATATAATAGATAATTTGGAGGCCGTCAATAGGAAGTAGTATAATAATGTAAATTTTTGTGTAGTAGTATCCTACTCACCCCCTTGTGAGTACATATCAGGAATTTGATGATGATGATGATTTTAAAATAAAATAAATTTTAAAACAACATTAAATGCAAAATTAAAAACAACTTACTGACTTATGCTGTTTTTAACCCATTGAAGAAGAGCTTTTCTTGCACCACCTCTCCATCTTTCAATTACACTTGGTTTTGCTGTAACATTAGCTGCTGTAGCTAACCTACGAGATACATCTGGACTGGGTACCGGGCTTATAGTAACTCCGAGACTGTCAATACTACTGCTGCTGCTACTTTGAATATATCCCATTTGTTCAGACAAAAGACGAGTCTTTTCTTCTATCTACAGAGTTTTAAATTGTATTTTTAATTATTTTACTTAAGAAGAAACAAATTCTGACAAATCATGCGTAAATTAACAAAGACTGAACATAAACAAACATGTACAGGCCCATAAGTCACAAAGGGGTTTAAACATTTAATAACATTTTTATTTATTAATTATTCTTTTTTTTGTGATAATTCAGAACCTGGAGATTTTTAAAATTTTATTTTGGAGAGTTTTCACTGTCCACACTGCTAGAGCCACAATGGAACTCCTAAGGCACATTTTTGACAAGCAAATAATTTTGCAAAAATCTGCAATAAATTGGCCATTATATTCTCCAGATTGACAACTTCTGACTTCTTCCTATGAGGTTACCTGAAGGAAAAGGTGAATGTGAACAAGCCCCAGACAATTCAACAGCTGAAGGAGAATATTTGTGCAGAAATTATGGCACTGAAGACTGAAACATTAACAGTTGTCATGGAACATGCTGAAGAAAAGGCCCATCATTGTGAAACCAAAAATGGAAGGCTACATGATGTGGTTTTTCATAACTAATAAAAAAAAATTCTCCAGATTCTAAATTTCATTATTATATAAAAAAAGAATAAAAATAATTAATAAATAAAAAAGTTATTAAATTTTTTAACTCCTTCATGACTTATGGGACACTCTGTATAATCCCACAGAAAAGCATTCAGCATTTTATCATCAAACAAATATCAAGCACTCAGTATTGTATCGTCAAACAAACATCAAGCATTCAGTATTTATCACACAAAATAGCTTGAAAATACACCATTGAAAAGGCACACAAATATACAAATTGCATATTAAAATAATCATCAAATGTGAATAAAATTCTCAGATAGCTCCAAATGGCACAATATAAATGAAAATCAAATTTAATTAAATTTTACTAAGGTTCATATTTTAAAATTACATCATAATATACTCAGCAAAATAGTGCTGTTGTGAACACAATATTGATGAATGTACAAAGCAAAATTACGAGGATGGTCTGAAAAGTACTCAGCCTAACAATGAAAAAACTAATTTATAATTTCAAAATTATTTTTATTTTTCAACATAATCTCCCTTAAGACTAATACATGTATTGCAGCGATGCTCCAGCACCATTATCCCTTCCCTGTAATGGTTCTCAGTAAGATCAGCAAAATACCTCTCTACAGATGCAATCATTTCTTGATTCAAAGAAAAATGTTGACCAGCAAGGAAGAGTTTTAGTTTTGGGAAGAGATAGAAGTCAGAGGGAGCCAAATCTGGAATAGGGTGGATATTCCAACAATTCATAGCGCAGATCCCTTACTTTTCCCGTTGCCTAAAAAGCTTTGTGGGCAGGTGCATTGTCTTGATGAAAGATGATTTTTTCTTCTGTAAAATGGGTCTTTTCTCACAAATTTTTTCGTGTAGTCTGGTTAAAAGCAATTTCACGCACTTTGACTCGCAGGTCATCCAATACCATATCGTGCCAATTTCTTAATTGTCGTAAACGAAGGAGAAGAGTGTTCATAAACTCTTATGAACTTCGAATGAATTTCTTTTGGTGTTAAACCTTCTTTTACAAAGAAATTTATAACCACATGATACTCAATTTTATCCATTTCAAGGGATACAAACAACACTTTTGCTTCAGACAGCTGTATAAAACAAACTACTTGATAGAATGACTTGCAATTTCATACGGATGCTTATGACAGATGTACCAACTTGGAAAAAAAAAATCTTGCTGATAGTGTTGCCATCTATGGTGAAGACCGAGAAATTTTCAGACCACGCTCATATGAAATATATATTGTGACACACACCTAAAATGACAGGGAACATTTCTAATTGTGAAAAGTTGTTAGCAAATACTATCTATTGGCTAATATATTCATGTGCACCAAAATATGAATGTGAAGTGAATACAGATTTCAAATAACTTGGATAAAAAGCAAAGACCATCGGTTATCTCCATTAGGATATGTGATAATCCTCATCACTCAGAACACTGCATTAACTTGCATTCATAGCTGTGTCTTAAAGCCAGTGTTAGTGGCAGCAAGAGTACCACTAACACTGTAATTTTAAATTTTAAATAGAGATATTAAAATATACTAAATATATGTAATATATTTTTATTTTAAGCCTTTCATTTTTGCAAGGCAATTAATCAAATCAAGTGGCCAGCACACCCCCTCAGAACACATTTGGGATGCAATAAGGAGATGCATTGCTGCTAGAAATTCTCAACCAGGAAACAAACAAGGCCTTATTCTCGCTCTGAAGGAAGAGTGAGCCAGTTTGCCTCAAGAACTCCTGAATCACTTGGTGCTAAGCATGATATGACATTGTGAGAGCTGCATCACAGTTCAGGGTGGACATATTATATACTGCTATGTCTCTCTACATAGTGTTCTGTAAGCACTGTGCATTAATTCCTTAACTGCATCCTTAGGAAATTTGTAACTTTTGCCAAAAATGTACAATTTAATTTGTACAAAATTTATAACACATTTTTAGTGAAATATAATTTATTAGTATGCTGACAATAAATTTATGTTTACATCTGGCTGTAATGAAAATTTTTTCACATACAGGTAAAAATGTAGTTCATCCTTAGTGTTTGGACACCAGTGTATATATATATAATTATGTGAGCTTGGGTATGATTAAGCAGAATTAATTTTCACACAAATAAATATTAGCATTTTTGTTTAGAATCAATCAAAATGATTAAAACAAAACAAGACATTTCTGAAATATACTGAACTAATGTAGATAATGTTCTTTATGTTCTTTATGTTCTTTACGTTAATGTTCTGGGATATGCTCTTCTTCTCAAAAGAAGTGAGTATCTCAGTTTTCTGCCTTGCATTTGCTAGGGCAGAAAATATCATTAGCTAGTATATATAAGACATAGCTTATTTCAAAAATGGTAATAATCAGTAACAGCAGTGGTGGCAGCATTAGGGGCTTTATAAAGGGGGAGGGTAACAGTAACAGGCATACTTCAAGGCAACTTCACAGTACTTCACACGTATACATTTTTGAATTTTCATCCTGAAGAGATGTCACTTCTTTCAGAGTAACAGCTCTTTAGTGCCATGATGCTACCACACACACAAAAGGAATAGCCATCTTGCTATTGTCAGTGTGTCATCAGACATGGCTCTTGTCACACATCTTTGTATGGTTGTGTTGAGCTCTGAGAGAGTGCGTGAATATTAAACTGTTTTTTAATTTTTATTCTACTAGTTTTATTGTGATCGAAAGTGAAAAAAAAAAATCATAAGACTATTACATTAGATTCAAAGATTACAATGATTAAACTTAATGATGAAAGTATATTGCCCCTAACTTCCAAAATTCTCTCTGAAGCTTTCCGTCATTTTAAAGCTAGCATGAGTCTTTTGGGAAAACATTCCAGATTTTGAAAGAAGTCTGAAAGTAAATGCTAACATTCTAAGGGATTATGTCTGTTATAGAGATATGATACAGTGCTAAGCCCAACCAACAACAGATGATATTGCAGCACATGAACTTCATTCAATAAATCAGTTTTCATACCAACAAGTTTTTTTTGTTTTTTTTTTCTCCCAGTCATAACTGCACTGTCTTTAAATTTAAACACAGTTCTTTGATTTGCAGACATTTTCAAATTATGGTACCCCTCTGGAAATGAAGGTGACGTAACAAGTATGACTATATGGAAAATATAACAGGAAAAAACTATTTGCAAAAATTAGAATACTCTGCTATCTAATAAGCAACTGATGTCATGTATACAAGGGAAAAGAAGGAAATCAACGGAATAATGGTCTGGAACAATGGCCAGAATAGAGTGTGGTGAAGAGGGATGTGAGGAGTAGATTTTTTACATGAAGAAATGTCAATGAATTGAATGCATTACCAGAATGCGTTGTTAATGCAAGAAGTGTTAAAGATTTAAGATTTGGTACGCTGTCAATTGAATGAACCTCACACAATGAGTCTGCCAACTCCATGGAGAGTGCAATAATAATAATAATAAAATTGTAAAGAAATAGTTCAGTTTTAGAGCATGTGCCTAAACAGACATCAGGATATCTTTTTATTTTATTTTATTTCTTTTCTTGAAATGGTAAAATAAAGTAATATGCCTCATGAAAAATTTCAAGTCAGTGATATTTCTGAGTAGGAAATTAGATAAAAAAGTAGTAATTCATAATTCAGTTTCTATTGAAGAAGCAGGGAATATAACTGATATGCCTAAAAATGAGCATAAGTTTTGAATAAATCTGTACAGGATATGCTTGACATATTTTTACCATATATTTATAAACAGCTTTTAAGTTGCATTTTTAAGATTAAACATGAAAAGCTGAGATTCTTCTGAAATATTACTGTATATAAATAGGTGATATTAACTGAAAACAGTATGAAAATCAGAAAGTAAGTAATAAAATTTAACATCATTTGCTATTCATAAAATTATGTTTATGCCCTTCTCTCAATGAGTTCTTGGACTGCTTGGAGGTTTCAGGCAATAATAATAACAACAATAATAATAATGGAAAATGATATATCTAAATCTTTAACATTATGACAACCACATAGACAGATTTAAAATTTTAAAAGGAAAGAAAATAAATGGATTGTTAAAATCATATTTACTGCAATAAACCTTATTTCAAACATCAAAGAAATACTTAACAAAATTATTTCCAATGCAAGCATTTGAAAATAGCACAAAAATAACACTTGTGATATTTTCAGTAAACTAATTTGTTTTTGATTTCCTGTAATAAATATAAACTTATTGCTAAGATTGATTTCCAGCATATTTTGAAATATGATATAATCTATTTATGTGATTTTTACACATGGGAAATTCATTTTTATATCTGTTACAAACAAACAAAAGAAATGAAACATAAACTGCTAAAATATTAAAAAATAATATCTGATATAGGAAATTCCAAGTATAACCATTTAGTTCAAGCCAAGTGGTTTCAAAGGTTGCAACTCCATTATAGTTAATCCATTAATGTCTCTAAAAGTAAAAGATTAATGATAGAGTGGAGTAATTACAAAAATAAAAGACAGAATGTTTTTATACTTGAAAAATTGTTTCATGTTTTTAATCCACTTAAGCTGGTGCAAAGGTTAAAAGTACTTCATTTTCATTCATCTTATAAGTTGTATTAATGATATCAATAAAATAAAATAAAGCACTTTAAATAGTGATTACCTGAAAGTGCAGGATGATGGTCCATACCAATCCTAATACAATTGTTGGTTTTCCATCTACAACATCAGTGGCATTGATATTCACAAGTTTTATCTGTATAAAATATATCAAGGACAAATATAGGGGAAAATGAGCTTAAAATAAATGTAATTAGTATGTAAATAAATGTAATTAATGAACTTAAAATAAATGCAATTAGTATAATATATGTAATGCTATCAACAAGTGCACTTACTCTAATACAACTCAAAGTATCCAGTAAATGGTGAAGGAGTGAAAGAGAATAGGATAGCAAGAAAAGGAATGGAAATGAGAGAAAAACAGGTAAATTTAGAAGAAGAAAGAATAAGAGATGCCATTGCAGGAAAAATAAAAGAAGGATGCCAGTGCAGAAGAAATGAATGAAGTTAGTAATGGGTTGGAAGGATAAATTGTGAAGTGCATAATGCATGAAGATTCTGTGATTCAAGGTCTGTAGAGCAGAATGTCAAGGTGCATACCTGAGGAAATGAGAGGATATAACTTTAGCAATGAAGACAAGGAAAAATACGGATGAGATAATGGAGACAGTAGTATGAATGACCTGAGGAAACATATCAGTCAAGTAGAAAAGATTTTAAATCATATCAGAAATGGTGCAGTGTGATGTTCAGAGCTAGAGGAGGATGAGGATAATGTGTGCCAACAGAGTACAGAATTTGAAAGTTGAGGAAATGAGTAGTATTAATAAATGACAAAGAAGTTCAGAATATGGAGATATCTCGAGTGAACTGATGGGAGAAGGAGGTTGTATGCAAGAGATTGATTACATTTGAATAGGTGAAACTAAATGTGTTAAATAGGAGAAGCAAGATCCAGCAAGGAGGATGTGGGAACAGCTTCATGCAGGGAAGTCAAGATGATAAGGTATGGATGTTAAAGAAAAGACTGAAAAATTGAGGATAGCAGTATTAGTGTTAACAGGAATATTAGCAAAGTACTTCTTTTCCATATACAGTACAAATGCTGAAGTATTAGGAATGAGGTAGAATTTGTGACTTTAATAGATTTATTCTGTCCAAAAAGTACTAGAGATTATTAGTAAAGAATTAGTAAAGTGAAAAATATCAGATCAATAGCATGTTGGAGCTAATTAAGAACTATTGCATAATAGCAGTGACCAATCATACCTAGAATGCAAAATGACTGAATCACACCTAGAATGTAATCATACCAATCACACCTAGAATGCAAAACAGGAATTGTAGAGGAAGAACATATTATGGAAAAGGAATAAAGAGAGAGAGAGAGAGAGAGAGAATTGGAGAGCAAGTGCATGAGAAATATAATATTCATGCTAGAAAAGTGATCAGTATATTAACAGAGGAGAAATTAGAATATGAGAAGATCCTATGGAATTTTTTTTTATTGATGTGCCCAGTAGGAGGAGAAATGATTACAGAAAATCAACATCTCAGATGAAAAAGGAGGCTAGGTGACTAAAGAGATGATATAATAGAACTGCTTATGATGTTATCAGGATATTTTGTTATAACAAAACAAGTGTTATGTCTAGAGAAAGGGAAAAAGTTTAGAAACAGATTATTATTATTATACAATAATAAAAAAATAATTGTGCCTTAAACCCATTCACAGTTTCTGCAGTCACCAGAATTCTCCATGAAAAGAGCCTTCTTCTCACTCCTCTGCTCGCACCCTCCTTCTACAGCTTCCAGAAATGGCCTATAGTTCTGACCATGCCTCCCTCTAATGTATGAATAATCTCTTCCACATTAATCTGATAAAGATCCTTCATCAACTGATATGTCATAATCATATCCCCTGTTCTTCTTTTCACAAGGCTCTGTGAGTTGCAATCCTTCAATCTCTCTCTCTCTCTCTCTCTCTCTCCTCATATCTGACATTCTATAGACCTGATAATAACTTAGTAAACAATCTCTGGATCCTCTCCAGTATATCCTTAGCACCCTGAAAACTAGGTGACCAAATGTGCACACAATAGTCTATGTGTGTCTCCTAAGCTTTTCATAATCACAAGGTTTGTAGTTCCATCATGTATCCCTTCTTTATTCCTTCATTACCCAATGTAGATGGAATATGTGAAATATCATGCAACAAGGCTGGATAAATTACCATGTATTTAAGGCTACATGCTAAAGAAATGTCAGCACTATTGACCTGATTGTGTAATAAAATTATTGGGAGGCATCATCTAAGAATTGCATTACAAGGAGTGAAAAGAGAGTACAAATTAGTGATGGCATAAATGTGATGCCAAAATGAAAGCATCACAGTATAAACCAGTTTGCCTTTCCTCGGTGATAGTAAGATTTTGTAAACAATATTAAACAACAGAATTACACAAGAACCAATGTAATAAAGTTCTTGTGCAAGTTCTGTATGCAAGGGCAAAATTTCAAAAGAGGAAAGTCACTAGTGGTGTGCCAAAAAGGTCAGTTATAGGACCATTGTTATTTAATCTGTATATTAATAATACAGGAGTAGGTTTAACTGGTGATATACAACTATTTCAGATTATGCAAAACTGAGGAGCATGATGAGGAGCAAACTGATGTTGTGGCCTTACAGGAGGATTTGACTAGATTTTTTTTTTTTTTTTTGAGTAGGAAACAGTATGGAACTGTCAATTCAATGTTGCCAAATGTAAGGTGAAATTTGGTAGGCAATAATGGGCTGCAACACTGGGCAGGGAAATTTTAGAGGAAGATGAGGAAGCAAGAGACCTTGGAATGGTGGTGGACAAGGATCTGAAATTCAAAGTTCCCATTGCACAAGTTGCGAAGTCATCGCATCAAATTATGGCAATGATGTGGAGAACATTATTGTGCAGATATAAAAATGTTCTGGTTCCATTGTATACGGACTTGATCAGGACTTGTATGGATTATTCTGCACAGATTTTGTCCCCTGGTTTTCATGGTGATGAGGATATGTTGGAAAGGAGCCAGAGAAGACTACTAAGGTCATAACTGGTCTTTGGAATGTGAGATATGAGAACAGATTTAGGGAATGCAGTTTGTAAAGTCTTGAACAGGAAGAAGGGAGGGAATATGACTGAGACGCTTAAGTTGGTAAAGGGTTACCAGGTTAATGTGGAAGAAATTTTTTGTAGAATGGATGAAGAGGACAGAACAAGGGGAACAAGGGGATGAGGGTGTTAGCAGGGGCATAAGCAGTAGGTTCTTTGCATGAAGAATGGTTGAACAGTGGAATGCCTTGCCTGCCATTGTGATAAATGCAGATACATTGAATGATTTTAAAGCACGGTTTGATGGGCTTTTTGTGTAACATTATTTGTCTCACACAATAAGTCTTTTGACACCATGAAGGTTTGTTATTAATAATAATAATAATGATAAACTTTAATAAAAGTATGAAGATTTTATACTGTAAATAACAGTACATCATCAGTGTGTAGAAACAAACATGCAAATCAAAAAACAGGAATACAAGGTATATACTACAATCAGTTTACCAATTAAAAATGTTGGCTAGGAGCTAGAAATTAATATTAATATTAATAAATAACATTAAAAATATTTTGTGATGTTTACATAAAATGAGAATCTCCCAAACTTTTGGGAGAGAGAGAGAGAGAGAACTTTTCCGATTCAGTTTAAGCTAATGTAAAAGGGCTTTGCAACTTTCTTTGAAAAGGCCATCATATTTAAAACAGCTTCTATAAAGAGGACAAGCTTCATCCCACTAGATACTGCATTTAGTGTCAATACCATGCTATACCAGATGAGACATTTGGGGTTTCACGTATTCAGTGTAATATTAATGTTCATTACCTTTTTTTTATATACAGAACAGCCTGTCAGCCCAAAATATGTCAAATTACATTCACAAGGAATCTTGTAAAGACCAGCTAAAGACAGGGGTAACAGTTTGTCTTTTATAGATGGTAACAGATGAGAAATTTTGCTGATAGGAAAATAAGTTGGCATAGGTGATACTTCTTAAAAATTCTACCAATATGTTCAGAGATACCAGAAATATAAGTGATTGGAACCCTGCAGTCTGTTGAAGAATCCTTGGTAGTTGGAACATAGTAGTCAATTATTTGCTGGATTTTGATGAGGGATGTAACCATTCAATTAGATTAAAGTTTTGACAGTGAGAAGTATTTGTTTTAAGCTTGAGGGAGAGGAGTACACATTATGTCATCAACTAATTGAAGAATTAATAACACCAGTTTTGTGAGAAGTTCATGATGAGCAGAACTTTAATGATTGCATCTACCAGTAAAGTAGGTTTTCAATAAACACTAGTTGACAAAGTACTGTGAATAAGGATATCTAAGAATGGTAAACCACCAGCATTTTCTTTTTCTTTTTCCATGGAGAACTGAATGTGTGGGTGAAAGCCTATTGATCTGATGTAGGAAAATGGTAAGTTCATTTTCAGAATGAGGCTAAACAGCAAACAATATCACTGACATAACAAAAAAAACAAAAAACAAAGAGAGGGTTGGGGATTAATGAATGAGAACAAGGTATCTTCCAGATGGTTCAAAAAATAGTTTCCCAAAGGTGGAGACAGAGGACCACCCATGGCACTACCTTCAATCTTTCTATAGATCTTGTTCATCCATCTCAAATATCCTGATTGATAACAAATTCAAAAATCTTTATAACATCAGGAGGGAAATCATGATATAGAGTCAGATAACAGAATGCTTGTAAACAAAGAAACAATCTCAAAGTGACTAACACATCGGACTTTTGTATTTAAATATTCTTAATTTTTTGAGAAAATACATGAAATTCTTGAAAAATGATCTGAATTGTCCAATATGGGCAGTTAATAAATGTGAAAGAAATTTAGCAATTCTATAGGTGAGAGATTCAATACAATTCACAATGGGTTCTTACTGGACAGCCTTCTTTGTCAAAATCATGGCCTTTAGCTAGCACACTAGTCTCAGCATCAGACAACGAGCATCCAGAAATTTAATAACCACCCATTTATTAGTAGGGGTGTTGTTATTATTATTATTATTATTATTACAAGTATCTCCATGGAGTAGTAGACTCATCGAGGGAGACCCAAACTATCAAAACAATATCTATCATACCTCTTCTTGAATTAATTTACACAAGAAGAACTCACAACTGAGTCAGGCAATGCATTCCACCAACTCATCACCTTCCAAGCAAAAAATCTAGTCCTCACACCCTTGTTAACCACACTTTTTCTTAATTTCCAGGGATGACCTCTTGTTCTTCCATCACTATCACACAGCTGAATATTTCCCCTGCATCAATCTTATAAAAACCTTTTAGTAATTTAAAAAAGTAATTTATTGTGCTACTCAACTTTGCATCATCAGCAAACAACTGAATATCTCCCTTCAAGCCATTTTCTATATCATTTATGTACAGATAAAACAACAATGGCCCAAACACTGAACCCTGAGGCACACAACTGATCACCTCCCTCATCTTGAACTCTGCTCCTCCATACACTACTTTCTGGTATTTCTCCATGAACCATTCTCTTATCCATATCACCAATTTAGTATCCATCCCCATTTGCTCTAATTTGCGCAACAGTACTCCATTGGGAATCTTGTCAAAAGCCTTAGCAAAATCTAGTAGTATCACTGTGTAGCCATTTCTCTTGTCAAACTCAGATGTCATTCTATTATAAAAAGTTAATAAATAGCTAAGCTAGGATCGACCTTTAACAAAAATATGTTAGCTCCTATAGAGTATCATATCCTGATCCACCCGTTCTTGAATTCTGTTCTCGACCAATTTTTTCAATACTTTTACCCCCACTCCCAAGATGGTGATTGGTCTGTAATTAACTACTGCAGTCTTAGAGCCACCGTTGTGCAAGGAACCGCTTTGCCTTCCTTCCACTCACTAGGGACCATACCAGAGTTCAAACTTAAGTTAAGTAACCAAGTAAGATGCGTTGTCAATTCCTTTGCACATTCATGCAACACCTGAGCTGATATTCCATCTAAACCTACAGCACTGTTTACATTTAAATTCTGGAATATACTAAGTACCTCTGATTTATTAACTTCAATTCTCACATTGGTTATTGCTACAGGTACAAAGATATCCTCACTTGGGTAATAGACTTTTGAAAAGTGATCACTCAATAATTCTACTATTACATCTGAATTGGTCACTTCAATACCATCAGCACCCACTAAGGTTATCCTTCCAAAGTCATTCTTCCTTTTACTTGCCACATAGCAGAAGAACTCTTTGGGATTGCCCTTGATCTCCCTGGCTAAGGTCTTCTCATAATCTGATTTAGCTTTTCTTACAATGCTTTTAACCTTCCTAGCTTGAACCTTGTACTGGTTATGGGTGTACTGATCATCTTTCTCCTTGTAAATTCTCCATAACACTTTTTTTTTTTTTGGGAATACATTCTGATATTGCCTTCCTCAGATACCCACTGATTTTATCCCATGCACTGCTAATATCTTTCCCCCGAAACATATTTCTGGGGAAAGATATCAGCAGTGCATCGAGGGAGGCCCAAACTATCAAACCAATATCTATCATACCTCCTCTTGAATTAATTTATTATTATTATTATTACCTCAAGACCTCATTGAGTCAAAGACTCATCTGGGAGGTCCTTTTATCACACACACACACACACATCTCATCATACCGTGTCTTAAACACACTCAAACTCCTTGCAGACACCACACTCTCAGGCAAGGCATTCCAATCATTCACAACTCTGCACAAAAAAAACCTGCTTCTCACTCCCCTACTCACACCCTCTTTATACAGTTTCCAGGGATGACCTCTGGTTCTCTCCTGATCTCCCACTACTCTCTGTAGAACTTCTCGACTATTGATCTTATAACAACCACTTACTAACTTGTAGGTCTCTATCATATCTCCCCACCTCTTCCTCCTCTCCATCAGACTCTGCAAATTAAATCTTCTCAATCTGTCCTCATACTCAAGATTCCAGAGGTCAGAAACTACCTTAGTCAGTCGCCTTTGGACCCTTTCCAACATCTCTTCATTCTTCTGAAACCCCGGCCTAATCAAAGCTTTATACAACGGAACAAGAATCGCCCTATTTCTACACGTCAGTGTCCACCACATCATTCCCAGAAGCCTTTGTGTTATTATTATTATTATTATTATTATTATTATTATTATTATTATTATTATTCCGGGCAACTCCAAGGAGTCGACAGACTCATCGAGGGAGGCCCTAACATCATGTCAAGAACAATTATTCGACATTCACACAGTATCTATCATACCTTACCTTGAACTCATTCACGGTCGTAGCACCCACAACAGACTCTGGAAGCTTATTCCACTCATTCAACACTCTCCAAGTAAAAAACCTAGCTCTAACATCCTTGTCAACCACACTCATGCCCCGCTTCCATGCATGGCAATGACACTCTTGCCATGCTTCTCGTACGACACAAGCTGATATACCATCCAATCCCACAGATGTATTGACATTGGAGGTTATGCAATAGACTACTCACCTCCACTTCATTCACCACAATTCCCGTATAATCTACTGGTTCATTCGTTTCTGTAATGTCACCACCTGGATGATATATTCTTGCAAAGTGCTCACTCAGTAACTCAACTATATCAACTGATTCAGTTACCTCCCTACCATCACCATTCTTTAAAATCATGCTGCCATATACATTTTTCCTTTTACTTGCAACATATCGAAAAAACTGTTTAGGATTTTCTTTAGCCTGCATGGCCAATGTTCTTTCATAATCGTTTTTTGCTTTTCTTACCACACTCGTTACCATTCTGGCCTGCGCTTTATACCGTTCATGTGCCTTCCGGTATGAACGTGAAATGAATGTGTTGTCTTCACAATTTTGCGATGTGTCCCCTAAATTTTAGATCCTTATCCACTATCATCCACCTATCACCCTATCGAAAAAACTGTTTAGGATTCTCTTTAGCCTGCATGGCCAATGTTCTTTTGTAATGGTTTTTTGCTTTTCTTACCACACTCGTTACCCTTCTGGCCTGCACTTTATACCGTTCATGTGCCTGCCGGCATGAACGTGGAATGAATGTGTTGTCTTCACAATTTTGGCGATGTGTCCCCTAAATTTTAGATCCTTATCCACTATCACCCTCAGATCTCTTATTTCCTCTACCTCCAACAATATATCTTCACCAAGCATAAATTCTGCATCCCATCTTTGTTTTCCAAATTTTAAAACCTTACATTTTGCAACATTTAACTCACATCACCATTTACTTGCCCAATCACTCAATTTATTCAAGTCTTCTTGCAAGGCCACAACATCTTTGCTACTCTTTATGGTTCGTCCAAACTTTGCATCATCTGCAAACAACTGAATATCTCCATCCAAATCTTCACCAATATCATTAATATACAAGTTAAATAGTAATGGCCCTAAAACAGACCCCTGAAGCACTCCACTAGTGACTTTTCTTTTCCTGGATATCGCACCCCAATACACAAATTCTTGATACCTATCAGATAGCCAGTCTCCAATCGAACGCATAAATCTAATATCCAACCCCATCTGCTCTAGTTTCACTGTCAAATTATCATGAGGTACTCTATCAAAAGCTTTTGCGAAATCCAAGTATAATACTGTGTATCCTTCTCCTCTGTCCAAGGAAGCAGTCACTTTATTGTAATAAGTAAGTAGACTACTAAAACATGACCTCCCTTTAGCAAATCCATGCTGTCCATCAAAGATAATACCATTGTTGTTAACCCAACTCTGGATCCTAGTTCTCACAAGCTTCTCCAACAACTTAACCACAACACCTGACACAGAGATAGGCCTATAGTTTGATGCTTGAGTTCGATCACCTCCTTTATGAAGTGGCACAATCTTGCCCTCCTTCCACTCTTTATGAACTTGACCAAGTGCAAGACTTGTATTAAAAAAATATGTAAAGGCAGGTGTCAACTCTCTGGCACATTCCTTCAGAATACACGGTGATATATTATCAAGTCCCACAGCCTAATTTATATCTAGTATACTCAACTCCCCAAACACCTCTTGCTCACTTACAGTCAGTCTCTCCTCCCTATCATCAACTGCTCTCAATCTCTCCATGAAGTCACATTCACAAGATTGAAAGATCTTTATGAAATGCTCATTAAGTATCTCCACCACACATTCTGCAACAGCTGTCTTTATACCATTTCCTCCAATCAATGTCATCCTTCCATAATAATTCTTTCTTTTGCTGTCTACATATCGAAAGAACTCCCTAGGATTCTTTTTGGCTTCATTAGCTAATTGCTGTTCATACCTCTCTTTAGCTACTCTCAATAACCAAGTCACCCTCCTTGCCTGGTCTTTGTAGACCTCATGAAATTGGTTACTTCCACTTCTCTTATGCTGCCTCCACAATGCTCATTTTCTCTGTATTGCATGCTTAATCTCTTTATTCATCCATCTCACACCTATCTTATTTAACCTTCTCACCCATGGAATACATTCAGATATTGCATCTACTAAATAGTTTGTGAAAATCCCCCAAGCTGCATTGTTCTCTTTTCCCGCTAACTCCTCATTCCATGCTACACCTGCAAGCTGTCGCCTGAGCTCTTCATAATCACCCTCCTTGTAATTCCACATATACCCTTTTTTCACAGGGGTCCTTGCACTGCTGGCAACCACCCAAGTAATCACCTCATGGTCACTTTCACCAATTGGTGGATGATTTGACACCTCATTTATAATTACATCCTCTGATGAGATGACCAAATCCAAGACCTTTAATCCTCGTGTGCCCTCTGTTACATACTGTCTGAGGTAGTTATCCCTCAAAAACTAAAGAAACTCATTTTCTTTACTTCCAGTTGCTATCTCTTCATTCCAGTCTATATTGCCATAATTAAAATCACCTATAATGATCACCCTTTTCTTATTTGTTTGGCTTATTTGACTATACATTTCACTATTACCACCATCCACATTACCTGGTCTATAACAACATCCCACCAAGTATTTGATTCTATTCAGCTTTATCTCACACCATATTGTCTCATAACCACTGGCCCTATTTCCCTCTTGCATCTCTACCTTGTATGGTCATAACTCTTTCTCTATCGTCAATAGCACTCCCGCTCCCTTTTTACCCCTTCTATCCTTCTATCATGAAACACGTCATACCTTTTCATCTCTATTCCTGTCAGGATGTCGTCCTCATCTAACCATGTCTCACTTATTCCGACAATCTTTGGGTGAACAGATGCAATTAGTGCAACCATTTCATCCGCCTTGTTTCTTATACTTCTAGCATTGGTATACAAACACAATAGCTCATTTCTGGATCTACAGCTAGTTCTACTGATACCACTCAGTCAATGTGATCTCTCCATGTTGGACTGGGGCCATTTTCCTTTCTGCTTCTTCATTTTAGAGCTCTTTGAAATTCCATCTGTTTCCTCTTGATCCTTGGTCATCTCATTTCTTTCCTACCTACACATTCTCTCACCTCCTCTTGGAGCATCCACCTTTCTCACGCTGTGTATCCCTGTCCACCCTGAGCCTCGCCGTTTCCCTGCTCCTCTTGCACACCCATTCTCTCATTTTCTATACTCATACCACTCACTTCCCCATTCATATCCACTTCTTCAATCTCTCCTGTCTTACTCTCCTGCTCTTCCGCATCACTCCCCTCTTGATCTGATTCATTCTCTCTATTCACTTCTCCACTTTCCAGCAGCAGTCTCTCCAAGCGACTCACACCATAACCACTCAAATGCAGTCCATTGCTCCCATACAGCTCACTTCATCCCTCAAACTCATTCCACACATTAACAAACTGTACTCCCATCTCCTCAAACATTTCAGCCAGAATATCATTCATAATCTTTGCTCTCTGCCTCATTTCACCACAATCATACCTAAGCAACACACTGACTACCCTTCCTGTCACACTATTCTCTTTTATCTTTCCAAGCAGCCTCCTGATATTCATTTTGACATGCTCTTTGTTCTCTCTCAAATCATTTGTACCAATTAATACTATTAACTCTTTTGCTCGCTCCTGCCTCATATCCAATGCCTCAATCACTCTACTCATTTTACCGCCTGGAAAACATACCTTGTGCATTTTATCCTGTAGCACACCTTTAATAATGGAGTCGCCATACAACACCACTCGCTCATCTTTCGTTAACTCTTTCATGCCATCATGATTTATTTTAATAGTTTTGACCTGAATTCTCTTAATTTCATTCCACATCCATTTCATTTCTTGCCTCATCCAATTCAATTCACTTTCCGAATCTCGCGACACATTCTCTCTATCATTAAATCTTTCTAACTTTCTAACTCTCGACCCCTCTTTCACTTTCCCTCTTATTCATCCTTCTTTGTTTCCATACTTTCGGTCCAACATACGTCCAACTTTCACTATCATTCTTCTCACTTTCGCTCTCATTTATCTTTCTTTGTTTCCGTACTTTTGGACTAACATGTGTCCAACTTTCTCTATCATTCTTCTCACTTTTACTCTCATTCATCTTTCTTTGTTTCAGTACTTTCAGTCCAGCATGCGTCCAACTTTCGCCATCATTCGTTCTTTTTTCGCTATCATTTATTCTTTCTATTTTTTTCAATTGCGATTTCTGCATCACATCATTTCTACTTTTATTCGTTCTCTCAATTTCGTTTCTTTCTGCCTCATTTTCGTCCCTTTTAATATCTGTTATGGTTTTCAAATTGCTCTTTTTCTTTTTTCCTGATTTTTTAACATTTTTTCACCTCTCTTTCTCACCATCCATCTCTTTCAAACGTGCACTCGTGACACGGTACTAACACTTTCTGTCATCAATTTCATATTTGAATACATCAGTTCCTCATTCAGGTCACACTTCGCACACACCCTTCTTCCATCCGCACTAAACATCCACAAATCATTTATGTAATCGAAGGAATACATATAACAGACCTCACATTTAACGAAACGACTGAAATCCAAATTAAAACCATGGAATGACAATGCCGCCGTCATTTTTTTTTTTTTTTCCTCTCTGCAGGTTACTAGGTCTAATGATAATGATTTCGTAATTAGTTTAGGCAAGAAAAATCCCCCACACTAATAATACCAGTAGCACATAATATTTACAGCCGCTCTTACTCAAACAATTACGCACATATACTTAATTATTCCTAGTAAAACTTATCTGAATCAGGAGCTCTTCAAATCGCATCCACAGCGCTTCTCATGTATGTATATATATATTTTGCATCATTATAATTTATTCACATTTTATAATACGGCGACAGCAGAATTGAATAAAGGAAATGGCTACACCGTGATATTTCTAGACTTTCCAAAGGCATTTGATAGAATACTGCATAGAAAATTATTACATAAGTTGGAACAAATGGGAATGAATATGAAGCTGGGGGCATGGATAGGGGTTGCTGATAGACGGAGATCAGATGGTGGTGTATGGTGGTGTGGAATCAGGACAATTGAGGGTGACTAGTGGAGTGCCCAAGGGCTCTGTACTAGGACTACTACTCGTTAATATGTATATTAATGATATAGCAGAAGATTTGAAGGGCGGCATTCAGTTGTTTGCCATTTATGCAAAACTAGGGAGGGCAATAGTTGATAAAGGTGATGTAGACGATTTACAAGATGATTTAAATAAATTGGCAAGGTGGACACAAGACAATGGTTTGTCAATTTAATGTTCTAAAATGTAAAGTAATGCACACTTCAGGATGAAAAGATTACACACACACACACACACACACACACACACACACACACACACACACACACACACACACACACACACACACACACACACACACACACACACTTGATATCATATTGATGGTACTAGTTTACATAAAATTGATGAGGCTAGGGATCTGGAGGTGGTGGTAGATAGAAGTTTGAACTTCAGAGGACATATTATAACAGTTAAATAGCACATTGACAAATAAAGATAGGAAGGTTATTATCCCTTTTTATAAGGCTATAATTTGGCCACATGTTGACTACTGTGCACAGATTTGGTCACTTGCATTTCTTGGGAATCGGAAGGTGGTGGAGAGGATTTAGATACAAGTGGCCAAGCTGGTGACAGGTCTGTGGAATGTTCCCTATGAGGATAGATTGGGAGTGTGTGTAGGTTGCAGAGTTTAGCTGAAATGTGGAGGATATATAATAGAAACTTAAGTTACTTAAGGGATGCTATAAGATTGACACGGAAGAAATTTTTCAATACATGGGTAGTAGGGAGAAAACAAGGGGCCACACTTGGAAGTCGTTTAAGAGTGTTAGTAAGGGTATACAGACTAGGTTCTTTTCTTCGAGATTGGTGAATGAGTGCCAGAGGAGGCTGTGAGTGCTCCAACAGTGAATAGGTTTAAGGAGATGTATGATGGGTATTGTGTTAATGAATAGAATAGGTCTCCTGCAATGAGTCTTCTGACTCATTGGAGTACCTATATAATCAGCTATCAGCTAACGCCTTTTTATTCCCGTATATACGGGAGTAGGCGAGGCCATTTAGCCCTATCTAACTTTTGGAGACTGAGTGGGCAGTTCAATCTCCACTGGTACCCAATCAGAGACAGATGGCCCAAGGCTATCACTAATTAAGCGGTACGCAGTGAAGAGAGACGGCTCAAATGTGCCGCCATCTCGTGGTCTCTAACCCTAACACAATATATTTAATGTCTGAAATAATGTGGGTTCTACGGTCGATTTTCTTGAGTTTACAGGGCGAAAAACCCGAGTTTCCGGGAGGAAAAACCTGCTTGCCCGTGCCAGAGATCGACTAACTCGGGAACCGGTCGAAAAAAGGCTTAGAAAAATTTCTTCTAGTCGCCGACTAGACTCGAAACCAAGTCTTCCTTCGTGCGGCCAAGCGCGGTGGTGTGCAAACGCCACATCCACTGAGCTACACAGGCTCCTTACCTATATAAATAATAATAATAATTTGCCACTAATGTTGATAAATATTCCTTAACTAGCTCTCATGCACTGCTATTAACTCTCCTTTGCAATTCCTCCCCCTATGAAACTACACCAAGCTAATTCTAAGATTATTATAGTCACCTTCCTTATAATTCCAGAATAAAATCATTTCTCCTTGATACTTCTGAATGTCTATTCAACCTCCAAGTCTGCATGGCTACTCTCCCCAATGGGGCAAGACTGACATCTCAGTTACAATCATATCCTCTAAAGAACCAAAACTCTTCATTCTTGTGTTCTTCTACTATATGTTTCTGAGACATTTATTATTATTATTATTATTATTATTATTCAGGCCTCCATGGAGTCAAAAGACTCATCGTGGGAAGTCTTTCCTAAGAAACACAAAGTCTATCAAGACTCATTGAGGGGAGGTCCCCCCCCCCCCAAGAAACACAAAGTCTATCATACCACTCCTTGAACTCATTGACCGTTCTTGCTCTCACCACTCCATCAGGCAATGCATTCCATGGTTCAACCACCCTCCATGCAAAGAAACCACTCCTCACCCTCTTGCTCACAGTTTCCTTTCGTAACTTCCAGGAATTGCCTCTTATCATCACTCCTTCTTGCTGTTCAACCAAGCGAAAGAACTCCCCAGTGTCAACCCTGTAACCACCTCTCAACAGTTTAAAAGTCTCAATCATATCACCTCTCCTTCTTCTATCCACCAAACTCTGTAGTCCACATTCCCTCAGCCGATCCTCATAACTATCATTGTACAGTCCTGAAACCATCTTTGTTATTCGCCTTTATGCCCTTTCCACAGTTAATTTATCCCCTTCAAATCCTGGGAACTAATTCTAAGAACAATAGTCCAAGTGTGGTCTGATCAGGGTCTTATACAACGGAATGATAACTGTTTTATCTCTGCAGGTAAGTGTCCTTCTCATTATTGCAGCA
Source organism: Typopeltis vanoorti (assembly GCF_054136105.1). Taxonomy (NCBI): domain Eukaryota; kingdom Metazoa; phylum Arthropoda; class Arachnida; order Uropygi; family Thelyphonidae; genus Typopeltis; species Typopeltis vanoorti. The sequence continues at coordinate 51,404,065 of NC_143558.1, read as the reverse complement.
ATCCTCTGTGTTATCTTCTTTTTGTCCCAAGAATTCCAGAAATTCCATTCCTTACTACTGTTTGTTTACTATGCTGTTTCCTCTGTCAAGTGTACACTGCTATAGTTAATATATCTCATAATCATTATTTGTTTTGCTCTCACCAAACTTACCGAAGGACTACAATAAATTGAAACAGTTCCATGTTTATAAATTATTTATCTAACTCTTAGTCCTTCAGTGGTACATATATAATAGACTTTCATGAGAGTGAGATTCACATTATATATATATATATATATATATATATATATATATATTTTTTTTTTTTTTTTTTTTTTTTTTTTGGGATGATCACTGTTAAATAAAAAATATAAAAATTTCAATTTGTGCAACAACTTTAATAAATATTTCAGATGAAATCATTTTACATACCCTTCTTCTTTCCAGAAACCTTAAAACAGTATTGACGTTACTAAGAAAATGGGGTCTTCTCAACCTTTTACCTTTTTCACCAAGCTAAGAAAACAAAAATGGTTTAATATTGTAATTTTTTTTTAAAAAAAAAAAAGATAAATATTAAAAAAAAAATCCACATAGTCATATATATATATATATATATATATGGGGGGGGATTATTTAACAATCTTATCTAAAAAAAGGTTGTAAACCTATAGTACTGTTATGTTTTAATATTGTAATTTAAAAAAAAAAATCCATAAATACACACACACACACACACACACACACACACATGCATGTGCATATATTTATTTATTTAAGAATCTTTAGAAGGTTTTAAATCTATAGTACTGTTGGTTTGGTAGACTGCATGGCAGGTAATCTGAAAGCCTGTTATAGAGACTGCTACACATAATTCTTTAAGCCATTTCAGGCCTCTGATGAGCAGATTAATGGTGATGGTCACACAGTTATGATAATTTATCTATTACATAAATTATAATTAGCAAGAAATTATAATGATAATTTCTGGAAGGTATATTTGTGATAATCCTTTATCCAAGTGTAAGCAAACAAAGTTTGCACATGAAGTATCTTCACAACTAAACTACTTCTACAGAGATACAAGAAGTTGATGACTTCGCATGAATTTCTTTACTATCCCATAATGCAATGAACACTTCCTTTCAAGTCATGCATCAAAACCCACATGATCCCTAAAAAATATATAAATATAAATAAGTGATCTAAAAAAAACCGCTTTCTCATGTAACTCAAAAAGTTTTCAAAAATCTTAACAGCCTTAGCTCCAGAAACATGGAGCCAGATCTCAGCCCACATGACCAAGTCTGTCCCATGTCAAGCCTCAGCTCTACATAGCAGTAGCATCACAACAAAAACCTACACACCAAGCACTAGCTCTCCATGGTAGGAAACAAACCTTCAGTTCACAAAGCCCTGATGCTCCACCGGAGAAAGCAAAGTTTGCACCCCCTCCCCTTCCAGGATAGCTCCCAGACAAACATATTAGAATAATCAGTGAGAACCTTAAGAGCCTCTGTAGCACAATTGGAAGAATGACAGTACGTTGCGCCCTTCAATTGGAAAAGGCCTAAGTTCGATTCTCGTCATGATGGGAGGAATCTTTATATGGACGTTTTCAATCGAAGGCGAGTTAGCCGATCTCATACGGAGATAGCAGAGTTTTTTCTCCCGGAAACTCGGTTTTTTCATCCCGCATACAGACAGATCAGCCCTTCAGAATACACGCAATTTACAGACAAAAAAATACTAGCTGTGGTGGTGGTGGTGGCGGCCAGTAGATGGCGCTTATGTTGATGATTGGTAGTAGAGGTTCGGTGTAGTGGTTGAGATGGAAAATTGTACAATAGGTGTCCTCTCTTGATGAGTCTCTGGACTCCTTGGAGGTGTCACGAATAATAATAATAATAATAACCAGACAAAACAGGATGCTATGATTAATTGTTAACTATTCTGGCAAGATAAACCGATTGGACCTGTGGTCCTTTATGCCTTTGATGGATTTGCAACAAAATTTCTGGATTAAGGAATATTATTGAACACTTGGCTCACCCATTGTGGACTATTGACTACCAGTGAATTTATTTTTTGTCTTATTATTATTATTATTATTTGTCATCTCCAGGGAGTCCAAAGACTCATTGAGGGAGGGCATCTACTCTACAACTCTGCTTCCACCACTCACAATCCACCAATTGACTGTAACTACACCAACGCCATCTACTGCCGACCGCCACCACTAGTATTTCCACAGACAATCACAAACATCCATGCCCACGGCAGGATTCAAACCCACAGCCTCTTGACTGAAGAGCGGACACACTAACCACTCGGCCAGCAAGGTTGTCTTTGATATACTTTTTTAATACTTGTTCAGTATGGTTTTTGGGGATATTTGGTCCTAAGATATTTGTTTGTTTTAGTCTACTGCTAGGTAATAGACCATAATAGACTTGGAATATTATTCAGCCTTTGGCTCACCATTTTGGGCTTCTGACAGTGGGTTTTAAAAACTTTGCTGTTCAGTATAACAGCATTTCCAAAGAATTTTACAGCATTTTCATGTAGGATGGTGAGCCATACATCAGGACTGGCCTGATGAGCATCATGTATAGTAGCAGTTTAAATTCTGCAATTAGCTGGCTATGATGATTCAGTAATGGGTATAGCTGCATTATTGTCCTATTTGTTTTTCAGCAGGCATGACTGACATGAGTTGTAAATCGAAGCCCTTCATCTACTTATACCCCTAAATATTTAGCAAGAACTCTTTTTTCTGTTTCTATGTTCACTAGACTGCCAATGTTAATTATTACTATCCCAAGACAGAGTCAAAGACTCATCACAGAAGGTCCCTTTGTCTCTCTCTCACACACACCTTAAATACATTCAGATTCTCTGCAGACAGCATATTCTAAGGTGATGGATTCCAATTATTCATAAATCTCCATGCAAAAAATGTGTTTCTCGCTCAGTTACTCACACCTTCCTTATACAGCTTCTGGGGATGAAAAACCTCTTCAATAATAATCTTATAACAACCTCCTACCAATATGTAAGTCTCTATTACATTACCCCTCTTCAGTCTATCCACTAGACTCAGCAAATTGCAACTTCTCAACTTTTCTTCATGCTCAACATTTCAGAGACCAGAAACCACTTTAGTCAATTGTTCCTGAATCCTTTCTCGATATCTTTTCATCCTTTTGAAAACCAGGCAAACAGATCTGTGCACAGTAATCCATATGTGGTCTTTAATAGACCACATTATCCTAATGGAATTTATTTGTTCATTGCCAGAATTAATTCTCACAATTTTGGCAATGTGTCCTCAAAAATTTTAGATCCTTATCCATCATCACATCAAGATCTCTTATTTAGACTTACATTCTGGAACTCATTATGGAGTTTAATGGAATAAATACAGTACATATAAATAATTAAATAACACATTTAATCATTCCTACATTACATCTCAGTCACTGACACATCGTCAGGAAAACAATATTAAAATTGCAAAAACACACGAATTTGTACAAACACTAAATGAAAAAGATTAGACTGAAAGCCTAAAGTCCTATGAGGGGGTGTCCTGCATGGCTGCTGATGGCTAGCTTCATCTATGTTGGGTGAGAGGCATAAAATTAATTAAACCATATTAATTTTATAAATATGGTTTAATATAACCATATTTATTAAAGTTAGGTCAGTTTTTTAATTCCACTGCTGATCTAAAAAATACTTTCATTTTGTTTTTATGGTGAAGCATAGTATTTTTTTTCCCATTTGAAGCCCTGACTGACCACACTTATGGTGACAGATGTATTTCTTATGTTCTTCTAGGCAAATGTTAGCAGATCTCCCAGTTTGACCATAATAAGTTAAGTTAAGTTGCAGGAACAAGGAACTTTGTAAACACCTGGAACTGATTGAGGATGTAGGGACTCCTTGGGAGAGTGAATGTTGGTAGCCAGCTTTAGATAAGGTTTGAATAGCCTGCAGAGAAGGTACTTTTTTAGATTTTTTTTGAGATGCCTTAGATATAAGGAACATAATAGCATTACCATAGTCAACATGTTGAGAGGGACGTGAAAAGATGGAAGGAACAATTAACTTGTTGATATTTTTGGCATTATAGCCATTGGACAGTAAAGTCTGGTGAATAAAGGAGAGTTTAGCAGTAAGATCAGCCTCAGAAGAACAGAGATTGGATTCTCTATTAACAAGGGTTTCTATAATACCATATTATTGAGAGGGGGAAAGTTTGTGTATGTATGTATCTACTGTTTGGATGGGATTTCAGTAAACTGAGAAAAAAAGGGTGCCGTTGGGAAGACGTAATTAGAGTATCTAGAAAAGGCAGGCTATTATTATTTTCTTTTTCTATAGTGAACTGGATTCTTGGGTGCAGTCTGTTAAGATCGAGGAGGAGGAAGAAGTCTTAACTTGTCTGAACCATGCGGCCAAATAGAGAACACATTATCAGTGTATCTTAACCAGATAGAAGGTTTGAGAACAGCAGCATCAAGAGCATATATTTCAAAATGCTTCATATAATAATTGGCTAGATGGGGAGAGACCATGGCTGTACCCGCAGTCTGTTTATAAATAGTAACTTTCCAAGTGAAATGAATGGTAAAATTCAAAATATCAATGATATTTTTAATATCATTGATATTAAAAGGGGAAGGGATTTTTTAATAAAATTTTTTTAAAGTTTTAAAAAGAGGAATATTGATAAAAAAGATGATATCAATGCTAATCATGATATCATTATTGACTAAAACTATATTTTGGATTAAAAATTTGAAATGAGTGGAATTTTTAATAATAAGAAGAATGACCAGTAAGTAGGGTTAAGGATTTAGTGAACTGTGTGCCTAATTTAAAAGATGGAGTAAGTAGCATCTACTATGGAATAGAGAGGGTTATTAGGTTTATTAATTTTTTGGCAATTAATATATATTGGGGGGACTAAACAGTTTGAGTTTTAAACTATGTCAGGATGCGAGATGAAACATTTTTATGAAGCCTTTTTAATGTTTTCCTTCATGAATTAGTGGGATCATAATCTAGTGGTTTATAAGAGATCAATGCAGCTTGGGGGATTTTCAAAAACTATCTAGTAGATGCAATGTCTAAATGTTTTCCAAGGGTGAGAAGGTTAAATAAGGTAGGTGTGAGATGGATGAATAAAGAGATTAAGCATGCAATACAGAAAAAAAGGGCATTGTGGAGGCAGCATAAGAGAAGTGGAAGTAATTATTTCATGAGGTCTACAAAGACCAGGCAAGGAGGGTGACTTGGTTATTGAGAGTAGCTAAAGAGAGGTATGAACAGCAGTTAGTTAATGAAGCCAAAAAGAATCCTAGGGAGTTCTTTCAATATGTAGCCAGCAAAAAAAAGAATGATTATGGAAAGATGACATTGATTGGAGAAAATGGTATAAAGACTGCTGTGGCAGAATGTGTGGTGGAGATACTTAATGAGCAGTTCATAAAGATCTTTCAATCTTGTGAATGTGACTTCATGGAGAGATTGAGAGCAGTTGATGATGATGGGGAAGAGAGACTGTAACTGAGCAAGAGGTGTTTGGGGAGTTGAGTAAACTAGATTTAAATAATGCTGTGGGACTTGATAATATATCACCGCATATTCTGAAGGAATGTGCCAGGGAGTTCACACCTGCCTTGACATATTTTTTTAATATGAGTCTTGCACTTGGTCAAGTTCTTAAGGAGTGGAAGGAGGGCAAGATTGTGCCACTTCATAAAGGAGGTGATCGAACTCAAGCATCAAACTATAGGCCTATCTCTGTGTCAGGTGTTGTGGTTAAGTTGTTGGAGAAGCTTGTGAGAACTAGGATCCAGAGTTGGGTTAAAAACAATGGTATTATCTTTGATGGACAGCATGGATTTGCTAAAGGGAGGTCATGTTTCAGTAATCTACTTACTTATTACAATAAAGTGACTGCTTCCTTGGACAGAGGAGAAGGATACACAATAATATACTTGGATTTTGCAAAGGTTTTTGATATAGGACCTCATGATAAGTTGACAGTCAAACTAGAGTAGATGAGGTTGGATATTAGATTAGTGCATTGGATTGGAGACTGGCTATCTGATAGATATCAACAAGTTGTGTATGGGGGTGCGATATCCAGGAAAAGGAAAGTCACTAGTGGAGTGCCTCAGGGGTCTGTTTTAGGGCCATTACTGTTTAACTTGCATATTAATGATATTGGTAAAGATTTGGATGGAGATATTCAGTTGTTTGCAGATGATGCAAAGTTGGGATGAACCATAAAGAGTAGCAAAGATGTTGTGGCCTTGCAAGAAGACTTGAATAAATTGAGTGATTGAGCACGGAAATGGGGATGTGCGTTCAATGTTGCAAATTGTAAGGTTTTAAAATTTGGAAAACAAAGATGGGATGCAGAATTTATGCTTGGTGAGAATATATTGTTGGAGGTAGAGGAAATAAGAGATCTGGGGGTGATAGTGGATACGAATCTGAAATTTATGGCACACATCGCCAAAATTGTGAAGACAACACAAAGGCTTCTGGGAATGATGCGAAGGACACTGACGTGTAGAAGTAGGGAGATTCTTGTTCCGTTGTATAAGGCTTTGATTAGGCCACACATAAAGTATTGTGCCCAGATTTGGTCACCGGGTTTTCAGAAGGATGAAGAGATGTTGGAAAGGGTCCAAAGGCAACTGACTAAGGTAGTTTCTGACCTCTGGAATGTTGAGTATGAGGACAGATTGAGAAGATGTAATTTGCAAAGTCTGGTGGATAGGTGGAAGAGGGGAGATATGATAGAGACCTACAAGTTGGTAAGGGATTGTTATAAGATCAATGGTGGAGAAGTTCTACAGAGAATAGTGGGAGATCATGGGAGAACCAGAGGTCCCTGGAAACTGTATAAAGAGTGTGTGAGTAGGGGAGTGAGAGGCAGGTTTTTTTCGTGCAGAGTTGTGAATGATTGGAATGCCTTGCCTGAGAGTGTGGTGTATGCAAGGAGTTTGAGTGTGTTTAAGACACGTTATGATGAGATGTGTGTGTGATAAAAGGACCTCCCAGATGAGTCTTTGACTCCATGCGGTCTTGAGGTAATAATAATATTAATAATAAGTAGTGTGATCTCTGAGCAAGACATTCATCTTCCGATATTCACTGGCACTGATGACCACAGTAGAATTACCCTTGTTGGCTCTAGTGCTTATTATACTACTGTCTTTACATAATTTATGGAGAGAGAGAGAGGAGCTGGTTGTTAGAGAGATTTCTTCTAGGTTGTAAAGCTTGAGAAAAGAAGTTTTCTGTGTCAATCTGATATTATTGGCAATGGTAGTATGCAAGTTGCCAATGCCACATTCTATATGCGGCATGTAGTCTCAAGATGAAACCTGATGTGGTATTACTGCATAGTTGGGACCAAGGCTAATGATACTAAAGGCTGCTTCATCAAGCACTTTAGATGAGAGATTTACTATAACTTTAAATGGCTGACACAGCTGAGAAATTTCTATCAAAACAGAAAAACTTTCTATTCTCATAGGGAGTATTCCATACACCTGCCACAATCTTTGACAAACATATAAAGCTTCATTAAAAGCAAATTTTTCTGTTAATATCAGAGAAATATGTCTCTGGATCCTCTCCACCACTTCTTCATCCCCACAAAATCTGAGTGTGACTAGATCTCCAGGCAGTAATTCAGATATGGCCTTATTTAAGCCTCATAAAGATGGAGAAATGGCAATGGGAAAATTAAGGGAACAATAACTTCTCTATTTTTGCTTGTTTTGGCTATCTTTGAAATACGAGGGTGGTCTGAAAAGTTCTCAGCCTCGAACATAGATGGCAACACTATTGGCAAGATTTTTTTTTCTAAGTTGGTATATCTGTCATAAGCATCCATGTAAAATTTCAAATTATTTTATCAAGTAGTTTGTTTTATACAGCTGTCTGAAGTAAAAGTGTTGTCTGTATCCCTTGAAATGGATAAAATTGAGTATTTTGCAGTTATAAAATTCTTTGTAAAAGAAGGTTTAACAGCAAAAGAAATTTATTCAAAGTTCATAAAAGTTTATGGGCACTCTTCTCCCTCATTTTCGACAATTAACAAATGGTATGCCGAGTTTAAAGATGGCCGTACCAGCCTCGAAGATGATCCACGTGAAGGACGTGCAAAAAGTGTAATGACACCAGAAATCATTGATCGAGTGCACAATATGATATTGGATGACCAGCAAGTCAAAGTGCATGAAATTGCTGAGACTATAGGCATTTCAAAAGAATGTGTAGGATATATTTTGCATGAAGAATTGCAAATGAAAAAAGCTTTGCACAACATGGGTGAAACGCTTGCTCACAGCTGATCAAAAATGAACTCGCATGAAAATCTCTGAACAGTGCTTGAAGCATTTTAACAAGAATAACACTGATTTTGTGCATCAATTTATTACTATGGATGAGACTTGGATTCACCATTACACATTACACCATTACAGCAGTCAAAACAGTGAATAGAAGCCAGTTATTCAGTGCCAAAGAAGACAAAGTCGGTTCCATCAGCAGGAAAGGTCATGGTATCAGTGTTTTGTGATGATAAAGACATTATGTTTATTAATTATCTTGAAAAGGGTAAATCGATAACCGGAGAATATTATTCTGATCTTTCAACCAGACTAGACGAAAAAATTCATGAGAAAAGACCCGGTTTGCAGAAGAAAAAAATCATCTTTCATCAGGACAATGCACCTGCCCACAAAGTGTTTTGGCAATGGGAAAATTAAGAGCTATGCTATGAATTGTTGAAACATCTACCTAATTCCCTAGATTTGGCCCCCTCTGATTTCTATCTCTTCCCAAAATTATACTCTTCCTCGCTGGTCAGCGTTTTTCTTCGAATCAAGAGGTTATTGCAGCTGTAGAGGGATATTTTGCAGATCTTACTGAGAGCCACTACAGTGACAGGATAATGGCACAGCATTGATGGAATAAATGTATTAGAACTTTCAGACCACCCTCCTATATCCTCTAAACTTCAACTCCCTGTCCACAATTACCCCAGGTCTTTGACTTAAACTGTTTTCTGCAGTTCAGTTCATTTCCATCAGAACAGTACACAGCTTGTGATTTCTTCTCCTAAAAATGAATACCTTACAATTTTTGCTACATTAAACTGGTAGCCATTTACCTTTTCCCATACTGATAGTCTATTTAAGTCATCCTGCAGGATTTCTACATTACTTTCATTTACTATCACTCTATTTCATTTACTATCAAGAGTGATAGTAAAGGGAAGATGCCACTCTACTAGCACCTTCCCAGTACTGAGGCTTAACTTAAACAGATTGGTCAGAGGAGCTGAAAAGAGCCAATAATTGCCTTGCCCATTCTCATATTACATAGGCCAATATGCCATGGAAGAGACTTTTAAACTGTTGAGAGGTGGTTATAGGGTTGACACTGGGGAGTTCTTTCGCTTGGTTGAACAGTGGGAAGGAGTGATGACAAGAGGCCATCCCTGGAAATTACGAAAGGAAACTATGAGCAAGAGGGTAAGGAGTGGTTTCTTTGTGTGGAGGGTGATTGAGCCGTGGAATGCATTGCCTGATGGAGTGGTGGGAGCGAGAATGGTCAGTGAGTTTAAAGAGTGGTATGATAGACTTTGTGTTTCTTAGGGGGGGGGGACCTCCCCTCGATGAGTCTTGACAGACTTTATGTCTTAGGAAGGACCTCCCTTGATGAGTCTTTTGACTCCTTGGAGGCCTGAATAATAATAATAATAATAATAATAATAATAATAATAATAATGTAATCCCATGGCTATGTTTGCATTAAGGTTATGCAATACTCTAAGCACCTCCATTTCTTCAACCTCTATTCTCCTATCAGTCATTGTGACAACCGGCATTGCAATATCACCACCTGGATGGTACACCCTTCCAAATGATGACTCAGTAATTCACCTATTTGGTTTGCTTCTGTTACCTCCTCACCATCAGCACTTTTTAAAGTCATCCTTTCATAGTCATTCCTCCTTTTATTTGCCATAGTAAAACAGCTCATCAGGATTTCTTGTGATCTCATCAGATACTATGGATGAGATTTGGATTCACCATTACACATTACACCATTACAGCAGTCAAAACAGTGGAGAGAAGCTGGTTGTTCAGTGCCAAAGAAGACAAAGTCGGCTCCATCAGCAGGAAAGGCATGGTATCAGTGTTTTGGGATGCTAAAGGCATTATCCTTAAGATTCTTAAATCCAAATCCATTCAAATGCAAACTATCCTATCCTATCCTTTCGTAATTTATACTCACATGTAGACCTAGACATTTTACCGTGTAGGTATTTGGAACCAAAATCCAATCATTAACCTTTTACGCATACTTTCATATAACTTAACATATGATAGCCTAAAGGGTTGCTGCATGGAGATTTAACTCACCAAGAATAAGATTTTCCTCAAACAATCCAATCATTGGATTGTTTGAGGAAACTGATGAAGATAACTGGAACTCTGTTGGAAAATATGCACCTGAGCTCCATTCTGATGGAAATACATATACACCAATGAATCATAACCTTATATAACCTGAAAGGTTATGCACTTCGGGTTGAAAAGGTTTCATATGGTGTATCATATTGATGGCACTGGGTTGCAGGAAACTGATGAAGCTAAGGACTTGAGGATAATGGTGGACAAAGAGTTGAAGTCCAGAGGGTATATATTGCAAAAGTTGGTAAACTAGCTCAGAGACAAGTAAAGATAAGGAAGTTATTATCCCTCTTTGTAAGGCTATGATTCGGCCAATGTTGACTATTGCACACAGATTTGGTCACCTGGGTTTCTTGGGGACCAGGAGGTGGTCGAGAAGATTCAGAGATGGGTGACCAAGATAGTGAAAGGTCTGTGGAATACTCCCTATGAGGATAGATTAAAGGTTTGTGGGTTACAAAGTTTAGTTGATAGATAGAAAAGGGGGACATGATAGAATTTTTAAAATAAAACATTAAAGCGGTTTTATAAAATTGATGCAAGTGAAAATTCTCAATATATATGAGAAATAGTCAGAGAACTAGGAGCCATCCATGGAAGTTGTGTAAGGGTTAGTAGGGGGTGTGGAGACCAAATCTTTAGCATGGAGAGTTGTGAGCTAGTAGAATGGATTGCCAGAATTGGTTGTGAGTTCCCTGATGGTGAGTAGATTCAAGGAGAGGTATAATAGGATTTGTGTGTATGATGATTGATTTGGGTCTCCCATGATGAGTCTCTGGATTCCATGGAATGCCGTGGAATCCAGAGACTCATCATGGTCTCCCATGATGAGTCTCTGGATTAATAATAATAATAATGATGATAATAATGATAATAATAATATCAAATTAAAGAACTTCCTCCAAAAGACTGAACAGCTTATGTGGCTAAAAATAATATTGTTTTTTGAGATAATGAACATATATTATCTAATTAATTAGTTCCCAGCAAGTCCATATCAAATCTATCAAATCTTTATCTAAAAACCGAAATGAGAAATTCCTTTCAACTGCTGCATAAATATTTTCATCAACCTATAAATGCTCATTGCAACTGATATTCATGTTATCTCAAGTAAGTGTTGCTTCGTTGGTGAATAAAGTGTGCCTGTGCATATCAAGGTTTGTGAGTATCCAACAACAAAAGTTCACTCATGGCTCATAATCAGCTTCTTTAAGATAGGGAGTCCAAGGACTCATCGAGGGAGGGCACCTGCTCTACAACTCTATCTCCACTACTCAATCCACCAACTGACCGCAACTACACCAACACTATCTACCGCTGACCACCACCACTGGTATTTCTACAGACACTCACAAACATTCATGCCCACAACGGGATTTGAACCCGCAGCCTTTTGGCTGGAGAGCAGATACACTGACCACTCGACCAGCCAGGCCGAGTGGTCAGCGTAATTCCTGCAAATGGTATGAATGTAAATGCTTTTTATCTAGAATCCTAACAATGACCGAGGATATTCCAGAACTGGACCAAGTGGTTACCTTGTACTGTTCAAAGTACATTAACTACATTAACTTAATGATTAATCATGTTCAGATAAAACACTAAATGATACAATTTCCTGCAGATGTCAGAATATATAATAAAAACATTTCTATCAGGACAGAAACAAAAGTAATCAGGGTATTGTTACTCTCAGGAAACTGTTATTGTAAATATAGTAGACAGAATATTCTTCATTTAAAAACTTAGCCAGCTTTGCTTGAGTTTTTAAACTTGATATTTGATAGAACTGTTTACAAGGTCTGCAAATGATTCTAAGAACTAGACTACAATGTGTGCATGCTTAAGCAATGTACAGGTAATAGCAGCCACATAAATGACCATATCTCACCCCCTATTCAGAATCAGAACTATATCAATATTAAATTTTATACTTATGATCAATCAAAGAATCAGCCCATGAAGTTTCTAGATTCCTTGTGGGGACATCCTCTATATATAAACTGTGTGTGTGGGTGTAAATCAATAAGTACCATCCACCATTATATTTTGGATTAAACCAATAAGAATACAATTTGGTTGGCTAAATCCCAAATTGCCAGCCTGTGCTCATTTCAGTATCCAGGATACCTGGATACTGAATAAATTTATATGGAATGAAAGAGAAATTAGTCAAAACACTAAAGCAGTTGTATACAAGTGGGTTTTCAATTTTAACTTACAGATCAGTGAGCTGAGTTAGAAATAAAACACTTGATCAAAGAATGGAGCCCGCAGAGATGGGAATTTTGAGAAAGATTAGAGAAGTGAATAGATGTCATCAATGGCAGAATCATATTAAAAATTAGGATATTAGGAAGAAAGTGGATATCATTATCATTCAGGAATGTATTAGGAAAGTCAATCTCAGGTGGTTCTCCCTTCTACGTATTAGGCCTACTGGCCTGTTACAGAGCTATCTTAAACCCTTGTAAATAGTATCCGTCCTGAGGATAAGGTGACTAGCCCTATGCCTCCCAGAATATTCTATGGCTGTAGCTGTGTGTGTTCACGGGACCAGTTTGCCTGCTTGCAGGAGAAAAAAACCAGATAAACTGGGGAGAAAAACCTTTTTGCCCATGCCAAAAATGGCTAACTTGGCTATGTCTGAGAAAGATCCTTAAGCTCTTCATGCCGGTGACAGGAATTGAACCCAGGACACTCTTTTCCCAAACATATGGTTGCGTAGCGCATGGCCACTAGGCTAACCACGCGGACATGGTTAGTCTAGTGGCTATGGAAGAATGGAGAAAAAAGGTTATCAAAACAAGTGTTTTTCAGCATATTGGCAGGAAATGACCCTGAGGAAGACCAACGTCTGTCTAGATTAATACAGTAAGAAGTGCCTTAGAAGACTGAAATATAAGATTTGACAATACTGCAGTCTTGACAGATAACAGATTAATTTGAAGGAAAACTGTTGATAAGAAGTTAGCAGTTATGGAACATTTTCATGTAGTACTATCATCATATTTTGCATATCTCTTGTGAGGATATATCAGGAATAAATTTAAGGATGATGATATACTGATAAAGCTGAAAACCTACAATAAACTATCCCTTATTACCATTTATCAGAAAGGACTTCCTAGCTCATAAGGTGAATATAGTACAATATATATATATATATATATATATCCTATCTTTCCCCTCTGTCCTAGGATGGGTTGAGTTCCTTCCTAATGAGGAGTTACTGGCGTATTAATGCAGTCAGTTCACCACTCCTCTGCTGCATCCCCTAAGGGTGATATTTATGACTGTATACCGTGTGTGTTCCCGGGACCGGTTTGCCTGCTTGCGAGATGAAAAACCCCAGATAAACTGGGGGAAACCCTACTGTCCATGCCCCAACTAGCTAACTTGGTAATGGCTGAGGAAGATCCTTGGGCTCCTCACATCATCGACAGGAATCGAACCTAGGACACTCCTTCCCCAGGCATATGGTTGCGAAGTGCATAGGCACTAGCTAACTGCACAGACAATATATATATATATATATATATATATATATATATATATATATATATATATATATATATATATATATATATATATATATATATATTGTTAACCTAGTGGTTGCGAAGCGCAGTTAGCTTAGTGGCTATGCGCTTCGCAACCATATGCCTGGGGAAGGAGTGTCCTAGGTTCGATTCCCGTCGGTGACGTGAGGAGCTGAAGGATCTTCCTCAGCCAGAGCCAAGTTAGCCAGTCTTGGGCGTGGACAGTAGGGTTTTTTCCCCAGTTTATTCTGGGGTTTTTCATCCCGCAAAGCAGGCAAACTGGCCTTGAGAACTCAACACTACAGGCCAAAGGATACACCGGGGCATAGGGCTGACCACCTTATCCTATAAACGGATTGAGGTCCGATGATCAATGGACCTTCGACACCGCATGGTAAAAGAGGGTATAAAGAAGATGAAGATGATGATATATATATATATATATATATATATATATTCAAGATAATATATTTTAATTAAAAGATTTAATGACTAAAACCAAGAATAATAGTAAGGTTTTATTGAAATAAAAACACAACTAGTTTCGGCTTTTGAGAGCCTTCTTCAGCTGTCTTCTAAGAATAGGAAACAGTAATAAAAACACTGAAGTTTAAAACTGTGAAGCACAGGAAAATTGCACTACATAATTGACATGAAAAAACGTTGTATTTACATTTACGTTGTTCTTACAAATGTGGCATTTTTTGTTGAGTGCGTGCTTGCAGACTCTTGCAAATGCCAGTACCGAACAACAGCAGAGTGACTATCAGGAATGTTGTAGCTCAAATTGTTATTTAAATGTTCACAATTAAGAATGATTTCTCTGGACTCCACAATTTTTTTCTCAAACTTATCATGGCAACGAAAGATGTTTTTGGATCTATCCCAGCCGACTGAATGACCCTGGTGTTCATCATCAGGATTGTTCGAAAAAAGAACATGACTAGACAAGGCACTGGCATGTGTTCTTTTGTAAGAGATGTCTCTCTTGTGTTCCTCCATACGTAATTCAATAGATTTATTTGTTTGACCAAAATAAGGGATATTATAATCACACCATATCTTATATATACGCCAGGATACTTCAGATTATGATGACGAGGATTTGCATGGCTTACTAGCGAGCGGATTTTTGGAAGTGTAGTGAATTAGGTTCTGATGTTATACTTTTTAAGAACTTTAGCTAATTTTTTGGAAACTGAACTGATGTATGGGATGGAAATGTTACCCTTAAAGTTAGTTATTTCTTCAGTGCAGTGGCTAGGAGGATTTAAGAAGAAATTTTTTAATAGTTTTATCAGAATATCCATTTTGTCTAAAGACATGAGAGAGGTAATTAATTTCTTTTTGAAGTTCATCTGGGTCATTCAGAAGAGAGCATGCTCTATTACTATTACTATTACTATTATTACGGGCAACTCCAGGGAGTCATTAGACTCATCGAGGGAGGCCCCAAATCATATTCATCACAACTATCTGACATTCATACAGTATCTATCATACCTCGCCTTAAACTCATTCACTGTCACAGCATCCACTACAGACTCAGGGAGCGCATTCCACTCATTCACTACTCTAAAAGTAAAGAACCCAGCTCTAACACCTTTACTAACCACACTTTTGTCCAGTTTCCATGGATGTCCCCTAGTCCTCCCACAACCAGCCCTGTTCTCAAAAATATCTTCTGAATTAATTTTATAGAAACCTTTCAGTAATTTGAATGTCTCAATCATATCTCCCCTCCTCCGCCTATCAACCAATTTTTGCAACCCACAAATCCTCAACCTGTTCTCATACGGTTCATTCCACAGACCTGCTATCATCTTGGTCACTCGCCTCTGGATCCTCTCCACCTCCTCCCCATCAAGAAGAAACCTAGGTGACAAATCTGAGCACAGTAGTCTAGAAGGGGTCTTATCAAGGCTCGATAGAGAGGAACAATAACCTGCTTGTCTCTGCTTGTCAACGTATTCTTCAGCAACCAAGTGATTTGATGAGCTGTTTTGGTCACTTTTGCAATGTGTCCCCTAAATTTCAATTCCTTATCCACCAACACTCCTAAATCTCGTGCCTCATCAATTTCCTGGAGCTGGGTTCCACCAATGCAGTAAACTGCCGCCAATCTTTTCACCCCAAAATGCATAACCTTACATTTTGCCACATTAAACTGACATCCATTCTCCTTAGCCCAGACCTCCAATCTATCCAAATCATCCTGCAAAATTTTGACGTCATCTGCATTCACTATTGCCCTACCCAACTTCGCATCATCCGCAAACAAATGAACTGTTCCTCTCAGATCATTTCCTATATCATTTATGAACAAATTAAACAGCAGTGGTCCAAGAACAGATCCTTGTGGCACACCACTAGTCACAGGCCGTCTTGTGGACTCTACTCCCGAGTAAACCACTCTCTGATATCTCTCCGTCAACCACCCTCCTATCCATCTCACCAACCCTATGTCCATTCCCATATGCTGCAATTTACTGATTAGAATTCCATGTGGAATCCTGTCAAAGGCCTTGGCAAGGTCCAGTAGAATCACCGTAAACCCATTACCCTTATCCAGTTCAGCCGTCACTGTGTTATAATACGTGAGCAAGTTACTGAGGCATGACCTACCCTTCACAAAACCATGCTGTCCCCGATACAGTATCCAATTTTCTTCTATCCAATCTTGTATTTTCCTCTTGACTATTTTCTCTAAGACCTTGACAATGATTCCTGATATGCTAATCAGTCGGTAATTTACAACAGCAGTCTTGGAACCACCTTTATGCAGTGGAACTATTTTCCCCTCTTTCCACCCGCTCGGGACTAACCCAGACCCGAGACTCAAATTAAACAAAATGGTCAAGGGTACTGACAATTCTTTAGCTGCTTCTCGTACAACACGAGCTGGTATACCATCCAATCCCACAGATGTATTGACATTGAGGTTATGCAATAGACTACTCACCTCCACTTCATTAACCACAATTCTCGTATAATCTACTGGTTTATTCGTTTCTGCAATGTCACCACCTGGATGATATACTTTTGCAAAGTGCTCACTCAGTAACTCAACTATCTCAACTGATTCAGTTACCTCCCTACCTTCGGCATTCTTTAAAATCAATCTGCCATGTACATTTTTCCTTTTACTTGCTACATATCTAAAAAACTGTTTAGGGTTCTCTTTAGCCTGCATGGCCAATGTTCTTTCGTAATCCTTTTTTGCTTTTCTTACCACACTCGTCACCCTTCTGGCCTGCGCTTTATACCGTTCATGTGCCTGCCGGTCACCCTTCTCCTTAAATTCCCTCCATAGTTGTTTCTTTTTTTGCAACTCAAGCTTAATGGTGTTATTCATCCATTTAACCCCTACTTGATTTATTATTCAGACTCTAGGCATACAGTCAGCCATTGCTTCATGCAAGCACTTTTTAACTACCTCCCATGCACTATCAACTTCTAGTCCTTGCAGTTGTACATGCCATGGCACTGAACCAATCAAACTCCTAAGCTTGTCGTACTTTCCCGCCCGATAATTCCACATGTACCCTGTCTTAATTGAAAATTCTACACCTTTAGCCACCTCCCAAGTTAAGACCCTATGATCACTCTCACCGATTGGTGGCAATGTGGTCATATTTGTTACACCCAAATCCTCAGATGTAATTACTAGGTCAAGCACTCTCTGACCCCTAGTATTTTCCATTACATGCTGTCGCAGATAGTTATCCCTTAATAACCGCATAAAATCCAGTTCCTTCCTCCCGTGTGTCCTCTCCTCACTCCAATCAATGCGACCATAGTTGAAATCTCCCATAATAATCACCCTCCTTCCACCCATTTCTTCTATTTGCTTGTGCATACTGTCACCACCATCTTTTCCATCACCTGGTCTATAGCAGCACCCAATTGTATATTTAGTTCTGCTAGCCACAATCTCACACCAAATGGCCTCAAATGTGCTCTTTTCTCTATCCTGCAATTCAACTTCTATTCTCCTTGGCTGGAGCTCATCAGCTATCATCAACAATACTCCTCCCCCCCATTTTATTCTCTCTGTCATTCCTGAACACACTATACCCATCACATTCAATCCCACTAGTTATATCATCTACAGTCAGCCATGTTTCACTAATACCTATAACCTGTGGTCTGGAAGTGCCAACCATGGCCAAAAACTCTTCCTTCTTGTTCCTAATACTCCTAGTATTAGTGTACATGAATTTAAGACCCCCATTAGCCCCAACCCTACCTTGATGCCTTATATTAACTATCCCACTCTGATTTGTTGTCCTTATTTGCTCTGGCATATTATATTCATTCTTACATTCAACTGCCTCCATAAGGACTGTATCTCTACCACCCCCTAACAAATCTAGTTTCCCTGAATTTGCACATCCACTACATTCAGCAACACTTTCTCAAGTCTTCTTACACCGTAACCATTCAAATGCAAGCCATCCATCTTATATAGATCCTTTCGCCCATCAAACTCACTCCACACATCCACAAATTCCACACCACTCGTCATACATAACCCATGCATAAAGTCATTTGCAATTATAGCCCTCCTTTTAAACATTTCACTGTCATACCGTGGCAAAAGACTAATCATTCTAACTCTCTCACTCTTTTCTTTTGCTACCTCAAACAATTCATTCAGGTCTTCTATCATTTCCATTTTATCTCCTTTCAAATCATTCGTACCTGCAACAACAATCATTTCTTTCACCCTTTCCTTTTGCTCTCTAATAGACGCAGTTACGTCCTTTATGGTCGCATCAGGTTGGTACGATTTTGTCAAGTCCTCTACTAACACACCTCGTACTAACGAGTCTCCATACAGCACTCTATCCTTCATTTTGTTCATGTTCACATTCATATGTCTATTTTTCCTGTCATACCTTTTATTATTGGTTGGTTCATTCAGTCTACTTTTGTTCATGCACTCTAGCTGCTGTTTTGCTCTTTCTATCGCACTATTCAACAACGCAATCTCACTCAATGCATCTATCTCATCTTTTTTGTTCTCTGAGAAACTCTTTATACTATCATTCACACTTTCTACATTCATACTCTCACAATTTTCATGTACAACCTTGCCGTTTCTTGTCATATCCCTATTTCCTTCATTTTGAAGGTTGACAAAAATATCACACTCACGATCCGAAATACACTTCAATTCCGCATTCTCCCTACATTTTCTACACACATTCAATCCTTTATCATCATCTAACCACACTCCGACCGCACTCCGCAAAGCGTACATTTCACAGCTAGTACACTGACTCATTTCTTTTATGCTACCGTTCTTAGATAACGATGGCGAACCTTCATTACTGGCCGCCATTTTCCTACGCACAGGTGCCATATTTATCTGTAACGTGTTTTGTCAAATTAAACGTTATAACACACCAAAATAAGACGCACTAAAATACGCAAGGCAAACAAAACAAAACTACACAATATTAAGTAATTTGTATCGATAACTGAAAATGATACTTATCTTATCTTGAGCTTGCACGAACACTACTCATTACGAATTCATCTAGCGGCGATTTCCGACATAGATTATGTTATAAAACACTTAGTACACTAACCACGTTAATAAAGCTCTAATAATATACCAAAATTATTGAATCCAAAACACCAAAACAAAAAAATTGAATCCAAAACACCAATAAATCAACAAAAAACACAAATCTCTCAGGAGCTCTCCGATAGCACGACCGTTCACCCTCTATGTCCCAAGGCAGAAATAGTTTCAAGTTTTTGTGGAGGAAAATGATGGGACTGACTGTGAAGATATCTATTAGTTTGCGTAGGTTTTCTATGCCATGGAGATTCTAAATTTTCCAGAGCAGCGTGAAAGTTTTATATCCAGGAATGGTAGGGAATTGTCATATTCAAGTTCGACTGTGAATTTTATATTAGGATGCTGATTATTGAAATGATTAAGAAAATTCATGAGAGAATTATGGCCGTGACTCCAAATAATAAAAATATCATCTACATAGCATTTCCAAAGTTTGGTTTAAATGAGAAGGATGATATAGCTTTAGTTTCAAAATCCTCCAAGTAAATGTTAGCAAGTATAGGAGTAAAGGGTTGCCCATCGCAAGACCTTGGTTCTGTTTGTAGATGGTGTCTTGATATCGGAAGTAACCAGACTTAACACAATGGGTTAGTAAAGCAAACATTTTTTTGGATAATTTGTTCTTCAGTAATATTAGCAATTCTTCTGTAGGGACATTTGTAAATAAGGAAACTATGTCAAAACTTGCTATAATGTCATTACTGATTTTGTTTAATATATTTTGAGGAGAGTGACAGGATTACAGGTGCAATTTCTGCAATATACTACTCATACGAGTGTCAGCACATGAGTATCAATAAAAATGCACTAATAAAACCAATTATATGGGCACTGGAGATATGCATTCTGTTAATTTAGTAGCTTTGTATTTCTAAAGTTGAAAGTACCTGTATTATAGGACTGCAAAGTTGATATTTTATCCTTCACTTTTGCATTTTAAGTATTTAAATTAAGATTCTGCATTTGAATTAAATTAATATTATCACTTTACCTTACAATTTTTTTTGGAAGTTCATTTTGCACTTGGTTACACTATGATAAATTTTGTTTAATCCTTTATCCAAGTGTAAGCAAACAAAGTTTGCAACTGAAAATATCTTCAGGACTGAGGTAAGGTGGTACAACACCAGGCAACTCCGAGCAAAGGTGGACCAAGCTCTCACCACTCCTTGTCTCAGTATCTCCCATAATGCAAAGCACATCTCCTTGCGGACATGTATACTGCTATGCATTAAGGGAAGGGCCACTACCCAGACCAGTTTCGACCTTTATTGAGGTCTCGTCAGTGCAGGGCAGACCCAAACGTGAAGATACTAAGGCAGAAGGAGAGGTCGTGTTTACGAGTTGCCAACAGGTGTACCACCTTATTATTGAATTACTCTGGATTTAGAGAAAGATGTTGAAAGTTTATTTTGCACTTAGTTAGACTATAATAAATTTAGTTTAATCCTATATCCAAGTGTAAGCAAACAAAGTTTTGCACCTGAAAATATCTTCAGGACTGAGATAAGGTGGTACAACACCAAGCCAAGGTGGACCAAGCTCTCATCACTCCTTGTCTCAGTATCTCCCATAATGCAAAGCACATCTCCTTGTGGACATGTATAAAGTTATGCATTAAGGGAAGGGCCACTACCCAGACCAGTTTCAATCTTTATTGAGGTCTCGTCAGTGGGAGGCAGAGCCAGAAGTGGGGATACTAAGGCAGAAGCAATGGAAAGGTCATATGTAGTTATACGAGTTGCCAAAAGGTGTACCACCTTGTTATTAATTCTTCTTTTATCCATCGTTGGTCATGTCTTCAAGCAATATTATATTGCTTAACAAGATTATATATATATATATATATATATATATATATATATATATATATATATATATATATATATATATATATATATATATATATATATATATAGTGCCACACCCAGAGGGGGGCCAGGGGGCCCTGGCTCCCCAAAGAAAAAGGAAAGAACACTCGAAAATTTTCCAAAAATCATTTTCTAATTAAAATTCATAGTAGTCTTCATATATATATATTAGTAGTCTTCATATATTCATATATATCTATATATCTTTGTTTTATGAAGAATTAAATGACTAGAACCGAGATTTAAGTAAAAAGGTTTTAATATAAACACGCTACTAGTTTTGGCCTGTAACAGCCTTCTTCAGGTGACATTATAAAAGAAAAAACACTAAACATTGAGGGTTAAAAGACTATGAACAACACAGACAGTCTTTATACATAATTAGCATGAAAACATTTTCATGCTAATTATGTATAAAGACTGTCTGTGTTGTTCATAGTCTTTTAACCCTCAATGTTTAGTGTTTTTTCTTTTATAATGTCACCTGAAGAAGGCTGTTACAGGCCAAAACTAGTAGCGTGTTTATATTAAAACCTTTTTACTTAAATCTCGGTTCTAGTCATTTAATTCTTCATAAAACTATGTATGTTAACCGAGTCAATGATCATTCTGTCATCTATATATCTATCTATCTATATATATATACACACACAAATAGAGAAATTATGTATCTAGGTGCAAATATTGCACATAATACTATTTTCAACACTAACCCTCAATAAAAAATATTCTGTGTCAAAACAGTATACAAAGATATAAATATCATATTTGTTTCATATAAATAATGTCATTTAGAGTGATACATACCAGCCTTTCACCAGAAAGATACTCTACTAAAGCTATTAATTTTTTTCCATCCCTGAGGTCTTCAATCAAATCATTAACTCGCAGTGGTGGATCATGCTTAAAAAAAAAAATCAGATTCTTCAAACATACTCATAAAAATGAATATCAAATATTAAACAATGTTATATTTTAATGAATGATTCTTAAAATATATTTCCTTTTTATCACTACTTTAAGGTGCAACCTGTTGAAGCATGTGTAAACACTCACTTTATTTGGTATATGAGAAAAGGGCACTATTACTTAAAATAATAAAATATAGTAATGCTTATAACTCAGAATTTTTATTTGTGGTTTGATATCACTCTCATTCTGTTAGAATGGTTGGATAGCATTCCCATTATGAGCATGAATGTTCTACAAAACTTTAGATGCTAAATGACTTTCATCACCTGGTTTAAGACTACTACCATGCTTATTGGAGGCCTGAAGACAGACAGACAGACAGACAGAGAGAGAGAGAGAGAGAGAGAGAGAGAGAGAGAGAGAGAGAGAGAGGGAGGGAGGGAGGGAGTGTGTCATTCTAGTGCAGTGGTGTGGTAAATATCAAATCTATAGAGTGTAAATGCACTTCCAACACTACAGTAAACCAATAAACAACAAATAGAAACTGCTATAATACACCTCAACTGAAATTAATATAAAGAAAAAAAAATCATTTATTGCAACTACAGCATCGTAAATGCATAAAAAATAGACAACAGTTTCTAAGTGCAAAATTTGTAAAAAAGAAAAAATTAAATATAACTAATGTGTATATATATATATATTAGTTATGTATATGAACATATGAAAAAAATGAACGTATAAAAATTATAAAGAAATTATTATTATTATTATAGTACATTAAAAATTACTGTAAATTACTGTCACTATTATTATTATTATTAATATTATTAATTCATTTATATGTATGAATTCTACTCATTGCAAAAAAATGAAATAATGTTAAGTTTCCTGTTTATCCTCTTTCCATGTACACATAATTTCTTTGAAAGAGGATAAACTATTGTAATAAAAATTATTATTATTATTATTATTATTATTATTATTAGACTTCCACAGAGTCCAACGAATTTGCAAATCTGTCCTAGATATAGCTCATCAAGCAATGCCATAAACTTGTTCACCGTCTCAACACTCACCACACTTTCAGTACACACTGCTCTACAAAACATCTACTCCTCGCACCCTCCTTATATAGCTTCCACAGATAACCTTTTATCTCCCCTCCAAACCCCGTTCTAGGAAAAAGCTCTTCCACATTAATCTGGTAATAAGCTCTTTACTAACTTATATGTCTCAATCTTATACCCACTTTTTTTTTGTCTCTGGTCTTTTCTAATACATCTTCAACCTGTTGAAATCCAGGTGATCAAATCTGTACACATTAATAATACTGGTGTGTGTATGTGTGTGTAGAACTCACATTATTTCAGACAGTAACATATCCAAGTTTAAGGTTTAAGTACCAAGAGATGGCAGCACTTGTTTGCACGTCTCCTCATCAGTTACTGCTTATAATTAGTGATAGACTACGATATAATTAGTGATAGACTACGATATAATTAGTGATAGAACTACTGGTGGAGACTGAACTGTCCACTCAGTCTGTAAAAGCTAGATAGGGTTAAAAAGGCCTCACGTACTCCCTATAAGGGAATAAAAGGTGTTAGCTGATTACAGCTGTACCTGGGAAGTCAGTTGACATGTAAGGTTGGTTATTTATAAGGTCATTGTTTTGAAAGGCGGATAAATGATGTCCTCATAATTTTAACAATGAGATCCCTAAATTTAAGGTCTTTGTCCACCATTACTCTTGGATCTCCTATTCACATCTACCTTCTGTAAGATATCCTCGCTAAGAGTATAACTCTGTTTCCCAAATTTTAAAACCATAAACACATCTCCCTATATGGGAAGAAAAAGACATTAGCTGATTTTTTTTAGATGATAGACATATCTTATCTTTGCTTTCCAAATTTTAAACCTTTTACTGTGCAACACTGAATGAGTATCCCCACTTGTTGGTCTACTCATCTAATCTATGCAAGTCCTCTTGTAAATCCACATATACTTTTTCTTTTAATTTTTTGATGGCATAGCAACCATCAATTTCCTGCTTGAACTTTTTAACCAGATATTATATATTGAAATTCCAGATTACTGGACAGGCATCATAATACCAATTCTCAAAAAGGGGGATAAACGAAGGTGTGAAAATTATAGACCCATAACATTGCTAAGTTATAACTATAAAATCTTCACATGCATTATTCAGAATAGAATCCAAACTTTAATGAATGAAACAATAGGAGAAGATCAAGCAGGATTCAGACTGGAGGGTCCACTATAGACCATATTTTATAGTTAATAGCTTGATAACAGAAACTGATGCGAGAATTGAGGTAGACTAACTGGAGATACTCAGCATATTCAAAAATATCCATGTGATTGGTTAAATAAAAAATTCAAGAATGGGTGGACTGAAATGTGATACTCTATAGTGGGAAGCACAGCTTGTAAAAGCCAGGTCTGCCCTTAATCATTTATTCACATTTTATCATAAAGTGATAGCAGAACTGGATAAAGGAAATGGTTACTCCATTATATAGAATACCACATGGGAAACTATTACATAAGTTAGAGCAAAAGCAAATGGGAATGGATATGAGGCTGGTGGCATGGATTTGGGGGGGGGGGGGGGTTGACTGACAGACACCAGAGAGTAGTATATGGTGTAGTGGTATCAAAGTAAACAAGGATGACTAGTATTAATTGGTATATTATTTGTATAATTTGTATATTAATGATATAGAGAAATGTTCAGTTTGCTGATTATGCAAAACTGGGGGGAGGGGGGTTAACAGCTGATAAAAATTATGTTGATATCCTGTAAGATGATTTAAATAAATTGGCAGTGTGAGCAATGGATAATAATTGTCAATTTAATGTTGCAAAATGCAAAGTTAATGCAAAATATTACATACTTTGTATTATACTGAAAGTACTGGACTATAGGAAACTGATGAGGCTAGAGATTTGAAGATGATGATGATGATGGACAGAGAGTTCAAGTTTGCTGAAATTGCTGAAAGACACTATTGGCAGTTCCATAGAAATAACACAAAGTTAGAAGCATTGCAATGCCCAGAATGTTCTGATACCTCTCAAAGTCCAAGGCGAAACCAGGAAAAACAGGACTATACCATCACACCTGACCTTAGAATTTCATAGTTGAGGGTTATACATTCTGGTAAGAGACATTGACCAGGCATCTGCCACACCAACACAAGTTCATCTGCTCAGTAGAAGGTGTAGTGTAATTCATTACTCCATAACACAGCTTTCCAAGCTTCCATGTCCCACTGTATATGTTCTTTGCACCATTGCATGTTGGTTTGGGTAATGTTGGGCTTGCATATTGCAGTCCTACCATAGAAACCTATGTTGTGAGCCTCAGTTTTGAATGTTTTTGTGTAGATTCATGTTCCAGCCAATGCCCAGAACAATTCAATGTGTCAACACACTGAACACAGTTCAACACAGTTCACATATTATCCTTCATAGCACCTTTACAGTCACATTCAGTGAGTATGGTGGGTCATCCACTGTGGGTAGCACTTGCAATTGACTCTTCCATCTCATTATGGTATCACAGTTTGTTGACCTGGAATGGCTCAATTTTTCAACAATTTGCTGAACTGATAGGCCTGCAGCATGGCATCCTATCATAACACGTCTTTCAAATGCCATCAGTTCCATTTTCACAGCCATTTCACCATGACAGAGTTGCACTGACTTGGGCGCATCATTGATATCAGCTACAAACATGCGACTTTTTACGTGGCATGATGCACCTTGCCCATGGAGGTAACTTCTTTCCAAGTAGTGTATATACAAATACAAGCTGTATTACATTTCAAACAGTATGCCAAAGTGAAAATGAATTGATCAACTATTATTCTACTGGCCTGACCTCTAGTGATAAAAAAAAACACTACATCAAGGCTATATCCTATTTATAACATCACTAGAGAAAAATTCATAGTAATACTTTTAATACATTTTAATTCAGCAATATTGATAGCCTAATCACTAATTTAACATAAGTTTGTTATATTAAGGCTAAAATACTGGATTACTACAGTCCTAATCATAATTTATTATGAAAAGTTATGTGGGTAGACTATGTGCCATCCATTTTCTTGCGATTTCTAGACCATCATTATTGCTAAGATTAGGATGGTTGATAAGACATTGGCATCTTTAAATTTGTGCTCATAGCACATTTTGGTGTGATGTAATGAACAAGTATCTTTCCAGTCAATTCTACATAGAGCAGTGTTTCCCGTTCTTTGAATCATGCCCCACCTCAAAGATTTTGATGCCCCCACCCTTAGCATAATTGTTGAGAGGTGGTTACAGGGTTGACACTGGGAGTTCTTTTCCTTGGTTGAACAGCGGGAAGGAGTGATGACAAGAGGTCATCCCTGGAAGTTACAAAAGGAAACTGTGAGCAAGAGGGTGAGGAGTGATTTCTTTGCATGGAGGGTGGTTGAACCATGGAATACATTGCCTGATGGAGTGGTGAGAGCAAGAATGGCCAATGAGTTCAAGGAGGGTATGATAGACTTTGTGTTTCTTAGGGGGGGACCTCCCCTCGATGAGTCTTGATAGACTTTGTGTTTCTTAGGAAGGACTTCCCACGATGAGTCTTTTGACTCCATGGAGGCCTGAATAATAATAATAGTGAGGCCAAATTCTGAACAAGTATAATATAAATAGGTATACTTTAAATAAAAAAGGAACAAATAAAACTGTTCTTAATTTGACTTTCTTCAATGAATATAAATTTTATATTACACTTTGTATATTATAAAACATAAATCAAACTGAACTCAGGAAAATAAAATCCAAGTTAGTGTGATTCTTGAGTTTGATGTCTGCTGCAAAGAGTTTTTATTTGAGGTACTAATTTAGTCAATTTCAATCTCAAATTCCCACGGTTTTGATATCCAGATGATTTATTTTTTTCAGTAACAAGTCATTTATAGCACTAAAGCCATATTCAACTAAATATGATGACAGGAAGGATAACAGTAATTTTTTGCAAAATTAGTTAAATTTCGGTATTTTGTTTCTGTCTCATCAGAAAGCCATCCGTTGTTCCTTTTATGTTGAATCAAGTTCTAATAGACTCATCATTTTGCTTTTCTGAGAGTTCTTCTTGATACTGTATTTACATTGACTGCTGTACTAGTGTTGTCAGCTTTTTTTCTCGGAAAGTCAGGGTTGCAACATTGACAATTTATCACCGACAATGGTGATTTTTTTTACCATATCAGTGATGAGGTGATGAATCCAACATCATTTTCTAATTGCCCTCCCTGTGGGGCCTATGCCCCACATTGGGAATCACTGATGTAGAGTATTCAGAGCATGATCGGAAAGGCCATATTTACCATAGTTATTAAATTTAATATGTTATGTTCCTTTATTTTTATTTTTTATTTTTTTTTGGATAGGGATTGTGAATCCTGTTTCACCTATATAAGGCAAATTGCAGGTGCACTGAATACAATATACTCAAGGGTGTGCCAGTGGAGTACATGGATCCTTGGAGGAGTTGAATAAGCTTTTCAATTTTGTAGGAGATTTAAAGGTGGCATTAAGGTTATATTTTTGTAGTATTCTGTTTATTTTATCTGATATCCCTTTAATGTATGGAATGGCTACAGTTTTATTGTAATCTTGTTTATTTTTTTATTTTTTATTTTTCTTTTATTTTTATGTAATGCAGTCATTAAGATAAAAAAAAATTAAAAAGTAAAAATATGAAAAAGTATGAAGAGTTAATCAAAATTCCTTTCCAAAACTTTTAGACAGGCATGCAATCAGAATGATTAAGATTCAGATGGTGTCATAAAATCTCATATTCTTTGAGGAACAGGTGATCGAATTTAAATAGACGACGCTGCAGAACCTTGGCTTATCTGTTAAAGAGAAGTAAGCATAGACTCATCAGACAGCATTGAACAGATGGGCCATTCTTATAAGATTAGAATTCAAGTTTATCAGGACTTCAAATCCATGGAATCTGATAAGTCTAATCTTGTTTACCATGCAATTGACAGTAAACATAAGCATTATTTGTAATCAAATCAAGATTTTGCATGTCAGTCAATTAAAATTTAATCCTAATTGACTGACATTGTGAAATTTTAGATTACCTGAAGCTTGATCTTCTGATTGCATGTGTATCTGTTCATAATTTTTATCTTTTTATTTTTACTTAGATCATTTAGTTTATTTATTTATTCATTCTAATTAAAAACATGTTAAACTAGTTGACAAGTTTAGGTGATTGACATTACTCATAACTTATTTTAACAATATTACAATGCCACAAAAAGAACTCACTTATATTTTGCTGGATTTCAAACAAGCATCTTCAAAGCAAAATAACATGTTTCAGTTTACACCCAACAATGAGCAAGTGAAACAATTCAAATTGTAATAGGAAAAAAAAATCTAAAGTCTTAATTTCATGCCCTCTAATGTTGAATAAAAGAAGTATTATTAACTAGCAGTTGAACTTTAAAATGACAGGTTCCCAAACTTTTGGCACATTAATGCAACCATACTTGTTAAGGTTAGGAGAGTGCTTCACAGTCATTGCTGACTCTAAAATAGTCTTTGAGATCTGTAACAATCACTATATGGAACATTGGTTTTCTTCCATCTAATCCTGTGTGAAGGAATGTTGAAATCGTGGTCTGTCACGGTGGGAGGCCCATACTATCTCATGCAAAAAAATAATCAAACCATGCCTTAAACCCATTTGCACTCACCACACTCTTAGGCAATGCATTCCACTCATCAATCACTCTCCATGTAAAGCACCTGCTTCCCACTTCTCTGCTCACACCCTCCTTATACAGCCTCAAGAGGCCATGTCCTCCACACATTAATCTGGTAATAACCACTAACCAACTTATGATCCAGTCATATCCCTATTTCTTTTTCTATTCAGAAGACTCTGCAACTTACATTCCCTCAATCTCTCCTCATATATGACATTCCATTAATCAGACACCAGTTTAGTAAACGTTCTCTCAACCGTCTCTATATACATCCCCATTCCAATGAAAAATGACAACAAAATCTGTGCATACTGCTATTATCAACCCATTTCTGAATCGAAGTCCTCACCAACATCTCTAATATTTTAGTAACAACTACAGACAAGTTTAGCCTATAATTTGTAGTTTCAGTCTCATTCCCAACCCCCGTTTGTGAAGTGCAATAATTTTTCCAAACTTCCATTTCTTTGGGAGTTACCCTGTCACAAGACTCATAATAAACTGCTATGCCAGTTAATTCTCTAGAGCATTCCTTCAAGACATGTAGTGATATAATGAAATGAGAGAGAAGACTTTGTGGTGAGCAATCAAGAAGTATATGAGGAATTTATACATAAAATTGGATTTATTGGACCATGGTTTTGATAACATTTATACATAATAGTCGACTAGTTTCACCAGCTGTGTCTGTCTGGCGAAACTAGTTGACAATTATGTATAAATGTTTATCAAAACCATGGTCCAATAAATCCAATTTTATGTATCAATTTCAGTGGAAAAGGAGCAAATAATAACTATCATAAAGTATATGAGGAGTTAAGTAAACCAGATGTCAATAAGGCAATAGGACTTGATGACATATCACATGTATTAAGGGAATGTGAGAAAAGGGTATATATGGAACTACAAGGGGAATGATTATGAAGAGCTCAGGAGACAGCTTGCAAGTGTTACTTGGAATGAGGAGTTAGCTGGAAAAGATATCTATGCAGCTTGGGGGATTTTCAAAAAATATTTAGTGGATGCAATGTCTAAATGTATACCCCGGGTGAGAAGGTTAAATTAATTAGGTGTGAGATGGATGAATAAAGAGATTAAGCATGATACAGAGAAAAAGGGCATTATGGAGGCAGCATAAGAGAAGTGGAAATAACCAATTCCAGGAGGATTACTAAGAACAGGTAAGGCAGGTGACCTAGTTGGTAAGGGTAGCAAAAGTGAGGTATGAAAAGCAGTCAGCTAATGAAGCTAAAAGGAATCCTAAGGAGTTCTTTTGATATGTAGCCAGCAAAAAAAAAAAAAAAAAAAAAAGAATGATTATGGAAGAAGAATGACATTGATTGGAGAAAGACAGCTGTTGCAGAAGATATAGTGGAGATACTCAATGAGCAGTTCATAAATGTCTTTCAATATTGTGAATGTGAATTTGGAGAGATTGAGAGCAGTTGATGATGGGGAGGAGAGACTGCTGTAAGTGAGCAAGATGTTAATAAGGCTGTGGGACATGATAATATATCACCACATATACTGAAGGAATGTGTCATGGAGTTGACACCTGCCTCGGCATATTTTTTTTAATATGAGTCTTGAACTGGGCCAAGTTCCTAAGGAGCAGAAGAAGGAAAAGATTGTGCCGCTTCATAAGGCAGGTGATAAAACTCAAGCATCAAATTATAGGCCTATCTATGTGTCAGGTGTTGTTGTGGCTAAGTTGTTGGAGAAGTTTGTGAGAACGAGAATCCAGAATTGGGTTGACAACAATGGTATTATCTTTCATGGACAGCATGGATTTGCTAAAGAGCGGTCATGTTTTAGTAATCTACTTACTTATTACAATAAGATAACTGCTTCCTTGGACAGAGGAGAGGGATACACAGTAATATACTTAGATTTTGTAAAGGCTTTTGATAGATTACCAAATGATAAGTTGATAGTCAAACTAGAGCGAATGGGATTGGATATCAGATTAGTACATTGGATTGGAGACTGGCTATCTGATAGGTATCAGAAAGTTGTGTATGGGGGAGCAATATCCAGGAAAAGGAAAGTCACTACTGTTTAACTTGTATATTAATGATATTGGCAAAGATTTGGATGGAGTTATTCAGTTGTTTGCAGATGATGCAAAGTTGGGAAGAACTATGAAGAGTAGAGAAGATGTTGTGGCCCTACAAGAAGACTTGAATAAATTGAGTGATTGAGCACAGGAATGGGGATGCTAGTTCAATGTTGCAAAATGTAAGGTTTTAAAATTTGGGAAACAAAGATGGGATGCAGAATTTATGCTTGGTGAGGATATATTGTCAGAGGTTCAGGAAATAAGAGATCTTGTGGTGATGGGACACACTGCCAAAATTGTGAGGACAACACAAAGACTTCTGGGAAAGATGTGGAGGAAACTCACTTGTAGAAATAGGGAGATTCTTGTTCCACTGTATAAGGCTTTGATTAGGCCATACATGGACTACTGTGCCCAGATTTGGTCACCTGGTTTTCAAGAGAACAAAGAGATGTTGGAGAGGGTCCAGAGTCAACTGACAAAGGTAGTTTCTGACCTCTGGAATATGAGGAAAGATTGAGAAGATGCAATTTACAGAGTCTGGTGGATAGGGGAAGAGGGGAGATATGATAGAGACCTACAAGTTAGTAAGGGGTTGTTATTGGATCAATGTTGGAGAGGTCCTACAGAAAACAGTGGGAGATCAGGGGAGAAGCAGAGGTCATCCCTGGAAGCTGTATAAAGAAGGTGTAATCAGGGGAGTGAGAAGCAGGTTTTTTGTGTGCAGAGTTGTGAATGATTAGAATGCCTTGCCTAAAGAGTGTGGTGTCTGCAGAGAATTTGAGTGTGTTTAAAGTGCAGTATGATGAGCTGTATATATGATAAAAGCATCTTCTAGATGAGTTCTTTGATTCCATGGAGTGTTGAGTAATAATAATAATAAATAATGTTCCAAAGAGTTGGCATCAGCCTTGCCTTACTACCTGTTTAACAAAAGTCTTGGAAAAGCACAGGTTTTAAAAGAGTGAAAGAAAGACAAAACTGTTCCCTTCACAAAGGTGGTGATAAGGTTAAGGCAACAAATTATAGGCTGATCTGTATAGTTGTAGTTAAGGAATTGGAGAAGTTAGTGAGAGATAGGATACAAACATGTATCCTGTTTAACAGTAGTATTCTTTGTTGTCAGGAGGGATTTGTTAAAGGGATGTTGTGCTTTACAAACCTCCTTATGTACTATAGCAAGGTTTTGAAAATACTAGACAAGGGAGATGCATATACAGTATACAGCGATATACTTAGATTTTGCAAATGCATTTAACAGATGATCACATCACAAGTTGGTCCCTAAACTGAAGCAGATGGAAATGGATGCCAGATTAGTCAGATGGATAGGTGAATGGATATCAGATAGGAATCAGCAAGTTGTATATGGTGGGGATGTCATGAAAGAGGAAAGTCACTAGTGCTGTGCCAAAGGTTCACTTTTGGGAGCATTATTATTTAATTTGTATATTAATGATATTAGAATAGGTTTAACTGGTGATATGCAACTGTTTGCAGATAATGCAAAACTGTGGAGAATAATGAGGAATCAAGGCAGATATAGTGGCCTTACAGAAGGACTTGAAGGGATTATATAAGTGAGAAACAGTATGGAACAGTCTGTGCATTGTTGCCAAGTGTAAGTTCTGAAAATTGGTAAGCAACAATAGGATGCAAAGTATACACTGGGCAGAGAAATTCTGGAGGAAGTTCAGGAGACTAGAGACCTTCGAGTGGTGGTGGACAAGGATCTAAAGTTCAGAGGTCACATACTAGAAGTTGTGAAATCATCACATCAGATAATGGCAATGATGCAAAGGACTTTAACATGCAGAAATAAAGAGGTTCTGTTCCATTGTATAAAGCCTTGATCAGGCCTCATATGGATTATTATGCACAGATTATTGGTCCCTTGGTTTTTGTGGTGATGAGGATATATTTGAAAAGGTCCAGAGGAGACTCACTAAGATCATAACTGGTCTTTGGACTGTGGGATATGAAGAAAGATTGAGGGAATGCAATTTGCAAGCCTTGTGAATAACAGGAAGAGAGGGAATATAATTGAGACATTTAAGTTGGTAAAGGGTTGTTACCAGGTTAACATGGAAGAAATTATTAGCAGAATGGGAGAAGGGGATAGAGGACATACCTGAAAAATGTATAAGGAGGATGTGAGCAGGGGCATAAGAAGAAAGGTTTTTTGCATGGAGAATGGTTGATGAGTGGAATGCATTGCCTGACATTTTGGTGAATGTAGATACACTGAATGAGTTTAAAACATGGTTTGATTGGGCTATGTGTATAACAGTATTTGCCTTCTGCAATAAGTCTTTTCATTCCATGAAGGTCTCGTGTTAAGAATAATAATAATTATTATCAAGACCTTCTGCCTTATTAACATCAAGTTTACTTAAATCCTCATAAACCTCCTGTTCATTCACCATCAGTCCCTACTCTGCCATACTCTCTACACTCCAGCTTCTCATGATCTCACCCTTATGATTACACCATTGAATTTCCCTTGTTTCCGATACCTCTAGCATTTGTATAAATGTAACAGCTAATTTCTCACATCTCCATACCATGCATGGAGATGTGACTTCTCCATACTTTCCTCGAGCCATTTCTTTTTCTCCTTACTCATCCCAGAACCTTCTTCAACTACAACTGTTTTCCACAAAATTGTTCAACACAGGTGGCATGGGTTAAACATTGGTTATCATGTGGGCTGCAGCAGGGTAAGTAAATTTTATATTTAAATGTGTGCTGATATTTGTCTAAATTGTAAATTAATTATCACTTTGAGATATTTAAGTGTGGAATGCAGTATTTGGATAAACTTCTTTGGAAATATTATCATAAATTCATTGCTTTTGTTAGTACATTGATACTCAAGGCAGTAAAAGGCAAATCATTGTGTAAGTCTGTGCAGAAGACAAATAAAGTAAACAGTGTGGATTTCTCAAAAATGGTATGGTACTGGTACTATGAATGTAGTATGTAAGTATGTGTGGGAAGATGTTGCAGATACTGATTTAGAGAGAGAGACCGAATAAGAGAAAAGAATGAGTGTGGGTATGTAAGAAATGCAATATTCTGAAGAAACTGTTTAAAATCATATAAATATGATTTTAAATAGTTTAAATATGAGTAGGGAGCATGGCTTTGTTCCTGACAATGCAGATGTTCAGCATGTGGAAGTGACAGTGAAAAAAAAAAAGTTCAATTGATGATAAAGAGGATGATAATGATGTTCAAAAGACAGAGCGAGATTAATGATAAAGTTGGCAATAATGATGATGAAAACAAAGCGCAAGTAATGGTTAGAACAAATAGCCCTGGCTTGGAGCATAAGTGTTGTTAGAATTCCATACCCAAAAATAAATGTGCTCTTCTCATATACTTCCCATTCAGTATGTGTGAGAAATTTAATCATATGCACCAATCACACAAGAACATAGGGGGCGCTAGTGGGTCAAGCGCTACGAACATGTTTTGAAGAGCTCCTGATTCAGATAAGTTTTACTAGGAATAATTAAGTATATATGTGTAATTGTTTAAGTAAGAGCGGCTGTAAACGTTGTACGCTACCGATATTATTAGTGTGGGTTTTTTTTTTTTTTCTTGCTTAAACTAAATACGAAAACGTTAATATTAGACCTAGTAACCTGCAGAGAAAAAAAAAAAAAAATGGCGGCGGCATTGTCATTCCAGGATTTTAATTTGGATTTCAGTCGGTTCGTTAAGTGTGAGGTCTGTTATATGTATTCCTTCGACTACGTAAATGATTTGTGGATGTTTAGTGCGGATGGAAGAAGGGTGTGTGTGAAATGTGACCTGAACGAGGAATTGATGAATGCGAATATGAAGTTGATGACAGAAAGTGATAGTACCGATTGTGTCGTGAGTGCACGTTTGAAAGAGGATGGCGAAAAAATATTAAAAAATCAGGAAAAAAGAAAAAGAGCGATTTGACAACCGTAAAGGATGTTAAAAGGGACGAAAGTGAGGCGGAAAGAAATGAAATTGAGAGAACGAATGAAAGTAGAAATGGCGTGGTGCAGAAATCGCAAGTAAAAAAAATCGAAAGAATGAATGATAGTGAAAAGAGAATGACTGATGGCAAAAGTTGGACGCATGTTGGAACGAAAGTACTGAACCAAAGAGATGAATGACAGTAAAAGTGAGAAGAATTATAGCGAAAGTTGGACGCATGTTAGTCCGAAAGTACGGAAACAAAGAAAGATATGTGAGAGTAAAAGTTGGACGTATGTTGGACCGAAAGTACGGAAACAAAGAAGGATGAATGAGAGGGAAAGTGCGAAGAGGGGGTCGAGAGTTAGAAAGTTAGAAAGATTTAATGATAGAGTGAATGTGTCGCGAGGTTCAGAAGGTGAATTGAATTGGATGAAGCAAGAAATGAAATGGATGCGGAATGAAATTAAGAGAATTCAGGTCAAAACTATTAAAATAAATCATGATGGCATGAAAGAGTTAACAAAAGATGAGCGAGTGGCATTGTATGGCGACTCCATTATTAAAGGTGAGCTAGAGGATAAAATGCACAAGGTATGTTTTCCAGACGGTAAAATGAGTAGAGTGATTGAGGCATTGAATATGAGGCGGGAACGAGCAAAAGAGTTAATTGTATTAATACGAATGATTTGAGAGAGAACAAAGAGCATGTCAAAATGAATGTCAGGAGACTGCTTGGAAAGATAAAGGAGAATAGTGTGACAGGAAGGGTGGTCAGTGTGTTGCCTAGGTATGATTGTGGTGAAATCAGGTGGAGAGCAAGGATTATGAATGATATTCTGGCTGAAATGTGTGAGGAGATGGGAGTACAGTTTGTTAATGTGTGGAATGAGTTTGAGGGACGAAGTGAGCTGTATGGGAGTGATGGACTGCATTTGAGTGGTTATGGTGTGAGTCACTTGGAGAGACTGCTGCTGGAAGGTAGAGAAGTGAATAGAGAGAATGAATCAGATCGAGAGGGGAGTGATGTGGAAGGGCAGGAGAGTAAGACAGGAGAGATTGAAGGAGTGGAAATGAATGTGGAAGTGAGTGGTATGAGTATAGAAATTGAAAGAATGGGTGTGCAAGAGGAGCAGGGAAACGGCGAGGCTCAGGGTGGACAGGGATACACACTGTGAGAAAGGTGGATGCTCCAAGAGGAGGTAAGAGAATGTGTAGGCAGGAAAGTAATGGGATGATCAGGGATCATCCCATTACTTTCCTGCAGAAACAGATGGAATTGCAAAGGGTTCTAAAATGAAGAAGCAGAAAGGGAAATGGCCCCAGTCCAGCATGGAGAGATCACATCGAGTGAGTGGTATCAGTGGAACTAGCTGTAGATCCAGAAATGAGTTGTTGTGTTTGTATACCAATGCTAGAAGTATAAGAAACAAGGCGGATGAAATGGTTGCACTAATTGCGTCTGTGCACCCAGAGATTGTCGGAATAAGTGAGACATGTTTAGATGAGGATGACATCCTGCCAGGAATAGAGATGGAAAGGTATGATGTGTTTCATGAGGATAGAAGGGGTAAAAAGGGAGGGGGAGTGCTATTGATGATAGAGAAAGAGTTATGACCATACAAGGTAGAGATGCAAGAGGGAAATGGGGCCAGTGGTTTTGAGGCAGTATGGTGTGAGATAGAGGTGAATAGAATCAAATACTTGGTGGGATGTTGTTATAGACCTGGTAATGTGGATGGTGGTGATAGTGAAATGTATAGTCAAATAAGCCAAGCAAATAAGAAAAGGGTGATCATTATGGGTGATTTTAATTATGGCAATATAGACTGGAATGAAGAGATAGCAACTGGAAGTAAAGAAAATGAGTTTCTTGAGTTTTTGAGGGATAACTACCTCAGACAGTATGTAACAGAGGGCAGAAGAGGATTAAGGGTCTTGGATTTGGTCATCTCATCGGAGGATGT
Source organism: Typopeltis vanoorti (assembly GCF_054136105.1). NCBI lineage: Eukaryota > Metazoa > Arthropoda > Arachnida > Uropygi > Thelyphonidae > Typopeltis > Typopeltis vanoorti. The sequence goes on along the minus strand of NC_143558.1, from coordinate 51,366,862 downwards.
AATTATCAATGAGGTATCAAATCATCCACCAATTGGTGAAAGTGACCATGAGGTGATTACTTGGGTGGTTGCCAGCAGTGCAAAGACCCCTGTGAAAAAAGGGTATATGTGGAACTACAAGGGGGGTGATTATGAAGAGCTCAGGAGACAGCTTGCAGATGTAGCATGGAATGAGGAGTTAGCTGGAAAAGATATCTATGCAGCTTGGGGGATTTTCAAAAAATATTTAGTGGATGCAATGTCTAAATGTATACCCCGGGTGAGAAGGTTAAATTAGTTAGGTGTGAGATGGATGAATAAAGAGATTAAGCATGCAATACAGAGAAAAAGGACATTGTGGAGGCAGCATAAGAGAAGTGGAAGTAACCAATTTCATGAGTTCTACAAAGACCAGGCAAGGAGAGTGACTTGGTTGGTGAGAGTAGCTAAAGAGAGGTATGAACAGCAAGCAGTTAGCTAATGAAGCTAAAAAGAATCCTAGGGAGTTCTTTCGATAGGAGGCTGTGGAGAGGGTTCAGAGAAGAGTGACCAAGTTGGTGAGTGATATAAAAAATACTCCCTACATTGATAGATTGAGAGCTTGTGGATTGCAGAGATTGGTTGATAGACGAAGAAGAGGGGATATGATAGAAACATTCAAATTACTAAAAGGTTTTTATAGGATTGATGCAGGGGAAATGTTTCAGCTGTGTGATAGTGATGGAAGAACAAGAGGTCATCTCTGGAAATTAAAGAAGAGTGTGGTTAACAAAAGTGTCAGAACAAGGTTTTTTGCCTGGAGGGTGGTGAATGAGTGGAATTCATTGCCTGACTTAGTTGTGAGCTCTTCGTCTGTAAATGAATTCAAGAAGAGATATGACAGATACTGTTTTGCTAGTTTGGGTCTCCCACGATGAGTCTACTGACTCCATGGAGATACCCGTAATAATAATAATAATAATAATAATAATAATAATGTAGCCAGCAAAAGAAAGAATGACTATGGAAGGATGACATTGATTGGAGGAAATGGTATAAAGACAGCTGTTGCAGAATGTGTGGTGGAGATACTTAATGAGCAGTTCATAAAGATCTTTCAATCATGTGAATGTGACTTCATGGAGAGATTAAGAGCAGTTGATGATGGGGAGGAGAGACGGACTGTAAGTGAGCAAGAGGTGTTTGGGGAGTTGAGTAAACTAGATGTAAATAAGGCTCTGGGACTTGATAATATATCACCGCGTATTCTGAAGGAATGTGCCAGAGTGTTGACACCTGCCTTGACATATTTTTTTAATACGAGTCTTGCACTTGGTCAAGTCCCTAAAGAGTGGAAGGAGGGCAAGATTGTGCCACTTCATAAAGGAGGTGATCGAACTCAAGCATCAAACTATAGGCCTATCTGTGTGTCAGGTGTTGTGGGTAAGTTGTTGGAGAAGCTTGTGAGAACTAGGATCCAGAGTTGGGTTGACAACAATGGTATAATCTTTGATGGACAGCATGGATTTGCTAAAGGGAGGTCGTGTTTTAGTAATCTACTTACTTATTACAATAAAGTGACTGCTTCCTTGGACAGAGGAGAAGGATACACAGTAATATACTTGGATTTTGCAAAAGCTTTTGATAGAGTACCTCATGATAAGTTGACAGTCAATCTAGAGCAGATGGGGTTGGATATTAGATTAGTGCATTGGATTGGAGACTGGCTATCTGATAGGTATCAACAAGTTGTGTATGGGGGTGCAATATCCAGGAAAAGGAGAGTCACTAGTGGAGTGCCTCAGGGATCTGTTTTAGGGCCATTACTATTTAACTTGTATATTAATGATATTGGCGAAGATTTGGATGGAGATATTCAGTTGTTTGCAGATGATGCAAAGTTGGGACGAACCATAAAGAGTAGTGAAGATGTTGTGGCCTTGCAAGAAGACTTGAATAAATTGAGTGATTGGGCAAGCAAATGGGGATGCGAGTTCAATGTTGCAAAATGTAAAGTTTTAAAATTTGGAAAACAAAGATGGGATGCAGAATTTATGCTTGGTGAGAATATATTGTTGGAAGTAGAGGAAATAAGAGATCTGGGAGTGATAGTGGATAAGGATCTAAAATTTAGGGGACACATCGCCAAAATTGTGAAGACAACACAAAGACTTCTGGGAATGATGAGGAAGACACTGACGTGTAGAAGTAGGGAGATTCTTGTTCCATTGTATAAGGCTTTGATTAGGCCACACATGGACTATTGTGCCCAGATTTGGTCACCTGGTTTTCAGAAGGATGAAGAGATGTTGGAAAGGGTGCAAAGGCAACTGACTAAGGTAGTTTCTGACCTCTGGAATGTCGAGTATGAGGAAAGATTGAAAAGATGTAATTTGCAGAGTCTAGTGGAGAGAAGGAAGAGGGGAGATATGATAGAGACCTACAAGTTGGTAAGGGGTTGTTATAGGATCAATGGTGGAGAAGTTCTACAGAGAATAGTGGGAGATCAGGGGAGAACCAGAGGTCATACCTGGAAACTGTATAAAGAGGGTGTGAGTAGGGGAGTGAGAGGCTGGTTTTTTTCGTGCAGAGTTGTGAATGATTGGAATGCCTTGCCTGAGAGTGTGGTGTCTGCAAGGAGTTTGAATGTGTTTAAGACCCGGTATAATGAGATGTGTGTGAGATAAAAGGACCTCCTAGATGAGTCTTTGACTCCATGAGGTCTTGTTTTAATAATAATAATAATAATAATAACATATCCACCTTTATGAACCAAATTTTCCATTCATGTGTTTGTTGTACATTATTTTATAAATCAAATGCTTGGCAAATTAAAAAAAAAAAAATCATGCAGAGATAATCCTCAAAAAACACTTAATTCACATTCAAATAATTGAGAGTACACTTTATTATATGTCTTACTTAAAAAAGTTATTTAATTATTAAAAAAAAACATATGAATGACTGATACATTGATGAAGTAAAGGTAGCATATTGAGCCAGTGAATTCAATCTCTTGATAAGACATTATGTCCTACAGTGAAGGAAAGTAATTTACAGAGCTTGGCAAATAAGAGGAAAGGAAGTCATTATTTACATGAAATATATAAGATGATGAGAAGTACTTCCCAATTAAGTACCAGTGAACCTGTTCAAAATTTTAATGCTAGTTGCATGAAAGGAAAAAAGCTAATAGTTATAAGATCGATCTGTTACAATCAACCCTCACTATAACAAGCAATGTTATCGCCAATTAACAATAAACCCACACAATGTGGAAAGTGAGCATTAGGTATGTGCAAAATTAAGTAAACTCAGTGTTTATTACAGCAATAGAACTCACTGATATATCACGACATGTTTTAAAGGAGTGTTCCAATTCCTTTAAGGAAAAAAGACTATCATATACTAACTCCTCTATGAGTTCACCATATATCTATACAAAATACATTCTCAGGCCAGTTTGTCAGCTTTGGAAGACAATAAGAAGGGTTTCTGGAAGAAAAAATCATGCCACCTCTATATGAAACTAGCTACCATATTTCTCGGACAATAAGACACACCCCAAATTTATGAGACAATTTTTAGAAAAAAAAATATATCATTATATAAAAATATTCACAAACTTAAAATTTCATTTATTATCACCATAACTTGTACCAGTAGCATTCAGTTAATCTTCACTCATCTCATTACTGTCACTTTTCGTATTACTGCCTGAACTATTATTATCACGCTCTTCAAAAACTAAGTCATCTTCAGTACCATCCATCGCATTACTTATGCAGCATTTTTTAAAAGACTTAATAATCATCTTGCCCATTCAAAACTGCATACGTTCACCCACTAACTACTACTGATGCTGGTAAAGACGTTTTTGTATGTAAATCGGGGATTCCCACATATGCAGCGAGACACGCGCTTGGCTCACATTGAAAACATCAGAATCCAAGATGTATCAGTATTGCCTACCTTCGGACCATAAGATGCGCCCCAATTCTAAGTCAATTTCTCTACGTAAAAAGGCACGCTTTATGGTCCAAAAAATACAGTAACTCAACTTTAGTAAAAAACAAATCCTGTAAATCATCTTTACATTCTTAACGAGATTCAAACCAATCAAAAGGCATTATTCAACAGTGCTATTAAATGGTTAAGGCTGGAAGATAAATGAGGAAGAAGAGAATGAAAGGGAAAAAGAGCCATTCGTTGTCACTCTCTTGCAGTCTCTTAGTCAAATAAAATATATAAAATAAGGATAAAAGCACTATTATACTAATTAAAGAGACAAGATAATACTTGCACTAAAAGTGAGTTTCTGAGAGTGAGAGTAATAGCAAACTTAAACAAAACACGACATTTGGCTTGAAAAGCTAAACTTTTTGTTTCTTGTCAAATGTTAGTCTATCTGTTTGTATATATATATATATATATATATATATATATATACCCCCGGCACCTACAGAACCCCCCCCCATGTTCCAGACTGGTAGGCCGGTTCTCCTTGAATTCTGATGACTCGAATTTTGAAGACTCGACACTCAGGGTAGCCACTGAGTGTCGAGTCTTCAAAAGGGGAGGGTCCCCCTGGCACCTATGCCCCCCCCCCCCGAGTTCTGGACTGGTAGGTCAGTTCTCCTTGAATTCTGATGACGCGACACTCAGGGTAGCCCCTGAGTTTCAAACCATTTCAAAAAACGTTTCAAATTTCGGCTTATCTTTTTATATAGAGAGAGAATGATATATATATATATATATATATATATATATATATATACTTTTAGTTTTACGCAATCTTTCTCTTTCATCAAAATAACAGTATCAAATATAAATTATACTTTACCTGAGCCAAATAGTGATTTGCCCAATTCATAAAAACCTTCTTTTGAACCCTTTCTTGTTCCTCTACAAAATAAAAACAAACAAAGACTGCAGTTGTTTATTATTATTATTATTATTATTATTATTATGTAAGAGAGTTCACTCAGCCAGCAACATATATATTGTAAATTAAACTCATTCAAACCCTAAAATTCAAAACAGATTCTGGCAATGCATTCCACTCACCCTCATTACCCATGTACAACAGCTGATTCCATTAGGAAAAGCAGATGAGATTTAGATGACCAGCTAAACCAACACTTGTCATGGAGTAATCTTTCAAAAGACTATCAGGTGAGCAATCTTGCAAAAGATCACCCTTACCTACTACAGTTCTCACTTTATCAAAATATTTTCAAGCAAGTGCTAAAATAAGATCTCTTTACTAATCCAAGTTAGTCTCAATAGCAAATTTATGTTAATCAACCCAATCCTATATTCTAGATCTTATCCATTGTAAAAAAAAAAAAAAAAAATGTAATGCACAACACAAGGGAATAAAGTCCTAATTGGAAAAAGAGAAAAAAACAAGTATAATTAGATCTTAAAATGACTCTCTCTCCCCCAGATTTTGGTAAATTTATACAGTCATACTTGTTGAGGTTTGGAGTATGTATTAAAGCTGCTGTTGATTCCAAAACAATCTCCCTGATTTATAATGACTTCTGTGTAGCACTTTTATTTTCTTCTATTTGATCCTAAGGCATGGTCTGCTAGACCCAACTTGCCATAATGATAGTGCTAAATGTATTTTTTATGTTCACCAAGGTGGATGTCAACAGTTCTTCCTGTCTGTCCATAGTAAGCCAGGTCACAAAAACAGGGCACTTCATAAATTCCTTCTCATTCCAAATGTGACAGTGCAGTGAATGGAAGAGAATTGCCAATTTGACACATGGTTTAAATATGATGCATAGCTGATATATATTAAGCATTCTAGATATCTTTTCAGATGTGCCTTGAATGTATGGGATGGTAACAGTTTTGCTGTAGTCTTATGTGATAAGCAATGGACACTTCTGACTCTTTTGCTTGCACCCTCCTTATACAGCTTCCAGTGATGGCCTCTTGTTCTTCCCCCATCTCCTGCCATTTTATAAAAAAACCTCTTCAACATTAATCCTATAACAACTCCTTACTAACTTGTATATTTCTATCATACCATTCCTCTTCCTCCTATCCACTAGACCGTAAATTGCATCTTCTCAACCTTTCTTTATACCCAACATTCCAGAGACCAGAAACTAGATCTTAGATTGACCTTACTCAATCATCTTGGTTAATCAATGGTTAGGGACTGTTTAAGAGATGCAATATCAGACTGCATACTAGAGCCAGGAAGATAAATCGAGTAGAAATTAAATAGATGAGTAGTGATATAAAGCATGAGCTACAATTTTTTTAAAATTTAATTGTTTAAACTAAGTCTCAGCTCTGGCAAGGTTCCTTAGGAGTAGAAAGAGGGTAGAATAGTTCTATTATAAAGGTCATTGCAAGACAGAAATCCAATAAAAGGTATTGGATTATGGGTATAGTTGTGGGTAGAATTAAGGAATGGAATAGGAATGAGATAGTCTACAATGAGAAGGAATGGCTTGTAAAAAGTAAGTCCTGCCTTAGTAATTTGCTCACATTTTATAACTGAGTGACAGCACACTGGATAAAGGAAGTGACTACACCATGCTACTGCTGGACTTTGCAAAGGAATCTGACAGAATACCTAACATTACATAAGCTAAAGGAAATCAGAATGGATATGAAGCTAATGGCATGGATAAGAGTAGCCTAACAGGCATCAGAGGATACAATATAACGGAGTAGAGTCTAGGAGAATTCAAGTAACTAGTGGAGTGCCTCAAGATCCTGTACTTGGATCACCTCTATTCAATTTGTATACTAATAATATGAGGGATTAAAGGGAAACAAATTAAGGATGCCAGAAAAATAGCCGTTTGGCTTTCAATTTATGATATGAGGGATTATTTAAGGGAAGGATATTACCTTAAAAATGGTAAAAAAAGTTCTGAAAAAGAGAATTAGCGATCTGATAAACTTAACAATCAATGGTAAGAGGGATGAAAGCGATACAAATGTAGTAGAATTTCAAACACAAAGTGCAGTTAAAGGTAAGTAGGGAGTTGTAACACAATTGAGAGAGTGAATTACAGCAAAATGTGATGAGATATGAAAGTTGAGTTGGTTAAGATGTAGCAAGAGTTGAAATGGATGCAGAATGAAGTTAAGAGAATTCGAGATATGTATGGAAGAGTGAAAATGATGAAAATAAATAATATTGGTATAAAAGAAGTAACAAAAGACCTGCAGGTGGCATTGTATAGTGAATCAATTATTAGAGGTGTGCTGGACAAGAGGATGCACAAGGTTTGTTTTCCTGGAGGTAGAATGAGAAGAGTGATTGAGGCATTGGATATGAGAAGTAAGTGAGCAAAAGAGTTGGTAGTAGTAATAGGGAAAAATTAGGGTAGAAAAAATAACTTCACTGGAAAAAAAATTGAACACATCAGGAGGTTGTTGAGACAAATAAAAGCTATTAGTGTGATAGGAAAGGTAGTAAATGTGTTGTCCAGGTATGACAGTGGTGAGATGAGGTAGAGAGCAAGGATTATGGATGATACGTTAGAAATGTGTGAGGAGAAAGGAGTGCAGTTTTTTAATGTGTGGAACGAGTTTGAAAAACAAGTTTGAACTGTATAAGAGTGATGGAATGCATTTGAATAGTTTTAGTGTAAATCACTTGAAGAGACTGCTGCTAAGGTAGAGAAGTGAGTGCAGAGAATGAATCTGATCAAGTGGGAAATGATGTGGAAGAATGGAAGAGCAAGACAGGAGAGATTGAAGAAGTGAGTAGCATAAGTAGAGAGAACGAGAGAACAGGTGTGCAAGACAGACAGGGAAACAGGGAGGCTCAGGGGGTGGACAGGGGAACACAGCTTGAGAAAGGTTGATGCTCCAAGAGGATGTGAATGCATGTGTAGACAAAAAGGGAAGGGGATAACCATGGATCAAAGGAAAATAGTTAGATTTAAAGAAGGTTCTAAGATGAATAAGGAGAAAAAGAGATGGCTCAAGTTAAGCATGGAGAAGTCACACCAAATAAGTGACATCAGTGGAACTAGCTATAAATCCAGGAATGAGCTGCTATATGTGTGTATACAAATACTAGAAGTGTAAGAAACAAGGCAAATTAAATGGTTGCATTAAGTGAGTCTGTTCACCCAACAATTGTTGGAATAAGTGAGACATGGTTGGATGAGGACGAGGATGTGTTTCATGAGGATAGAAAGTGTAAAAAGGGAGGGGAAGTGCTACTGATGATAGAGAAAGAGTTATATCCATACAAGATAGAGATGCAAGAAGGTAATAGTGCCAGTGGTTTTGAGGCAGTATGGTGTGGGATAGAGATGAATAGAATGCAATACTTAGAAGTTGATATAGACCTGGTAATGCAGATAGCAGTGATCATGAAATGTATAATCAAATTAGTGAAGCAAATAAGAACAGGGTGATCATTATGGTGATTTTAATTATGGCACTATAGACTAGGATGATGAAATAGCAACTGGAAGTAAAGAAAATGAGTTCGTTGAATTTTTGAGAAACAACTACCACAGAAAGTATGTAACAGAATGCACATGAGGATTGAGAGTCTTGAATTTGATCATCTCATCAGAGGATGTAATTATAAATGAGGTACCAAATCACTCTCCAGTTGGTGAGAGTGACCATGAAGTGATTACCTGGGTGATTGAGGAAAGGGTATGTGTGGAAATACAATGCTAGTGATAATGAGGAGCTCAGGACACAGCTTGCAAGTGAAGCATGGAATGAGGAGTTAGCTGAAAAGGAGATCAATGCAGCTTGGGGGTTATTTAAAAACTGTCAAATAGAAGCAATGTCTAGGTGCAAAATGGATGAATGAAGAGATTAAGCATGTGGTACAGAGGAAAAAGGAGCAAGATAAGATAATATATTGCCACATATTAGCACTACTCTTATGCAGCTAGCATAAGAGGAGTAATAATAATCAATTCCATAAGGATTATAAAGAACAGGAAAGGAGGTTGGTTTTCTTGGTTGGTAAAGGTAGCAAAAGTGAAGAATGAGCAGCAGTTAGTTAATAAAGCCAAAAATATGTAGCCAGCAAAAAAAAAGAAAGAGTGGAGATACTTAATGAGCAGTTCATAAAGGTCTTACATTCTTGTGAATGTAACATCGTGGAGATATTGAGAACAGTTAATGATGACGAGGCGAGACTGACTGCAAGTGAGCAAGAGGTGAATGGAGAATTGATCAAACTTCATGTTAATAAGGTTGTGGGACTTGATAATATATCACCACCTATTTTGAAGGAATGTGCCAGGGAGTTGGCATCTGCCTTGACATATTTTTTTAATATAAGTCTTGCATTGGGTCAAGTTCCAAAGGAGTGGAAGGATGGCAAGATTGTGCAGCTTCATGAGGGAGGTGATAGAACTCAAGCATTAAATTATAGGTCTATCTGTGTATCAAATGTTGTGGTTAAGTTGTTTGAGAGATTGGTGAGAACCAGGATCCAGAATTGGGTTAACAACAATGGTATTATCTTTGATGGACAGCATGGATTTGCTAAAGGGAATTAGTTATTACAATAAGGCTTCATTGGACAGAGGAGAGGGATACCTAGTAGTATACTTAGATTCTGCATTTTGATAGATTACTGCATGATAAGTTGATGGTCAAACTAAAGCAGATTAGTTGAATATCAGATTAGTGCATTGGATCGGAAACTGGATATCTGATAGGTATCAGCAAGTTGTGTATGGGGAGCAATATCCCAGAAGAGTAAAGTATTTATACTAGTAGTGTGCCTAAGGGATCTGGTTTATGGCCATTACTGTTTAACCTGTATGATATTGATATTGGTGAAGATTTGGATAGGGATATTCAGTTGTTTATATGATGCAAAGTTGGGATGAACTATGAAGCGTAGAGAAGATGTTGTGGCCTTCCAATAAGTCTTGAATAGATTGAGTAGATGGGCAAGATAATGGGGATGACAGTTCAATGTTGCAAAATGTAAGGTTTTAAAATCTGGGAAATAAACATGAGATATAGAATTTACACTTGGTGGGGGATATATTGTTGGAGGTAGAGAAAATAAGAAATCTTCGGATGATAGTAGAGAATGATCTAAAATTTCGAGAACACATTGCAAAAATTGGGAGGACAACCCAACGAATTATGGGAATGATGCAGAGGACGCTGACTTGTAGAAGTAAGGAGATTTTTATTTCATTGTATAAAGCTCTGATTAGGTCATGCATGGGCTACTGTGCAGAGATTTGGTCACCTGGTTTTCAAAAGGACAGGGAGATGTCGGGAAAGGGTCCAGAAATGACCGACTAAGTTAGTTTCTGATATCTGTTGAATATGAGGAAAGATTTTAGAAAATGCAATTTACAGAATCAAGTGGATAGGAGGAAATAGGGTGATATGATACGGACCTATAAGTTACTAGGAAGTTGTTATGGGATCAATGTTAAAGAAGTTTTACAGAAAACAGTGGTAGGTCACGAGAGAACCAGAGGTCATACCTGGAAGCTGTATAAGGAGGGTATAAGCAGGTGAGAGAAAGAAGCAGGTTTTTTGCATGCAGAGTTGTCAAGGAATGCCTTGCCTGAGAGGGTGGTGTCTGCACAGGATTTAAGTGTGTTTAAGGCACAGTATGATAAGCTGTGTGTATGACAAAAGGACCTCATAGATGAGGTCCTTTTGTCATACACACATTTGACTCCATGGGGTCTTGGGATAATATTTGACTCCATGGGGTCTTAGGTAATAATAATAATAATAATAATAATAGTAATATTCATTTGTTTGTTAATGATAGTAAGCTGTGAAGAATAAGAGTTGATAAAGGTGATGTAGACATTTTGCACTATAATTTAAATAGATTGGTGGTGGTGTCGTGAAGGTTAAGTTGGAGAAACTGTTATTGAGTGAGAGGTTGAAAGAGCAAAATCAGGAACTTCATATATTGGGGAGAGATGCATCAACTGTGAGCTGAACCCACAGTTGATGTCCCATCATTTGAAAACATCAGGGGAAGCAACATCACTAACCCGACAATAGCAAACAATGCTATTTTACGGAATTGTTTTTTAAATGGAGATGAGAGGAAGAAAGCTGATCTGATCATTGCATATTAAGTTTCATCATCGTTAACAAAAATTGAAACAGAATATACAGCCTACTGCAGTAACTTTAAGTACATCACTAAGAAATCTAACCTAGAGAAATTTGCAAGCCTAATCTCAAAGCATCACTTCACTGCCATGGGTAAGCAACAACTTAACCTAGACAAGCACTTAGCTATCTGGACATCAGAATAGGACAACACAGACTTTCTCATCTGTGCGTTTTCCTTGTGTTTCATTAAATCCTGCAAACAAACCATCAGAATACCTAACATCTGGCATTGTCTCTGACAAAGTTGTTCAATCTAAGTCTCATCTCTGGCAGGGTTCCAAGGGACTGGAAAGAGGGTAAAATAGTACCATTGCATAAAGGTGACTACAAGACAGGGGTAGCAAACTACAGACCAATTAATATGTCGGGAGCAGTTGTTAAAGTACTGGAAGAGTTGGTTAAAGGTAAAATACAACAGTGGGTGGATATGGATGCAATACTCTATAGTGGGCAGCATGGTTCTGTAAAAGAGTAGGTCCTGTCTAAGTAACTTATTCACATTTTATAATAAAGTGACAACAGAACTGGATAAAGGTAATGGCTACACCATGATACTGCTTGACTTTGCCAAGGCATTTGACAGAATACCAGATGGAAAACTTACAAAAACTGGAGAGGATGGGGATGGATATGATGCTAGTAACATGGATGGGAGATGTCTGACAGAGAGACACCTGAGAGTAGTATATGGTTGAGTGGAATATAGGAGAAGGTTGGTGACTAGTGGAGTACCTCAGGGTTCGGTACCAGGACCACTACTCTTTAATTTGTATATTAATGACATAGGGAAAGATTTAAGAGGAGATATTCAGCTGTTTTGCACTGAATGCAAACATGAAACAAATGCACTACGATCTAACGCAGTGTCAGAATTATCACATTCGGTCAGTTCCAGCTAGATTTGCCGATAATCATTTGCACTTGTCACTGCACGTAACAAGTGAATCTGACACTGCTCATTGAGCAGTGTCGCTACAAATAAATTGTATGCTTGCGCCCGCTATTTCTGTGAAATAAGAAACTCTTATTATTGGTGTGTGATTGTGGTGGGGGTGAAATATTTTTGATAAATCTTATTTTATTCTGTTAAAATAACATATAATTATTTATTTATTATATTATAAATACAAGGCTGAATTATGACGAGTGTCACTGTTGAAAATATGAAAAGAATTATATTTTCTCAATTATTGTTACACGAAACAAATGCACTGTGATCTAACGCAGTGTCGAAATGTCGAAACTGACACTGTTCAATGAGCAGTGTCGCTACAGATATACTGTATGCTTGCACACGTTATTTCTGTGTATGAAACTTTTATTATTGGTGTGTGTTGATGATAAATTTAGTTTAATCCTTTATCCCAGTGAGAGCAAACAAAGTTTGTGCCTGAAAATATCTTCAGGACTGAATATGGTGTTGTACTATCTGGGTAAGTAGTACAACACCAGGCAACTTATAGCAAAGGTGGAGCAAGCTACCAACACTCCTAACCCAGTATCTCCCATAATACAAAACACATCTCCTTGTGGATATGTATACCGTTATGCATTAAGGGATTGGCCACTACCCAGACTAGTTTCGACCTTTATTGAGGTGTATTTAAGTAAAGACCTCTCTAAAAATTAGGACGATCCCTAGACCACTCCATAATGGCCAAAAGACCATCCAACTCAGCATTGTTCCACTCAGTGACAGGCTCACCCCGTCACTGAGAAGAACTTCTCAGTGTTGGCTCTACCCAGTAGCAGGCTCACCCCCACCACCAGCCAGAGCCCTAATCTCAGCGGTGGCCCTACTCAGAGACAGGCAAAAACCTATCCCCAAGCAGAGCCTCTCAAAGGAAGCCCCCACCAGTTCCGACCCCTATTGAGGTCTCTTCAGTGGGAGCCAGGCCCAGAGTTGGAGATACCAGGCAGAAGCAGTAGCAAGGTGATCTTTACCTATAGGAGTTGCCAAAAGGTTTGCCACCTTTTTTTTATTAAATTACTCTGGATTTAGAGAAAGATGTTGAAAATTTATTTTTTACTAGGGTAGACCATGATAAATTTAGTTCAATCTTTTATCCCAGTGAGAGCAAACAAAGTTTGCGCCTAAAAATATCTTCAGGACTTAATGCATAACAGTATACACATCCACAAGGAGATGTGTTTTGCATTATGGGAGATACTGGGTTAGGAGTGTTGATAGCTTGCTCCACCTTTGCTACGAGTTGCCTGGTGTTGTACTACTTACCCAGGTAAGATAGTACAACACTATATTCAGTCCTGAAGATATTTTCAGGCGCAAACTTTGTTTGCTCTCACTGGAATAAAGGATTAAACTAAATTTATCATAGTCTAACATAGTGAAAAATAAACTTTCAACATATTGGTGTGTGTGTGTTCATAGTGAGGATGAAATATTTTTAATAAAGCAATTTTTTGATGTGTAAATTTACTTATTAATAAATTGGTTACTGATTAGGAAAAAATGAATTATTTTTTCTTATTTTGTATATGCAGCACCCGTACTTAAAATTTTCGCTGGATACCACTGATCTACACTTAAAAATAAATAAATATACCTTTAAGCCACCTTTATTTATAAATCTAAGCCCATATCTCCAATTTTGCATTATACTCAATGTGAAGTATAAGTATGAAGTAGTGCTCAAGAGCCTGCAGAAAAATGGTCTAGTGTCTGAAATGCATGACGTTCATAAACGTTCATGGAGGTGCGAATTCTCCATGCTTGTTATGCTTGCTGCACAAGCTCATTAATTGAGAAAGAAGTAATATTTATTTGTTAATAAATGCATGCATTTATAAGTATTCCATTGAGGCTTTTATTTTTGTAGACAGAAGACGTCTTAAGCTTGTGCAGCAATAATTGAGCTTTGCGTTGTGTATCAAAGGCCAATGCTTGCTCGTCTAGTCAAAGCTACCCTGGCTTGCTCGGTTGTAGGAGCTTCCAGGTCCTTGCAGCAGCACTGTGATTTCATGCGAATGCATAGCCATTTCATGTCGTCTCACTCTATTGCTTAAACACAGGCCATACACAGTCAACATAGCTCTAGCCAGTGAGCTTCAGTCAGCCTTTGCAAGTGTACGTGTTGCTTGGGAAAATTAAGTTACAACCAACATTTTATGATGATGTTATTGACCAGTTCATAAAGAAGAACCATAGGATAGAATTTGTGTTCAAGTAGCTAAATTGAAAAAGATAGAATATCATTTGTAAAATAAAGGTTGTATTTGTGTGATTAAATGTACATAAATTTCTAAATATATAGTTTTAAATGGTCAGTAATTCATTATTCTGCTAATCAGACTTCAGTCACCTCTCACTCCCTGAATGATAACAAGAGCAAATGTGAATTTCATGCATTCATGATAAAACTAGATTTCAGTATAGATTTATAGAAACACTTTGCAGTAATTGATTAACCACTTAACATATGAAAACACTGTATTTCGTTGTTTTTTATAATTATTATTATTATTATTATTATTGTGACAATGTGATACCTCCAAGCAGTTCAAGGACTCATCACAGGAGGGCACTCTACTCTACTGGGCTACATACATCTTGCCATCTCCCCTATTACTTAATTCTCCGATTACATCACAATGACATTACTACCATCAATGTCATCTACATCCAAGCCCACCACCATGAACAGTATTTTTTGCCTGTAAATTGTTGTGTTCTAATGGGCGATTTGCCTGTATGCAGAATGAAAAACTCGACTTTCTGGAATAAAAAACCTGCTACCCTAGTGTGAGATCAGCTAATTCAACCTCCAATTGAAAAAGGCATATAAATATTCCTCATCACGATAAGATTCGAATTTATGTCTTTTCCAATCGAATTATTTTCCAAGTGCATTTGGAAGAACAACGGAACATTGCCTTACGGTGGAGATTGTTTTTGCTCAGGCGAAATGTTATGTATAAAAACACTCTTTTCTTTTGATTATTATTATTATTATTATTATTTTATTATTATTTGCATATTATTATTTTATTATTACTGGTTTTGGATGTTTTCATTTTTCTTCAGTATCATTCCTTCTTTCCCACTTTTCAATAACTGATTAAGTTCAGCACGAAAATATGTATAAATATGAAGTCTGTCCGTAAAAATACATTGATGCACACACATGCATATAAATTCTCCGATCTATGTGGAATTATTTTACTGAAATCTGGAATTGTATTAAAATGTGTCAAGTTCTCTCAATTTTTATTTTAAATAAAATATTTTTAATGAGAAAATCTGCTGAAACGATTCAAAACAGCACTGCGCTGGCTGAACGTAAATTAACGAAAGTTTGTATTCGATTCCTAAGGCCTTGTGTGGCCCTAAGCTTTAGCTTGTCTAGCTTATGCATAAATCCGGCACTGGATGTATGCAAACACAGAAGACATTTTTAGAAAGTTATGCAAAAAAAAACTGCATACACTATATGCAAAACTAAACTGAATTAGTTATGAACATAAGGTGAGAGAGGACTTGAAAGTATTGTTAAAGGTAGCGAAAGAAAAGAGTGACAGAGTTAGAATGGTTAGTCTGTTGCCACGGTATGACAGAGAGGAGTTTAGGAGGAGGGCCATAATTGCAAATGACATTATGCATAGGTTATGCAGACGGTGTGGTGTGGAATTCGTGGACGTGTGGAATGAGTGAAGGGCGAAAGGACTTATACAAGATGGATGGCCTAATTTGAATGGACTTGGTGTGCGGAGACTGGAAAGAGTGTTGCTGAATGAAGTGAAAATGGATGTGCAAAACCAGGGAAACTAGAACTACCAAGGAGGGGGAGGGAATGGATATGCAGACATCAGTGAGACAGATGAGTGTAAGAATGTATATAATGTACCCAAGCCAGCACTAAGGACAAAAAATGAGAATGAGACATTTAGAATAACCTATCAATATAGGGGTGGGACTAAGGGATCACTGCATTTCATGTATACTAATGCCAGGATATTAGGAACAAGAAGGAAGAATTTTTGGCCTTGATTGGCTCTTCCTGGTCACAGGTTATTGGCATTAGTGAAACATGGCTGACATGAATTATTAATGATAGCTGATGAACTGCAGCCAAGGAGAATTGAAGTTGTATCGCAGGATAGTGAAAGGAGCTCATTTGAGGCTATTTGGTGTGAGACTGAGACTGGCAGAATAAAAGATACAGTTGGGTGCTGCTATAGACCAGGTGATGGAATAGATGGTGGAGATAGTATACATAAACAAATTGATGAAATGAGTGGTAGGAGGGTAATTATTATGGGGGATTTCAACTATGGTAACATTGATTGGAAGGAGGAGAGGACACATGTGAGGAAGGAAAAGGATTTTATTCAATTATTAAGGGATAACTATCTGAGACAGCATGTAATTGAAAATACTAGGGGTGTGAGAATTTGAGAATTTGACTGTAATGAATATGACCATGTTGCCACCTATTGGTGAGAGTGATCATAAGGTCTTGACCTGGGAGGTGGCTAAAGGTGTGGAATTTTTGATTAAGACAGGGTATATGTGGAATTACCGTGCTGGCAAGTATGACAAGCTTAGGAGATTGCTTGGATCAGTGCCATGGCATGTACAACTGCAAGGGCTGGACGTCGATAGAGCATGGGAAGTGGTCAAGGAGCATTTACAGGAGGTAATGGCTGATTGTATACCTAGGGTCCGAATAGTAAAACAAGTAGGGGTTAAATGGATGAATAACACCATTAAGCTTGAGCTGCAAAAAAAGAAACAACTGTGGAGGGAATTTAAAGAAAGGGGTGACCTGCAGGCACACGAACGGTATAAAGTGCAGGCCAGAAAGGTAACAAGTGTGGTAAAAAAAGCAAAAGCGGATTATGAAAGGAAACTAGCTTTGCAGGCAAAAGAGAATCCAAAACAGTTCTTTCAATATGCTGCAAGCAAGAAAAAAACTGTACACGGTAAAATGATTTTAAGGAATGACGATGGTAAGGAGGTCACTGAATCAGTCGATATAGTGGAGTTACTGATCGCGCACTTTGCAAAAGCATATCAACCAGGTGGTGACATTGAAAAAAAGAAGGAACCATTAGTTTATACGGGAATAGTGATGAATGAAGTGGAGGTGACTAGTCTATTACAGAACCTTAATGTGAACACATCTGTGGGATTGGATGGTATACCGGCACGGGTCTTGCGTGAAGCGGCTAAAGAATTATCAGTGCCCTTGACCATGTTGTTTAATCTGAGTATCAGATCTGGCTTAGTACCGAAGGTGTGGAAAGAGGGGAAAATAGTTTCACTGCATAAAGGAGGATCCAAGACTACGGTTGCAAATTACCGACCGATCAGCATATCAGGAGTCGTTGTCAAGGTCTTGGAGAAAGTAGTCAAGGGAAAAATACAGGAATGGATTGATGAAAACAAGATACTGTACAGGGGACAGCATGGCTTTGTGAGGGGTAGATCATGCCTCAGTAACTTGCTCAAGTTTTATAACAAGGTGACGGCTGAACTGGATAAGGGAAATGGGTTTACAGTGATACTGCTGGACCTGGCAAAGGCATTTGACAGGATACCACATGGAATACTAATCCGTAAACTACAACATATGGGAATGGATATAGGGTTGGTGAGGTGGATAGGTGGTTGGTTGATGGAGAGATATCAAAGAGTAGTTTATTCAGGAGTAGAGTCCAAAAGACGGCCTGTGACTAGTGGTGTGCCGCAGGGTTCTGTTCTTGGACCACTGCTGTTTAATCTGTTCATTAACAATATAGGGAAGGATCTAAGTGAAACAATTCATTTGTTCGCTGATGATGCAAAGTTGGGTAGGGCAATAGTGAATGCAGAAGATGTCAAAGTCTTGCAGGATGACTTAGATAGATTGGAGTTCTGGACTAAGTAGAATGGATGTCAATTTAATGTGACAAAATGTAAGGTTATGCATTTTGGAGTGAAAAGATTAGCAGCAGTATACCACATTGGTGGAACTGTACTCCAAGAGATTGATTAGGCCAGGGACTTGGGAGTGGTGGTGGATAGGGAGATAAAGTTTAGGGGGCACACTGCAAAAGTAGCTAAATCAGCTCATCAACTCACTTGGTTGTTGAAAAATACCTTGACGAGCAGAGACAAGCAAGTTATTGTACCTCTGTACCGAGCCTTGATAAGACCTCATCTCAACTACTGTGCCCAGATTTGGTCACCTTGGTTCCTTCTTGATGGGGAGGAGGTGGAGAGGATCCAGAGGCGAGTGACTAAGATGATAACAGGTCTATGGAATGAACCATATGAGAACAGGTTGAAGATTTGTGGGTTGCAGAAACTAGTTGATAGGCGGAGGAGGGGAAATATGATTGAGACATTCAAATTGCTAAAGGGATTCTATAGGATTAATTCAGAGGATATTTTTGAGATCAGGACTGGTGGTGGGAGAACTAGGGGACACCTATGGAAGCTGGGCAAGAGTGTGGTTAGCAGGGGTGTTAGGGCTGGGTTCTTTACTTTTAGAGTGGTAAATGAGTGGAATAAGCTGCCAGAGTCTGTTGTGGGTGCTATGACGGTGAACGAGTTCAAGACAAGGTATGATAGATACTGTGAGAATGTAATCGCATAGTTGTGTGGACATGATGTTTAGGGCCTCCCTCGATGAGTCTAAGGACTCCTGGAGTCACCCGAAATAATAATAATAATAAAAATAATAATAATAACAACTTATATTCATATTTTGCATGCATAATAGATTCAAACATCTCAGCTAATGTATCAATACACTGGATTATATATATTATTATTATTATTTGACACTTCCAGGGAGTCCTAAGACTCATCGAAGGAGGGCACTTACTCCAGAGCTCTCCGTCTCCACCACTCAACCTCATCCACAAACCACCTCAGCTACATCAATACCATCTACTGTCCACTATCACAACTAGTGCTTTCACAGACAATTACAAACATCCATGCCCACGGCGGGATTCGAGCCCGCAACCTTTTGGCTGGAGAGTGGATACACTAACCACTCGGCCAACCAGGCCGGCAATATATATATATATATATATATATTAAAGATGCCAAGCTATTTTAAACTTGGTTTTATTCCATTTTCCAAGTAAGCAAACAGACAAATAATTCAAAGTTTGCGCCTGCACGTATTGCGTCTGCCTGACCCTCCAAAGTAGTGCAAGTCAAGGCAACTCATGGTAAAAGTAGAATAAACTCCTTGAGCCCATCTCCTTGAGGAGATGTATGATGCTATGTATTAAAGGCAAGGGGCCACTACCCAGACCGGTTTCGACCTTTATTGAGATCTCATCAGTGGGAGCCAGGCTAGAAATACCAAGATTTTAGTAATACCGAGCTTATAAGTATTTTACCAGAATAAGTTACCATAAGGTGTTTTAACCTTTTATAGGAGCTTATTCTACTTTTACCATGAGTTGCCTTGACTTCCACCACTTTGAGGGTGAGCTAGACTCGCAATATGTGCAGGTGCAAACTTGACTTATTTGTCTGTTCGCTTACTTGGGAAATGGAGTAAAACCAAGTTTAAAATAGCTTGGCATCTTTAACATTTATTATACCCAAGGTAAAATACTTTCTACATATATATATATATATATATATTACAGTCATGTTCTTAATTCTTCTGATTCAAATGACCATCAATCCACTATACACTCAGTAAAATGGGATAGATCTGAAATCATTTACAAATGCTATGATGAATTTGAAAGAAAAATCTTAAAATCAACAGAAATTGCACTAAATCCTTTTCACCTTGATGTCAATCTCAACCACAACCTTTCTGATTATTACTCCTCTGCTATTTAGCTATGGCAGTCATGAGACTATGTCCTTGTGCATGAAAAGCTAGTCTGTGAATTCATTCTAATGTGAGCAATCCATTGATAATTTAGAACTTTGTTGATGTATCCAAGTAATGTTTTCATGTATCTTTTTTTTTCTCTTCTATGTATTATACACCCGATGAGATATTCTAGAAAGACGAAAATACTAGTGCCTTTTGAAAATAAATTAATTATTTTCTATTTTCAACTTTCAGCTATACAGTATACAATCGTATATGTTATTTTCATTTTAAAAAATGTTCTGAGGGAAAAAAAAAAAAAAAAAAAAAAAAAAAACGAGCTTCCAGGCCCTCTACCTCTGCATGAGACCGGCTAACTCACTATGTAATTGAAAAGACCTGATAAAGGTTCCTCATGTCACAGGCGGTATTCAAAGCTGGGTCATGCCAACCAAAGGCTATATTTACATAAGACTTCATCGGGGGCATAACATAAAAAGAAAAATTTTATTTATTTATTCGTATGGGATCCCCCCCCCCAGTTCCTCATCCGTCCCTTAGTTGAGCCCTCCTAATGAGAGATTAAGTATGTATTTATGACTGTAAATCCATGCGTGTTCAAGGGCCGGTTTGCCTGTTTTAAGGGACGAAAAACCAGAGTTTCTGGGTGAAAACCCTCTACCTCTGTATGTGACTGGCTAACTCACCTTTGTCGAAATAGACCAGAGAAAGGTCCCTCATATCATGGATGGAAATCGAACCCAGGTTTTTCCGACCAAAAGGCTTCGTCTATACTGACTGAGCTACAAATACAAAATATATATATACATTACAAGAGAACAACAGCTATAAATTAAATTGCAAACAGACTGCTGACATTTGAAGGTGTTCTGGATGCCATAGTATTGTTAAGCATGTTCATATAGTTGTGATCTGCGTATGCCAAAGTTGGATTAGCTGAGGATTAGTAACAATCTTAGAGATTAAACTTACGTTAGTATTAAAGTAGACCGGGATTTTGGACAATTTCTGTTGATTCAATAATTCTTCTTTCAAGCTCATCAGCATCTAAAAATGTTTTCTGATCTGTTCCAGATCACTGGGTAAGTAGTGGCGTATTTAGGTATAGGCAGTGGTGGGCTATAAGGGGCTCACGCGAGCCTTTTGTTAAATTTTTCTCAAATTTGCGAGCCCTTTGTTCTTGTTGTTTAATAATCTTATTGAACTAGAAAATACCACCATGGAATGTATACATGCTACTGTAATTGCTACTTTAAATTCATATGGATTTTCTGATAACTATATAAAAAATAATTTCATTGCATTTTGTTCTAACGGAGCTAGTGTAATATCAGGAAACAAATCAGGTATTGCAATAATTTCTTGAATAACTTCTACAAAAATTTCCCAACGTTCTGATTTGGCATTGCGCTCATCGTTTACACTTAGCATTAGACGATTCGATAAAAAACATTAAAGAAAGAAATCATTTGAAATATTTATGGATAAATTATATGCTTTTTATCATGAATCACCAAAAAATCAACGAGAATTAAATATGATTGCAAAAGACCTTGGTATCGAAATTTTAAAGATCGGCCGTGTGTTTGGACCACGATGGGCAGCTTGCAGTTTACGAACAGCTCAGCTTTATGCAAGCATTTTGCATCGAACGATAAATATAAGGGCTTTTTAAACCGACTTCTCAATTTGGAATTTTTAAAAGATCTAGCATTAATTTGATATAGATCATAACCCAAGCCTAGAGCGACAAATTTTGAAAGGGGGGGTGGAAAATTCCGGGCTCTCATTTTTGTAATTATAACATGTTTCTTATATTTCTTATATGCTGCATCTACTCACAAAGAAATATTTTTCTTTTCCTCGTTGTAAGTTTAGTCTACAAGCATATTGGCATATAATCAGATTCTGCATAACTATACAGACCGATATATATATATATATATATATATATATATATATTTTTTTTTTTTTTTTTTTATTCATCAAAGCTTGATTTGCTTCCTCAGTCTTAAGAAAAGGCTGGTTATATTCCACTAATTCGAGCCCTACCCAAGGGCCTATGAGTTCTGGAAATACTTTCTAAAAATGAAAGCTGTGCCAAACAAAGCAGCCTTTTGCAGCTGCCCACTTTTTAATCCATCTAACTCGAGTGCTTCTAGATGTTTTTTCAATGTTTTAGGGATGGCGCCTAAAGCACCTATTGATATGGGAACAACTTTCGTTTTCTTTTGCCAGATTCGTTCAATTTCGATTTGCAAATCGCGATATTTTGTAACTTTTTCATTTGCTTTGTTGTCAATCCGACTATCTCCTGGTACTGATATTTCGAAAAACGTAACACCCTTGTTTTCACTTTTTTCAACCACTGTAATATCGGGTATATTGCATTCCAAGCTTTTGTCAGTCTGGATTTTGAAATCCCAGAGTATTTTAGTTTTTTCATTCTCAACCACTTTTTGGTGAACTTTATGCTTCCAATAGTCTTTAGATACTTCAAATCCATACTTTTTTACATAAATGCCAGTGGATTATCTTAGCTACGTTATCATACCTTTTACAGTACTCAATTTTTGCGATTTTGCTGTCCACTCATAATGTGGTCTACCGTTTCTTCCTTTTCTTTGCACAATCTACATTTACTGTCTTTTTGACTTTTTTGTATTTTTGCCTTCATAACGTTGGTTTTAATGGCCTGTTCTTGTGCTGCAAAAATTACCGATTCTGTTTCTTTCTTTAGTGCTCCATTTCTCAACCATTGCCAGGTCAAGTTGCTGTCAGCGCTGTCCTCTATGCTGTGAAGGTATTTTCCATGCAATGCCTTATTTTTCCATCTTTCGGTTTTATATATATGTATATTATTACGAATTTACGATATAAATAGGTTATGCATGTAAATCAACATGTTCATTAAATATGCGGAGGCGGCACTTTTTGCGGGCCTACGGGCGGGAAATACCTAAATACGTCACTGTGGGTGAGTAATAGAGTATTCATCGTCAGGGAGGTAGCAGAATTATAAACGTGATTAGTTAGGGTGCTGGCGCTACTTCTGCCGCGCGTGATGTCTCTCGCGTGTTCTTCCATACGCAAGTCAGTAGATTTCTCCGTCTGACCAAAACGGAGCACACTCCAGGATACTTTAGGCTGTCATGTTTAGGAGTAAGAAACGGAGTTTGGTTAGAGCAGTGTTTCTCAAAGTGTGGTACGTGAACCCTCGGGGAGTATGCGAAAAGTCGTTAGGGGGTACGTGGCAATTTTTGGCTATGCATAATTAAAGGAGTCACTATATTTTTCAACAAACAGTGCAATTAGAGACAACCGGGATGAAAACGGCACTAACTAATGAGTCACATCTCCCCTCCAACAGAAACTGCTGTATAGACTCAAGCAAAACCATATGTTGCTGGTGGAACATATGGTTTTGCTTGACACCACCCTGTCGTGAACGTGTTAAAACTAAGAAATATATAATGAATGTGTTTCAGATATTATGGAATTCGGTTGAAGGCAATTAGCATTTCAACTCAACTGTTGAAATGCTAATTTGTCTTTGGTTCAAGCGATCTTTTGTTAATACCACACCAATCATATGCAGTTCTTCGCTGCTCTACGTATCTCAAGTCTTGTAAATTTACTGGTAATTTTTGCTTGAAATAATGGGAAAGTTGACGCTATTTGGGTAGATGACTTTGACGATGCACACAAAGAAACTGTTCTCGATGCCAAAAGAAGTGGTGATAGCGAGCAGGAGCTTATTGGTAAGTCACACCATTTGCAGTTTTTTTCTGAAAACTTTAGTTTCCGAAAATCCCCGCACATATCTCGCAACACGATTTTTAGCTTTCATTTTGGGAAAAAAGTGAGTTATATTCGAGTAAATACGGTAATTTTTTTAAGCTTTCAAATTCCTACGTATGGATCATTGGTTAAAGATTGGATTTATAAAACCTCCAAAAGAGAGCAACATAGCAAATACAAGTAGCTGTAAGCAACAAGAAAACGTTGATATTGCATTGGATCAAATGAAATTGATAAGGGTGAGTTGTCTGACATCCCTAGAGAACCAACTAGGAAGAGGATGAAAACTCTTCGTAAGTATGATATGAATTAATTGAAATGTGGATTTTCATGGACGGGAAATGAAGAGGAACCTATTCCAAATTTTGTTCTATTAATAATAAATCATATTTGTTGTTTACATGAACATATAAATTCAAATAAAATAGACATTTACAATGAAATATACTTTCTTTCTTTATTATTATTTTAATAAGGGGGTATTTGGTAATAATGAAAATTTAAGAAGGAGTACGTAGATATCTGAAGTTTGAGAAACACTGGGTTAGAGGAAAGAAGAACGGATTGTATATTTTATGAGAATTTTAACTAACTTTGGTGAAAACGAGCGAATATATGGAAGATAAATAAAATCTTTTACAGCACTACTATCTTCAGTACGGTGAGAAGGTGGATTAAATAGCAGCTTATTAATATTCTGTTTACGACAACCGTTCTTCTGCAAGGCTGTAATTAGAAACTTTAGTTCTTTGGTGATCTCTTCTGTATATCACCAAAGTTAGCTAAAATCCGTACTCACCACTATCTTTGAATAAAATACTTTTAACAAACAAACAAAAAATCTTAATCTGATATTAAAATTAAAAACTACTATGCTCAGACCCTCCATTCCCATAGACTGAGTTTAGATCAGTACCATGTGTGGGTAACCTCATACCAGTGGCGCACCGTCAGGGCCATCGCCAGATTAGATTGCCTTATATCCATTAGGGGCGATATTTAATTGTTTGAATATCGCCCCTGATAGATATAAGACAAAAATATAAAAAAATCTGCAATTGCTATTTTGTTTTTATTACAAGAAAAACATTAATGCAAAATGATTACATAATAATATTAATTAAATGTTTGCTCTACGGGGATATCGCATAATAAAGCTGTTTATAAGCTCTTCTAAATTTAAATTATAAGCTATTTCCGCCTCTATTGATATAGTTGCTAGACCAATCTTCCTTGGGTCATTGCTGTTCGCAAATAATTTTTAATCAGCTTAAGCTTGGAAAAACTTCTTTCTGCACTTGCTACCAGTTCCTGTTAACGTAGCGAAGGAGCCTACTGCAATACAGCTGAACGAGCGCCCTTATTAAGCAGCGCCGTGAGGCAGACTGCCTCTATGCTACACCCTGTCGACGGTACTGAGCTGAGTACACGATTTGAGAACACACACTACGCATCGTATGCGACCTATGACTGAGCATCTGCAATGATCGCTAATTCATAAGTAGTATAGAAATAGAAGACCCAACACAACATTAAAAAAAAAATGAATTTTAATTAGGAAAAGATTTTTGGAAAATTTTCTAGTGTTTTTTTTTTCTTTTTTTTGGGGGGGGGGGACAGGGCCCCTTGGCTCCCCCTCTGGGTGCGCCACTGCCTCACACAACACTGATGTAAAAGGTTAAGACGAAAAGAATCTGTTAATATGATTTGAACCGCTGAAGATTTGGGGAAAACACAGTGAGAGAATCCGTTCCAAAGAGAGACGGATGGAAGGAAAGAGGAGGAAGTGGGTTCAGTAAGTTTGGAGCTCGGTGGCAAATGGATTTAGCTTTTTCATCTTGAAAGAAAGAGGAGGAATGGTGGTGAACAGTTCAGCAGAACATTGTCCATGAAAGTATCTAAAAGAAGGGGCATAACAAAGAAACTTCCTAAATCCTTAGCAGAGATTCACTCCTCCCATGGGAATTTTGTGAATCTGTGAGAGGGAGTATCACTTAAATAGGAGTGCCTAATTCTGAGAGAGCCGTTGTATTAGCCCAAATCCATCCATGAATGGATGGATGGATTAGATCTGATCATGTCTGCTTAAAAATGAGGAGATTATTAAAAGTAAGAGGAAGTGGTGTGTTTGTGTGTGTGTGTGTGTGTGTGTGTGTGTGTGTGTGTGTGTGTGTGTGTGTGTGTGTGTGTGTGTGTGTGTGTGTGTGTGTGTGTGTGCGCGCGCGCTTGAGAGAAGTATTCTGGTAGTGATGAAGTTCGCTAGCTCCCTTCCCATTGAAGAACAGCGAGAAGATAGATCAGGACAATGGTTATGGAAAATCTTGAAGCTTCAAGTGACTAGACATATAAATAAAGAAACATATAAAAAAGTATAAGGCTAAATACTACAGCTCATCCTTGTAAAATAATATCCACATGGAGATCTGATACTATTTGAACATCAACAAAACTAGGTCACATTCCTTTTTTTTTATTCTTTAAAAAAAATCGTTTAAAAGAAAAATATAACTTCATGCTTAAAAAAAAAAAAAAAAAAAAAAGCTAAATCAAACAATATGCAGAATCGCCTCCAAATAAAAATCGTAGGCATGTGTCGCCTATAGCGACACATTTCAGAAATTCCGAGATGGCTGAATCATAATGTTCTAGTGTCTAAAAAATTTCTTCGCAGTTATTATCATTGATTACATCGATAATAAATAAGATGCGATAATAAATATAAATATGTAATCTCATCTCCTCCCAAACGTTAAGTTCAATGACCTTTCATAACCAAGTAAAAGTTGGCTCTAAAGAAAGCTAATTAATAGTATAATAAGGGGTTAATCGTATCTGTATAGTTCTTTATGGTTAACTCCATGTATTCTCTGACTTTTATGAGCGAGATCAAAAACCTGACTTTCCGGTAGGAGGACCCTTCCGGTTAGCTCACCTAAGTTAAAAAGTCCTTATAAAGATTCATCGCGTCCTCGATCGTATTCTAACCCAGATGTTTTCAATCAACAAGCATCGACTTTACCAACTGAAATAACAAGCATGCATAGTTTTCATACCTTTGATATTTATGATGATTTTACAGCAGTTTATTACAAATATAATAAAATTCCATGATTCTTTAGAAACATATCTGAAAGCCCTTCCACCGTGCCTGCTAAAAATAACGAAAACAAAATCAATTCTCTCTCTCTCTCTCTCTCTCTCTCTCTCTCACTTCTTGATGTTCATTTACTCAAAATGTCAAACGAACTATAGCCAAAATTTGAATTATGGTAACGCCCTAGAAAAGTTTTAATGACGATAAGGCTAAAATCGCATCGAGATCCTCCGAGACCTGACATTCAGAGATCATTGATATTTCATGTGAAAGTTTCTATCTGCGATAAAGAAAGGAATAAGCAGACGTTTAAAAGTGACATTTTAAACATACTGCATGAAATGGAGATTAAGTACACAAAGAATATAAAGGCAATCGATTCTGAAAACTTCAAAGAAAAGAAGGTGGTACTGATGATTATGCTACTGAAGAACGATTTAAAACGTTTCCACTTGCCAACATTATGTGAATGAAGCATTATGGGTTATACTGTTTTGAATAACAACCAAAGCAACTAAGACTTGAAACTAGTGTATTTATGTCTGTTAAATGTGTATCGTTCGAGCCTGTTTTGCAGAATGAAAACCCAACGTTACAGGAGGAAAAACTCTAGAACGACTTCCTTATGGGCCCGACTCACCTTCAGCTGAAAGGCACGTCTAGGACGTGAAGAACCTTTAAAACTAAAGGTTCTTCGTGCCTTGAACGTGATTCGAATCAAGACTAAAACTTCTAAGTGATGTAAGCTAGTCATTAGAAATTCAAAATACTATCGTGATCCCCTCGTACACAAAACTTTCTTAGAAATACGATTTTAGGGTAGATATTACTTAGTATGTAACAAGTGTATTTAATAACAGCTTTTCTGTAGTTCAAAAGGGAGAGTAATAAACGAATCTATGGTAAGTAAATTTCCATATATATTCATTTTCTTCTTCTACTTTTTCATTATTATTCATTTTAGTTATTATATTATTTATTTTATATTATATTTCCAAGATGAGTCTGCTGACTCGATGGAGGGTATAATAATAATAATAATAATAATATAATTTATTTTATTCCATTATTACTGTTTGTGTATTTTGTTTATTTTTTGTAATAAAGTACTTCATAGTACTGTCTGCATGCCATTGTAAAACTCGATGTAGCTTAGAAATACCAAAGCGCTTTACATCGATTTTTACAGAGGTCAAGTCTCATGAGATTGTTACAAAAGTAACCTTGTTTGTCTCTATGTATTTTATACTAAATATTAATGTAAATAACTCTATGGGAATTGACTGTATTTACTGCTTTTACAAAAATTTCTAGAATGTCAAAAACAAAGGCAATGCTTTGTCATCAGAACTTTGTATAATAGCTATGTATAAGGGCACAAGGAAGTTTTTACGATTTAAGTGTATGAGAAAGTTGTTTTCGAGCTCTGCATGTAAACACCTTCAAAGTCAGTGTTCAAGAGATCGGCAACGTTCAGAGAAGTTTCCGCTTCCCGACAAGATAAGATTAAAGGAGTGCACACGGAAGAGAAGAAAGAATGGGTCAGTCTTAACAGAAGATCAAGGAGTCATGCCGAATTATTCGGGGGTTACAACCCTTGGTGCAAGGTCCTGGAAAACGCGAAATAAAAAGGGACTGAGCCGAACATCGGTGTGGGCAGTTAGAGTCATTGGCAGTCATCGGCAGTCGGCAGTTAGAGTTATCAGAGTCAGCAGTTAGAGGCAGAAGTAGGATCTAGAGGACCGGACGTTACGGCGAACCCAAGAGCGATCTTCAAGCCTGTATGCTGAAACATTTTGCCTGAGCTATTCGAGAAAAAAAGCCCACCAAATCCCCGACGAGATGTCGCTGAAGCAAGACACTCCAGAAGGAAGCCTAAAACCCGAGATGAAAGAAAAGGCATAGGGACTTTAGTGCAAGACCTTTGATTGAATGTGACACAGAGCCTCTGTAAGTTTGTTCCATCTTTTATTGTACATTTCTTTTGTAATCTAGGAGATATATTATAGATGGACTGATAAGAATTAAGTTAATAGTAACAAGAAGTGTCCATAAGAGAGTTATCTGACATGTTAATAACTGGCATGAGATTTGTGAAGTAACTTGGCATAGTTAGCTAACCTCTTTGTGAGTAAATTAGAGTTTCAATAATTTGATTTAATAAGCATAGAAGTAATTGAGTAATTATATCGTATAGTTATTTAGTTTGAAAAGGGAAAGTTAGTTTCTTTATGTTGAAAGTCTAACGGATAGGTAGAGAGAGAGAGAGTAACCTCCCTATCGTTTAATTAATGTACTTTGATATTAATGTAAATAAATGTGAAATACTTGAGAACCACGACTGCTTATGTAAACTTTAGTGAAGGAATTTATGCTAGTAAAAGAGAGAGAGAGAGATCTACCGGAGGTATTACTGAGTCTTATGCCGATACAGAAATACTGGTGGCACAGTCTTAACAAATAAATTTTCCAGTGTTCATAGGCATACGACTAGTAAATACGAAGGTGGATAAACATAGTACGCAATAGAATAAGTAAGAGAGGTTACGAAGCAAAAGCGCACTGCTAATTAGAATAAAGAGTTAATACCTCCGTTTACAATAACGCATTAGACCTCATTCGTTACAATGGTGCAGCCGACAGCACTCGTCGTTACACCATCCTGGTTGGGTGAGAGGACCGAGTCTACACAATTCTTCGACGACAATTCATCGCAGAAAATATTCTTCCCGAGAAAATTGAAATTATATTGTAATGATACACATATATATGGGGGGGGGGATGCAAAACAAGAAATATTTCAGAAAATATAGTTCCTTTCTGTATTTATGTATGATTTATTTAATTAGATTTTATTTAGTTTTTGTTTTTTATAATAGTTTTATTCTGTAAGCGAGATTAATATTTTGTATTTTACTGAATGGTGGATTACCAGATTTCTTTATTGCTTAAAATGTTGATCGATCTTTTCTTGATACTACTGGCTCTGTAGACGGGATATTAATTTTTACAAAACTGGCATATTATGGTCAGTTAGTAACAGCACCAAAGAATTTAAATATGCTTATGTTTTTGTAACCTTTCAACATGTTTCTGCGCAGTTAAGACATTGATCTAGATGGGTTTTTTTATTTTATTTAACTAAACTAATTTCAGAAATTAGGTGCTTTCGATTATAGCAGAGCTTTCCAAACTGTGTGTCTGTTGCAGTGTGAAGGTGTGTCGCGCGAACATCAAGTGTTAAACAGAATAATCGCTGAAAATTTCCACAGCGGAATCCATTTCGCAAAATACCGGTACGACTTTTAGTTAGCGCCGTCAAAATTATATATGCAAACTATCTTTTAATTATTTTTAACCTTTAAGAATATTTTATATCAATATATTTCGATAAATAATGGAGAATAAATGCAGCCAAATTCATCCTTGTGGTTTTATCACGTAGTAGTCGCTCGGTTTTATTATCGTTCGACCAATAAAAATAAAGCGCAACACTTATTCATGCAATGTTATTATTGATGTTCATTCTAACTGCAACGTGAATAAACGAAGAGCTGGTGCTTTTATTTTATGTTTAGTTACTGTTAAAGCTTTACAATAAATTCGCACAGTTAATTTTACAAAATATAATTGTAAAAGCTTAAACTACATCCGATCTGGCCACGTGACTCATGAGAGGCACATCAGACTGAATTACTGTGCCGCGAAATTATGTTTGTCTAAAAAGTGTGTTACCAACATGAAAAGTTTGGAAAGCACTGGATTATACGATAACTTTTTTTTTTTTTTTTTAAATTTTAGAACTGACTCCACTTTTCCTGCACAGTAACGAGATTTTGAAGGCTATTATTGTTTAACAGGGCTAGTTTAAGATATATTCAACTTAATTTTGCCTTAAATCAACTTATGGAATAATTCCCATCTGCGACTAAAATACTAGTCTTCACTTTATTTCTCAATATTAGTATTGTATGAAACGAAGAAATTTTAAAATTGATATTTGATAATATTTGTCTTCTTGACTCAAAAAAAAAAAAAAAAAAAAAATGTATAAGTGCATGCTCCAAAAGTGAAATAATTCTCACAAGAGTTATGTCCTTGGGGAGCGGGTATGCTAAGCACTCGGCAGCTTATTCCAATTAAAGATATTTCTGATTACAGTTTATTTTCGAACTGTTCACAAGAGAATTAATTAACTATGTATTTCACTTTGAGAGAAGTGAAAGGTTACAAAAATAAACATTCTTAAATTTGATGCCTTTACTCCCTAACCGCCCTATGTCAGTTTTGTAAATATGCCGTCTACAGAACCTGTAGTATCTAAGTAAAAAAAAAAAAAAAAAAATTAACATGTAAAGAAATTAGGAAACTCACCGATCAGTAAAATAAAAAATATTAATTCACTTCATACAGAATAAAAATATTATAAAAAAGCTAAATGAAATCTAATTAAATAAATAATACAGAAATACAGAAAGAAAGTATATTTTCTAAAATATTTCTTTTTCATTGCGTAAGGCGCTTTGATCAGGCCACATATGGATTATTGTGCACCAATTTAGTCACCTGGTTTTCTAAAAGATGAAGATATATTGGAAAAGATCCAGAGATGATTGACTAAGGTGGTTTCTGGTCTCTGGAATGTTGAGTATGAGGACAGATTGAGAAAATGCAATTTGTAGAAACTGATGGATAGGAGGAGTTGGGGCGATATGACTGGGAAATATAAGTTGTTAAGGGGTTATTATCAGATTAATGTGGAGGAAGTTTTACATAGTGAAGGCAGAAAGAGAACAAGAGGACATCCCTGGAAGCTGTATAAAGAGAGTGTGAGCAAAGGGTGGGGGGGGGGGGGGAAGAGGAGCAGGTTTTTTGAATGGATAGTCGAGAGTGATTTGGAATGCATTGCCCGAGAGTGTGGTGAGTGTAAATATATTTAAGGCAGGGTGTGATAAACTGTGTATGTGTGACGGTGAGGCCTCCCGCAATGAGTCTTTTGACCCCATAGAAGTTTGATGATAATAATTTTCCCCAAGATGAATTTTCTCGCTATGAATTTATGAGCGAAGAATTTTCAGAGTAGATAGTGTACTTTCTTTCAAATCAATAGACAGTGTGTGCGAATCCGACCTTCAGCATGGATGTCAGTGAAAATCTTTAGGTAGTAGACGAATTTCGTAGTCCCTTATGAGAAAATACTACGCTTTTTTATTTATTCTTTTTTTTTTTTGAGGAAAATTACAATTAAAAGGAACACTGAAGGATAGCAGCAAAAAGGATAGGTCTTGCTAGCTACGTTTTAGCGCCCTTGGCTAATTCGTAGCTAAGCGCTTTTTTTTATATATATGAAAATTTCAATAATTGAAATTTTCAATTATTGAAATTTTCTGATGCTTACACTCTTCTGATGCTTACACCCTTGGCAACTGTCCCAGTGCAGACGCGTTCTTAAGTGTCATCTAAGAGAGAAATTAATTTGGATAAAGATATTGATTGGATTAAATGTTAAAGATAAGCGGTAGGTGTTCAAAGATATTGCACATTTTTAAACGCTTAAAAACAAGCAAAAATGGATAACAACTTATTTTATGCACTAAATATGGATAAAGAAAGAGACTTTGGATAAATACTGATTTCGAGGAAATTCACTTCACTGCGATAATTATAAAAGAGTTATAATAAATTAATTAAGCGCATATAGCAGAATATGAGAAATTCTAGAAAAGTAAAATAAAGTACTAAAAGTATTTCATGAAAAGTAAAGGAGATTAAAATAACATTTATGTAACAAATTAAAGTTGTAAATGATACTGGTCGTTGGCGAGATGGCTAAAATGTTTAGTTGTTTTTGCATATTAGTCATGCAAGAACAGACGCTTGTTGTAAATAAAACTAGTGATCACTTTACATAGAGTGCTTCTGTGAAGTGTGTGTAGGGGGGGGGGCTCAGCTGTAAATGCAAAGATATATATAATTATATTCCTCTAAAACGTAGATGGGAACATTTAGAGTACTGTATTTAGGTTTGGAGTGGAACACGGTGTTTGCTATAGTGAGCGCCAACTATAAGAGGTTCTTGCTTGGATATATCAGGAGGAAGAGAAGTCGGCGCATTTTTTTTATGACAGTACACTAAGAGAAATTGTGGCAATACTTCTGAGTTGTCATTTCAAAATTCGCTCTGCATGAATATCCCAGATGGAAACATTGTATTATATATACTGTATTTACTGAATAATGTTACGAAATAAGGCGCTATTTCAGCTTACTATATGCTCAGATCTCTAATATGTTAATCATTTATTTTATATTTATTTTTGTATTTATACAATGTGTAAACTGCATAAGTATGAAGTTGTAAGTTGTGCATGCCGTACTCGCAATCGTACACTAGGAGTTAGGTTTATAATTTGTTTCGAATAAGAATAAAATATCTCATCGTTTTTTTCGAAAAACAAATTAAGTGGAAAAATTTACATTTTCACACAGTGTCTTAAGGAACAAGTTCGCCTGTCAGACCCTGCCATCACTGCTGTTTAACAATTATGTTTTATCATTATCAGCATCATCATAGTTTATTCAGGTATAAATAGGGAAATATATACATGAATATACATATAACAACTCATAGAAATAGTCTATTAAATAATAGTGTACCAAAACGCTCGCATAATTGGTAAATGGTAAAGTTCTGTTGATGCATGAGTCTCATATTGAAAAAGAATTTTGCTTGTGTATTGCCAAAATTGCTTTCTTTCTTGTCCTTCCTCTTTTCCATTAGTTGGTTCGTTGAGAGTAATCACTTTATGCGACTTTCTTTCTATTCATGTCTAATTGTTTATTTCTACATGTTTCTATTTATTTGCTGGCTTTCTTCAAAAATTAGAATATTGGAAATATGGTCTTACGATGTATATCCTAATCCTGATCGAAGGCAGTGGTGCACCCAGAGGGGAGGCCAAGGGGCTCTCCCCCCCCAAAGAAAAAGGAAAAAAAAAACACTAGAAAAAGTTCCAAAAATCTTTTCCTAATTAAAATTCATTTTTTTTTTTTTTACTTTATGTTGTGTCGTGTCTTCTATTTCTATACTACTTATGAATTAGCGATCATTGCTCAGCCATAGGTCGTATGCCATGCTAGTGTGTATTCTGAAATCGTCTACTCAACTCGTCCCCCCCCCCACAAGATTAAATCCTGAGTGCGCTACTGATCGAAGGTATGCTGTCCTAGAGCTATTAATATTCTATGTCGAAACCATATATAAATATGGTTTCACTGAGGTTTTTGTACAGACATATTTTTCTGTTTATGGTGATGAGTTTACAATTACAAATATTACACTTTTCTGAAACTAGAACTTTGTTTTCTTTTAACTGCATCAGTTAGAGTATCGATGTAGGAACCAAGGTGCTGAAAATAGAAACGTTCAGTTCTGCTGTTGGATCTAACTACACGCAATTTCGAGAATAATGTACTGGGTTTTATTCGAGTAGTGGTTTTCAGAGGGAAAAAGGAGTTTTATTCCCCCCTGCATAATTTATTATATTAGGTATTTATTAAAAATATCAAATTGCGTTTAAACTGTTGCGAAATCACATATGACTCTATCTGAAAAGAAAAGATCTGTAGACGATCTAATAAATAAATTGCTTATTTTCTGCTCACGTGAAACCAAAATTACTTTACTATTGTCTGATCTTGATTGTAGCGTCTGAAAAAGTACTTTTCAGAATATATGATCGTATAATTCCTCAATTGAAATTGCTTTATATAATTGTGATATGTTTTTATGCTGTGCATAAGATCACGTGCGTTTTTCGGTCAGTGGTTTTCAGAGGGATAAAAAAAAGTTTCATTACTACCTTTCCTAAATGGTATGTTAATACACCAACGTACGTTGCTCCTGATCAATAACAGCTGTCGCGGAACTTGGTGATCTATTGTCTTGTCCAGACTAACAATATCTAGTAAAGTCAAGCCCCATTACACTGCTTTATACATTTATTGCTAAATTCATGATGTGTGTCACATACGAGTACTTCGAACTTCCTAAATAGGATAATCGTTAGAAGAAATCTATAATAGTTGGTGGTCTTAAAAACACGATTCTGCGCAACAACGACTTGAACGTGAATACTCTGAAATGAATAATGGAGAGATACGAAGAATAGAGTGCAAAACACTGAATGCTATTTATTCATTCTGGTGGTCAATGTTTTCAGCAGTCGTTGCAAACTGCATTCCACGAGGATTGGTGAAAATGTTCGTGTTTCTTTCTTTCTTTTTCCTTTTTTTTTTTTCCCTACATTTTGTCTGAAAATAGCAAGTGCGCTCCTGGCTAGTTTACCTAGATATGGGGAAAGAATAACTGTTTCACTTCCGTATGAGACCGAATAACTAACCTTCAAATGAAAAGCTCTAAAATTGGTTCTTCGCATCCTCGATGGGAATGGAACCAGGTCTTTCCAACTAAAGGGCATCTTCGAAACCGACTGAGTTACGGAAGCTCTATAATGAGAAACTTAAAAGGCAGGATACCAAGGAGCCCATTTTTTTTTTTTTTTTTTTTGTTGTTGTTGTTTTTATTAGTTTTTTTTTTAGTGCCTTTAAGGTTTCATTGGTCGTGGCAAAAGCACTGATAAAAGGCGAAGATACGGGCTCCTGGGAAGAAATAGGGCAATACCAAGGCAAATCCGTTGTCGAATGATACATTCCCATAAGATCACATCTTAAATTTTAAGTTTGAAATCGAGAGCTAATGAGAACACAATTTTAAACGATAAACTTTAAAGATCAACTACAAACTTTTTAACTTTCAATTTCAATTATTTGGGTATGAAATAATTAAGATGTTTAATATTTCTATAATATTAAATGCTTTTTTTAATCGCAGTTTTAGTCAGTGCTTTTCCTCTTTCTTGAATGATTATGTGACAAAAATGAATAACAGAAATAAATTAATCTGATACTATGCGATTTTATGATTTGAAAAGTTCCAAGTTTAATCTCTAGAGCATAATCTTCACTTTATTTAACCCTTTTCCCAACCTAGCGTACTAATGTATGATAGGTTTACAATCTTTCGGTTGGGGGGGGGGGGGGTCAGATAAAAAAAATTACTATGAAAATGCAACTGACGCTATCAATATTGCTCTGTGTGTGTGTGTGTGTGTCACACACACACAACACACGTGTAATTATTAGATAATTTTCCAAATCCGACACACAAATCGCTATCAAATTTCTTAAAAATTGACTACACGATTTAAAATTACAACGCAGCAAATTCAAATAATGATGCACAATCTAATTTTATAACATGAACATCAGATGCAGCTTAATAATAATAATGTTTAATTTGGAACAAAACTGAAGCAAAAACGTTTTATTTTGTAAATGATGAACTGATACGATGTAACTTTAAAGTGATATGTCTTAAGCGGCCTCTTTGTTAGTAAAGAACGTCGTAAAGAGACTCATGGTATTACTACATAATTAAGAACATGAGTGCATGTGAATTTTTATGACTTCGATGATTTCAAACATTTTCTTCTAGGCTCACTGAAATAAACTCTTATTTGTTCATATATATATATATATATATATATATATATATACACACACACACACACAGGGCTCAAAAAAAAAAAAAAAAATCGCCTAAGCCAAACGCAATTTTTCTTGATGCACTTAGTCACGTAATCAGGTCTTTGACTTGTCTTTGCAAGATAAATGTATTTAAAAAAATAAATAAATAAATAACAGTATTAAAAAGCATATATTACAATTGCGCACCTATTTAAGGGACAGAGGTGTTGGAAGAAGAAGATGTATAGATGCTACAGCATTTAGTTAGTAGTACAATTTGATATAATGGGAATGTATCAAGTTTTACGGAATAATAATAATACGTCGTGCTTACGATATACTGTATACATATAAGGTTAATATTGAACTAAATGAATGCACTGATTTGATTAAGAAATTTATTCCGAAAACTAGAAATATCATTTCCAGTTCTCTGGAAATAAAACTTCTTTAATAAATTCGATGGTAGTCACTCGTGATCAGATAACTTGACGATGCATGAAATGATTTGTTCCTTCCTTCTGTCTTTCCTGATTTGCGCTTAAGCGTAAATTCGCGCTTCACCGTAAAGTATTTGAAACCAAATTTAACAGAATAGGTTGGCTAATCATTATTCCCGAAGTGTTCTATGTCTGTATGTTGCGTATATTCTTCCGGAAGGTTTGCCTGTTTCTGTGGGACGAAAAAGCTGAGTTTCTGGAAGAAAAAAATCTCTCCACCGTCGAAGTATGAAACTGGCAAACTCACCATTTGATTGCAAGCACCTGATAGCGAACAGTTAACAGAAAGTCATTGAAATTTAATGTAAAAAGTAACTATGTTTGCAGTTCGTTCAGGAGGTGTCAGTCTGGAATGCCATAATTCATAACGTACTTTAGCATTAGAAATGCGTGTGTCGACACCTGAAGTGTTAGCTTACTAGTCATCGTCTAACGATTTCGTTGCCAGCTGCTCGCGAGCACGTGGTTTCCCCTCTTCAGAAAAATGCAACACTTACGGAAGTTTTAATTTAACATTTGCGCAGAGGTTAGAAGGAACAGCTGTCTTTTCTTTTTCTTTTTTCCCTATGGGGGCGCCCTTTCTGATTCTGTGTATGATTCAATCGGATATTATATTTCCCATGAGAAAAACAATATGTCAAAGAAAACTGTGTTACCATCAAGACACTCTAATTAAAAGCGTATCCCTACAGAAAGTAGATATTTCTTTTTATTTCTTATTCTGAAATGCAACATCAATCATGAATTAAGATTGCAAGTGAAAGCAGAGAGCTTTACCAACGATTTTAAAACATATACACATACGAGAATTAAATCACCCTGGGTATAAATTCTGATATTCAACATAAACACTGATAGCCATTTCATCATAGATAATGACTAAGCTACGGAGGCGCAGATTGGAAACACACTTTTCCGCTAGCAGATGAGTATTTCAAGGACCAGCGGCAAACAGATTTTTTTTTTATCTCCTCTGCACTAGGAGTCTCAAATTGATTATGTAATTTAGAAAACAATTTCAAAAACCGAAATTCCAATAATGATACGAGAAAGGATTTGTGAATTACATCCTTTTGTTGCATCTGTGATTTCTGTGGATAGGGAAACATGTCAAACATTTCAGCCAGGTATAAATGGAGACTGTTTGTCAACCAATTACTTTATTGAATTTAAACCTCTACTGGATTCGCGTATCTTAAAGTACACTTCTTCAGAAGAGTGAAATTAATAATAATAATAATAATAATAATAATAATAATAATAATAATAATAATAATAATAATAATAATAATACAATCGGTTAAATAACGAGCGAATTAAAAAAAAACGGTAAAAAATTTGAAAGAAAAAAAAACTTAGTTTTTTTTTTTTTTTTTTCAAATTATGACTTTGATTTAGCCTAATAGAGGTTTAAACTCAGTAAAATAATGGGTCGACAAAAAGTCTCCATGCGGAATTTATACAGGATTTAAATGTTTGGCAAATCGCGCCGTTTGTTAATAGGAAGCTTTTAGCGACTGACAATATTGAGATTATATTGCTAATTGTGAAGCGACTAATATGGTTCAGTTGTACTTCAGAACCCTTGTTATCATGTAATGAATATTATGTATTTTCGTGAATTGTGTCGCTGTCGTATTTGTTAAATAAAGGAAACATGAAATATTGTTATATTGATGTTTCCTGATTCTTTAGATTTTACCCATACAAATTCATTAATATCGTACTTAACAAAGATAGTGAGCAACCTGACAAATCACTTTACGATAGACCACACCCAAGTTCTAATTAGTGCGACCCTATAAACGCTTTTAGAAATCCATTACAAAGGACACAACGGACTAACACTATGAACACTTACACCGATGTAAATAATTACATGTTTCTAAATAACATCTATTGCACATATTGTTATTATATTATCAATTTAATAGTTGAGAAAGAGTTTTTCAATTCAGAAACCTTGCTGCAATGAGGGATATAAAGATAATCACAGAAAATATTATTAGTTGCATTCGCATAGAATGCGCGCTTGTGTGGCTCAGGGGGAGTGAGGTGTGGCGTCCATGGCGCTAAACCGCTCAAAGAAAGAGCGTCATGAGTTCTATTTTAGGCATCGACCAGAAGAATTTTTATTAATCCTTTTTTCGACCGTTCTCGAATTAATCGATTTCTGGCATGAGTAAGCGTGTTTTTACTCTGGAAACTCTTTTCTTGAGTTTACGGGACGAGTTTTTCGTCCCAATAAACTCAAGAAAATAGACCGTAGAACCCACACTCTTTTCAGACAATAAAAACAGTGTTAGGATTAGGAACCACGAGATGGCTGCACTTGTCATCCACCTCCCTTCACTGGAGGTCATGTATAATAAGTGATAGTCTTGGGCACGCTATCTTTAATTGGGTAATGGTGGAGCATTCACATAAAAATCAAGTAGTAAAAAAGTTGACCTTTCTTGATTAAGACCGTATCACAATTGCCATTGCTGTTTTCGAGAGTATGTATTATCCAAAAACGGCTGAACTCACTACATAATGTTATTTATTTAGTAATTTTCTCCTTTCGTAATAACGCAACGTATAATTAACGCTATGTAATTATAAGAATGAATGAAAAATTATATAATTATTAGTCACATTCTTTTTTTACTTATGCAATATTCATGAGCACACATACCAAGAGTACTTTCTACTCTTTGGAACAAAATTCCTTCGTCAACATTTCTTTAAAAAAAATATAATTGACAAATACTGATTCAATGTTCATCAGTTCTTCCTTTCTTTTTTTTTTTACAAGACAACGTGATATCTTTTTTTACAAAATTCTCTGTGTTCCCGGATACTCTTCGCTTTCCTCTGCAAAGCGAAGAGCATCCGGGAGGAAAATCCTGTCCGAATGAGACTAGATAGTTCATCTTCAATTGAAAAGTTAGTTGATGTTTGCATATTCTGCGTAAGTCAGTTAATAACGCTGTACAGAAGGGAAAGTTCTGGTAATTTGTAGTGATCTCCCAAAACATGTAATAAAACACGTGTTTAATCATATGAAGAAATAGGTGGAGAAAAGAAATTAAGTAACTCGGCATAGCTGATATACTCCGCACAGAAATGTTAGCTTTTCTGATAATTTGTTTGATGACCTTTATTTACATTAGTCTGATAGTTACCATCGCCGCATTTCTAATCTATCCATACACTTGTACAAATTTTGGCCTAGATCCATGAAATAAGCTGAAATGACGTCGAAGCCTTAACTAAATCTTGATCTGAATAAATAAATTTCGTTTAAATTAAATAGTCTTGCTAGTCTTAATAGAATTTCTCATTCTTCTGATAAATGAACCATGCGAAATATTTGTAACTACTGTATATACAAGACCTAGTGAGGATTTGTCCACTGAAACGTTGACGTCTCTTAACATGGTATACAAATACTCTTTTTTCTTATGGATTCGATAAAGGAATCTCTTCAATCTTTTAATTGGAACGTTGCCAAGAGTGGATATCTTGGTTTCCGCGATATCGTGAAGAGATTCAAATTGCATGCGCACAGCAACTTCAAGTCAGCTGTATATAAACCATCATTTTAGTTAATCTGATTTCTTTCTACTGATAAGCCAGCGCTTATGTGATAAAACTATGTGTAAATACGAGACAATTGTAAACTCGTAAGAACAAGAAATAAACGTCGTTATCAGTAATCAACATACAATCGGATATGTGCAATCGATATTATACAGGGTGATTCAAAAAGATGGAGTCAATTTCGTACGGCTATATTTCCTGAACTATACATCGTATGTGAATGATCTACATAACATTTGAAAGAGAGGGATCTAAAGTTTGAAATACTAGCGCTAGAGCGCTTGCCTAGCGCACAGCCGTGCAGCAGCGTCAGTTGTGAATAAAATGGCTACTATGCAGCACAAAATGTTTTGTGTTCGTTTCAACATTAAACCTCCAACGAGGAAGTGCATTTGCTCAAATTATCAATTTGAGCAAACAGGTTGTCTGTGTAATAGAAAAAGCTCGGGCAGACCGCGTGTATCGGAGGAGAACGTGAGACGAATTCAGCTACCGTCTTGATGTTATTCCGTGCGGCCGGAAGGGACACATTGAACATCTATAAACTTTATTGTGAGTATAATCAAATAAACTTTACATCATATTTGTCACTAGTTCTATGTTTGATATATAGGCTTACAAAATTGAGTCCATCTTTTTGAATCACCCTGTACAATGAAGCAAGCACGTATTTTTAAGATCAGGCAAGGTAATTATTATAAGTAGGTTATGCTATACGAAAGCCTCCCTAGCTCAGTCGGTTTCAACGATGTCCTTTGGCTGGGAAAAACCTAGATTAAAATCTCGTCTAAGACGCGAAGAAATTTTATTGGATTTTTCAAGCGAAGGTGAGTTAGCAGGTATCATGCGGAGGTAGCAGGATTTTTTCTCTCCCGGAAACTGGTTTTTCATCGAGTATACAGGCAAACTGGCCAGGAGACACACATACAAAATATAATTCTAAGCACAGGGCTAAACACCTTATGCTAGAATCATGGTTACGAAATCAAGGATACCTTGGACGGTTATGGGCCCCTTAAGAGCCAGAAAAGAGCCGCACGAGAAAAGGTTATGCTATACTTGTAAACCTAGTACGAAATTATATTAAAAATATGCTGATTCGCTCGCTGAGGAAAATAATTCTTTTGTTCTTCTTAAGCTTTGGTGTTACACTTTCTAAATGAAATGGAGCAACCGGTTAAGATTTCTGATTTAAAAAAAAAATCGAATTTCTTTATATTTTGAATTTTAATTTGTTTATCCCTGAATTCTGGACAAAAGAATGAAAGAGCAATATAGTGCCACTTAATAAGGCATTAAGTCCCCATGTGTCGCTAAAATGACATAAATACCAAATATATTCAGGACATACAAATTTTTATAAAGGACTTTTTAGCTGAATGTGAGTTAGTTGAGCTAATGTAAATAGTAGGACAGAGTTTTTCCTCTTTGAAACTCCGGTTTTTTTAACCCGAAACAGAGAGACAGACAAACCAATTCAGAAAAAATACCCACGATTAAAGGGCATCATACGCTCGCTTCGTAGCCTTAGACGATTTTTTTCGGCGAAAATTAACTTAATATAAAATGCAAAAGTTGATAAGATCGACTAGTTAAGAAGAGCTCTCTATATATGGAGTCGGAGATGTCAGCGCTGATGATCTCACGAATAATCGACACTGATAATGATTCGTCAGATCCTGTGATATTCCTCCGTAAAGAGCAGCATAAACTCTCCATTGATATGGAACTAGCGGGAGCAGTTAGGATCTAGTTCAGGAGTTTATTATTATTATTATTTACAGTATGGACATTTTCGGCATGCATTTTCGCTCACTTTGCGCTTCGATAATGACTGCTCCTTTTTCTAGGTTGTCATTACCTTCAAAACGGTTCATGAAAAATTAGTTATTGCTGCTACTTGCCAGTGAAGCGCATAACCCGGGTGGTACTAAATCTACCTGCCGGTGAATTCAAGTGATCCTGTGTTTATGATCAAACCTTATTGTAATGTTACAGTTAAGCATTTCGATATTGAAAAAATGGCTGCCATTTATGTCTTGATTTTCTATTTTTCCTCATTTTCTTCTTATCTTTCATTTTCTA
Source organism: Typopeltis vanoorti (assembly GCF_054136105.1). Classification (NCBI taxonomy): domain Eukaryota; kingdom Metazoa; phylum Arthropoda; class Arachnida; order Uropygi; family Thelyphonidae; genus Typopeltis; species Typopeltis vanoorti. Next base: position 51,324,305 of record NC_143558.1, on the reverse strand, counting down.
CCCTTCATGCAAGGAAAATGTGGTCTAATCCTTACATATCACCAGAAGCGGTGATTATAACAGCTTCTAATATGATCACGGGCTTTAGGTGGCAGACGATTTTTCGTCGCTTTGCGTGTAACAATACTATCTTCTTATTGATGGCGACAAGTACTTGAAAAGTAAAACGTTTGGTCTTCAGAACAGAGATCCGATACTACCTAATCATTAGCCCATCCACAGCCCTAAAATTGCTATACATTATAATCTTTCATGGGTGGGAATGACAAAGAAATAATAATAATAAAAAATAAAGAAATAACATATCGGGTTGGTTTTGAATTTGGGCCGAAACAATTAATTCTATAAGACCAATGCATTAGGTTTGTCAAATGCGCCTGTTCTTCATCCGGTCCTGTTTCATCGAGTTTTTCATCTGGGAGATGAAAAACTCGAGTTTTCCGTGAAGAAAAACCTTGCCATCTCCAAATGACACCAAGCTAACTAACCCACTTGAAGTTGAAAAGTTCTTATGATTTTTTTCTTCGAGTCAGAGATGGGTTCAAACACACGCCTTTTCAATTAATGGGCATCGTCAATATCGATTGAACTACGGAGGCACTAAATATACTGAGATCCTTCTAGATATATAGAAGTGGGAAATATAGATAATTTTTATGTTATCAGGAATTCAGTGACGAATTTTTATTTATGCAGTATTATGAAAGTGTCAATAAAATCCACTGGTGAACACCTTTCCATATTTATGTAAAGATAATGTTCATTATTACAGTCGTATAATTAAGTATGCCAAATAATTTATATAATGAAAAATGCTTAATCCTGAACAATTCCTAATATTCTTAACTCTGAGCCAATGAAGAAGTTAACTTGCATTAGTTTATAGAGTATGGAAAAATTTTGAATTAGAGAAAAATTTAAATAGAAAGATATAATAGCTTTTTGATGTACGAAGTAAATTACAAGAGGGCTGCATTCCCTATACCTTCATTTGCAAGCTTGACTTCTTTCCTTTCATAAAATACGAAATGTAAAACATAAAAATATAGTAAAAACAAATTTATTGAACTAACATCTGAACAAATTTTCTGTCACATGTCTTCCAAATGTGGGGCTTTGCATTTCGGGCTCTTCCGCTACCTCTATGCCATTGTCTTTCCTTCCCTTAATCATAACGGCTTACTTTTCCATTATGGGATGTGGTTTCTTATGTCAGGTCCATAGATATTTAAATGAAAGGAAACTGGTCCCAGAATATACAAATGGCAATCGCTGATCTTCAGTGATTTCAATAAACAATTACACTCCTTTCTTTAACCCACCATTACATTGCACAGCGAGTTCCTATTTTAATTATTATAAAATAATTAAAATTATTTTATAATTAAATTAATTATGTTATGTTTCAGTTTCTGAAAAACACTTAAGAAATACACAGAGATAACCTGAAACAATCTCGGGTAAAAATTCAGGTTGCATTGAAGCCAACAGCGTTAACGAAAATAAACTTTGCACTACAGTTCCAAATTCGCAATTTAATAAGTACACTATTCACAACAAATGGAAAAAAATCTGCCAGTTCGTACTGCGTATTTTCAATATAGTGATATTTGCACGACTGTTATTACCATGGAAACACACGTTCTTAGTCCGTTTGCTACTTGTTCCATGTATGCGCATGTGCTTATAGCCTTGGTCAGTTGACAATACCTCTGCCACAACTTCAAGAAGTCGATGGCCTGCCTCGTCACGGCTGCGTGACGAGATTATATTCTTTACGATAGACATGAAAGACTCTTGTTGCTGCTTCCTTAATAAAAACGCCGGTGCTCGCGACACAATGTCGATCTATGTGAGCTCAGGCATCTAGTCCCCTGCCAAACATTTCTATTTATATCCGTTTTCCATTTCTGTAATGTGACTTCAGAGTTCCAAACGATACGTAACGTCACCTATCTGCCACACTCAACACAAAACACATATACTTCACTGCCAAATAAACAAGCGACTTCGCGTAACGGTTATAACTCCTAATGCCAACAATCCTGACTTGATCGGAAATCTCCCAGAATTACTTTCATTCTCTTGGCTCCAGTTGTCATAAGTACATTTTCGCCGTAAATGACGTAAATACATCTATTTCTCTGTTTTTTTCTGACAGAAAGAAAGAAATGCAGACATTTGCCGAACTTCCACACAGCAGCTTATGATCTTCAAAGAGAAACAGTTTAAGACAGTGAAATTGTCAGTGCTTGAATTCGTAATAATCTCAATGAAAAATGTGGAACAAGAAAATAACTCTTCGTGTTTTACAGTTCTTGGCAGCGTCGTTTTCTGAAAAACAATAAAGAAATGCAGTTCCATCAATGAAAAATCCTGTCAAACTTATGACAGTATTTTTCATTGATTTTCGTGGTGAAACTGCAGAGAGTTTTCAACCCATGATTACAGTGTGTTGAGTTTCAATATTAGCTATGTGATTATTGATTATAACTTGTAAATCAGTGTTTATAAGTTAATGAAAATGCAAACACATTCGCGATAACTTTATCTCTTTTAAATTACGAATCTCTTAATTGTACCACGATTTCAAACATCCTTCAGCTCATCAATGCATCTCTAACAGGTCTATGCCATGTCGTGTTCAGTTATATATCCGTGAAGTCTTGAAATCGCTTCCCCATCAGAGTACTTTTCATTTTGAAAAAAAAAAAAAATAAGCCACAGTGATTCAAATCTGGTAAGCAGGATGGTGGAGACCCTTTGGGAATGGTATATTTAGTTGAGATTCTTGGATACTTGGCGCCGAGTGCGTGGGAGAGCACGTCGTGATTTGGAAGAGGCCGTTTCCAACAAACTCAAAAGGTATTGGGAAATAGTTCTCAAGGTCTAGCCTTGGGAAAGAAATCCGTAATGCACCAGATCCTCTGCGGAAGAAATTTTTCTGATGCCATAGATCCTCTGAGGATGAAAAAATTCTGATGCGTCAAATCTACTGCGTCTCTGAATGCTCCTTGTCAAATTGGCAAAATTTGATATGTACATATTGCTCCTACACACCGAATTCATGTCACAAAGCGAGCAAAAACATTTACTTTAGATCAGCTCTCTCTCTCTCAACTGTTTCAAGCTGCCACCTTCTTATCCAGTTGGTGGCGTCAGTAAATGTTGTAATATCCTACTAAGTTACCATTTCGATTCAGTTTCAGTACAAAAAAATATTTTCCAGATGCTTATGAGCAGTTCTTCTAGAAATATCCAGGTTTTTTTTCATGCGAGTCAGTTTTTATATTTGTAATGATGCACCAAAATCCTTCCTTAAAAAATTCTGTTCCTTTAGAACAGTTCACAAACTGTTCTGCTACCTCGCTTTTACTGTTCCGCTAAACCTATAGAAAATTGGCGTAATCAACATTCATTCGCAGTCCACCTTCGAATCGATGCCTAACCAACTTCTTGTCCTTCTTTGATATCATCTGTTTCTATTCTCTGTAAAAGTTCCTCATTGTGTTTCACAAAACGCAATGAGGAATAAATCTGGAATAAATAAATTTCAGAAACACAGTATATTGTGTTTTTCAGATGAAGATTTTTATAAGAGTTTTTTCATCTACAAGTGAATTCACCAGTCTCATACAGGGATGGAAGATTTTTTTCCTCCTCGAAACTGGTTTTTCAACCCTCAAAACAGAAAAATTGGCCAAAACACACACACACACACACACACACACACGCGCGCGCGCGCGCGATTTATAAACATGATACAGTGGTCTTATAGCCTTAATGCCTTCAGTATTAATTCCATCAACTACCAAAACATTCCAAAAGATCACGAACAAGTTGTTCGCATGGCACTTTTTCTGCGGGCATCTACAAAAAAGTGCCATGTGGTCCAACCAGTACTTGACCACATGACACTGACTCGTGTATCATATGTTAGTTTTATGTTGAAAAATTATTTCATTAAGGGATTGAATTTGTTGTCATGATATATAAAGGAAGAGAGTGAAAAAGTATAAAGTGTTAATGCAAAGTAGTTGAATGGAGAAATTAAGGAGAAACTGAAAATGAAAAACTTAGAATATGATGTAAGCTCAATAACGCACCTGTTATCTTGTCAGATATCAATTTTTTTTAAAAAAATTAAATTGAAAAGACGAGAGAGAAAAACCGCGTAAGAGGAAAAGCAGAAATACAGCTGAAGTAAGAATGCTGTACGAATCAAATGAATTACTCTCAGCGAAAATGGCTCACTTAGCCAAAACCATCCAAGAATGATCAACTGCCACTCAGCTACGTTATCATGTGGTATAAGTGGGGGAATACTTACAGCATATTTATAACACGAATTGTTGGTCATAATCTTCGTTGTATTAAAGATAAGACAAAGGTTAGAAAGATAATAAGTTCACTGACAAGCAAGAATGTTGAGTTATTTCTCATATACTAGCAATTTAGACACAGTTTGTTTCTGACCAAGAAAAATGAGTATTAAGAAATCATAAACATTCGTGTTGATCATTTTAAGCTCAAGTATAAAAATGACATGTTTCATATGAAGGGTGGTTTTAGTTTTTTGCAACAATTAAAATAATGACCACTTATGCTTTTATAAATTAGTTAAAGATTTTACAAGAGTTATGACAAATGCAGGTGTGCATGATGCTAATTAGGACAAAAACCGGTTGATTTCTGTACCTGGTTGCCATAAAAATTGAGAGAACTACTATGCATTGAGCTTTTATTTTCTTATATTAACGGTGAAACTACTGAAGAATATTGTGGGAGAAAATACAATTGTGCATAACTAACTGTATGTGTGAATAATTAGTATTTCACCACCTGCATCACAAGCTATAGTTTCGAAACTACGGAGTTGGTTAACTCATAGTAGAAAAAGTAACAACTCTGGAAACTACATCAATAGCATGCGCAGTATTGAAACTTAAGAGCATCCATGTTTTTGCATATTTATTCAGAATTAAATATATTTTCTCTATTACCCACAAAATGTTTAAAAAACCTATAGCATATTAGCACCGTCAGTGAAGTAAATGTATTTATTATTCTTATTTTTAATTTTAATTTTTTAATATTTTTATTATATTTTATTTTCATAATCTGGAAACCCTGTCCTAGAAACCAAATATGGAACTTTTTCGAACCATGGTCATTTTTCAGGGCTCCCATAAGCGGGGTAGTGATCTCACATTGTCAATGAAATCCATCTCCCCTCTCCCCCCCCCGTCCTAAAATGCAGCCATCTCTGAACTTAAGAACTTGTGAGAAAGATGTAAAAAAGAAAACAGCTAATAGTGGTGTGACAAGAAAAGGATAATGTGCGCACATTCATTGGTTTATAAATCCCCTATCCCAATCTGATGAAAAAGACAAGTCAGAATTCAACCCTGGCTATATCCCAAAGAATCTGGGAGAGCATGGACACAATAAGACATGGAACGACAATCAAATATTTGTTTGTAGATTTGGCAACACTTGCTGAGTAGGTAAAAAATCGTCAAGAGATGACGCAAACTACTGATTATGCAACTAAACAAGCAAATACATGCTGAGTCCACCTTCATAAAACAAAGAAACTGTTATAATCACGTTACCTACTGACATAATTAGAAAAAAGAACTGGATGGAAAGGATATCAATGCTGCTTGGGCCCTACTCAAGAACTATTTGGTGGAGGCAAATAGTTCTTGAGTAGGGCCCAAATAGTTCTTGAGTATCACAGTGTATTCCAAAGATTAAGAGGGTGAATGGAGCAGGTGTGAAACTGAAGAATCAAGAGATAAGATATGCAATATGGAAGAAGAAGAAGGTATTATGGAAGAAACACAAGATGAGTAGTTATAACAACCAGTTGCATGAGAACTACATGACTCGCTTGATAAGGGAAGCAAAAGTGCGGTATGAGCAGCAGTCAAAAAAAAAAAAAAAAAATCCTAAAGAGTTTTTCCGATATGTGGCTAGTAGAAGAAAGAATGATTATGGCAGGATGGGATTGATTGGTGAAAACGGAGAAAATAATCGCTGCGGAGGATATAGTTGAGATATTTAATGAGTAGTGTATAAAGGTATTTCATTCTTATGAATGTGACATCATGCAGAACTTGAAAAAAATGGGAAAGAAGGAGGAGGAGGAGGAGGAACTGTTAATAAGTGAACAGGAGGTATATGAGGAATTGAATAGACGATGTAAATAAGGCTGTGGGACTTGATGCTATTTCACCACGTGTTTTGAGGGAATGTTCCAGAGAGTTAACAACAGCTTTTACATTTCTTTTCAACGTGAGTTCACTGGGTCAAGTTCCAAAGGGATGAAAAGAGGGTAAAATTGGTCCAATTCATAAGGGAGGTGATAAGAGTAGGGCTCTGAATTATAGACCACTCTGTGTGTCTCGAGTTGTGGTTAAGGTATTAGAGAAGTTAGTTATGGCCAAAATTCAGAATTGGGTTGACAACATAAAAATACTCTTTGGCAGCCAGCATGGATTTACTAAAGGAAGATCGTGCTTTAGCAAAATGCTTACTTTTTATAATAAAGTGACAAAAAGCGTTGGATAAGGGTGTTGCATATACAGTGGTATATTTAGATTTTGCAAAGGCGTTTGATAAATTGCCACATGACAAGCTGGTAATTAAATTGGAACGGATGGGGCTGAACAGTAGATTAATTCGCTGAATTTTAGATTGGCTGTCTGATAGGTATCAGGCGAGTTGTCTATGGAGGAGCGATATCGCAGAAGAGAAACGTTACTGATGGTGTACCCCCAAGGGTCTGTTTTGGGTCCATTGCTGTTTAATTTGTATGTAAATGATATTTGGAGAGGTCTGAATGGTGATATGCAGTTGTTTGCAGATGATTCAAAGTTGGGGAGAGTTATCAGGAGTAGAATGGATGCTATAACTTTGCAAGAGGACTTGAATACACTAACTGAATGAGTAAATGAGTAGGGATGTCAATTCAATGTTGCAAAGTGTAAGGTTTTGAAATTTGGGAAGTAGAGATGAGATGTAGACTACACAATCGGTGGCAATATCTTGGAAGTGGTAGAAGAGATGAGAGATCTGGGAGTGATTGTAGACAGGGACCTAAAATTTCGAACACATGTTACTAAAATTGTGAAGACAACATAGCGAATAATGGAATGATTCGGAGGTCACTGACTTGTAGAAGTAAGGATGTTATGGTTCCGTTGTATAAGGCTTTGATCAGGCCACATATGGATTACTGTGCACAGATTTGGTCACCTGATTTTCAAAAAGATGAAGATGTATTGGAAAAGGTTCAGAGACGATTGACTAAGGTGATTTCTAGTCTCTGGAATGTTGAGTATGAAAAAGACTGACAAAATGCAATTTGCAGAAATTTGTGGATAAGGAGGAGAGGGGATATGATCGAGACATATAAGCTGTTAAGAGGTTATTACCAGATTAATGTCGGGGAGGTTTTGCACAGAATGGGTGAAGATAGGAAGAGAACAAGAGGTCATCCCTGGAAGCTGTATAAGGAGAGTGTGAGCAAAGAAGTGAGGAGCAGGTTTTTTGCATGAAGAGTGGTGAGTGATTGGAATGCACTACCCAAGTGTGTTAAGCGAGGAGACAGTGAATATAATTAAGGCGCGGAATGATAAACTGTGTGTATAACAGTGGACCCCCTATGATGAGTCTTTGACTCCATGGAGGGTTTTTTAATATAATAATAATCGGCACTTATGTCACGACGGTTTTCTAGAATTCAGTATTAGGAATCACGCCAATTATTAAAGCGGACTTGACAAGTGGTTAGCAAGAAAGATTTGGGAGATACATGGAACTACCAACCCGCATAATCGGAATCAGAATGAGAGATAATGTTATTGTACTCTTTGATTAACTAATGTTAAATTTAACGGAATGTGGCACAGAGATCAGAATAACTGATTCTAATTAAATGACCCACTTCTTATAAAATATCATAAAAACGTTTAATTTTATAACCAAGGACATGGCAAGAAAAAAATAAGGAAAAAAGAAACAAACAAACTACCATCTATAACGCTGTATCGCATACGGAATCGAGGTTGTTGACATTCACAGAAGGATAAAGACAGTTACGGGAACAATACAGGTGAGTGGTTTGCAGGGAATTGGAACTAATCGCCTACTAAACTGAAAGTTTTTATAAACTCAACTCGATTTCTACTGACAAGAATTTCCAAAGTCATTATACTGCGATCAATTATTCCCGTCCTTCTACACCACTAAAAAAACTATGCAGTTCCGATACTGCCAACACATACTTAAGAATTCTCTTCAGGAATACGCCAAAATCGTTACGTTCCCTCTTTAATAAGATCATTAACATAATTTTGAGTTTGAGAAACAAAAAAAATTCTGTATTAATAATCAGATCTTGCTCAATTCATTCCGTGACTTGCACTCACGAACTTGTTTTGTTTCGTGCATCAATACGTAGCTCATCTGCCTTCTCTGTTATGAATATTTAGCATCATTATGTAATTATCCCGCCCCCGACACATTTTGTATGCAATTAAAACCATTCTTTTCTAACTGTATTTATCCCACTGAGTAATTTTTTATTTTTTTATTTTACGCGCATTATGTTTTGTTTTTTTTTCCCCTTAACTTACGGACTAGCAACTCAAATATGGAAGTAATTTGATACGCAACGCGTTTTAACTCCGATAAAACATCCAGGTGTTTAATCATAATTTATCAATAATAACACAGATCCGTTATCTATATGTATTCTTTACCGAAATTTAATGTTCCTGCCATTAAAATGCGTCTTAATAGCAACTGAAACAATACTATACTTTTAGCTGCAGTGACAAAAGTAAATAATTTGCCGCTTATTACAAAACACTTTGTCGGTTTCATTATCAGAAATACCGAAAACTATCAAGATACACGTGTTATGGGTCTCATCGATATTTCACTTAAATCAACTTATAGTGAATATATTAGCCATCTTCAGTTCTCAGCATATCCTTTCACGGTAGTGGAATTCCGTCTTCCTTCCGGTAAAACAAGTATTCATTCATCTAATTCTGAATTAAAACTAAAATATCTTCCTCCATTTGTACTATCTATCCCATTATTCTGAGCAATGTTCCTTTATATGCAGTTTTTATATTGGTTTTTTTAATGATTCACCCAGAACTAAGAAGAAAGTTTGTAAACTTATAATACATTACTACCCTGGGTAGGCTTAAGAAATTTTTTTAATTATTATTTTATTTATTTTTATACACATACCGGTCACTGAATTAGAATCCTTTATGCAAATATATGTAAAAGTCACTTACGCAGCGTATACGCAAAATACTTGGTCACGTGCGTCACCAGGTGTTCTAGGCAACTATTTAAGAATGCTGCTGCTGGTCAGTAATCATTCTTTTTAATAATAATTTTAATAATTTTTCCCATTGTGATCGTTGATCACAATGGGAAAAACAAAAGATCTTTCGGAATTCGATAAAAGGCTTTTTGCGGGTACCCGTCTGGCTGGAGCCATTATTTTGAAATCAGCAGAGCTGACTGGTTTCTCAAAAGGTGAGATATCCCAAGTGTTTTATCAGTGGAAAAATAACCCACATTGCTTGTCTAAGAGGTGCATAGTAATTGTGGTCCTAAGACAGTCTCTCAGGAACGAGATCGCCGTCGTCTGAGACGGTTTGTACCGACAAACGGAACTTCCTGTGTGCAGCAATCATTTAATGAAGGCTGTTCCCGATCCATATCTCACCCAATTATGCGCAGGGAATTTAAGAGGATCGCTATTGGCAGTCGCATGCCTATACGGAAACCACTGATTTCTGCGAAGAACCGAAAAGTTCGTCTACAGTGGTGTCAAGAATACTGTGATCAGACGAGTCACGGTATACCTTGTTTTGTGCCGACAGTAGGCAGAGAGTTTAGTAGGAGCCCCACGAAGCAATGAATCCTGCTCGCCCTGTAAACACAACTCAAGGTTCTGGAGGCGATTTAATGGTGTGGGACATGTTCTGTTGGTACGGAATGAGCCCTTGATATTGCTGGAAGGTCGGGTGTCCTCCAAGGAATATCTGAACATTGTTGCCAATCAAGTTCATCCTGTAATATTGACTTTTCATCCAGCAGGTGAAGGCTGTTTCATGGACGACAATGCTACTGTTCAAAGCGCAAGACTTGTTCAGCGAGCATGACAGAGATTTCCGCCATCTTCTCTGGCCACCACAAAGCCCGGATCTGAACCCCACTGACAATGTATAAGACATGTTAGAAAAACTGATATGAAAGAAAAATCCTCTTCCATCAAATCTGAGACGCCTGCTACTTTGGATGTAGATGCAATCCCACATCTTGTGGAATCTATGCCAAACTGCATATGTGCTGTAATTCGAGCTAAAGCAGATTAAACACGGTATTAAATAAAAGTTTCTAATAATTCAGTAACCAGTATGTGTATAATCCAGACCCCCCCCCCCCCCCCGGATTTAGAGACCAGTAGCATAGCTGGGTTTCTGGTACCTTTGGAAAATTCTTAGTTACGGGCTTTTTATTTATTTTATTATTTTTTAGTGCGATAACTTCGATCATTTGTAAAATATTCTATCACTGGCGTGTCAGTGACAACTGTCTCAATACCACAGCAGATTCTTACGCTACTGCCAAAGACCAAACATAAAGCTTTTCAAGCCACCCCAGGTCATCCAGTAAGTCGAGCGGTGGTTTCAATCGAGAGACGAAATTCATCTCTCACCTAATGACAATCACAAACATCCACGTCCACTACGTGATGATTCGAACCCGTAAGCTATTGGCTGGAGAGTAGTACGCTAAGTATTCAGCCAACCAAACCCGTTCTTGATAGGAGTTCTTGACAATTACAACTCATAGTGCTTCAAAAATGTAACTTTTTTCCCCCTTCCATTTTACTACTGATCCACCCTTGATGCTTGCATAATGATACAGATCCGACACTTTTCATGTTTGTGATAATCATTAAAAATGAATCAGACAATACGATTATCAGAACAACCAAGTAGGATGAGAATGTAGTCGTGAGTTTTAATTTTACTCCAAATTCTGTAGAAAGGGTATCAGGAGAAAGAGAGAGAGAAAGAGCGACAGTATCTTTATAATGATCAGCGATGCCTGTCCAGTATAACAAAAAAAAAAAAAAAAAAAAAAAAAAAAAAATTGAAAATAGTTTAGCAGCTTCACATCTATTGCCTAATGAACTTTTTGACAGGTTCAACGCATGTGAAACAATTGGGCAATTCTCCATGAAAACCGCTTGATTAGTGGCTATTTTAGAGAAAGATAAAGAACGTAAAGAAGTATTAAGAACATTTACAGTCGTTTTAAAGACTATAAATGTTATTAAATAACAGGGCTGCTCGAGTACACTGGACTTACGTTCTGATTTTCGAATAATGGTTTGCCTTAATTAAAAAATAAGAAAAATAATTTTAACGTTACCAAACTTATTAAATTTTATTAAAATAACTGATTATATTTATAGTTATTAAATTCTATAATATTTTTTGCAGCTTGGGTAAAAGATGTTACTTTTACCCAAATTGCATGTTTCACAACAGAATACTACGCTCACACTTTGCACCGAACCTCACTTTTTTGTTGTTGTTGTTTTTCCCCCCTTTCAGAACGACACTGTTTACTGGTTAATAGAACACTCCATTTTTGCGCTCTATTGCACGTATTTCAAAACAGACTGCTAATATTTAATAACTTTTAATTTTCGATGTGGAAGCCAAAATTACATTGTGAAGAACTGCAATCGATCATGCAATTTTACAGCTATCTTCATATCAAAAATAAACGAAATAAAGAATAATTGATGCTTTGAAATAAATAGTCATTTGTGTTCATGAGTAAGAATATTTATATATTCATGAACATGAAACCTTGTAATCTTTCATGATCTGATTTGCTTCGGTTGATATAAAATAAATTAATTAATCAAAAAATATGCATATTAAATTTAGGCGAAAAAAATTAAATCTTCTTGGGTTTCCTTCAATTACCCAAGATTAATATCGTTCATTGCCAAGCTGAAAGGAATTTCGTGTGGTGGCCAACTTTTTTTTATTTAGTTAACGACGTCCACGCGATAACGCATGATCGGCCGTTCGGTGAGAGCTTGCATCGCGCGATATCGCGTGATTGGCAATGAACATGTTGAAACTCGAGTGTTGAAAACCGTATCAGCCTTTTCGCAACTTCTCTTAACTAGTGTTGTGTTCTAAGTGCTCTTTTTTTTAATAATTACTGCTTATTTATTTGAAAGATTAAAAATGTAAGCGTATGCTATTAATGACAACTCAATTATTATATCGTGGTAAACAAGAGATCTAACTTTAATTCCACATAATTTTGCACACCTGACATTTCCTTACAGAGCATCTGATAATTTTCATCTTTCAGAATTAGGTTAATAATTCTGAATAAAATAAATTTATGGAGCGTTATTGTAAATTACGGTATCGTTCAATTTCCAAAATTAAAAATTATCAAAACGTTTTATCTGGAATAAGAAATCTCAATAAAAAAAAAGAGTTCGAAGAACATTGCAACAATTTTTTTTTTATTTAAAATGAATTCTCTTTTTAATTATTTATGAGCAAATTTTCTTTAAACAGATCTCAAAATTCAGCAAGCTTAAAGACTAAGACTGCTTTGAATCAATGATATTTGATAAGAGCTCAGAATAAATGCTATCTCTGCGTTGTCAAACTATGCATGAATGCAAATTACCATGACGATGACTGTTTTATGTACGCTGAGAATTTTAATAATTTGGAATTTTCACTGTTGCGATAGAGTAGAGATATTTTAAAAATACTTATTTCGCAACAAAATCGCTTAAATAATCCATAAAATACTGGCTACGCGAAATTCTGATTAGTTCACACACCATTATCTGTTATATACAGTTTTTAAGCACCATACAGATTCGAACAGTCAGTTTTCATTGCCATTTCTGAAGTATTTTATCAAGTGTTTTGTGAGCAACCTAAAATGGTACTGCGTGACGCAGGTTGTGGTGTGGTGTGCAGAAATCTGTGGTAGTTGATAATGATATATTATACCGAAACTCATTTACTCTCGAACCAACTACATGTAGCTGCAGGTAAGTACATGTAAACAAATCCTCAAATATAATTTGGCAGCGGTACGTACTGCGCTGAATAAAGGCGCATTTATATGCATAGACAGGGAGACATTCGTTTATCGCTCGTGAGATCTTTCCGACTCGCCACCCATCATACTAATCACTCGCTATGTGGGCGTCTTATCTATTTAAGTTAACAACGAACAAGGAGTGTAAGGAAACGCCCAACATGTATATAGTCCCAGGTATTTTAAAAGCAGTATGCAGAACTAAGCAAAGAATCCAAAGTTAAGCCATCATCAGTAGACACTTTAACAACATCGTGATACACTTAAATAACATTAAAAAAAAAAATAATAATCATTCTTTGCATCCCAAATGACAAATTTAAGGTCAGCAAACATGTTAAGCTTCTTAGTCCTGGAAACAATTTTGGGGTGCAAGAAACACACCGGTCGACCTTCGTTTCATTCAAAGTGAGGGTCTAACATCGAAGGCATGATCAGAATTCGTTAGAGGGTTTTCAATCATCATTGGAAACGGAAAACAAAATAAAACGGTTTTATATCACATTAAGTGTGCCTCTTTTTTTTAAAGTACATAAATTAAAAAAAAAGGCATCAACTTGAGACTGGTTATTACTCTAAGTTAGGCTTTCGAACTGAAACAAGCATATGAATTTCAAGTAGGCCACTAGTTTACTTCAAATTTCTACTTTTTTTTACTCTATCAAAACTTGTATTCATGATTGCATTTGGTCAAATACAGAAATGAAAACTACAGTGTAGGTTATAAAACCCCAGTGATCAATTCTTGTGAAAGGGGGAAGAGATGCAGCTGCAGGAATGCCACATTAAAATAAATAAATAAACCTGTTTGATCATATTTCTTCGTTCTGACAAGCAATAGCTATTTAATGCCATCAAAAAAGCGCTTCAAAGTTAATTTTTATTTCGGATTTTTAAATGCAGAAAAAGAATATTAACCTATCTTTTATTTTCTTAAAACCTTTCTCTCAAGACTACCAATCTTCTAGCCAATCCATTCCATCAGATTTAAAACCATAAATACTATGTTCCTTTTTTAAAACAGTATTTACAGTCTTAAAGTAAATCACTATACGAGCTTAAAGGCAATATGTTTTAGTTTTCTTGAAAGATCTGAAAAAACCTCAGAGTGGTTTAATTTCTTCAAGCTACAAATATCATTCTAGTTACTGGTTAATAAAAATTTCTTAAGCTTAATCTACGCGTAAAGATAATTTTAGTTAGACATCGGAGGAATTAAAAAATAAAAATAGTAAGAATATTATATAATAATGAAATTATTTCTAAGATCTCATCTGTGTAACCAAAATTTTGTGTTAAGTTTTTCATGTTAACGTAACCAAGGCTTTTTTTACGTTATTATTAACGCATTAACGTAATCCTTTTTAGTTCTGTTATGATATTATGCCAATTATTCCATATTTCTCTCTCTCTCTCTCTCTCTTTTCGCTCACTCACTCATACAAACACATAAGTAGGTGTTTTATTATTATTATTATTATTATTATTATTATTATTATTATTATTATTATTATTATTATTATTAAATTTTTGCTTCTAATATGAATACAGTATTTGTATTTTTGTATTTAGCCAATACTTATTTCAGACAACTGCTATTTTTTTCTTGAATTTTACTATTTATAAATTCCAATAATGCAAAAAGCAACAAACAACCTAACGTAGCATTTAAATCTCCTGTCATTATTATTTTACCCTTCCACGAGAAGGCAGTCCATCAAAGAAGGCACAGGTATGAACTCTTAAGAAGTACCCATTTCATATCGTGGTAGTAAAGTAAACATAATGCTGCAAACAACGCTTGTGTCAGTTTTATGTTGCTGGGGTACTCGTAAAGGCAGAGTACCCGGAGAGGAATCAATACCAAAACCACACCATAAGACTATTTCAAACTTAGTGCTAATTAAAAAAAAAAAAAAGCAAAGAAAAAAAAAAAAAAAGCAAGTGAACTACATATTATTATCCAGTGGTCCGACCGACGAAATCAATATACGTAATTGTTAATCTCTTAATTACTACATTAATATTTAAAACTGAGAATAATCAATGATATCGATTAACAATAAGAATAACAATATAATCAACAGTATACTAATTACTTATTAACCATGCTTATTTAACTTTAATATTAGCATTTATGTTATTTATGCATAGACTAAAATATCTATTACTATGTCTAATTACATACTGATCATGATTATTCATATGTACTAACATTGTATAGGGTGGCTCATAAGTCACAAAAGGGTTTAAACATTTAATAACTTTTTTATTTATTAATTATTTTTATTATCTTTTTGTTATAATGAAATTCAGAACCTGGAGTTTTTTTTTTATTAGTTATGAGTTATTCACATTTTAAATCCCTTCCTGACTAATGGGCCACCCTGTTAACCGATTTTTCATCTATAAAATTTTATCTATTCATTCTTACACTGATCTAGATTACTTGTACAACCCATGAAGTCCAATAGAAAAATTTCTGTATCCCAGTATAAAAAAATTAAGTTCCTATATTAGTTACGAATTCTGTTTTTTAATGCTAACTGCTTCATAGTAAAGCCTGACTCAGCCAAGCGCAATAGAATCCAGCAATCTACGTTATATATTCCATGAATTAACAATTTCAATTAATTTTCCTACTCTTCTCTGGTTAATTAAGAAGAAGAATTAAAATATTTAACTAGCCGAAGTCATGAAATAATTCGATCATGAAGCAATAACTCTCATGAAATAATCTCTGCACTTAGTGATGCTTCTCTGAATATCTTCACTTTCCTTAGCATCCATTAAAAATCTACATAACTAAGCTCGGGCTGCAATCCAATATTTGACTGACAAGCAACCTATATAAAAATATAAGGTATTTATTTCAAAACTGAAGTTCCTTTTAATTACACAAATCTTTCGAAGTGTACCAGTTTCTTACCCACACGATTCCTGGACTTAAATTCATGATCGACCAAAATCCTCAGTAATTGCCATAAACTTTCCATTCAATTCGCATTCCTCTAAAACTACATCGTTACCAAAATCGCGGCTTACATTTATCCACATTGAAATGAAATCCCTACTTTCCTGTCCACTTTTTCAAACATATAACATCATCTCGAAGAGAAATTTTTGTAATGTGGACAATTTACCATTCTATCAGTTTCACGTCAAAATTAACGTGAAACTGGTTTCACATCTGCAGAGACAGACAGACAGATAGAGAGAGAGAGAGAGATTTTCCTCTTAAGATTTGAACCAGAATCATTAAGAAATATATAGTAAACAACAAAAGTACTATCATAAAATCAACCTAGGAATACTCTATTGTGCTAACTCTGACTTTAGAATGTCTACCATTTAAATATTCACTAAGATAACCAGTAATCTGAAAAAGATTTTGTTATCCATCGTCCATTGTTAATACCAATGTCGTATTTTCTAATTAACAGGTTCCTGACAAAAGGTTTGCTGAAATTAAGTAAAATTACATCATAATAAGTACTGTAGTTTAATTCTCTCGTGAGTTATTCATCAATATTTAGCAAATTTGTTAAAATCGATCATCCTTCAACGAAACTTGCTTAATAAGCAATCCCGTCAAGGGATATTCTGGGTGAAAATGATAGACGAAATTTAATGTTTTTAAATAAGAATACTGAATGAACAGAAGAATATTTCTAAGAATCTATTGCTCTATAATTATAGCATACAATTACTCTTTTTTTTCTAGAATGTGTAATAATTATAATTACTCTTTGCAATCTCTTCGTTTTTTATTTGTCACTTTTTTGTATATTTAACTTTGTATGCAATAATTTGTTTACGTTTGTGCCTCCTCTTTATTTCATTCTTTCTGCTATCACACATATTACAGGTTGCTTTATTTAAGATTATATCTAGTTCATTTTTTATATCCAATACCTTTTACATGCTGTGAATTTATTATATAATTCTGCTCTAGTTATTTTTTTAAATCAAATTTTCGTTTATTCGTTTTCCTTATAATCTATACACAAACCGGTACCAAACTGTTTCCCAGTCAATTCTAAGAAAAACAATAACTAGAAAAACAAATACTGCTTCTCTTGATTTTAAAGTTATTTTTGTACTGTGAGGAACACAACCCCCCCCCCCCAAATAACAATAAAATAAAAAGAATTAGGATTATACATAAATTCAATAAGTTTACGTTCATTCACTGGCACTAAGCTCGATAACAACAATGAAATCTTAGCTTCCACTAGTCTACATCTTTTGTTCGCGTGATACAAAAGATGTAAAACTGGTAATGCTAAGAATTCACTGGGCATTGTCTAAATGCAAGCGCACGGTTAAAGGAACTATAGACGAAGAATTTCCTTTATGTACCAAGAAGACTTTTTGAATTCGTATTCATCTTTTTTTTTTTTA
The DNA here is from genome assembly GCF_054136105.1 of Typopeltis vanoorti. NCBI lineage: Eukaryota > Metazoa > Arthropoda > Arachnida > Uropygi > Thelyphonidae > Typopeltis > Typopeltis vanoorti. The sequence continues at coordinate 51,306,698 of NC_143558.1, read as the reverse complement.
AATGACCTGCTTATAGCGATAAGATTTTTAATCATCGTGGTCCCGCTGTAAGAAATCACAGCCATTTTATTTTGGTCATAACAGAATGATTTCAACGAAATGTTACTCTAATATCGTCCCAGAAAGCATTACGGCAAAATAAAAATATGAATGATTAAGAAAGTTAAACAATATGGAAGTTCAAACTGTTCTTTTATCACCTGGTCAGTTTTTAGGGTGTTACTGGATGTACTGTATCACAATATATGAATTCTACTGTTCTTATCTACTTATCTTTACCCGTTTATGACAATTACTATGCGGATACAGTTGCCATCCCAACATAATTTATTGTATGTGCGACGCAGCACGCAAAAAACGAAACGAATGGCTGTAATAAATGCTATTCGTAACGGTTAAGGGAAAGCATCTCATTTCGTGAAAGAAAAATTGAGTGAGGGAAAAATGGTTTTTATTTAAAATTTTCATTGAATTAAAAATGAAGTATCAACTGCTAACTTATCTCATGGAATATTTATCAGTATTTTTGCAAACTTCAATAATTAAGAAAAAGGAGAAAAAAGAAAAACTAACATAATTGTTAAAGTTGTGACTAAATCGAAAATTCAAAATTAGAATTAACTTGTGATACAATCAATAGTATATTTCAGCGGTTATTGTGTATATTAGAGGGTAATAATGTGCTAAGTGCTCCTTGATTCTAAAATAGAATATTTGATAGAAGATGATAATGAGATGATAATCATCGTGTCATTCTACTCGCAAATTACACGTAAAGCTTTCCTTGTAATCAAGAAGTCAATAATAATAATAATGATAACTGTACTCCGACAAACTTATGTTTTTACAATCATATTTGAAACAAAATCTTTAGTTTTAGAGGACACAATTGGACCACCATACTGTAAATCACTAGAAAAATAGACAGAATTTAAGTATTTTTTTATGTGAATTCCACTCACGAAGTGTTGTAAACCTACAGTACAGTAGTATGCGGGAGAGTTATCATAATCCGGTAATCCAACTCTAAGACCAAACATGGAATTTGTTCAAGCCATTTCAAACTTCCTCATCTAGGTAACAGATGAATTTCATCATCCATTTCCGGATGATGTAATTATTCTATCATTTTAAAACATTCACAGATATCTATGCCCAAAGTGGGAATCCATTTAGTGAGAAAGAGAAACGCTATTCACTCGGCGAACTAGGCCATCAGTTTCATCAAAAAGTTACACAATTACATTGCTATTATACAACGAAATTTACGAAGGGAATCTTCATTGCCGTTAAAACATATTAACCGTAACGAAGAGGAAGAAAGTTCTCTTTTCCAACCAAACTTGTTTGTCTATCACGCACTATTTCCAGGATTGCAACACTAGCGGGGAAAAAAATAATTAATTCCATCATTTTCATTCATTTCTCAACTAGAAACGAGGATAGACGCTTGCAGTCAGTGAAGCGAATCACGAAGGTTCGTTCATAAAGACGTACCAAATGGGGAAAAAAAAAAAAAAAAAAAGATTAACTCTTCGTGTTTGTATTTTGAGGTGTGTCCACCGGTTTTATCAAGTGTTATACAAAAGGCCGTTAAACAGAATAGTCTTTCCTCGGCAACGTATTAAAAAAAAAAAAAGTCTCAGCTTATTCATATTAAATATAATAAAAATATCTCGGCATTGAATTTGTACTATCCCTAGGCTTGCAAATTGGAAGAGGGATAACGTTATTCAGTAACGTTACTTTCTATTATTATTTTCATATTAAGGAAAATGGTTCATATTCTCCTATATAACCCCAGAATTCAACTTTGAAAAGCAATTTTCTATGCTACAATGCTATGCATAAAGAATCGACATGCCTCTTCCTAAACGTGTCAGCAATACCACTGCACATGATGTTCTGTATTTACTATCCTACAAATGTGTGCATTTAAATAGGGAGGGAACTATATATATATTACGTATTGAGAAAACAGGTCATCACTAGCTACCTCGTGTTTTCTATAATTCAGTGTTGCATTATACATGGGTAAAAGTGAAGTCACGGATTTACAGTCAAGTGAACAACACGATCGATTTTTTTATTAATTTTTTTATCGTTGTCATCTGCGTGAAAGGAAAAGATTAGAGTTGTTGGCGATGACTACAAGCACGAGATCAATTGTATTCACTTATGTTTTTTTGTTTAATGCAAAATCTCTATACAATAGGTTTTTTTTTTACTACTATTGTTAAGTTTTTCATCCGCCTACATATGAATATCTACAATTGTTCCGAAACGCTGTTGTGTAACTTTGAAGCAATTGAGTCTTCTGAAAATATGAGCCTAAGACCTGCGAATTGCATAATAAAAAGTTACATGACTTGCAGAGTGTTTCTCTCTCTCTCTCTCTCGCTCGGGTGTTACAGGGAAAATACTTGGTATTACTTTCCACTAAGTTCTAATATTCAACATAATTTGAAGTGCAGTTAATTCCAGTAGATGGTAATTGTAAAATGCCTGATATTAACTGTTTTGTAATATTCTTTTAATTTATTTGTATGATAAGGAACAAAAAAAAAATGCATAATTTTAGTTTGGTCAATGGAATAACATCAAAATTTTACAATTTCTTTCTTATTCAAACTCAAGAAAAAGAATAAAAGACACGATATATATAATGTTTGATAATCTTTTGTTACTGCTATTGTATACGGTTTAATAGCAATTTTTATTACAAAGGTCCTTAAATCGGATAATATCCATCAAACATTATGAGCGAAAAATATTATATTTATGCATATAAAATATACAATCAAAGTATGAAGTAACGAATAGTTTTATATACGTCGTCAATGTACACTGCTCAAAACAATTAGAGGATATTTTAGTTTTTCTGTCGGATAATTATAAATGTCTGCAAAAAATTATAACTATTGGGTACTTTATACATAAATAAATATTTCTTACTTATGGATAGAGTGTAATTGATGAGATATTGTTTAAATAATAGATATTTATTACAAATTTAACAAATTATACGCTAAAGAGTGAAATAATTTTAACAACATGAATAGAATAAGAATAACAACATGAATAGCCAAAAACGCTTTTGTTAATTTTTAATAGGGCGTATGGTCTCCATTAACAGCCAAAACAGCGGTACATCTTGACTCCATGGACTGGATAAGATGATCAAACAGTTCTTGTGGGATATTTCCCCACTCTTTTGTGAGAGCAATTTCTAGCTCTTGAAGCGATCGACTAGTCTTACATGATTTTGTATGCAGTTGCGTGTTCTACACCGTTGCATATTTAGAATATTTTAAAATAAATGTGTTACATTTGTAAATTATTTTTATAACTTTATAATTTACAAGAAAACCAAAATATCCCCTAATTGTTTTGAGCAGTTAATAATGTTAAATATATGATTATTTCTTCGAAACGAATGAGTCTTTCCTCTACTGAGCACCTTTAGTCGTTTTCAAAATCATGTATACAAGTATATAGTGTAAGTTAATTGCTATTTGTGTAAAAACGAGCTTGGTCATTTACTGCAAAATTTGTCTCTTGCGATATTGTATGCTCTTAGTCAGCCGTATTTCAATGGCAACATCCTTGATGGTCACATCAGTCGTGAGTGTGACTTCGGCCGATTTACATTTCAATCAGTTTGTAAGGCTGAACAATATACTGTATGTGAAAAGTGATTCAAGTCTTGATGATGAGGAGGAATGTTGATTGACAATTTACATATGAAATTATCACCTGGCTCTTTGGAGTGCTGAAGTAGCTTAAAAAATATCAATGTCTTGTCTCTAGAGATTGGTTTTCTAACTCTTATCCTAAACACAATACTAAATGTATTATAGCGTACAAAACCTTTCACAGGTGGGATGTGCATAAAAAAGAAGTAAAAAAATAGCGTGCTTTATTACTTGCACTTGCAACCAAATTTTTTTATATAAAAAAATAAAAACAGCATATTTTAGACTGCATTCAATTTTGCACTTTTCATTTGCTCATCCTGCATAATAAAATTGATCATCTAGTCAATTTTCACTATTATTTTTCTAAAAACTGTAAAATCTAGTCATAAGGAATGTAATAGACTGTAATAACTGTAACAGTTTTTTTAATGATACTAATACTCATTTTCAGCCTCATCGCAACAAGATTTCATTAAGCACTAAATACTAAGAAATTTGAATGCATTCTCGAGAGCTGTATATGTGTGTGTCTCTCTCTCTCCCTTAGTTTTTTTTTTTTTTTTTTGTATTATATTAGCTATTGTATTAGCTAAGCTTTTGTATTCACACCCACTGCACGGTTTCGCGACATCAATTTCTAGAACAATCTTCCAAACTTTCACTGTTAGTCTGTTACAGAAATAATTCCGAAAAACATTTGTGCAATTCTGACTTTTCAACTCCCCAAAAATACTTTGCAAAAATATTGGCATGTTTTATATATATATATATATATATATATATATATATATATATAGTATAGAAACATTTAATTAATATTGTTAAAAAAACCATCCGTGTTTTTTCTATAAATCGATAAGGTTATATTGTTTTGAAATCTGATAAATATTTTTTTAGCGACTGCAGAATGGAAAAAGAAAGATTCTGTCAATATATAAATTGTTTGCAATATAACTCCTCACCCAAATACAGAGGGCAGGAGAAATCTGACCACATCCCCTCGCGGCCCCTCCTGGACCCTTGAAGCTGTTGACCAAATTTCGTATGGTCCGATTTCAAGATGACTAACGTGGCAACGGCATCCAATTTTCTAATGAAGAGTCATAAAAAAATATCAACCAATGCTACTGCGTCCGGGGAAGCCGACGCGTCTGGGGCTGCAGTCCGGGCTCCTGATGATAAATATACTACGAGGACTCATATTACCATTTTGCAACTCAATATCAGAAAAATGGATGAACTTAAATACATGCTTTACAAAAACAATATCCATATAGCTTGTCTACAAGAAACAAAACTAAACAATAATTTGAACTTCAGCATCAAAGGATACACAGTTCTTAGGAAGGATAGAGAGGAAAGAGCAGGTGGCGGGCTTGCTATCTCTTTTGAAGACCCCAGAAATCAAATTCAAAGAAATCACCCTAAATCAATATTTAAATAATAACAGTTCGACGGAAGCTCAAGCTGTTGAAATACATCTACCAAACCATTTTATTTCAATCACAAACGTCCACCACCCTGATAATACAAATATTGATACAGACATCATTGAAAAGCTAAGCGAATCTCCAACTGATGCAACCATTATACTTGGTGACCTAAATGCAAAAAGCCCAACGTGGCCCCCTCCCCCGATTTGGACCATAAAGGTCAACAATTGGAAGACCTCTTCACAGATTTGGAACTCACAACAATTAACAATGGACAGAGTACCTATCTCTCTAAAACTACGGGAACTGAATCTGCTGTTGACATCACAGCTATTAAGTATAGCATTGCATCAAGTGCACAATGGAAAATTTTGGGAAATGCCATCAGTGACCACAGAACCCATGATAACAACACTAAACTTCAAGATTGATCAAGAACAGCAAATCAAAAGGACATGGAACTTCAGAAAAGCCGACTGGACAAGGTTTACTCAAACATTGGAGAGCCTCTGTCAAGATGAACCTGTCTCTGGAAACCTCGACAGAAAATTACAAATCCTTACTTCACACATCAGTAAAGTTGCCAAAGTAACAATACCAGGCAAGCGGAAAAATATCTGGATACCATACTGGAAAGATCGCAATATTGATTCAATGACTGCAGAAAGAGACAATATCAACGAACAATTGAGAATTAATAAAAAATAATTAATAATAACAGAAAGAAATTAATGGACATAACACACAAAATAGAACAGGAAATTTGGAAGTGCGAACGAACAAGAGAAATGGGGGGAGCTTTGCAGTAATCTGGATCCAAGAAACGACAGCCAACACTGGAACATTATTAGAATCCTAGACAACAATATCAAAAAAGAGAACCAACAGAAAACAAACTTCATCATAAATGCTGGGAAACAAGCTATTACAGATCAAGAAATTGCAAACACACCGGCAAAAATCTATTCAAACTCCAAACCTCAGTATAACAGAGAGGACAAGACCCTCAATAAACTCACAAGTAAAATACTAAACCAAGCAAGAACATACCAAACTAATGACATCTTCTCCGAAGAATTTACACTAAGTGAACTAAATTCATCAACGAGAAAACTGCACCTAATAAATCTCCTGGTAATGATCTTATCTTTGGTCATATGATCAAACACCTTGGCAAAAATGCTAAAGAACAACTTCTGGACATTCTCAATACCTCTTGGCGAACAGGCAAACTTCCAAAAGAATGGAAAAAATCAGTTATTGTACCCATCCTGAAACCTGACAGAAATGCTGCAGAATGTCAAAGTTATAGACCTATCGCATTAACTAGCATACTTTGTAAAATTACTGAAAGAATCATACAATCCAGGCTTATGCACTGGCTGACAAAAAATAAGAAAATCAACTACTGCCAAACTGCCTATAGAATCCGTCATTCGACAACAGATCAATTATTCTACTTCTGCCGAACAATAATAGACTCATTTCAGGAAAAACCAACAAAAAAAACAACTGCAATATTCCTTGATATGACTGCTGCTTTCGATCGTGTTTGGATCAAAATATTAATACAAACAGTACATGATATTGGAATTAGAGGAAACGCTTTAATCTGGATTGCTGATTTCATTAGAGAAAGGAAGATGAAAGTCAGAATCAATGCAGCAATATCAAAAGAGCGGAGAACCTGGGCTGGTGTTCCCCAGGGCTCAGTACTTAGTCCCTTACTATTCCTTCTATATGTCAATAACATTCATCCTTACCTTACAGAAGACACAAAAGTAGCTTGCTTTTGCAGATGATATAGCCATCAGGCACACCAGTGCTAAAATCAAAGAATCAGAGGAGATTCTAAACAAATCCATGAGAGGATTAGAAAAATGGTCAGATGAACTTAAATTCAAAATCAATCCAGACAAAACAAAACTAAGCACCTTTAGTACAGACAGGAAAAATAGACATTCCTACAATCCCAAAGTCATGATCAACAAAATCAGGAATTACGTTTTGCACAACACATTTCTAACACTTCCAACAGAGCTCTAAAAAAATTAAATATACTGAAAAGGCTTTGTGGAACAAATTGGGGCGCAAAGCCAAATATCCTCAAAACTACTTACACTACACTAATAAGGTCAATAATGGAATATGCAGCACCTATCTGGTCACCTTCGGCCTCATCAGTAAAGAAAAAATTAGACAAAATACAAGCAAAAGCATCCAAGATTATCATCGGTGCAGTCTCATCCACTAACAACATCAGAGCCCAACAGGAATGTGGGCTTGGCCTGCTGGAGGAGAGACGAAAATTTGCCACCATAAAATTCATAAATAATATCAGAAGCTACCAAAACGATATCTCCCTAAAAACACTTATGAACATTGGAATAAAAAATGCAGACTTCACAGATCACCAACTTTAAAATATGATGACACTATCACGAAAGAAATAGGTCTTGATCAGTTAAATGCCCACATAAACAAAGAACCTCTATTTTCCAGTCCTTGTACCTTCAAATATCTCATAAATCTAAACCTTACCAAACTCTGTACAAAAAAACAACCAAAAGAAATGCTCAAAGAAAAAGGTCTAAATACTATCAACCTTCTTTCATCCTCCAAACAGATTATTTGTTATACCGATGGATCGTCAGACACCAATATGATTAATAGAGGCGCTGGTGTTCTCCTTCTACTCCCGAAAGATGAAAAAGTTTCAATAAAAGTTGGATCTGGGAGAATCGCTTTCAATTTTACCAGCGAACTCTACGCAATAAATAAAGCACTTGAAGCCTACTTAAAACTATCATCATCTCAACAATCTGAAGGAATTATAATTTACAGTGACTCAAGATCAGCTATGGAAGCAATCAAAAATGGCAATACCAAGCTCACACAAGACATCCATAAACTCTTAAATCAACTAAAGTGTTTAGGGAAAAGTTGCATTTTACAATGGATTCCTGCTCATTTAGGCATTGATTACAATAAAGCAGCTGGTAAATTAGCAAAAGAGGTCAGAGAACTCAATCAAGAAACTCACATGATAACCCTTGCTGATGCCAATGCACTAACAAAAGCTAAACTAATTCCACTGAAATCAGTGATACAACATCAAATTCCCGAAATCAGTGCTGACAGAAAGACCTCCACCGCGATAGCAAGACTACGAACAGGACAGTATAGAGGAATGAAGATCAATACAGATGATACGAGGACATATAGAAACTGCAACAACTGCCCCAATACTGAACTGACACCCACTCACATCTTTACCTGTCCAGCAATTACAGCAGCCTTGCAAGAAATAGATCCTAATCCTGAACAACAGCTCTATACAAACAAAATCATCGACATAGCCAAAGCAGTACAAAGAGCACACGGAAACATCTAAGACTCTTCAAAGGACAAGACAACAACAACAACAACCCCAATACAGAAACAATTTATTTCATGTGATTCCCGAAGTATAATATCAGAGAGAGATGAAAAACGTTTAAATTTGCTTTAACATTAACAGAGATAAAGTACGAGTACAATTTTCATTTTCTTTGTACATTCCCGTTAAAAATGCTATAATGTACAAAGTCGAGCAAGAAATTTTCCACATTCAAACATTTAATTTTAGAACTGTGACATGTCTGTCATAAAAATTAATGAATTTCAAAAATCAGCTGAAAAGTTTCCTCTACTCAACTATCTCATTTTTCATGGTATATAATAAATAGGTCAGTTTATTCGAGGCGGAACGATATGGACAGGATTCGAACCCAGGTTTTCCCCAACCAAACGGCCCGTCTATACTAACTGAGCTACGGGTGAAAGTGCCAGCAACGATTTCTCTTATGATGATCATTAGAGCTAATATAACAAGTGGAAATGCGCCAACATAAGAAGAAAGCAGCAAAGGTGAAAAGATGACTTGCGTAATCCAGAGTTCATGAAAAATTGCAATCTGTAACCAGGTTCGGGTTTTTGGATTGTCAAGACAATTCCACATGGTCAAAATTCACAAATAACCTCATAGGAAGACATCTCACATATCTCACATACCAGTATGGGAATGACGTCACGTTTTCTCAAAGCAGGTTTGTTCTACCAAATTGACCTGTTAATATTGCCAGAATAGGTGATGGCTTAACTGGCTCGAATGAAACGTTTAGAAAATCCACCACCTAATGCATATCCCTAATAACTACTTTCTATGAACAATAATTTTGTACATGACAGTAGTGATGGATTCGACATCTTCTCCGATTCAACTGAATTTCAGCCAAGCCGACAAAAAAAGAAAAAAATCGCAAAAATATATCGAGCAGGGAGCAGAAAATGACTCTGTCCCCCCTTCTTCTTCTTTTTTTTTTTTTTCGCTGGTGTTCTCCTTCTACTCCCGAAAGATGAAAAAGTTTCAATAAAAGTTGGATCTGGGAGAATCGCTTTCAATTTTACCAGCGAACTCTACGCAATAAATAAAGCACTTGAAGCCTACTTAAAACTATCATCATCTCAACAATCTGAAGGAATTATAATTTACAGTGCATTATAATTTACAGCAATATAATACAGAAAGAAAATTTACTGTATTAATAAAAGCAGCATAGAGTATAATAGTACTGTCACCCTCTATACATAGATAATAAGGGTTTCTCTTAATAGTACTGAGATGGAATAAATAATCAGTCCACGTCAGCTGATGCAATAGTGGCAATTAAACTATTCACAACAGTGCCAAATTGGAGCAGCACCAAAGACAACGCGCCACAGTGTTTATGATTATTATATCATTAAAAGAATAATAAAATTCCAAGTTGGTTGAGTTGAAACACGTACTGTATGTTAATTTATTACAGAGGAAAATTCAAGATAACAATATTGAACATAACGATTACAAAATACTGTATTTCAACTTCATGCATTTACGATTGCTCTTCCATTCTGTTAATTATTTTTAAAAAAGTAAAAATTTTCACAAACATGTCTATATATATATATATATATATATATATATATATATATATATATATATATATATTTTTTTTTTTTTTTTAGAAACTGTGGGTTTAACTGTACCAAGATCAAAGTAACCGAGGACATCGGCGTAAACGGAAGATCCCAATTCAAAAATATACATACAGAGATACAGAAATCAGATTTTAAAACAAAAAGTTTCGATTTTTATCTCTGAAAGGAAAAATCTGAGGATTTCGTGACACTAATATCATCCTCTGCTTAAATTTATATTTCAATACCAATACTCTAGTTCTACTGGATGCCGCTGGATTTAGGGAGAAGGGGGAAATGGATTTAATAATATAAGCACGTAAACACAAGAAGATGAATTGTACCACTAAAGATGGTCTGCTATTTCCAGACCGAAATATTTGGTTAATTAAATATCTTTCTTGTGTTTAAGTGCTTATATTATTCAGTCTTTATGTCACAAGTATTCTTAAAATACGGAAATGGATTTTGAAAAACTATTTTTATATATGGAAGCCGCATTCTATGTAGGGTAATGTGATTTGCACAAAGTATTTGTTCTTGAAGAGAGTAATATATATTTTAATACAGTCATTTCAAGAAATGCAAATGCAAGAAATACAATGTTTATAAGTAGATCAATCGAAGGGCAGACTTCTAACTAAAGTCGAGAACGATTTCTCTACTTTAGTTAGAATACTAACTTATTAGTCGTCGTTTTCAAAAATGCTTTTTTTGTGTTCGTTTTATCTACTTTATTGTTCGCAACAGTAAGCGTGGCTACAACTGGTGAGTGAACTTTTAGGCCTAATTCATACGAGTTTAATGCAACGAATAAGATAGAAGCAAGCTTCGAGTTGATTAGCCCATAAATAATAAAGCGAATGCGCACTCCAAGCAGGTGGCCAATCAGCCAATCAAGGCCAACAGAAGTTCGTTCCTATCCTATTCTGGCCGGTACTAAGCCATGTGAAGGACTGACAGGTAAGGGGAATGGGGGGAGACTTCCAAACCTTAAATGAAATGAATCACGAAAACAAGTTTCTGAAGTTGGAAAAAATATATACATTACACTAATAAACCGCAATTTATATGTCAAATATGATATTATTTGGGTTATTTTAGAATAATTGAATATATAAACAGATTTAAAGCTAAAAAAATAACCAACGATTTTAAATGTTTTTAAAGTTTAGATGCATTTCAAAAAATACTACACGTAGTATTTTCATTGTGATGAATCTTAAATATGAAAGGTTGTGAAATCAAACAAAGAGATTAAAAAAAATCTCCAACATCAAGTTCGGGTATAAAAGAAATAAGTGCATAAATGCATCTCCGCACACAGCGAATGGCCAAAGAGTTAACTGCACAGCAGAATAAACCATAAGATGGAAGGCTTACTTTAAAGTCTTTCTGCCAAACTCGATCAACTCGTCTAAATGTCAAGAACAACTTCCTGAGTTTTTACTAACTTTTCCATGGCATTTATCCAAAGCTGAATGACGTAAGCAAGGTCGTGTGGAGTAATAATAACGGAATCAATCAATAGTGGCGATTATTAACTGAGTTGCAATGATTTGTCTATTTTTTATTGTATTATTTGTATTTATTTTTTTAGAAATGTGGGGGCCCACGAGCAAATTTTAGGGTTATAAGCGTAACATCAAAGAACAAGGAAAAGATAGTGCAAATACGCACTATTTTCTTTTCAACACAATTAGGAGCAGATTATTCACAATCTTTATTGATCACTTTCTGATGAAAACAAGATATATTAAATATGATCTTTCGTGCGTGTGATAAATCAGCTTTATCATCTGAACGCAAAGGCAATGGAGCCACGGGTGGATAGAAATTGCAAATCAATTGTTCCACTAAACCACAATTACAAATTGGAATGAGTAAATTTTAAGTTTATTCTTTTGAAAAAATCGTTTCTTAATTTGTTACTGATCTTCTATGCACTACTTCATATTTTAGTGATGAAAGATAAGGAAGAAAAAGACTGATGCACATTCATTCCCACGAATATGACTTCAGTGATGCCATTACTGCAAAATTTAAGATCAGTAAATTCAAAACAATAACACAATTCAATGACGAAAATGGTAAAAAGAAAAGACAGTGTTACCTGATTTCATTAAGAGCGCGAACATTTGTTAAAATTATATTTAATAAAGAAAGTAACAGATCCGTGTTTTATTCTGGTGGTGAAGCTATATATAATTAGAGTTATACTGTCTGACTCAATTTAATATAATTTTAAGGAAGGAATAAAAGCAAGAGCTCCGTGGCTCTGTCAACAATGACGATGTCTTCTCGCAGGAAATAGCCGGGTTCGAATCTGAGGAACCTTTACAGAAGCCTTTCAACTGATAGCAAATTAGAAATGCCGACGAAACAGGTCACCGTAACAGAAATTAACCATCCTATTATAGAATATTAATCAGGTCCAATAGATTCGGTTTTAAAGCACACCCGCGGTACTAATGTCAGATGAAAGAAATGAAGGCGAGTTACATGGCCTAACGCAATAGGTCATCGGGTTTAAAACAACCAAGCGGAATATTACATGAATGCGTTGTCACCTTTTTTTATTGAATCTTGAGCACGAAGGTTTTAAACCTACAGTACATTAACAGTATGGGTAGGAGAAGGGTTAGATCCTGAAAGTCTGCTCTTAGAAAACAAACAAAAACATTTCAAACCCTCCAAGCCTCCAGTAAGCAGACTAGATGTCTCATCCTGCTTATTGGAGATGAAACAATGAAAATCGTTTACCATAAAAGCATTCACAAACATCCACGCGATTCGACTGTTCGCTAGATGATGGATACGATATCTACTAGGCCGACCAGGCTAGCATGAGTGGTATGTAAAGCCTGTTCAATGCTGGTAGTGACTTCAGCAGATATGGCAGCATGAAAAAGTATATTGGTTATAAAAGGTAAAAGGGTGAAAAAGGATCTGTGTAAAGCCAAAAGAAGCGTGGGAAGAAAGATATTTAGGATCTGAAGTCGTAGGTGTAGCAGAGAGAGAGAGGTTTGGACCCAGCTGGAAGGATTCTTCTGGATGATGAAAACCTGTTCAAGAAAGGGTTCATCTGTTCATTAAAACTTCAAGTGAGCTAGACAAGCAGACCACTTTCAATTATATACAGCTTCTTTACCAAAATTAGTAACAATCCTTGGGTTCGCTGACCTCCTGAACCTTAATGTAAATACATAAAGTTTAAAAAATTAAAACTTTTTGTACGTTGTTCCACAAGTGGCAAACGCACCATATGGTCTCCATTCCTCTAAGTGAATCTTGTAAGTGAACTATATTCACTATTAGCTTTTGTTGTCAAGGGAAAAATCGAGTTGTTTCAATGAGTGGGAAGGATTTTGATGAATATATGAATTAATGTTAAACTCACGATAGTTCATAATTCGATTGGTTTTCAATGGAACCTAATTTAAAACATCTGGAAAAAAAGTTATTATGCATATCAATGTGATAATTAATAATTGTATATCGATAATTAAAAATTATCACGTGGTTATTTTAATTAGCGTATCAGTATGCGCTAATTAACATCTAAATTTTTAAAAAGTCCATTTATTGTTTTAAAAACCTGCCATGCAAAAATGCTAGCCGATTTTGCATGTGCAAAACTTGGTTATTGTTGTTGTTGTTGCTGCTGCTGCTGCTGTTGTTTATTTATCTATTTATTTTTTGCTTTCTAATCTCATTTTTTATGAAAAAATACGGATTGCCATCGATAACGAACATATCATTAGCTTTTCATTTCATTTCAAAATGAATAAAAATTTGATTTACAATCGATTTCTCATTGCGATTATGTATGATATAAGAAATACATCGTTGTAATATTTACTTTTAAACCGAAATTAGCGGCATAACTACTGACGGGTGTGATTTTCATTTTATTTTTAAATAATCCAAACTGGTGAAACTACATTACACACACGTTCTATGCGTAAAACATTGGAACATGATTTGAAATTTGAACGTCTGCTAATGGTGCACCTCGTCACGTAATAATGCAAAGGGCAGTCCGAAATAATCCAAAACGTTCCGACAGTATCAAATATTTCCAAGTAAAAACACTGCTTTGCTGAAAGAGTGCTTTCACTAAATTTACCGAATAATAACTTGTAAATCCAAATTCAGATATGCAGCGGCTTGTCTGAATTATCCTACACCTGGTGTCATTCGTTGGAACGATGACAATGCTCAGAGATCAGCGTAAATGCTCACCACCATCTTGGAACCCATTCTATTCACTTATCAGCTGTTAGATGTCGTCTATGTCCAATAAAAGTAACGAAAAAAGTGCGTTTGCATCAGCGCACATATTTCTGTTACTTTTCGAACTATAGAACGCTGAAAGAGATTGGAATTACAGACGACATTTTAACAGATATTTTTGAAAACGGCTGGGAAACTTCGACTGTTCGCAATCAAGATCCGAACTTAGGTCTTTTCCAAATCAATGATCTATGGCAAAACGAACTCAGCCACAGAGGTGTCACCCGTTAAGCTGATTCGTGCAAACTATACTGATTGAATCAATAAATATTTCTCATATGAAGCAGAAGCAATTCTTAGTTCTTAAATATATCTACAGTCATTAAGAATTCACGATTAGCATATATACATTTGCAAATATATGCTAATCCTATAAATGTAATTCAAATTAGACTTATGAATGAACCGATTTTTTTTTTTAATCCAGCCAGTTAAAAAAGAAAGAATCCTTAAAAATGAGTGAAGACACACAATACGAAATCAATTAAAATTAAAGAAATTATCGATGAACATTAAATAATTAAAATGAATTGCGAAACCGGATTGTTGTTGTCATAATGCTAATACAACCCGCTAGAGCAGGAAAGGACGTCCGACAATTCCTATCCATTAATGAGTAAGCCTAAAGGAAATATAACCATCGATACTTGAGAACAAGGGTCGGCAAACTACGGCTCGATGGCCGGGTCCAGCCTATTATTATACAGCTCGCCAGCTAAGGATAGATGTAGTGACAGAATCATGAAATTGCTGTTTCGGTGTCCCCAATATTAATATCACGCAGCCATGCCCATGCATATGATGCCACTCATCCCAGCACACTGCTACCGATGCCACCAACACTCAGTGCAAACTTGACAGTGTTTCGAATGCCACAGATTTCTTAGTTGCACGCACCACTAGTATACATCGGTGAATATTTGTATTTATTTTTAACAATATTCATCGTGTTAAACATTTTTAAAGGTGAAATATGTAAAATCTCGTTACAAATGAGTCGTATCTGATGAGCATTTGCAATCGATTTTGATGATTGGGAATACCAAATTTGAACTCCAAATTACTAACGAACCTACATAAAAAAGAATTCCATATTTCTCACTAATTGACGAAAAGTTATGCAAAATCATATTTTATATTTTGTTAATAAAAAAGTGTGCATGTTTTGTTTTCTGTCTTATACATAAGTACATGATACCTTCAAGTTTTACTTCTTGGGCCGCAAATCCTACAATATTTCCTATCCGGCCCTTTTCAGAAAAAGTTTCCGACCTCTGCTTTAGAATATATCAAGGTGGATTTTTTATTTGCATATGATTTTAGATTGCATATTTTCAGACGTAAATTGTTAAATACGATTTTTCTACGCGTCATAAGAATACAACTCTAAGAAATGGGTAGTTGTTGGAATTACGCGTAAGCAGATCGATTATGAAGAATTTGTGGATTTTAAAACTCTTTCAGTTTAGAAGCGTGCTTCTTGCACACCTGTCTGTAGTAGGTGTGTGTATATGTGTTGCGCATATGAGCGCGTGCGCACCAGGTCAAACCAGAACAATACACGGTTGTAAAGACCGCGAATTGACACATATTTCACGCTAATGACGTAGCAAGAGTAGAGGAATAATAGTAGCTGACAACACTAGCAATACACGCGAACTGTCACCAAGACAACCGGGGAACTACGTCGAGGAGATTTCGAGAGCACGTGTGGAAACGTGAAAATGAGAACATACAGAGAATTAATAACTAAGGCAACTGTTAAACGCAGTTTGTGTTGCTTAGCTACTTTTTAGTGTATAACATCCGGCGGTATACGAGATATCCTAGTCGGTTATCTATAGGTTCTTATGTATTATTTGATGAAGAAAGCTGCTAATTAAGTTATCAAACAGGTCGCATTTCATAAAAGACACAATGACGTTTTCACGTCGAAACTTCGCTTAAATTATGAAAACATTATGCATAAATTCTAAGTGAAAGACATTTGAAAATTTGCGTTATGCAAATCTTCAAGCTGCAAGAAACGGTTTTCTGAACTTAAACAAATTCAGTAAGTCATTGACTCGATTTCGGAAATTCTGCCCCGAAACAACGGGAAAATAGCCTCTCGATAAAGAATTCTTTCGTCAAAGGAAAGTACTATCCGGCCCTTGTTCAGGAAGATAATTCTAAGGAAGAACTGTGAGTTGTCTGAACAAAACAGAATGATTTCTTTATTACCAATTTGCAGGCTCATTGGGCCACGTGGATAGCGTCCCCGTTCTCTATCTTCGAATCCCACTGTTACATGGATGACTGTGAAAGCCTTTAGCTAGTAACTGATTTTCGTCCCGGTGTGAGCCATCACCCCCCCCCACACACACACTTGTTAAAGGACTGATCAAGTGGCTTGAAAAAGGTTCCATGTTTGGTCTTTAGAGAATTGCTGATGTTAATTATTTTCAATTTACAGCCAAAGCAACTAAGTTTATCAGACTAGAGTATTATATCTGTTAAGTGCATGTTTTCTTCTGGCAGGTTTGAGGGATGAAAAAAATCCATTTTCCGGAAAGAAAAGAAAAAAAAACCTTCTACCTGCATATGAGACTGGTTAACTCACCTCCAACTGTTTTCCCAAAGTCCTTATAAAGATTCTTCGCGCCCTAGATAGGACTCGAACCCAGATCTTTCCAGCCAAAGGACACGGTCAACACCGACCGAATTACAGAGTTTCCATCTCTGGAGAAGGAGAACAAAATTATCTGACAAAGGAAACCAAATATACAATAGCTTCCGTTTTTTTTTTTAATAGGTGGAATTCATATAAAAAATTCTAGTAACCTTATTTAGGTAGTACGAGTAACATACAATAAATATTTCTACATGTTTTTGTTGTATCATGAGTCTGTCTACGCAGTCTGTCTATACAAAACTAACCCTAACCAGATTTATGAATTGCAAGCTAATCAAAACAAGTATTAATGTATTAATGGGTGCGCACATTCATACAGAATGAACATAATGCTACAAACGCTTCACATTTTCGCGAAAATTATCTCACGTATTTCATGTTTTGCAGTTTATTTATGACGCCTTCATTTCCCACACCCAAACCTGGTCTGAAATTTCATATTTATCGAAATGTAAACTATTAGCTGCTAATATGAAATTTCAGAACCCGGTTTGGATATGGGAACTCGAGCAGTTTCTTTTATTAAGAATGAAAACTTTCTTTAAAAAACCTCTCATGGCGCAAGTGTCTTAAAGAGCAAGAATAAAAAGCACGTTTACTGTTAAAAAATCAGACTAAAAAGACTTTAAAATGTTCGAAATACTCACAAGAAAATTAATAATGCAATTAAGACACATCCCTGTAAACTTTATACCGAAAAGCGCTGCAGATCACTTCCTTGTTCCTTTACTTCTTTGATACACATTTTCTTCCTTTCCGTTTTTGTAAACATGTAATTTACTTCGTTATGTTAAAAATCATTTCCTGCCCCATCTACTTCTACAGCATACTAGAATTATGTATAATTAACGTTATGGCTTAAAGTTGCCCTATAAAACTAGGATTTTCGTCTCACTTCAGTGTACTCGCACAAATATTTCAGTCAAATGCGTAAATACGAACATTCACTTCAGCAACAATTCCAGTTGAAGGAAGTTTATTGTTCCGCTGGTTCACCAGTTCTGCTGTGGAAAGTAAATATGTTAAAAGCCTATTTGTAAATCGTAAACACAGCATTAGTGAGAATACACAAAGAGCTATGCGGAAGTTTAATAAAAGTCCTATAACTTTAAAAGAACTGACGATTCTATAGAATTACTTAAGCGAATTCTACTATATATATATTACACTACATGGGAGGAGAGTGTTTTTTATTTTTAATGAATATAATAAACATTTTAATTCTGATCAGTTATACCAACCTTTGATCTCGATAATATGCCTATCATACTGTCTGGTGGAGTACACATCGACCCCTTCTTGAACAGGATGGTGTAGCTCTTCTTGCAAAAGCAGAAGAGTTCGTTGCCAGGGTGATCGCGGTCTTTTCATAGCGTCCATCGTGATTACGTGCGCACTCCATTCATTTCACGACAATCTTCGCCACTGCGAGTTACGGACATACAGGTATTATCGAAGTGACGGAATGTTTAGCAAACAGCACACTGACACACACGTCACAGTCTGTCATGTGGAAAATAATCCGACACTAGCAAGCACTTACCATGCCGAGTGGCTTACATGTGTGCTCCGTAAAGGAGTCTGTCTCTATCGTTCCCTTATTCCTATAACATTTCGTGTGTTCCTGGATAAGTCCACCTGGTCTGCTTTTCCCCCCTGCGCACCTGTATTAGCTACTACCACCTGCTCCTCTTAGGTCACGATGTGTGATCGGCGTGAGAATGGGGAGACTTTACTGGAAGAAATACCACGGATGAGGCCTAAGTAAACAACACGGTATATATACACAGGTAGACGGAAGGCTACGTTACTGAAAATTCACGCTGCTGATTGGTGAAAAATTCAAAGCGACACCAGTAAGCAAAATGGAGCCTTGCGAGATGTTGTATGACAGAAGATGCAGAGAAGGTCAACCTTCGGCAGATGATCTTCAGGTAAGATTACCACCAGGTGTTAAGTAGCCTTAGAGAAGTTGAGTGAAATATACGGCATAGTAACTGCGTCTGTTCGGTTAGCTTCCTACGCTGCCATTATCTCGAATTTAATTCTCCATACACAATAGAACTATCCTTGAAAGCTTCAATGTCACACAACAGGAAGGGAGTGATACAGCAGAAGCTGTTTAATCATTTAAATTTTGATCACAACCAAACCTAACCCTACTTGTTTAACCCAATATGTCTATAATATTATCAAACGTCATTTACTTTGATGCGGAAGTACTTACGGCGAGCTAGGAGCAGTTATTGATCGCTTGAAACTGTCCATTACACTGAAGCGGAAATCCTGACTCTACACCGCTCCAGAAACGAAAGTCCGTCCATGAAAATTTTCAAAGCAAATATGTTCTCAATATGTAAGTATCCTAATACTCTTTTTTTTTTTTTTTGCATTATCATATGTATATAATGTAAATTAAATAAACAGTTAAGTTACTGTAACCTCCCCTCACTTCCGAAAACGCCCACTTTGTTTAGTGAATTACGGATATGGTTATAACAGCTTCCGTACTGCTCGGAACTTTTCACCATGACAATCTTACATGATTTATAATTACAAAATGAAATTATTTATTAAATTATTAAGCGAAAAATTTTAATGCAAACTTTATCGTAGCTTTCCCGTCATCCTATGCTATAAAAGTAATGATATAATTAAAAATCGCATTTGTTTGTTTCTGTAACGTAATGCAAAAGTGTACCGCTAGGTAAAGATGATTCAAATATATAAATAAAGAAATTATTGCTCGCGAAGGTCACAACAAGATGGCGCCAACGTCCAGCACAAACAATTGCCGTGATAGCTATGAAAGTAATTTCATTCTAATCTTAAATTCATACAGCACGTGTCTTGCTAAGCTGACTCGTCGTACGTATGTTACTGAAGAATCTTCTAACAACCAATATTCTACATATCGCTTTCTGAGTCTTAAATACGAGAAGACATTATCGGCTAAGAATAATATCACCTATAA
Organism: Typopeltis vanoorti; assembly: GCF_054136105.1. NCBI lineage: Eukaryota > Metazoa > Arthropoda > Arachnida > Uropygi > Thelyphonidae > Typopeltis > Typopeltis vanoorti. Next base: position 51,286,622 of record NC_143558.1, on the reverse strand, counting down.
TAATTAAGCCAAAGCATGTGCATACTTTAAACTCACACTGTGAAAGTAAGAGTTTTGACACCCAAATCCCTCAAACAAAATGGTGTAACGACTAAATAACTATTTAATAATTTCTGTCATAAATCATAGACATCTGGTATGTTTTCACTTTAAAGCAAATGATTTCTTTGTGGGCTTCATCCAAATCTTACTGCAATTTTTTAGACTGTAAATTTAATAGTTTTGAATTTTTACTTTTTATTTATAGAAAATTTGCTTGCACATGAAATCATCTGCCGAATGCATCCCAAATAAATTAAAAGCGAAATTCCCCTAATACATGAATGAAACTTTGATCCATTCAGCTGATTTAAAAATACTTGATTTGATATATCATAGAAGGATTGAATACTATATTGATTCATAAATTCTAAACGTCTGTGTTCAGAAAGAATACAAACGTTCATCAGCATCATCATACGTATCAAGGATTTAGGCCTAGCATAGCCTGTTCCGGCCTTAGAAGTCATCGTTGAATCGTTTAAGAGGACGTCCTTTTCTTTTCCCTAAGGCTTGTTTTGGTAATCTTTCTGTTTTCATTCTTTGAACGTGTTCCATCCATTTATGTTTATATTTTTTAATTTTTTCTATTACTGGTTCTTGGTTTAATTCTTTCATAATATCTTCATTTCTTTTGTGATCAAATAGAGCATACTTTGCAGTTTTTCTCATGAACTTCATTTCTGCTGTTGTTAATCTTTGTTTCTCTTTTTGTTTTATACAAACGTTGTATTACATAAAATACTACGAAAATTGTTCGTAATAATCGCTATGGAAAAAAGCCATAGTAATTATGACGAATGTAGTAATTATGTGGGTTATAATCTTGGAAATATTCCATATAAATTATTATCGATGACGAAAGGGGGCAAACTCGCAAAGCAGGCAAACCGGCCTTGAGAACGCAACACTACTGACATAGAATACACCGAGAATAGGGCTGACCACCTTATCCTGTGAACGGTTTGAGGTCCGATGATTAATAAACCCTCGACACCGCAAGGTAAAAGAGGGAAAAGGAGATGAGATGAGACGAAAGGGGACACATTATGCAAAGTACTTTTTACATGTCTTGTTATTTCAATACGAAGTGATTAAAGAAAACACGGTGGATAAATTGATGGCGTCTGATTGGCTGAGAAGGCAGTGGCTGTACAAACAGATACGGTATATGTCTGTGGGAAGAGATGCTTTTAAATGTCGTTACGCGATGGATCAACCGGTTTGAAACCACCATCCTACTTAGCAGAGAACCTGAAGTGGCTTAAACAATTACCACTGTAAAAGTAACAATTACCACTGTAAATTATTTGATCTGCTCACGGATACATACATATACTTTTCGTGGATGGGATCAACATAAAAATTATTAATAAAGATTTTATGAAAAACTATAAAGTTAGTCAAACGTTTTAAACAGCATCATTAGACCAGTTCACAGTATCAACAGATCGCTATTGATTTACGCGATTTCATTGAGAGAATCGAAACAAAGAAGTGCATTTTTCTTGAATATCATAAAAATGACTCGTTGCTTCTTTATTGTATTTTATTTTATTTATTTTTTATTTATCTTATTTTATTTTTGAAGCCCATTCTAATTTTACCCCTTCCTCTATCTATTCGGATAAGTTTCATAAATGCGATAGCATTCGACATACTCGTATATATATATATATATATATATATATATATATATATATAATGACAGTGTTGGGTATAATCTGTGATAATTTGGTTTAAGTCAGCACAAATGTGTAAAATAATATTATACTATAATGCAAATTAGCATTCTGGAAAATTGAATATCTTACGTAGGTAAGACATCGTAAAATGTAAAAAAAAAAAAAAAAAAAAAAAAAAAAAAAAAAAGAGAATAAAAAATATAAATCAAAATAATCAAATTAGAAATCTAAGTTCAAAAAAGGACGCCTGTTTATTAGTTAATGGTTCACGCTATTAACTAATATTGGCTACCTAAAAATATCAAAATTTCAAAAAATTCAAAAGGTCATTATTATCACACACACACACACACACACACACACACACACACAAACTGATCCCATCGTTAAGATTACAGTATTTATCTTACGTTGCCACAAGTATTTAAAAATAGATCCAATCCGACCTGCGCAAACTTAAAATGTAGTATAGGTTGATTTAGGCGGCATGATACCCCATAAGTTCACTGAATGTTTATAACAGACTGAAAATCCCACTTCACTTATCTGTTTTTCCCCACAATGAATATTTAATTGTTCTACTTTACGGGTCACTTAGACTTGCATTACGTGCAGGCGCAAACTTGACTTATTTGTCTGTTTGCTTACTTGGGAAATGAAGTAAAACCAGGTTTAAAAAATTGCTTGGTATTCTTAACATTTATTATACCCAAGGTAAAAAACTTTCTACATCTATTTCTCATCCTGAGATTTTTAATTAATAAGGTCAAAGCACCTTTTGGCAATTTGTTTAGGTAAAATACTTATAATCTCTGTATTACTTAACCTTGGTATTTCCTAGCCTGGCTCCCACTGATGAGACCTCAATAAAGGTCGAAACAGGTCTGGGTAGTGGCCCCTTGCCTTTAATGCATAGCATCATACATCTTCTCAAGGATATGGGCTTTTCATTAAGGGTAAATATTAAGAATAGTGATCAGAGCTTATTCCAACTTTACCATGAAGTGCCTAGACTAGTACTATTTAATTGTTTTGTAATTAATCATTCTTCATATCAAACATAGACATTTAAAAAAAAAAAAAAAGGAGTAACCTACTTTTTCACCACACAATACTGAACGATATCGATAAATTACCTTGCCAGAATGGTTACAGGGTATTATTTTTTTCATTGAGAGTTTATTTCAACTACAAGTCATCTCTTTTTTTAAAAATCTTTATTTGAAGTGTTCATAATCATTATGGCATATTTCTTATTTTTAATTTCCAGAATTTCATTTTATGGCTTTCGGCTTATTTAACAAAGTATGAAATATCAGGTCAATTCATTATATTCGTAAATCGCATTTTTATCTATTACTTACTGTTTGATTCTTACAGATCTTAAATAATTGAGGCAATGTGGATTTCTACTTGCAAAAATTTTTCTCTGTTACCCCTGTAGAACATGCTTTCCCACAACACGTATCTGAAAGCATTTGGGCAGGTTTCCGGAAAACGATGAAAGAGAAATGTTGCATTAACGACAGCGGATCAACTCGATTTCAGTTTTTACGTAGTTTATTTTGTGTATGTCAGAAAAATTCCATGCAGCTGTGCAAAAAATAATATTTTAACTGAATTAATGTTCATTAAGGAGCCATCGTAGCTCAGTCGGTAACGACACCTCTTGATGGAAAAGACCTAGATTCGAATCTTTGTATGACTTTCAACTGAGCATGCTGACCTCATACGGAAGTGAAAAGAATTTCCTTCAGGAAACTTTGTGTTTTTCAATCCACAGACAGACAGATGAACTAGACTGTGAATGCACACACACAATACTATTTCACATTCATAGACAAAACATACTTTGCAGAGAGGATTAACTGCTCTATTCCAGTATCGAAACGAAGCAAAGTTACTTGGCCTTGACAGGTCATTGAGCCTAACACGTTGAGAGGAGATAACCCTCATTAAACCTGTCGCAGTAGCTCAGTTGGTACAATCCATCACTTTACTCAAAAGACTGCGGTTTCGAATACTACACAAGCCATGGATGTATGTTCTTAAAGTCTTTTCTGGAACAAGCAAGTGTGGTTTCTTGAGTCTATAAGGCTTGTTATTATTATTAAAAAATGCAATCTATATTTAGTTTTGTAATTTTACATTTTTTATAAATATTTGTAAAATATTTATAAAATATTTTACAAATATGAAATATTTGTAAAATAAATATTTCATATTTGTTTTAGATGAAACAGATTTCATAGCAATTATAGATGAAACAGAGACAAATATAAATATTTATCTCCGTTTCATCTATTATTTCATATTAATTTTAAAAAGATAAAAATCAGATAAGAAAACCTGGGAAAAAACCCTCCTTTCTACTTTATTAGCAAGCCGTTGAATCCACCTGAATTAAATAACAGAGACAATTATCTTTAGTATTTATCAAGATAAATACTAAAGATAATTTTGCATCTGTGACAGAGAAAACAATTTTAAATGAAATAATCTATTGTGCTAAGTCGCAAAAGCTATTATTAAATCAAAAATGCAGCCGCCTGTCCCTTTCCCTTTCTCATTAATGTTCCCTTTAAAAAATAATTATTTTTTCTTTTAAATTATCGGTTACGGTAGACCAAACATTTATCCCATGAGAACACAGTAGTAAGTACTCTCAATTTCAAAGGAGAAAAATTAACCTTATCTTTTTAAGATGGCTATCAATGAATTTTGCTATTGAAACAGCCTACACACATATCAGATTTGCAAAAGACAAAGCAATCCCTTGTTTGTTTTAAATAACTCTCAGCAATTTTTATGTTGCTTGTTTCATTCATTTCCAAGCAGTCTGGATCAATTAAGATTTGTAAACCGGATATAATATTAATTAAATAAATTTACCAGCTTTCCTTCACTGAAATACGTGGGCGAATCGTTTTTAATTAAAATATGTCGTAGATGAATTTCCTAGCTTATTCAAGGTCATTCAAAGTGCAGACAGAATCGATGAAATCGCAACATTTCTCGAGATTCTATGGGCAATAATATCAAATTTGAAGACGGGGAGGGATATTGCAATAGCAGTGGTTTTACTTTTAAGTGATAAGCATGAATCTTAACTTAAACTTAAATTAAGATTAAACTGCCTCTTCTTCTTTCATTCAGCTGAAGAGACTGATGGACGTTCTGAATCTTTTATATTGAATGCTTAAATGATTATGATTTTTTTTTAATTAAATACTTAAATGAGGGTTTTTACTGTTTAGAATTTATTTATTTATTCATTCGTGTGGGGTTCCCCCTTTCCTCAACCGTCCCTTAGGACAGGTTGAGCCCTCCTAATGAGGGATTAAGTATGTATTTATGACTGTAGATCCATGTGTGTTCACAGGCCAGTTTGCCTGTTCTGAGGGACGAAAAACCCCAGTTTTCGAGGAAAAAAACCCTCTCCAACTGTGTGAGACCCGATAACTTCCCTTTAGTCGACGGGAATCGAATCCATGTCTTTCCAACGAAAGGGCTTCGTCTATACCGAATGAGCTTCGGAATTCTGTGGAGACCACTGAAATTGACGGGTTCAAAATAGTTCAAGGCAGCGACATTAATTTCATTGTGGACACTTATTCTCATCTAGTCCTAAGATTGTGTCAGACCGTCGAAGCTAATATGGTCACAGGCACTTACTGACTGTCGGCTCAGCACTCCAAGAAAAGCTGAGCGATGTCTTCTTCACCAACTTGGGAAGTTCAAGGTTACAAAGAATTAACATTTCATGTAACGAATTAGTAGCAATAAAAAGCGGGTGTCACTCAATAACCAGAATACAAAAAAATTGATGAACAGTGTGAAGAAACACTTCCGGTTCCGATAAGAGGCCTGTTTGAGAACATGATCATACGAGTTTGATAGAATTTAGAGGGAGTAGTCCACATCGAGCTGGTTCCAGAAGGACGCCATCAAAGTGGGTCTCTATTTTCAACGCACTTGCATGCTGTTCTGCGCAAGCGTGGCCTGGCACTAGTCAATCAATAGTTGAGACTTTTTGCCTCTCAAAAAAATAGCTGGTATCACAGATGGCTGGAATTATTGCCGAAGCAACTAAGATCAACAAGGCCAGTGCATGATGCCTGTTAATTGTGCATGTTCTTCTTACCACTGTGCCTGCAAAACAGGCACAGTGGCCAGAAGAACATATTCAGGGATTTTTTTTACAGAAATTCAGGATTTTTATCATGCAAAATAGTCAACCTGCCCAGACAATCCACGCAAAAGACGGATTAAGAACCATGGAGTCGTGATAGGTTGAATCTCTCAGAACTGAGTAAATGGCTTCATATGAACCTAATTAATGCTATGATGAAATAGTTAATCCTATCAATATGATCTGCCAATTGCGTGGATTATCTGGGCAGGTTGACTATTTTGCATGATAAAAATCCTGAATTTCTGTAAGAAAATCCCTGAATATTTGTGAGGCCCGCTAACTCACTTTCATTTGATAGTCACATCTCAGATGGGATTTGGACCAAGTCTTTTCAACCAAAGAGCATAGTGACAACTGAGTAAGCCAAGGAGACTCATAATAACTTTTTACAACTATTTTTCAATTGTAAAATTAAAATATAAAAATCCCATTTATGCCGCCTTATCAATATTAAGGACTTTTTTTCCCTCGAAAAATGTTAAGTTACAGGTGTTAACCTTTCAGTCGATAGTACTCCACGAATATCTGGCGATTTGCAGTTAAAGTTTCTTTCTTTCTTTCTTCTTCTTCTTTCTTTGTTTTTTCTCTCTCTCTCTCTGTTTTTTTTTTTTTTTTTTTGAGGGGAGAGGAGAAGATTTTAAATATTTTGCTGGCATGTTTGCAGAGTGGCTAACTTATAAATCATGTGTTAGAACTAATGTGATTATATGCTTGCTGATATCTTCAGGTGGCAGTGAATTTCAACGCCCACTGTCAAACTACCTACCAGCCTGTTGATCATCAGCAAATTTAGCAGAAGTAATGAAAAAAAGTTCCATGTTTGGTCTCAATAGTGAGGTTTCTGGCTTACTCACATGCCAGTATACTATAGTTTACAAACCTTCGCGGGAGGGATTCACTTAAAAAAAAAAAAAAATATATATATATATATATATATATATATATATATATTCTGGGAGATAAAATTATGATTTTTTTTTTCTTTCACTAGGGTTCGCACATTCGGGCATTTTATTAGTGCACTACAAAAAATACACAGCACCTATAAGGATCAGTTTGTCAGTTTGCATTTAACAAAACTGCTACTATATTACAGGTAGCAGTTTTGTTAAATTGGAAATGTTTAGTTTTTCTTCCTCTGCCCATTTATCCCGCTTCTAATGCAGGGTTCGCGTTACAATTGATGCGACTTTTGTTAGTACAACTCCCAACCGACCTGCCGCTTGGGGGGGGGGGGGGGTATATATTTTTGACTGTCGCAGCGTATGTTCATGGGGCCGGTTTGCCTGTTCTGAGGTACGAAAAACTCGAGTTTCCGGGAGAAAAAACTCTCTACCTCCGTATGAGACCGGCTAACTCACCTTTCGTCGAAAAAAACCAAATAAAGGTCACTGACGGAATCGAACCCAGGTCTTTCCGACCAAAGGGATTTCGTCTACACCGACTGAGCTAGGGAGGCTGTAAATCTGAAATGTTTAGTACTTTTTCTAAGTGTTTAACACTGACAGATTTTAATGAAATTTTGCATTTAGGATATTTATGACATCTTATCAAAATATTTCGATTTTAGTTTAAACTGTATAATTTAAAGTCAGTCAGCAGTATCGTATAATAAAGCAACTGCTGTTAAATCGTAAGGAATCACTAGTTGGATGGACTTGACAAAATTTGATATTTGAGATCACTAATGACATTTATGATAATTAGAAAAGGCGGTAATGTTGGGGAATATTGAGGGCATGAGAAGGAGAGGAAGACCGCAAAAGAATTGGATGGCAGCATAAAGAAACTTACCAACTTGAACTTGCATCTGTTGAAAGAAAACACGAAGCTGAGTGAAATGGAGAGCCTTTGTTCACAAGATAACAAGAGTCGAAAACGACTGGATGGCAAATAGCGACAACAAGAACGACATTTATGGATATATTTCAATTTTGGTTTCGACTGTACAATGTACGCAAGAAACAATCAAGGAACACAACTTTGCATATGAACCATGAACCAGCGGCATGTTGGTTGTAGAGCGGGTACGCTAACCAGGGAAGGTGGAGTTGTTTAAGGCAGAATGTGGAGGTTGAAAAAAAAAAAAACTGCGAACCGATTCTAGAGGATTAAGAGTGGTCTAAGAGATTGGGGACCAGAACATAGGGGAGGTGGGGGAGGAAAAAAACGAATCTAAAGGCTAATTTGCCGAACCTGGATTTAGGAACTATAACGTAACTTGAAGTAACAAAGGTACTTCGTAAGTGAACCCAAAGCGAGGACGACCTGCAGGTGCGCATTAGGACTATTACCCCTCACAATAAGAACTAACCAGCAGCTTTGAGTTCTATTTTTTATTTATGAAATGTTATCATTTCAACGTTCGAGAGGTAGAAGAACCTATAGCATATCAGTGCCGTGTATGTGAGATACAACAGGTGAGGTTAGGAAAGAAGTTAATCGATGCTTTTTTTTTTTTTTGAACCTGTCGTTGTTTGGGAATACCATGAGGAAGGTTGTTCCACTGGTCAGCGGTAGACGGAATAAAACAGAATAGGTGAAGCAACTTGTGCGTGCTTGAAGGTATTGCCCAACATTCCTCTTCTTGTTTTAACAGACCCAACAGAAAGTGGTGGAGTGATGGCGATCAGTTCAGTAGGAAGTGACCATGGAAGTAACTGTAGAAAAGACCCAGAACTGAAACAGTGCGCTTGTGAGATAGAGGCTGGAGTGAGTCTGTGAGGAGATCAGATTATGCACCATCCCAAACGTGTAAACAGTATTTTAAGATGGGAGGATTACGGATTTATACAGGGTTAGTGAGTGAAATCATCTTGATCGGAAAAGAATACCCAGTTTTTAGAGGCTGAAGAAGCTACTGATATGTTTATGCAAGGAGAAACTGGAGATTTGTAAATGTCAGTCCAAGAAGAAAGATCTGATCTTGTCTGGGTTTGTATATTTGTGTATTACAAGGGTAAGGATAGGGTGATCGCGTTTGAGAGAAAAGAGTCAAGACTGTGTTTTGGTGGCATTGAAGGTGACTAGATTGTCCTTCCCCGTTGAAGGTTGGTGTGGAGATCAGTGTTTCAGGCACTGATTGAAGTGATCTTGAAGTTGAGGATGTCTGAACACTGCATGGTTTGTCACATGAGTAGGATGAATGGAGAGTAGGTGATAGAGTCCAGAGTAAATGCGATAGAGCCCTGAGACACTAGTGCATTGGTGACGAAGCAGGAAAAGAGGGACCCATCCATCGTAACACACAGTGAATGTACGTGTGTGTGTAAGAGAGAGAGAGAGAGCATTTTTACTTTTAAGGTTACCATTTAAACGGGTGAAAAGATCCTCTAGCTATTAAGAAAAGACGACCCAACAATAAAATGGTGTACTTTCATTGTCATCAAATGCATAATTTCTTTTATATTTATTACTATTGGAAGTTTTAATATTGTGCATATCTGATTTCTTCGTTAACATAAGAAATTGTTTCATAAAAAAGGATGCGATGACTGCTTAAATAAACTGAAAGATCACTTTAAGTAAATAACATATAAACTGATAAGCTTGATAAAAGTAGTAGTAAAACCTGAGTGAAATAAAAAGGTCAAAAATAGTGAGACATTCCGCGGTGCTAAAACCGAATTCGAAAATTTGCTCTGTAATGTATTTCTTTTATCTCTAATGCATCTCTTTTATTGTTGCTTGAACTCAATGCGGATCATGATTCGTGGTTAATCATGAACCATGAGGTGCAATGGGAAAACATTCTCCCTACAAAAAGCTTTAATATTTTGTTTTCTTTACCAAGGGACAAATTACGACAATGTCACAGCAAGGATGCTTACTTAATACTGGTGTTAAACTAGTTCACTTATACGAGGGGCCTTTCAGAACGCCATCCTCACTGATAAAATCGATGAAAGACAGGTTTGCTTTGGTTCTTTGATGCCCTCTCTTGCACGTGCCACTGTCATGTAGACGACGTGGGCGGCATAAGGAAAGTGCAATAGCGGGATCCACTTTCGGAGAATTTCCACGTCTAAAGGTGACTGCTATATTTACCCATGACGCTGCAAACCATTCTCTGCCAATGATGATAACGCGTTTGGCATCGGTTGATAAGTTGCTTGTCACTTTGTGGCGTTCACGTGGGACGAAGGGGGTGGAGTGGGAATTAGTCTGCATGCTCTTCCTGGTCTTGTTATTCGCACGAGAACGTGCGAATAACAAGCAGCCGGGGCAGCTTAATTTTGGTCATTTGACTAAGGAAGTGCAAATAAACAGAACGATCAAGCACAAGATACAAGCAAAACGCAACAACAAATTCAGTAAACAATGACGTAAAGCAATCGATTTTGAAGTAGCGTGAGCACGTTGTGTCAATGACCTTGGAATTTAGACTTAATTCTGAACGTGACTAATGATGTACTTTTTCTGAACGATAGAATATCAGTGTTGCTCGTCTTTTTTTTTTTTTTGTTTTGTTTAATGTGAAAGAGTTGGACTAGCTCGAGTAAAGCAATTCCAATAAAGAACTCCTTTTTCCTAACTGGATAAAAAAAAGAAAGTTACAGCTGAGAGAACTCCCTTTCCTCGAACGAAAAAACATGCAGAACTTAGTATCATTAGTTACTAATTTTAACTGACAATAAATTTCGTCGTAAATCAGCAGTTAATTTATGAGGAAGAGCTACCAGTCCGGAACTTCACTGCAGCTCTTTTCGTCTACAGATACTCTCTCGCAAATTGCATGAATCCCTGCAGGAGACTAAGATCTGGATCCTTGTCAATATCAGCGACCTGCGTGCTCTTTTTTTTTTTTTTTTTGGATACAAATAAAACATTGACTAAAACTACGCATGAATGCGTTTTATATGACTTTGTAAAGCAAACTTTTAAATATAAAAACATCTGAAAATAGCTTCAAAATTAAAATTTCATTTCTTCCTATGAATTACGGTTTTCATCCGTAAAATTCAACATTCATTTGCTCAAACAACCAAATTGTATTGGTTTTAAAAAAAAAGGTCAGTAATGGAAAACAGTTGAATGGAAATTCCTATAGGATAATTCAGGCGATGAATGCAACGCTGATGTAATTTCATAAACTTCTTAGAAAAAGAAAGATATTTTTCATTTCAATTGCCAAGTTTTGACGTAATCAAAATCTTTGCAGTGCCTTGTACGTAAATAAAGTTGTTTTGCGAATGACTATACCGGTTTGTATAATATTCTAGGCCAGAATACTGAGCTCAACACTTCAGTTTATGATGGTTAGGATACTAAATGCTTATCGTAAGGAAATTTAAAGAATAAAATAAAATGTAATAATAAGTAAAGATCTCCTTAAGAAAAAGTTAGACAGTAGGAACAATATAAAATATACGAAGAAAACTAATAATAAACGTTATAGAAATACATAACCAACAAGGAAAAGAAATTGTTGTAAGATATGAAACTGGTGGAACGTGGAATATGAGACATGCTACCGGTTTTTATGACCTCGTTTTACTGAACTGTAGGAAAGATTTTAATAATAAAATTTCATTCTATGAAAAATACCCCTATTAAAAATAACACATTGTTACTGTGTGTGTGTGTGTTTCTTTCTTCTGGCCGATATGTCTACTGCGAGATGAAAGAGCCAAGTTTCGGAGAAAAACCTGCCACTTTCAAAATGAGACTGGCAAAGTGAAGGAAGAAGGGGGGGGGGGAGCCCTTAAAAAAGTTTCTTCGTATCCTAGATAGAATTCAAAACCAAATCTTTCCAACCAAACGGTTTCGTTGATACCGATACAAAGATCAATACCCATGGCTGAATTCGAACCGCAAACTGCTGGTTGGAGAGCAAACGCGTTAACTACTCACTCAACTAAGCAACCTTAGCTGAAATAATTCCCAAATCTCCTAAGAACAATTTTAATACAAGAAAATTCGAAATAACTGCGCATGACGATATTATTAAGAATTATGCGGCGTAAAAAAATTTATAAGTGAAATGATGTGCGATGTTTTTGTTCATTAGCAATATTTAGAGTATATATTACTGTAAATAAAGCCGTAAAAATAAATTGCAAACACTGTTTATAATTCATTTACTATCAATATTTAGTTATGTATTTAGTGTTTGTTACATTTTTTAAGAGTTATATTATCTTATTTACTCAGTATGGGGCTTTAAAAATATTTAACTAGGTCCTAAAATCATCACGAGCTGCTCTGTACTTGTTGCGTGCGCAGTGGTGATCACACACTAGTAATTTTTACCAGACCTTTAAAAATAAAAATAAAAAAACTGCCTGGCTTTAATAAACTTATCACATAACCTTATGAAGTTACTTTAATGTACTACTCGAGTGCGAAGTATTTAAAAAAATGCTCGTTGACTGAATTTCCTTCAAATCTACTTAAATTATGAGCCTCAAACTAGTAGCTATTCAGAGCTAAGATGTCACCATCCGATCGGTTCTATATATAAACCACTGAAACATAAATGATCGAACTTAATTTTTTATGCTCATGCTAAATGTCCTGCTAAGTTGAACAGATAAGAAGTCTCGACTGACTTTCTCATACGTGCTAATATTGCATTGTCCAAATTTATTATTTGTTTCTAAAAAGAAAAGGTTATGCTCTTATATTGTGGATGTCCTTAAGAGAGAACACACACGCAATTAACAGAAATAATATATTGATTTTACAGTCTTAGTTGCTTCAGCATTAATTTTAAGATGACACGTTATCCAGAATGTACCCAGAATGGTCCAACAACGGAAAACAACTTGCTGATGTGAAAAAAAAAAAAGGATACTTTCAAGAATCCTGAAGTTTAATATAAGACAATAACAATACTAATGACGGTGAAATGACAACTATAGTATACTAAAAGTACATCGGAAATCAAAATACGTCGACTGCTTAAGGATACAGCAATGACTGCGCGGAGTTCCACCTGTCAGCTAAAAACATAGACATGGCTACAGTAAGCACAAGAACACTGATGCCAGACACTTAAAACTGTATGAAATGATCTTCTGGTACAATGAACCTTGGTTCGTTATTTAACGCTCATAGCCAGGTTAAATGAATGGACCCATCGTGCATGTTCATCCACTAACCGACAAACTGTAGGACTGTTATGTGATTATGTGGGTAGTGTTTTCTTGCCACCGATTTAATATCCTAAAATCAGTGAAGTAATCTGAAAGCCAGAGCCTAGATGAACTTCGCTGAGTGGAATTTACCGACCAAGCGCATCCCTTGATGCTCACAGTTTCTATCTACTAATGATTGCGTCCAGCTGAATAACGTACCATACCATACCACAAAGACAGGTCATTTGGCAATGATAGTTCCGCCAGATTGTGCCTATCCTTGTCACGGACAGCTCATTCCACTCTACTCTCACAGACATTCCTTTCGGTGGAGATCCGAAAGGAATGTCTGGGCAGAGTGAGAACTGTTCGTGGCAAGGATCCAGTGAAGCACAATCTGATGAAAACTATGTAAAAATCTACATGGACTATTAATTCCTGTACAATGCCTTCATTATCTATCTCTTAGAGTTCATTAAACTTTCTTTCTTTAAGACAATTTATTAAGATAATGTGCCATTATTTAGCCTCTGATTGAAGAAATGTATGAACTCGGAAAATGGATATAAAGAGAAATGATTATGTGAGGCGTATAAGTTGATTAAAGGAGTTTACTAAGGAAATAGGAAATTATTCGTAGGATCAAAGAGGAAGAATATAAAAATTGTATAAAGGTGTGGCGAAATGAGAGTAAGGAATGCTTTTCATTGGAAGGAGGTGAGTGGAGAATGGATTATATTGTCATAAGATGTGATGAGTCGAGAGACTGAATGGATTTAAGCGGGTATGATGGGCATAGTAATAGTTGATGTGCCTCCTACGACGAGACTTGTAACTCTGTGTAGGTTTGTAATAATAATAATAATAATAATAATAACTAATCACCGGTGAGAAACATAAACATCTCCGCCTTCGGTCGCGAATTCTTAATTTGATTTTTTAACCAGAAGATAATATTTGCTATTTATATAAAGATATAAATAAATAAACACTTTAATAATTTCTGTATTATTTAATAAGAACGCTCTATTGTCTGGGCAGAAGACTATCGTAATGCGTACTAACTGACAGGCAGTATCAGCTGATGGTGCGAGCTTCAACGAGACCAATCATTTCAAAAATGATGCCATGTTCAGCTAAAATTTTCATTTAGTATCTTTTATGAATATGGAAACAAAAAAGGTTCGTGTAAAAATAATTTAATATCTGAAAAATTAAGTATAGTTAAGTTATAATTAGGATTATGCTAATTCTAATTATAATTTGACTACGCAATCATTTGCGTCGTTGAGAATTCGGTCCAAGTATTAAGAAACCTGTTTCACAATAAATATAATCACTTCGTATAATTAGTGTGTTTTGTAGATATGATATTTATTTCTGAATGACAGAGAATATGACATTTATATCGTAAGAAAATTTTTAAAAAATGTATTTTTATCAAGAAACATGAGATAAAATTATTATATATCATATTATCGTGATCTGTAAATTTTAACATCTTTGAATCGAATCATAGCATAATTGATATAAATGCAGTTTGCATAAATTAGTTTTCGTTCATTCATTTCTGTTTTTCCGTATGTCTTTAATTCATTGATCTCAAATTCGAATGAAATGAATGAACTATATACGTCGTGTTCATTTTCAAAACTAAGAATCTACTGCTCCCCATGCAGTCTTTTAACATACCGAAGAACAGGTTTAGGATATTATTCTTATGTATACACCCTCTGTCCAAAAAAGAAACCGAACGTTTCAAAAATATAAGAAACTAGTAGCGCCACCTGTTGTACCTTTTTGTTGTCGAAAGCGGCAACCTTCATTAGTGTTGTGTCAACTGTTTATGACATTTGTTTCATTAGAAGCCGAGTTATAGTGCCAAGAGTGACAGTGTGTTTTGACGAACGGTCGGAAAATGAGTTTCAAACAGAGAGCTGCGACTGACTTTTGTGTTAAACTTGGTAAAAGTTTTACCGAAACGCATCAAATGCTTCGAAAAGCATACGGTGATGAATGCTTATCTCGTACTCAAGTTTACGAGTAGTTTAAGCGATTTCAAAGTGGTCGTGAGACGCTTGAGGACGACGAACAGCCGGGCCGTCCAAAAACTGGACTAAGCAAAGTTAACATCCAAAAAGTGCGTGATTTCATCAAAGAAAACTCGAAATCGTCCGTGAGATTGATTGAAGATGAATTGGTAATTCCAAAATCAACTGTGCACATTTTGACCGAGAGTTTGGGCCTTCGTAAATTGAATTCGCGATTTGTTCCCCACAAGTTGACCGACGACCAAAAAAATGTATCGAATTGAACACTGCAAGGGCCTCATTAAAACCGCTCGTAAGAACTCAAACTTCCTTGAAACGATCGTTACTGGTGATGAAACATGGTGTTTTGAGTATGAGCCCGAAACAGTCGCCAGAGTGCTGAGTGGAAACCACCAGAAGAGAAGCATCCGAAAAAAAGTCGCTTGGAGAAGTCAGTCAAAAGTAAAGACGATGCTGATTTGTTTCTACAATTCGAAGGGCACAAAGTATTCGTTCCGCCTAGCCAATTGTGAGTCAATCAATTGTAAGTTTTATCTCGAAGGTTTGAAGCGATTGATAGCGAGAATTCTTCGCGTACGGCATGAATATCGTGATGCAGGCAGCTGGTCACTTTTGCACGATGATGCACCATTTCATCGTTCGAACATTGTGAGACAGTTTTTGAGCAAAAATCAAGTTTGTGTGTTGAATCACTCGCCATATTCACCTGATTTAGCACCCTGTGACTTCTTTCTCTTCCCCGACTTCATTTGCCGATGAAAGGAAAGCGATACGGCATCACTGAAAACGTTCAAGCGGCAGTAACCACGACCCTCAACAGTATCCCAAAAACCGATATAAAAAAACTCATTTAACGAATTAATTGAAGTGCCAAACGCTGTATCGAAGCTGAGGGAGAGTATATTGATTGAAATAAATGATTTGGATAATTATAATTGACCTGGGTTTTATTTTCTATCAAAAGTTAGGTTTCTTTTTGGACAGGGGGTGTATAATAGGTAGCAGTCGACGTTGACGTTGTAGAGTCCACAATTATTTTATTTATTTATTTTTTAATATATTACACGAGTGAAGGAAGTGATTTAAAAAGAGATCTGCAAGAAAACATCCTTCTAAGATTGCTCAAACAAGTCCGGGAATTTCCACATATCATGTCATACTGACGGAAAACTTTTCTCAAATAATGAAACGTGTTAGTTTTCGAAATCCCTGGAAAATATATTTGTTCACTTAATAGTGACAATTAAGGCGTTACTAAATCCGTTGCGGAAAAAAAGCTTTGTTACGAATACACAATCTTTGAGAATAATGGCCCTAACATAAACACATAGAAAACCTACTGTACTTCATAAGTCATCGGTATTTAAGGAAATAGTCATTCGTTATGTTGATTCCAATGACAACAATGCATACACTAGTCTACAAATTCCACACGACTAATATTTGCTGCATATCACTGTAGAAGTACATGTCTTTGTCAAGAAAAGGGGCATATTTCTTGCCATATTTTTATTAGATATTTATGTTAAGCTGAATTTTATTTAATACAAACACATACTGAAACTATTTCACTCTTTTTCGTTTCTTGATTACGCCCAGTTACGTGGTAGTACGATATCGCCATTTGGCAGCGGTCGGTGATGTTCCAAGGTCAAGACAGTCGTTTCATTTATTCGCCTTTAAAGAGGTAGGGGGTTTTGTATTCATGCCAGATGTTTGTCTTTCCTCGTATGAGAACAACGGGAAAATATTTAAAGGACTATAAAACTCGACTTCTTCCTTGAAAGGTGACAATACTAAAGGTTTAACATATTAAATTGTTACTTAAAACGTGAAATAAAAATTTCACATCTATGCAGGAAGAATTGAAACAGAAAAGATATTTTCAGATGAATAATGTAGTAAAATTGCAAGCATTATTTACCTTAAAGATAATATTATGTTACGATAAAATCACTTTATGCCTGCCTAGCGCTAATTACATAATGGACAGTGAATGTTATCTACCATCGTAAGACTTTCACAAACATAATTCCACAGATGATTGGAACCCCCAGCCTATCGGTTGAAAATATGGACTACACACTTGGTCTCCCAGACTGACATTTACTTTATACTGTTCTCGTTCCACAATCTTAGTCTTAAATCAATGACAGATCTATTTTGGGAAGAGGAAGCTGATCTCGTTAAAATTGGCAAAATAATATTTTTAAATATTACCTGGTTATAAAATATTACAAAAGAATTTATTTTGAACTGCCAGATTTTTTGCAAAATATCTAGGCAGAGTCAATTCGCGACAAAACAACAAAACAGCTGCAAAAACACGCTTTTTTCCACCGCGAAAAGAAAGATCAGTTTATTAACCTATATTTCATCAAAGCAGTATTTAAAATGCAACTAAACATTCCCAGAAAAAACTTTATATGAATATAATCGCAGTAATCCTACATGTAATCAAATAGCAGAACTTTCATTTGAAATATAGAACTTCCTGAGAAATTTGCAACCGTAAGCAAAAGATAACTAGAATTACAAGTGGATAATAATTCACACTGAATAAACTACACGAAATTCACTAACATTTCTAAGGTCTGACGTGAAAACTCTCTCTCTCTCTCGTGCGAATTTAAGCAGAGAAGTGAGGAGATGGAGTATAAACCTAACAGAATCAGCTTGTGATGCAAATTTCACACTTAGAAATATTATTTTTTTATGCGCTATCACAAAAATGAAACCCATGTTATTAATACTAATAAAATCAATCTTCGGATCCTACGGTGCGTTGAAACCGAAAGTTGGAAGTTTATATTCTTGAAACCACAAAGAGAGAGAGAGAGAGAGAGAGAGAGAGAGAAAGAGAGTATATGTACTGTATATTTTTCCTTGATTATGATTGCGAACTTTCTAGTATTTTTCCTAGTGCATCCATTTTGAGGAAAGAAAAAGCATTGCAAAATCCAGATCAGTCAACGCATTTTACCAGCAGCAAGCCAAACGAATGCTTAGCATCAGTTCGAATAGCTAAGTAAGTTGATTAACCGTTATTGTGGGCAGGGGGGGGGGGACAGAACAAGTGTACGTGCTTGAGACTCACCGATTAAAAGCGGCTTACACTTTAGTTAATTCGCATTCAGAAAAGTATGGAATTTGGTTCCTTCAAGCTCGCATGAAGTTACTTAGAAAAGCAATATATGAAATAACTGGTTGACAGAGTGGACGACGTCGCTACAATCAGTAGCAACTCGTACATAAGCACTGCGACACTGCAGTACCCCTAAGGAAAAAAAACCAAAAAATTAAATTTTGTTTGTATTTATAAATAATATTTATAATAATGCTTACAACATTATATAAATGCAATACACAGGGCGGCATTTATACTTTTTGAAGCCCTAGGCGCAACATCATAATGAGGCTCCAAAAGAACAAGTCTATTTCAGTTAATCAAATTCATACGCTTTTTTTTTTTAGTTTATTGAAAATAAAAGTCAACATTTCCATAATAACTCATTTTAATAAACTAAAAATAACACAACATTGGTATACATATATATTTGCATTTATATATATATATATATATATATATATATATATATATATATAGAGAGAGAGAGAGAGAGAGAGAGAGAGAGAGAGAGAGAGAGAGAGAGAGAGAGAGAGAAAATTTTTTACCTTGGGTATATATTATGTTAAAGATACCAAGCAATTTTATAAACTAGATTTTTTAATCCTTTTTCCCAAGTAAGCAAACAAACAAGGAAGTAAAGTTTGCGGCTGCACGTAGTGCAACACTAGGCAACTCGTTGTAAAGGTGGAGTAAGCTCTGATCACTTTTCTTAGAATTTTCCCCTAATGCAAAACACATTTCCTTGCGGAGAATGCTATGCAATCTAATCCTGAGATTTTTATTTAATGAGGGCAAAGCACTTTATGGCAACTTGTTTAGGTAGAATATTTATAAGCTCTGTATTACTTCACCCTTGGTATTTTTTAGGTCTGGCTCCCACCAGATTTAAAAATTTTTTAGGTCTGGTGGGAGTACTTTTTAGGTTTAAGGTAATGGTCACCTACCGGTATGAGTAGTGACCATTACCTTAATGCATAGCATCATACATTTCCGCAAGGAAATGTGCTTTGCATTAGGGGAAAATTCTGAGGAAAGTGATCAGAACTTGCTCCACCTTTACCACGAGTCAAGTTTACTCCACCTTTACCACGAAGTCAAGTTTACGGCTGCACGTAGTGCAGCCGTAAACTTGACTTCCTTGTCTGTTTGCTTACTTGGGAAAAAAGGGATTAAAAAACTAGCATATAAAATTGCTTGGTATCTTTATATACTGTATATTATATCAGTTCAAATTTAAATTAAAAAAGAAAAAATAACTAAAAGTTTTTTTTCTGTCTTTCGTTTTAGCAAATATATCTAAAATGATATCATAATTAATCGAGTGTATTACATCTGATTCAATGCATAATAACGACAGGTCACTTGTTTTATTTTGGTGCAAGTTGCTTCTTAAATTTTTTATTCGTTTCAATACTGAAAATCAGCATCAGCACTTGTATTTTAAATAGGCATCCTCAAAATTATTTTTAGAATTGTTTCTACGTTCGGAAAAGTGAACCTTAACCCATCGTTTATAAATTTGTACATATTTTAATTGAAAAATTTTCTTCCTTTATCATTATTAAAAATTGCTTACCTTTACCAATAAATTTTTCTGAATCAATATCAGCCCCATAAGATTGTAAAATTTTGTTAATACTAGTCTTGTACTTGTTTTGGGCTATATCTTTCTTCAAAAAAAAAAATTCCAAACATATCTGTCTAAATAGCTTTTTGCTCTTTCATTAATTTCCAAAATTATCTTATCGTAAAGACATTAAAAATATTAATAAAGAAATTTTCTTTCCCATGTAATATACGAGTAATCTCATCGTTAGACTGTGAAACTTCGTGAGACATTTTTTTCGTTTTTTCACTCTTTCCTTCTCATCTTTAAATTTTGTCTCATCTGTTAATAAATTCGCTTCTTCATTTAAAGCAGCAAAAACTATTTCTTATATCTAAAATAAAACTAACTAAAGAGTATAACAAATTATTAACTAAAAATAAATCCATATCGGGATCTTGTGGAGATTTACTAGTAGCATTTATTCGTTGTAAAATTTTGTCCCACACAACTGTTAAAAGTGCTGTTTTTGAATTGTCAAAATGATCAGCCAATGATGAGCTCTAATTTAGAAATAGGTTTCTCATAAGGAGAAATGGATAGTTCAAGTAATGCCTCTTTAATAATTTGTTTATATCCACGGTTTCAAAGCAATACAGTGTCAGCTACCTCGTTTCACTTGATCTTTTAACTGTTAAAGATTTTTTTTCTAAATGTTTAAGGAGTATACCCCATCTTCTTGTTGAAAATGAAAAGCAATTATATACGTTTTGAATAAAACAAAAATACTGCACTGCTTCTGGACAAGATTCCGCGGCATAGTTGCCAATTAAATTTTAACGAATCAAAACTTCATCTGCATTCTACTTTTTATCATGCAATTACCCCCTTCGCCGTTAATTCCTGAACGGCGATTTTAGAACCGTTAACGGATTAACTGTGGTGGAACAACCTTTGACTTTACGTGTACTGTGTTACTTGGAATTTCCTTTACTGTCCTACGATCAGTGCCGTAACGAGGGCGTGGCGAAAGAAGCGCCCGCAACGGGCACAACTAGATTTGGGGCGGTGCAAAACGTAAAAAATAAAAATAAATAAATAGATATAAAAGTCCGCTATTTTATATTGTATTTTTAAATTTCGGCAACACGCCGCTTTAGACCTCCAAATTCTGCACCACACTGCAACTCATTTTGACGGGGTTAATAGTAAGTATTTAACATATTATTATTATTATTATTATTATTATTATTATTATTATAAAAACCTCCATGGAGTCAAAGACTCATCGTGGGAGGTCCACTGTTATACACACAGTTTATCATATTGTATTTAGTAACATTTAACTTGTTACATTTCAATGTTTCAAAATTTTTGTCATTTTTGGGTTGGGGGGGGGACAAGTTAGACACCTGCCATGGGCGCTTCATACCCTCGTTACTGTACTGCCTACGATATTTGGTTTTTTTTTTCCTGCACAATTATTGCGTCTTTTCCCAAAAATAAAAACGAATTTCACATGTGCGAAAATAATCAATCCTGAAATGACCAGAGTTCAGCCTTTGCAATGAATCTATTTAGGAATAGTAAATTTGCTGCCTTTTATTCTTCACATCAGTGTCACGGAACAAGACAACTTTATTGACAATACAGAAATTTTTTTTCGCGAATTTTCAAATGTTAGTTTCATTTAAAATATTGTGTCAAATATTTATTTTTTTAAATAACATTTATTGAAATAAATATGACATTTTGGTTTCTTTTCTTGCAAAATACCGTTATATGGATCGTAACATTTCAATTTTAGGAACGATTTTTTTTTCTTTTTTTTTTTTTTTTTTGTGAACAACAAATGATTTTAAACTGAATTACACGGGGTTTTCCGATTGTGAGTCTTTTTAATATCAAAAATTTATATCCAATGGTATTTTATCAGACTCTTCACTTTTGTCTTTTGCTTAAAGTGCAACAGATTTTTTTTTTAGGATCCGCATTACTATAATATCCAGTGTAACCACTGTAGATATGCTGAAAATATAAACATAAAGGATATCCTATACGAAATAATTCAAAATTTATGTCATTTTGAAGATTTTCTACTGCATCTACCTCCCTTCTCCTCTCCTGGAACTCAATTATATAACTACTTTAAATTTCGACTGGTTTGAAAGCTTTCAGACAGTATTCAAAATCTGTTACTTCAGTTTACCGTTTTGACAAAAAAAATAAAAAAATAAATAAATAAATAAAATAAAATAAAGCAATAATATTGTTGTGCTGTCGAAGCTTCTAATTCTGTACTATTTCTTTGCAATCTGAAATCAGTTGTTCAGCGGTCTCCTGAAATTTCAGTAGTGTTATTTTTGTTATTTATTTTTAATTTCTTCTTTTTTTTTAAATATTACTACTTCTTCGAAATACTCCATAATAATCCTCTTAGCTGGAGGAAAAGCTAAACTTAGATTACTCTCCTGCTATTGAGAAAGACAAGAGAGATTGTTCCCCCCCCCCCCAATCACACTAAATTGCCTAGCTATAGTGCAGAATACATCAAGTTGTTGATTACTGACATGCTAACACAGAAATACCTTTTACAGGCTGATACAACAGTTATACCAAAATGATTTCTTAATTTACAGTGATCAGTTTCATTTTTATTATCGAAAAATTATAAATAATTTGATACAATTATCTTGAAAAAAAAAATTGAATTATTTAAAAGAAAAGGCGCATATGTA
This sequence comes from Typopeltis vanoorti, assembly GCF_054136105.1. NCBI lineage: Eukaryota > Metazoa > Arthropoda > Arachnida > Uropygi > Thelyphonidae > Typopeltis > Typopeltis vanoorti. Next base: position 51,264,159 of record NC_143558.1, on the reverse strand, counting down.
TTACATAATCAATAATGTTTTTTTTTTGGGGGGGGGGGGGAGGGTTATAGACCTATTCCTTTCTGCTCGAGTAACAGTCCGTGAGCTAACGAAAATTATTGAGAAACGAACACGTCCAGTAGGCGCACTAAAAAGTCCCTAACAATAGCCGAATACACAGAAATTAATTTTATTTTATTATTATATTATATTTTTCACCTTTCTGATTGCTTTACAGATGTTCAAAATATTTTATTCTGATATTGCTTTTGTAGGATGAAACTGTTAATTTTTTTAACAGTTTCGTAATTTCCCCAATATTACATAATTTAATGATTTATACTTATCAGGAAATAATAAAAATCAGGGGAAAAAAATCAGCTAACGCCTTTTTATTCCCGTATATGGAGTAGGCGAGGCGTATCTAACTTTTGTAGACTGAGTGGGCAGTTCAATCGCCACCGGCACCCAATCAGAGATAGCTGGCCCAAGGCTATCACTAATTAAGCAGCACGCAGTGAAGAGTGACGTCTCAATAAGTGCCCCCATCTCGTGGTCCCTAACCCTAACACAATATATTTAATGTCTGAAAATAATGTGGGTTCTACGATCGATTTTCTTGAGTTTGCGGGATGAAGAACCCGAGTTTCCGGGAGAAAATACCCGCTTGCCCGTGCAAGAGATCGACTAACTCGGGAACCGGCCGAAAAAAGGCTTAGAAAAATTTCCTCTAGTCGACGACTAGATTCGAAACAAAGTCTTCCTTCGTGTGGTCAAGCGCTGTGGTGTGCAAACGCCACATCCACTGAGCTACACAGGCTACTCAGGAAATAATATAAATGGAAAAAAAAAATACAAAATTTGCTAATTTATAATAATCACAATTTAATTTCGGTATCGGAATATTAAAAGTTTTCTGGTACAATTACTTTGGGAAAATAAGGAATTTAAACAAAAAGAAAGTGCACATATGTTATCTAGCAGTAGTGTGTGTGTGTGTGTGTGTGTGTGTGTGTGTGTGTGTGTGTGTGTGTGTGTGTGTGTGTGTGTGTGTGTGTGAGGTGAATTTCTGTTATGAAAATTTTGGAAATAAAATTTCTTTTTGATGCATGCACCTACACGTTTCGAAAGATAAACTGTAGGGAAAATATCGCTACTTCAAAACTGCCGCATAATATCTAAATTAGCCGAAAATATGTACATAACAGTTGACTTCATAACTGCCATTTATTTCGATTTGTAGTGAGTGATTAGGGGGAAACCAAGAAAATTGAAATGCAAAAACCTACAGATTACGTTATAAAATTATGCATTACATAATATGATTCAAGATTTACGTATCATTCTCTCTAAAGCAAAATTTAAAAGTGCAAACCTTCGCGCAATCTGTGAACTAACCTTCGAGCCAAGATTATGAATAAAAAAGAAAACTTAATTTGGAACAGATGGAGGCAGCATTCATTTTTAGATTCGGATTTTCATGAATTTATAAATTATAATTGTTTGATAAAAATAATTATCTTCAGTCAAGTTCTTGGAGAATTTTAAAATGTATTGGCGATTAAAATAATTAGCAAAAAAATTGATAGTGACATTGATCTTCTAAAGTGATACAATATGAAGTGAAAAAAGTATGAAAGGATTTCTTATTTTGCGCTGGCATTAAAAACTATAATTATATGATAAAAACAAGCAGCAAAATGAATATAACTCATAGGTATTTAGTCTGATATAACTTAGATTCCGGTTACCGAGCAAACGGCAAGCAACTGCGTTTCTTGCTGTAGGCAACTCAATGTAGCTACTACGTACACCAGGTAATGTAGTTAAGTGTTCTTTTCAGCGTGGAGGATTATCGCACCTTCTAATGGACATGACGGCCAAACTACACTTCTTATCCATGTTTCTTTCAGCAGTTGGACAGAATATTATCCAGGTTTGCTGGACGTGTATATACGTCCAGCAAAGAAATGGTACACTTAGATACATGAATTTTATGGAATACAGGAGTTCCTGATAGTTTTATATTCTAAGGAAAGAACAATGTATTTCAAATGGAAGCGGGAGGCCTCACAAATTTTTCAGCAGCCTCTAGTTTTTATATTATGAATTTAATATTTAAAAATAAGTATTTTGTTTTGCAACTATAACTACGCTGTTTTTTTTTATTGTTCTTTGTGAGGAGTAAGGATTTAAAATGCGGCCCCCATAGAGAGTGAGGTCCCCAGCTTGCGCCTCATGCACCTAATGGTAAATGCGACCCTGGCAATACAACATGTTAAAGGTTACAGCTTATATTTCGACATTGATTGAATAGTTAATAATTGGAATTGTTCGATTAACGCTTTAGATTACGAAACAAATGCACTGCGATCTAACGCAGTGTCGGAATTATCACGTTCGGTCAGTTTCGGCTAAACTCGCCGATATTCGTTTGCACTTGTCACTGCACGTAACAAGTGAATTCGACACTACTCGTTGAGCATTGTCGCTACAGATAAACTGTACGCTTGCGCGCGTTATTCCTGTGAGATACGAAACTTTTATTATTGGTGTGTTCGTGGTGAGGGTGAAATATTTTTGATAAATCTTATTTTATTCTGTTAAAATAACATATAATTATTTATCAATTATAGATACAAGGCTGAATTATGACGAATGTCATTGTTGAAAATATGAAGAGAATTATATTTTCTCAATTATCGTTACACGAAATAAATGCACTACGATATATCGCAGTGTTGGAATGTCGAAACCGACACTGCTCGTTGAGCAGTGTTGCTACAGATAAATCGTATGCTTGGGCGCGTTATTTCTGTGTACGAAACTTTTATTATTGTGTGAGTTCGTGGTGAGGGTGAAATATTTTTAATAAAACATTTTTTAATATGTAAATTTACTTATTAATAAATTGGTTACTGATTAGGAAAAAATGAATTTTTTCTTATTTTGCATATGCAGCACCCCCACTTAAAAATTTTAACCGACCGCCACTGGCCGCAATACAATTGTTTACGATATTAAATGCGCTTTAGGTTACCAACTTTTCATGAATGGAATCAACATATCATTCTTACCTTACACCTCCAGGGAGTCCAAAGACTCATCGAGGGAGGGCATCTACTCTACAGCTCTTTGTCTCACTACTCCACCAACCTTCATCATCTAAACACCAACGCCATCTACTGCCGACTACCACCACCACTAGTACTTTCACAGACAATCACAACATCCATGCTCACCGCCGGATTCGAACCTGCAGCCTTTTGACTGGAGAGCAGATACGCTAACCACTCGGCCAACCAGGCCGGGTGTTTAGCATATATAGTAGAACTCATTTTCCCTCGTCTACTTAAAATAAACTCCTAGAAACGAGTTCACCGGAAATTTAGATTTGATTACAACAGCACAAGTTAGTGATAGTCTTAAAACAAATCGTACAGTGAAGTTTTAAGTCCGGAATTAAATTTACATGAATGAATGACAATTGCTTATGAGTGGTGGGAACCAATCAGGGAAAATTGTAGCGTTAAGTGATTTCATTCAGCTGAGAATATTTGGTATATAAGTGACACGTGATTGAGAGAACGATGGTATATTTCTAGAGAATATATAAAGGATCGAGTTTTGTTAATGAGAACAAAGGACTTGTACCAGCCGAGTGTGGAGACTGCGAGAAGAATTACGATGCATAGTTGTGAAGCGCATGTGAATGAGGCATATTTGAAGGAAATGAGAGTGAAATGCTTCAGCAGTAAAATTAACAAGAAGCAAGTGAATACGAGTGGGGAGTGACAATGTACTGATCACATGGATTAGCGAATGGCTAAATGATAGATAACAAACGCGTTATGTTATCTATGCAGAAAGGAACAGTTTCAGAGAGGAAGAGTGACACGTGAGGCCGCTGCTATTTAATTTATATTGATGCCAACATACAGCAGTGACCCGTGTTGGCATCAATATACACTGAGTGGCCACTTTATTAGCAATCCCATTTTCCTAAATGAAGGAAATGAGCCAGAACAGGTGAAGGAAAAAAGCAAGGGATTTGATGGAGGAGGATGCCCATACGAATTGAACTTTAAGGGATACACAGAAAAGATAGTGAACATGACAGAGAAAACTGCCAAAATAATAAAAAGGATTTGTAAGTCAAGACAAAGGATTGGACTTAGATTTGGTCTCTCATCAGTTTAAGTAGGATGAAGAAACAAAGAAATAAAAGGTTCGAAGAGACATTCAACTCGATGGAGTTTTTCAATCATCGTAGGAGGGAAAAGAACCATTATGGAAGTTGAATGACACTTCGGTTAGCAGAAGAGTAAAGGGCAGATTTTTTCTCATGGCGAGTAGAATATTTTGCCAGGGAGACAGCGTGGATGCATCAGAAGCCTATATTGAAGTAATTATAAGTTTCATGTATATATAACTAAGAAACAAATGTATTAAATAAAAGAAATCATCATCATCATCATACGTATCAAGGATTTAGGCCTAGTATGGCCTGTTCCGGCCTTAGAAGTCATCGTTGAATCGTTTAAGAGGACGTCCTGGTTTTCTTTTTCCTAATGGCTTGTAAAAGAAATTATTATTAATATTCCATTGGCAGCCATGGAGTCCCTGGGTTCGTGCGGAAGGGTCGCTCCATGTATGCCAATGGAATATTAATAATACTTTCTTTTAATTAATACATTTGTTTCTTAGTTATATATAGATGGAATTTATAATTACTTCAATATAGACTTCTTCTTCAGCTAAGTATAGTTAGCACAGTAATAAAAAATCAGGTCAGTGCAGAGTGGGGAAAAAATCATCTTAAAAAACAACACTTCACTCCATATTTTGCTATCATTTTTAGATTCAAATTGTTTTCCATGCGACGTAACTACGTCTAAGGAAAGATGAATCATGCGCATAACGAAATTGAGTACCCGACTTTATATAGAATATGTTAAATCTAGCCACACTAACGACGCTAGTAGGATGCATCACTGCTGTGATATTACAGCACTTTCTGGGTTAGTCCACTACGACGGTAATTAAGAGCGTCTGCTGAAAGGTATTCTTGGAACTCGGTTGCTATTCGTAGTAAATAGAAAAATACTAGGTCTTTTACAGAGGAGGGAAAAATATTTTTCTCTATGTTCTAAATATCGATAACATTTTAATAACTATCTGAGCTGAAATTATATTATATTATCATTTTTGATAGAAGTCATGAAAATAACTTGACTTGGGATGACCTATAGACCTGAAAATTATTAAATTCATTTCAAAATCTTAGTCTTAGTCGGTGAGTGATTGGGCTACATGCCAAATGCATCTAGTAATCACTAGTTTTATAAGAGAATAATATAAAGCGAGAATGCGAAGCATTATTTTAATATCTTAATGCTACTTGATAACTGTGCACAAGTTGAATGGATAAAACCGACATCAAGTATCAGCCCTATAATATATCTCAAAACAAATCGCAGAAAATCATCAGTAGTATACTATGAGTACATTTATTATTAAAACATTCATCGCAGTATATTGGAATCGATAAAAAAAAATTCATCTGAAATTTAGAAACGCAATTATAATTGTATCTTTATTCAAATATAAGTCTAAATACATAATGGCAAGATTTTTAATATCACCACTGACTAAGGTAAAAATCCTTGTTGTGTAATACAGAACGATGACTTTAGTTATATTTTTGAATTGGCCAAAGCTCTGAATAGCTTGATTCATAACGGAATGATAAAATCGAACATTTGTAATAATGCGTAATGGAAAGGATTTTTTTTTTTCTTGACTGTCGAGACAAACAGGAAAAGAGAATAATACTTCTATCCTATCTATCCTTCTCGTCCGTCCTAGGACGGGTTGAGTCCCCCTCCTAATGAGGGGTTACGGCTGCATATTAATGCAGCCGTTTCGCCATTACTCTGCTGGATCCCCTAAGGCGATATTCATGACTGTAATCCGTGTGTGTTCAAGGGCCGGTTTGTCTGCTTGTGGGATGAAAAAGCCCAAGATAAACTGGGGGGGGGGAACCCTGCTGTCCACACCCAAGACCAGCTATGGTTAAGGAAGATCTTTGAGCTCCTCACGTCGTCGACGGGAATCGAACCTAGGACACTCCTTCCCCAGGAATACGGTTGCGAAGCGCATAGCCACTAGGCTAACCGCGGGTACAATACTCATATCCAAGCTAATGATAAACTTAACATCAGCTGGCTACTTCATATAATAATACGTAAATGTTTTAATTAATGTATAACGGTCACAAAAAAAGAAGGGATATACGAGCTAAATTGATGGTTTGCAAATAGGTGCATATTCAAAATTACAGTATGCACCAGCTATAAACATATCCCATTTTTCTGTATAAACACGGAACTAGTAATAAATGCTTTTAAAGTGCTATGAAATAAATAAACAAGTAAATAAAATCTCACACGATTTTGGTCACAAGCGAAATGCATGAAACCTTAGAAATCCTATTTTTGCACTTCGCCATTAAAAATATCCTCCGGACATGAAAACTCAAAATAAGTTTCCATAAAGAAAGATGAAATGTCGATTTTTTGGATGATCTCAACCGCCCTCATAGCTATTACCTCCATTAATACCAGATTTCCATTGGAAAGATCCTCACAAAAAATAAATAAACAAAATAACCAATCACTCAGTGAATTGATACAGTAGTATTCTAACATGTCCAATAACCCTGTCAGTTCTATCCATGAACTGATAGAAAACTATAAATAATTTCACTTATCAGTTTACATTGCACTATGTCAACTGCAAAAAAAAAAAAAAAACATTCAACAGGCTAGCATAAGTATCACATATTCGTATACATATTGCATTTTCAAGGGTTTTTTTTTCTTCTGATATCTAACAAGAGAATATGATAGATTACCAAATATGAACATTAGGCACCTTCATAACTTTAGATGGAAGATGAATTTCATCACCCGATGTGAAACCAATACCATGATAATTGGACCCTGAATTGGTCTGAAAATTTTCCATATTTGGTCATTAGTACTGAAAGCTCAGTCTACTCACGGGTAGTATTGCACGATAGATCAACAGCCTTCTGAGCGGGATTACATAAGTGCATTAATTCTCTCTCTCTCTCTCTCTTTCTCTCTCTCACACACACACACACACTGCGGACAAAATATTTCTGCTGTCTCCCAATGCAAACAAAATCTACCAGTAACACGCAAACAATGATACTGGCAGACACAGGCTATAATTAGGCAATAAATAATCTCCTAGAGCAAGTGTCTGCGTTCTAATGATGGGATAATGTGTGATAATGGGTAAAGGTCATGATCTGATGACTTAAAGGAGAAGATGATAGTGGCAGACAGAAGATAAGACTCAGTCATTAAACTATCATCCCATTACACTTGTCTCAATTCTATCAATAATGGAATTGACCATTCAACAGTATATTTCAGTATCTAGAGTACAATTTCAGTATATTTCAGTACAATTATCAGTGACCAGCAATATGGATTCAACCATCCGATCGACAATCGATCTCCTAGCCAAATTTATCCACCGCTGGGCATAAGCCATGGAAATGTCCAGAGAAACATTACAAGCATTTCCATGGCTTGTGCCCAGCAGTGAGAAGGATAACCTCACGTGGGAATTTAATTAGATATAACGAAGAGGCCCGCAGAGTAAAATATCATATTCTAGCTTACTTTTCAACTTTTGTAAATGAGTGGACAGTTATCAAGATTTGAAATGAAATTAACTAGGTGTCATAGCGGATGGCTTCCTTTTTTCAGATTTCCGTATCACCACAACCAACTTATCCTCCTATGTGTATATATATATATATATATATATATATATATGGGAATAAATTTTTAACTTGGGTATATTGTATATTAGGATAACCAAGCAATTTTATATGCTTGGTTATTTTAGCTCCTAATCCCAAGTATGCAAACAATTAAGTTTGCGCCTGAAACAAAGTTCAAGTCTAAAGATGGTACAACACCTGTGCAACTCATTGTAAAGGTGGGTAAAGCTCTGATCACTATTCTCAGTATTTTCCCATAATGTAAAGCACATCTCACTAGAAGATGTATACTGCAATGCATTATGGGTGGGGTCACTACCCAGACCGGTTTCAACCTTTTAATAAAAATCTCTGTTATCCTAATATACAATATACCCAAGTTAAAAATTTATTCCCATCAATATCTCCTCCAGAGATTTTTATTAAAGCTTAATACACCTTATTGCAACTTATATAGGTAAAGTTGATAACGCTCTATATTACTAAAACCTTGGTATTTAGGGTCTAGCTACTCACTGAGGAGACCTCAAAAAAGGTTGAAACCGGTCTGGGTAGTGACCCCACCCATAATGCATTGCAGTATACATCTTCTAGTGAGATGTGCTTTACATTATGGGAAAATACTAAGAATAGTGATCAGAGCTTTACCCACCTTTACAATGAGTTGCACAGGTGTTGTACCATCTTTAGACTTGAACTTTGTTTCAGGCGCAAACTTAATTGTTTGCATACTTGGGATTAGGAGCTAAAATAACCAAGCATATAAAATTGCTTGGTTATCCTAATATATATATATATATATATATATTTCCAAAGACGTCCATAGCTTTCTCAGTCTCCAAAGAACCTAGTATTCTTTTTGGCTCAAGTAACTACTTCTCATCTATACAGCTGCTGTCCCTATAAAAATCATCAGTTCACCTAACTTTAAAATAATAAGCTCACATTTCGGTTAGTGAACTAAAAACCTCTAAAAAACTAAGAAAAGCAATCCTGTTAATTGGTGGTACCTCTCTTTCAAGCTCATTCCAACCTACTTTCTCACAGAGATTCTGTTTCTGCATCGTTCTTCGAGAACAAGGAACATCCTTCTACAAGCAGGTTCCCAAGAACTGCAACTTCTAAGTGGTCAAGAAAAATACCAATACAGGCTCCTTCACTCATCGTACTCGCACACAGGCGGCACTAATGTTTGTTATGGGTTTTGCAACTTCTCATGTGTGTGGGACCAGAGACTGAAACAGTCTCTGGTGTATCGAGAATGGAATAATAAACATCAAATATCAAGTCAACGTCCATCTGTTGCTAGAAACAGCTGACTGACATGAGACAAGAACTGGGAGAACTGTAAAATCCAACAGACGTACTCTAATTGGCCAAATGATTGTGCAGTCATTGGGGCTGCATTCGGGTGTACGATGAAATGCACTATGCTTTGCTTTGTTTGGCCACATCGTCAAGAAACAATAAAAAAGCAGACAATCATTGAGAGTATACTATACCCGTGAACAAAAACAAACAGCTTGTTAAGGCGAGCGAAGGCACAACACCAAAGGACGGGGAAACTTATGAATTCTGTTATTTCATGCGGATGGAAAAACAAGAGTAAAACGATAGTTTACATAGGCTTGTTGAATTACGCCCAAACCGGATAAGGTTATTATAAGATCAATTAACAATATCAAGATATTCTTAATTGCATATTTCCTCTGATCAGTCTGCCTGTTTTGTGGAATAACCCCGAATTTCCGGAGGAAACAACTCTGAAATCTCTGCAAGACCACCCTTATCTTCAGATGAAAAGCAATCATAAGGCATTGGCGATAACAACATAAAGCTATTAATCTATCAAATGATTGTTCACAATAAAACTCTGGAAATATATTTTACTGGCACCTCTTAGGTCCCTTAATACCAATAGAATGAGTTGAATAATGCCGCCTATTGGAACGTCTTGCCGATCAAATACACCAATTCAGATTGATTATTTAGTCTGCATGTGGTAACGGACACTTTCAACAGGAAAATACGTCACAAGGCACGTGGCATCATTCAGGAATGGTTACGGGAATGTGGTATGATTTTATTTTAATAGAATCCCCCCCCCCCACCTCAGTCACCGATCTCGGTCCCACTGAGTATTTTTGGGACGCGCTAGAATGAGATGTTCGTGGCAGAGATCCAACGCAGAAAATCTGATGGAGCAGTGGGAATTCATTAAAATCTCCTTAGGGGAACTGGGATGTCTATGACGTAATCAAGCCTCTTTAATCGATTCCCTAGTGTATCAAGATTGCTCTGAAAGCCCATGGTCCAACAAGTTGAGGTGAGTTTCTCTTAATAAAGCACTCGGTATCGGCCATACTCAAATTAAATTATTATTAAAATCAGTGGAATATATCACAGTCGAGATGCAATTGTAAATCTAGGATCCGCCTTATCATTATCATTCCTGTTTTTATATTTATTCGGATGATATCATTAACATACAGAAAAGAAGGAAACATCTAGGCGTTTTATATAACTACAATAACGAAATACCTGTACCTCTCATAGTAGGAAAAAACAATGTGCAAAGAACAATTTATAAACTAAAGAAAAAAAAAACGGATATAGTAGCTCAATCGGTATCGACGATGGACTTCGGTTGGAATCTAAGACGCGAGGAACCGGCATCACAGCTTTTCATGTAAAGGTGAGTTAGATCTAATACGGAGGCAGCAAGGTTTTCTTTTTACTCCGGGAAATTCGAGTTCTTCATCAGAAAAAACAGGCAGAACTACCCAATTTACGAACATGGCAGACAATGCATATAGTCGCGCTATCATAAACAGCAATATGGTTTTCAAGAAGCCATGTTATTTGGCTATGAGTCTCTTGAATCTAACACGAAAGAGAAGTTGAGTTAACATGAGAAAAATATATGTAACAATGACAGTATGGAAATATCAACCAATAAAATTAAAAGATAATTTTGGGAAAAATCACTGATTAGAATTAAAAGTGTACTTAATGATTTAATAACATAACTGATTTTTAATTTTACATAACTGTGATATACTAAGGATATATAGCAGAGAAAATGCTGCTGATATTAAAATGAATGGCTGAACTTAAAAAATAGCAGCAAATGAAAACAAGAAATGGGAAGGGAAAAACTGAGGGTTATGGTGGATTATATGAAACCTAAGTATCAGACAATAGTAAGGGGAAAATAAAAACTGCAAAACTGAGGAGAAAACGATGCACAAATATACTCGTACGTTACCAACACAAGCAATGGAGACCATAACACAAAGTTGAGGTCAAAACAGATAACAGAATATGTTAATGTGTTGCTGTTTATGATAACATTAATGATATGAGGAAACCATATCTCTTGCTTTTCAACTGAAAGTGAGTTAGTCGGTTTCATACGAATGTGAAAGGGTTTTTCGTCCTCCAAAGTCAAACTGGTCAAGAGAACACATGTATATTATGGGTGTGTGTGTGTGTGTGTGTGTTCTCTTGGCCAGTATATATATATATATATATATATATATTTTTTTTTTTTTTTTTTTTTCCCCCAAATTCTATCTGGAATGCGAAGAATCTCCTCTCGGAAAGTCGGGTTTTGGGTTTTTCATCCCACAATACAAGTAAATCAGCGAGAAAAATAAACGCAGTCAATACACTGGCCTCATAGTCTTAACTTCAGCAACAATATTTCCAAATAACAGCAGCGACACAACAGCAACAACCCGGGCGATATAAAGCCTAGGTCTTGGGTGAAATGATTGTTCTTCCGAATGAGGCTGTAGAAACGCCTCCATATGAAGTTCTGATTTGGTTAGAATTATGTCCAAAGCAACTTAGTAAGCAACTTGTTATTTAGTTTTGTGAGATGAAAAACTCTGTATGGGAGCAGCTAGTTCAACTTCAATTGAAAAGTACTTTAGATTCCTAGCGTCCTAGACAGAATTCGAAACCAGAACATCTCAAATGAAGAATTAATGTTGCGTAATCCTTGCCACTGTACTAAATGAGACACTAGGATATGAAGTCCAACACCTATAGCTGTCACTAATGACTAATAGACTTTTTTTTTTTTTTTTTTTGCGAGCAAAGTTCAGTTCTAAAAATTGGAGCAGGAAATGATTGAGAAAAACCCAAGTAGTAAACCAAGAGGTGATCACGCTATCCCCTCTTAGAAGTTCCAAAAATATTTGTACTCAACACACTCTCGAAGACTAATAGGCATACTCATATTACCTATGAGAATTGCTGCACTTGATCTGATTGTTCCCTAATCTCCCAGAAACTTAAGACAAGAGTCACATCAGGAAGTAACGGCACCAAGTTTGGAAATCCCTCTTTTAAGTTACCATCAGTATTTTTGAAACCAGGGCTAAGCTCAAAGTGACAAGTGATGATCACGAAACTTACGTTTTATGTTACTGCATCTAATATAATCCCACATGAAAAGTATTAAGCTGAAAACGTGCAAGAAGACAAAAGAAAAAAATAGTGTGGAAATGCAAGAAAATGCAATATAACCAAAAGCTGCATATGCGCAAGATACTGTACTGAAGCTGGCACCTACTGGAATGTGTGCTGTATTCTCTCTCTCTGGTGTGTGTGTGTGTGTGTGTGTGTGTGTGTGTGTGTGTGTGTGTGTGTGTGTGTGTGTGTGTGTGTGTGTGTGTGTGTGTGTGTGTGTGTGTGTGTGTGTGTGTGTGTGTGTGTGTGTTTCACGTAATATCTCGGTAGTTTTTAAAAGCTTAGTGATATACAATATCGCTCTTATTTTTCTCAAAATGCCAAGAGAATGACTTTCAGTGCAACCAACTTTCACCCTCAGCCATAAAAACAGCTCAAGCAGACAACAGTTTTTCTTTTTCTGTCCCTTCTAATTACGTCTGCCCCACAGTAACGCGGGGTGGGACAAAAAAAGAAATTCCGTACTACAGAATGGGACCAGCAAAAGTCCTGTCTGAACACACATTACTAACCGGAAAGAATGTCACGACGAATCGTTGAGTGCGTGCTGCTGCTATATTTCCATCTAATCGCACGAGCTAATTTTAGTTCTCGGTTGGCTGTTAATCTTGCCAACCAGTCACCATACACTAAGAAAATCGTCTTCCGCATCCTATCATTCACGAGAACATTAATCCATCCGGAACACATGCAATATCATTTCCGGTTATTAATATGAGGACTTCCTCTACGTATCTATAGCGTCATAACACGCAGTCTAATTCCAAATAAACATTTCATTTCAAAAAATGTTATTGTTGTTTTTGTTTTTTTTTCATTTATTGAAAAGTAATAATTCTAACTGGATTTTAAAATGGATACGTGAAACTTAGATTGATTTATATACTTATGAAGTTAAAGTTTGTAATAACAAATAGCATTAAAATACTGAACCCATTGAAACTGGTTTCAAAAGCATACCCATGAGAAATGTACGAGGGTGGTCTGAAAAGTTCTCGGCCTAGCAATGAAAAAACGAATTTATGATTTCAAAATTAGTTTTATTTTCAACATAATCTCCTTTAAGACTAATACATTTATTCCAGCGATGCTCCAGAGCCATTATCCCGTCCCTGTAGTGGTTCTCAGTAAGATCTGCAAAATAACCCCTCTACAGCTGCAACCACTTCTTGATTCTACGAAAAACGCTGACCAGCGAGGAAGATTTTTAGTTTCGATTAAAACACCCATTGCCAAACACCTTTGTAAGCAGGTGCATTGTCCTGATGAAAGATGATGTTTTTCTTTTGAAAACCGGGTCTTTACTCACGAATTTTTTCGTCTAGTCTGGTTAAAAGATCGGAATAATATTCCCCGGTTATTGTTTTACCCTTTTCAAGATAATTAATAAACAAAATGCCTTTAGCATCCCAAAACACCGATGCCATGACCTTTCCTGCTGATGGAACCGAATTGGGGTCTGAATAACCAGCTTCTGTCCACTGTTTTAACTGCTGTTTGGATTCTGGTGTGTTATGATGAATCCAAGTCTCATCCATAGTAAAAAATCGATGCACAAAACCAGTTTCATTCTTGTTAAAACGCTCCAAGCACTGTTCAGAGATTTTCATGCAAGTGCGTTTTTGATCTGCTGTGAGAAAGTGGCACCCATCTTGCACAAAGCTTTTTCATATCCAATTCTTCATGCAAAATATATCCTCCACGTTCTTTTGAAATGCCTATAATCTCAGCAATTTCACGCACTTTGACTCGCCGGTCATCCAGTACCATATCGTGCACTTGATCAATGATTTCTGGTGTATACACTTTTTGGACGTCCTTCACGTGGATCATCTTCAAGGCTGGTACGGCCACGTTTAAACTCGGCAGCCAATTTCTTAATTGTCGAAAACGAAGGAGAAGAGTGCCCATAAACTTTTATGAACTTCGAATCAATTTCTTTTGGCGTTAAACCTTCTTTTACAAAGAATTTTATAACCGCACGATACTCAATGTTATCCATTTCAAGGGATAAAATAGACAACACTTTTGCTTCAGACAGCTGTATAAAACAAACTGCTTGATAGAATGACTCTTGCAATTTCACATGGATGCTTATGACAGATGTAACAACTATGAAAAAAAAATCTTGCCAATAGTATTGCCATCTATGGTCGAGGCCGAGAACTTTTCAGATCACCCTCATATGATTAATTTAATCTGACGATAGGATTAAATTCTGATGATAACAGCAGCTGTAAAACAATAAGGAATAAACTAACTTTCATTAGGAAGTGGACAGAAGCTGGTTGTTCAGACCCAAAGTCGGTTCCATCAGGAACCAAATGCTTCGATATTTAATAACATAATAATCGGTTTCGACTTCAAATGACAGTGACAGAGAAAATGCATCCTTTAGATTAGCCAGAGAACAGGCTTAAAATAAATAAGTAAATAATTCTTTATAGCCTTTCTATTAACAAAAGGTAGCAAACCTACAATAAACTAATGATTATGGAAAAGCAAAAAGTTGGGCAAGGACGATTAAAAACTTGTTCGCATATGACTTAAATGAAAAATGGACAGTGCCTAAGAGGGGGAGAGGTAATACATACACGGAGATATAAAAAATACAAAAGATATAAAATAAAAATAATCCTTGGATTATTTACATATCTTCGCAATTTTTGGATCAGTTAGATTAGTTAAGAATCCGAATTCGATACTACTATACAAAGCTCTGTATCTGCACAACTGTTTTGTCACCACCATTTCTTTTCTTCTTTGTCCAAATGAATTATGTGCTGCATATCAGCTGAATACTCACACCAACTAAGAGTAATGAACAAGTGTTAGATCCAAGTTCTTACGAATGTGGGAATTGTTGCATTGTGAACCTTAACATCAGAAGGCTTCAGCTATCAGTTATACTGATCAGTCGAAACGAGCTGGTGAGGATAAGGCCGCAGATTACCGAGACAATTTATGCTGTAATCGGGTAAAATGCATATTACATCACTAGATATAATAACAATTGCAAGGAAGAAATATGTCAATATACCACGTACAGAATGGGATGGAAGACACTACCAGTGAATAAAAGTGTGATAGGTTTCGTGTTACATAATAGAGATCCCCTCCCACGCCCCCCACAACAAAAGAAAAAATATTCTGTAACAGCAAGAATAGTTCTGGATGAAGAATACTGAGAAAAAATGACAGAAGCAATCCAAATGACATACTAACCCCTCAGCCAATATCGCTATATATACACACACCACTTTATATACAGAGGGATTAGCTCTAAAAATCGTGTGAGTGAGGCACGCTAAGCCTTAATGAAATTAAAAATGTATTTTATAGATGTTTAATTATTTGTATTTTGTGATTTTGTTTTTTACTACCTCAATATGATCTTCAGTCGAAAAGCCCTTATAAAGAGCATCGTCGGTACCGACTGAGCAATGGTGATTCGGTCTGTGAAACTGAGTGGAGCACAGTGTATCATCTTCGAGACAAAATATAAGGTATGTAGATAGATAGATAGACATGCAATAATAATAACAACATATGAAATAAATAAGGACTAGTTTTATTATTATTATTATTATTATTAAGTATTATTATTATTATTATTATTATTATTTTAAGCGGAAAGGCCAGGAGTACTGTGTTCCAGAATTAATGGAAAATCAAAAGTTTCCGTTGTAGCGAACTCCCGGTGTTATATAAATTAATCTTAAATATCCTTTAGTCAATTGAGAAAAATACAGATGTTCGAAATGCCATATGTGGGTGGTTTAATACATGAATAGGTCTGTATTAGTTTTCTGAGAAACCGTTGCTCTCTCAGACTCAATATTCGAGATTATCCGGTGATCGATAATCCCGAATAACGCATGGAATGATAAACAATTAGTAACTTTAGTTAGATAGTTCTATCTATCTAGTAGCGCTCCCTTTACCCCCTCAGAATAGCCTTAAATTTTTCAGGGAACGGAGTCTCGAGTTGAGAAGGTAGTAAATTTGCAGCAGATGAAGAAACTTTGGATATGGTGCAGAGGCTGGTGGCGAAAATGATATTTCAGGGTTGTGAAATGTTAGTAGCGAGGAAAAACTGCTGCTATTTGCACTCACGATAGAAGACGAATGGCTTAAAATAATTGAGACGTTGAAGTGTTTGAGAGGTAGTCATGACAATTAGATTTTTCAAATGGTAGAGCAATAAATTTTAATAAATCACAAAACAGCTTGTGATTTATTCCGTATGTTTTAGGTTTGTAAATCAATCAATAAATAGGTCTATAAATATGAGAAAATGAGTAGCACCGAATCTTGTTTGTGTGTTGTCGCTTTAAATTCAATCGTCCCAGACAATGCAGACACAATATATTGTTGGATCTATAGGAGCAGAAGGCATCATCTTAGTTAAAGTGCTTTCACTTCCTTTCTTTAAAAGATCAGTCATAAGTGTAACTGTTGTTTTATTTTACTGTTTTTAATGGTAGAGCTGAACGTCTTACTTTTAGTGAATAATTGCTGTATGCAACATGAATGAGTACCAGTTTTTTTAATTACGGTACATTAGATGGTAAATCCTATCACGGATGTTGCGTGTTCATAATTGCAGTTCTTTATTTGTGTAATTTGGAACGCTCTTTTATTTGTGCAATTTCGTAAGTTGCGTAAACCGGTTATTCGAGAGCGAGCGAGAAAGAGAGAGAGAGAGAGAGACACTCAGCCACTCAGATAAATTAGATTATCTGCTTTGAATTAGTATTGGTCGAGAAAATCAAGTACTGATGAAGAAATGCTATTAGTCTAAAGAGTGGTAAATCAGACACTTTTTAGTAATTTTGTGCTGTGTGATGGATAAAAGTTATCGGCGCAGTTTCCGATAAGATGTGTGGTTGGTAAATAGATCCAACAGAAGAATGGTTTGTTCCGGGTCGAGACTTTTTTAGTAAGTCGCAATACGACTGGGAGTATTGCGGCCATATTAATATTAAAATCACTATATATATATATGCAATAAGTGCATATAAATATAGTTCGCTGGCGTTTCGAAAACCGTAATCTTTCTTTTTCCTGTTAGCTAAATCTGGACGGTACCAGATTTCAGTGTGTGCGCGCGCGCGCGAAGCATGCAAGCAAAAGAAAAAAAAATAGAGTTAACCCAACAATAAAGCTTAATAACATATATTACTTATATAAGAACTGAAAATAAGAGAAAAGAGAACGCTTCAAAAATTTGGGCACGTCAACTCAATTAATGATGATGAATTGCAAAATAACTTGAAGCCTGCTGGTGAACCGCCAAAAGAATGTCAACAAGTAAACTTGAACTGTGTAACGAATTTCATTGGATATTCCGATTAATTTCTTTGCTAATAAATAACGAAAAAGTTGCAATTTTTTAAGGAAAGCATTAAGAATAAATAATCATTAAAATATAATTCTTTAATATAATTCAGAGGAGAATATTCGAAATGGAAGAACAAAATCAAATGCTTAAAAGCCTAGATGACTGAATCCAGAATTCTACGTATTTTGCACATACATTTCCTGCAGACCGGTGCAAATTAAACGTAACCCTTAAATTACTCCCCGTTTCTTTAACTTATTCGTTTTTTGTTAGGGAAAACGCGCTATTGTCGCAGTATCTTATCAAGCGAGAAAGTAATTACTTCTACTATTTTTGTAATGCATACTTTGTATGTCAAGCTCAAAAACTAACAAGCGGGAAATTTGATTGAATAATGAAATTATTTAATCAAATATGGAATAAAATTTCCTGTCACACTTCACTAAATTTTACACTTAGAAATTGCAGTTACATTACACAGTTACCGCATATATCGTCTAAAATTCACACAGAAAAACTAATATTCAGTCTAAAATAGACTGAATTTCCAATTTAAAAAAAAACTAGAAAGCTTTTCAAAAAGATGTTGTCAATCTATCAGTTACTGTCATATACTTTAGAATTAAGACAAATAAATACGAGGTAAACCTTATATCAAAATTTAATAGGTGTTATTTCAATTTTTTTTCGATTACCATTGCCTACCTCGACTCCACGAAATCTTTTCCAAATATTTTTGAATCAGTAGTCAGCAAGGCTCACGTTTTTGGAGCAGTCCTAGACCTCCGACCTCATTTTAATATATGATAATGTCAGTGCAATCATTAAGCTAAAATAATTTGAACATACCTTTTGAGTCCCACTTTTCTGTGGATTTGGACTGGATTATTTCTGAAGTGCATTAATAGAATGGTATTAAAAAATAAATAAATAAAAAGACGCACATATAAACTTTGGGAATATTGATAAATTTATCATACCAAAGTAGGAGACCCATAAAATTTGTAAACTTATATTTTCATATTTTATTTTCTGAAATAAAATATGAAACGTAATGTTAAAATTTCAAAACTTTGAATTATGTTCATGATTTTATTTCAACAAATTTTAGATTTACAAATTTATGGATCTTTGTCTATATCCTTCTTTGGTCTGATGAAGTTATCATATATGCTAACCTCAAAGTCTATTTATACCTGGTTAAATTATTTTTTATACCATTTTAGTAATTAATCTGCTTCAGAAATAGTCTATCCAAAATTAGACGAAAGCCTTGTTAAGTGTCGATTCAAAAGCACTGGATTGTCGTCAATTTACATCTAGTAAGGGACTGACCTCTGATAGTTCGACTCTCTCCTCCCCCTTTACTGTTAAATAATATGGCTATTTTAATTATGTATTTGAAACAACGGAACGAAAATTAATAAATACAGAATATTATTAATAATTACGATATTCACATTCCTGTTAGTTAACGTATGATGATGCAACGGCAGTGAAGCCCATGGCCCCATGGGCTTCACTGCCGGTACGGCACCATTTTATTGAAACCAATATAATACTACTGGTCGTAATGTTTATTTGTCTGTAAATCGAGTGTTCTCCTGGCCGGTTTTCTTGGTTGCGAGAGGAAAAACCCTTCCGCTTCCTAATGCTGATTAAAATTGTTTCAAAGGATATTTATTTTAATTTTAATTCATATGGCTATACCAGTCTGTTAACATGTTAGATCAATGGCCTATCACTCTATAGTAAATTATCCCCATAATTGGCTAAAGGGCAGATAATCCGGGAACTCTGCTCTACAAAGCAAACATAGTTTTTCAAATCACACCAGAAATGAAAATGCATCTAAATTACTTGTATAAACATTTGCTGCAGTTGATTGCAAAGCGGAGACATTATCCATTCTGCCATCTAAGCTGGTAATATCATATGAATAACAATGTACTGTTTTGAATAAAAACGCTCGTATCAATTAATGTAATATTATTTTGAATTAAAAAAATGCAATTTGTAAATGAATTATTTTCGTTAATACTTAATTAAGTATTAATACTTAAAAACTAAAATTTGGCAACCCTAAGATTGTATGAAGAATATTTTTATGTTTAACAAACTTAGCCAAAATTCATTTGCAACATGCGCTACAGAAACTAACACTTACAGAAACTGATCATTTGAACCACTTGTCAAAAACGTTAGGGGAACTTTTCCATAAATGTTTTAATGTAAATGAAATGGAATACATGCAATTTTGATATGCATTCTTTACTGCGGTACAATTTTCATCCTACAGTAGTCTATCTCTCCCCCACGGCCATATAAAGGGGAGTCTATCTCTCCCCTTTATATGGCCATTCTATGAAGAATGGCCATATAAAGCAGCGCTTCCCAAACTGGGGGCCGCAAGTTTTGTTGAGGGGGCCATGAAATAATGAAAACAAATTTAAAATGTTTTAAGACTAAGTAGTTCTTTTTTTAATCTTAAAAGAAAAGTATTTAATTTCTATTATTTATTATTTATTTTTTGTTATTTTTTATATTTTAATGGAAAAATCACACATTGGTGTTGATTCACAAATTTTGCTTCCTGCACATTTCAACGCTTAATGACTATTAGTAAATATATGCTTATTCATATGTTTCATTCCAAAGGTATATTGATACCTATACAAAAAAGCTTACAAACGCAAAATCTTGAATATAAATTGTATTGAATATAAATACAATTAATATTATAATAATATATGTCTGTATTACGATTTTTTTTCGATAGGGGGACCGTGAAATATTTTAATTTTTCCAAAGGGGGCCTTTACATCCATAAGTTTGGGAAGCACTGAAAAAGCAACAAGTAATATCATCGGGTAGGTCAGATCTAACGCCACAATAAGAAGGCTAAAAAAAACTACTGTTTCATTAACTATACTTCATTATGCCTATTATTATTATTATTACGTGATACTTCCGAGAGTTGAAGGACTAATCGCGAGAGGACAACTACTCTATATCAGTGCTTCCCAAACTTACGGATGCCAAGGCCCCCCTTTGGAAAAATTAAAATATTTCACGCCCCCATCGGAAAAAAAAATCGTAATATAGACACATATTATTATAATATTTATTGTATTTATATTCAATTCAATTTATATTCAAGATTCTGCGTTTGTAATCTTTTTTGTGTTTCTTATCAATACCTTCGAAATGAAACTTATATGAATAAGCATATATTTACTAATATTCATTAATCGCCGAAATATGCAAGAAGCAAAATTTGTGAGCCAACACCAATGTGTGATTTTTTCCATTAAAATATAAAAAAGAACAAAAAAAAAAGAAATAATAAATGATAAAAATTAAATACGTTTCTTTCAAGATTAAAAAAATCTACTTAGTCTTAAAACATTTTAAATGTATTTTCATTATTTCACGCTCCCCCCCTCAACAAGACGTACGTCCCCCAAGGGGGTCGCGGCCCACAGTTTGGGAAGCGTTGCTCTATATAACACACCATCTATACTCCTTTATCATAAGTTGAAATTTGTCTTTAAAAACACTGCTGGTCATGTGATCGTGGTTAACCATGATCGCATGACCTAATCGAATGAAATAGGTGACCTTCCTATTTTCAAACGGATGTTTGAAGTTAAGTGAGATGGACTCAAATCCCCGTATGAAGGTTACGTCACTTTTAAAGTCGTCAGGTTGTGTAAAAATTTTCTACTGAAAAGTAGAAAATTTTTACACAACCAAATTTTTACAAAAGCAGTAGCAGGTCCACTGAGTTGTAAAAAAATTTAGAGGGAATATTGTTTATCATCCATCTACATATAATGTTCTTATTACCATCTACAAACTACACCATCAATCACCCACGAACAGCATTTCGGTCTGCAAACTGCGTATATTCTCTGGTCGATTTACAAGGTGAAAAAAACCAAGTTTCCAGAGATTCCTTTCGTAAAGGGCGCCCAGTGTCTCGTTGTTCTTCCAATTGGACTATGGGGACAGTATTCATTAAATTAGGCTAATTCCTGCCCACTGATTTAGCCAACCTACCAAGAAATTGCTTCACAGCAACATGCTGCGTTTATCGAAACATTTTAACTTTATGAAAAGTACCTTAGAAACAGTCTACTCAAATTTATGTATACAACTTTTACATTTTTACGAATTAGATTCACTTAAGAGTCAAACACACGAACAAAAATTCGACGTAAACTGCCAAAAAAAAAAAAAAAAAGGAAACGATTTGTCGTTTATTTGGCATAGTAGTCTACTGTCAATGTATTTATAGACAATGTTTTGTCGCGGCGTTAATCTGAGAAGGCTTTAAGGTGTTAAATGACTATCAATGATGACAGAATCGTTTAGCACATGTAACTAGCCTTTGACTCATCCTATTCTCCATCCCCAACAGCTATTGACCTCCGAACTTTTGCCAAATTACCTACCTATTCACAAGGGCGACAAACTTTCTTCTTAGGTTTCAATTGCAACTACCCAATTCTTCTGCTAATTCAGCTCCACAGCTGAAGTACTTAAGTCTGAAGTAGTTAGGCATACTCACATGAATCAAACGCTGAGATACACAGTGTATGAAGAATTTATAAGACACGTTCGTATTGGATTAATTCAAAAAGTAATCATTAAGAAATAAGCTACAAAGTCTGCAGAGACGATCTTGGGAATATGAAGTCATTTATCCACGCTCCAAGGTCAGTGCTAACCCACAGTGATTTGTTTCTGGAAATAACCGACTATTTTATTAGATATGACATCAATTAATGGGATATACTGTACAATGTAGAATGATAGTTTCTCTGTCTGTTAACTTTATGAATGCAAAATACGCGGAAGCCAATGGAGACATACTCTATATTTCCCATCCTGAATAACACAAATCGGGTGTCAAAACTTGGCTTCCTGCTGTAAAACTTATTGTTCTGCCCAATGGGACTGTACTGTGGCTTTTGTGTCACGGTAATCACTGCTTCATTGTACCAGCCATTGAAGCCCTCCACACAGATCCGACGATCATAATAGCATGAAATAATAATTATCTCCTTTTGTGTTAGAGCTTGAATGGTCAAGTTATGTGTGTTTTCAAAACAAGTTAGTTGGCATCCTTTTCATACGTTAAGTTCAGTTTAAAATCTAAATAAGAGCCCTTCTGACGATTATGTTCTGTCCAAAAACTCGTCTGTTGACATTTTGATCATCACTCTGGGTTTTCATCCTCGCCTGATCGCTACTAAGAAGACATAGCTGGGTTGACCGCAACTGTATGATGTTAAACCAAATACGCATGCATATTTTAAAAATACTTTATGCATCTTAATTGAATTCACAGAAATAAATAATTATTGCTATACTTATAAAATATAGATTAATATTTATCTAGGAGGATAGTTTCATTTTCATTAAACGATATCAGTATGACAGCAGAATGTCAAACTTCAGTGCTTTTCACTTTTCGTAACTGAAATTGCCATAAGAAGGATTTTTTTTTTTTTTACATAAATCAGTCTATTCTAGAAAATAGCATACTATCATCATACGAGGTAAGAGGTGATATTGCTACGTATACATGCCTCGTATATGGTATACAAAAATTCGCTCATTCCGAATTCTTCTTCGCACACATAAAAACGCAAATACTACAACCTTAATGAAGACCTCGTAATACCTATTAGGTATTGAGGAGTTTATGAACATATCACTTCATCTTCGTGAATACAGTGATCCTTTATGTAGTAACAACCCATGTTCTAAAACATGCAAAAAAAGTATATGTTCATGGGTTGGGTTGATTATCTGTAGGAGGAAAAAAAACGCGAGGGACGGGAGGGAGAGGGCACTGTCATCGTCTGGAACCGCCTAACTTAGCCCTAATGAACTTCTCGTCACAGGCAGGAGATGAACCCCAGTACCTTTTACACACAAGTGACACGTAGCAAAACTATTCACTCGTAAAGACGCAGTGTATCGTCTGTAATGTAGACGGCTGTATGTGATCATTCTGTATACACACTTAATATACAATAAATTACACGTTTATACACTGAGAAATTAACCAATCCAAAATAACAATCAATTAGTGTTTTTATTCGTCGTGTAACTTTTGTCCCTTATATACTGTTCTTGGCAATATTTTGTGCACACGCTATTATGCAGTATATACTGATTTCTGTAATTGTTATACATCTTATAACCCAGATGAGCTTATGCTCTTGGGTTATACATATTTGTAACTGTTAAATTGTATCTACATTAAGTATGGTATTAAAATTTTTTTTCTTTCGTTCACCAAGTTATCAGCATTCCATAAATGAGCCAGACGCAGTTTAAAAGAAAAAGTAATTTAAAAAAAAAGGACAAGCTATCCTACATAAAACAGTAAACCTGGAAAGCGCACGCATCTTAAAAATCAAGCAATTACGTAAACTATCAACCAAAAAAAAAAAAGGTAGTTTGTACACACTCATCGCTTTGCAAGAACCACCTGCCAAAGATAAAATAGGAGGAGGAAACACGCTCTAAAAGAGCCGCACGTAACGGCACACCTACAGGCACACCCAAAAGTTAATCTTGAACTTCAAAGCAGGGTGGAATGTAAAAGTTGTAATTAGGGAAAAGAGCACGCGCGCGCACGAACACACGACGCTCATTTAAATAATAATAATAAAAAAAAGGCAGCCATTAAATTGAACGGCAACAACGAATCGTTAAATAATATTGAATGAGACTAAACGACCATCTAAATTTTCGTAAAGAGAATTGCGAGAATATATAAAATATTTTTTTATTGGGAGAGAAGGTAGGGGCACTTGTATCCGAGGGTGTTTCCATTACACAGATGTTCTATAACATACTATTTTGTTAAAGGGCACACCCGCATTCAAATCTTATTGCAAACACGAGAAATTTTTATAAATTTTTCAATCAAGGATAAATTGATTGGTCTTGAACAATGGAGGCTTTTACGACATCGATTTCCCCCCCACACACACACTCCCACTAACAATAAACAGCTTCGAGAACGTGCAACTGACAGATACGTACCGTATTTTCTCGCACACAAGATGCCCTTTTTATTTATTCAGTTTTTTTTTTGCTTTTTTTTTCAAAAATTCGCCTCTGAAGTTGACCTGCTTCTTACAAGACGAGAGCTGGATATATTTGGTGGTACAAGCACCTGAAGACGGCGTGATAACTCAAACGGCGATTCTTTCTATGCACAGAATATCATATTAGTGTGTGTGTGCGAGCGCGTTATGTTGTAATACACCTGAAATTTGCAAAATACTATATAGAATCAAGTTATTTAAAAATTCTGGAATTAGCAACCAAATACGCACATATAGATATGAAACTTTCTCGAGCCACTTCAAACCTCCAATAGGCGAGGAAACGGTCTCACATCAGGCAATGAAATGCATTTCCCACTTAAAGACAATCGCGCGCACACACATTCATGCCGATGGTGAGATTCGACCCATGGTCTGTTGGTTGGAGAGCAGGTACGTTAATCACTCGGTCAATCAGGGGAATATAGTAGGCACTGATGATTTCTAGAGTATTGCGATGAATTAAATTTGCTGTGCTTGGTTATTTAAACGTATATTACCCAGTCTCGCTTCTGTAAATTTCTATTAATACGCTCATGAAAATTCTACTCTAAAGGCTGGTGCATCTTATATGAAAAATGCAACAATGATGAGACAGAGAATGGGAAGCAAAAGAAAAAACTACCCAGACTCGAGATATCTTTTGATTATTTACAGTAATATCCTGAATCTAAATTTGTTGTTTCAACTTCACTGAAAAGCCCTTATAAAGATTCTTCACACCTTTGACCACCATCTCCACGAATCGAAAAAAGAAATAAAATAAAATTATTAAACAGCACTTCTGTTTTAGCCAAAAGGTCATCCTGTGTATTTCGCGTACTAGTATATTGATTCCATGTCATGCGGCATCAAAATTATACACGCATATGACTTGAGTTTAAAAAAGGAAGGATCGAGTTGCTTGTGAATAATGCAAAGGCTAAAGGCGCCAGAATAAAATCTAATCCAGTGATAAGTGTTACATCTACTCATGAAATTTTTACAAATGAAATGCAGTCGCTGAGTTAACGTCGAATGTAGTTTGTGAAATCTTGGAATAGGAGAGACAAACTACATTATAGACAAAATCACTGGTTCATATTGGCTGGGTCTCTTCTCCCCACTACTTAAGGGTAGCAATACGAAGAATCGAGGTGAGATGCGATGGCTTTTTTTTTACCCAATAACGATTGATTTCCAGAGAGTACATAAAATGACGCCAACCATTTAAAAGAGAGTGAATGTCATACAGACATTCTAGTATATTGTTAGAATTATACTTACATTTTTCTTAGACAAAATAATCCAGTAACTCTGTTGCTAAGTCCTTTATTACATCACCACAGAAAGTAACCTTGACACTGCAGTATTAAGTTCAAGTGGAATTACAAAGTTGTATAACATAATTAGGTTATGTTACTAACAAGGGAAGGTTTCCCCCCCCCCCTTTCACTAATATTCGTTAAGTTCATTCAAGAATGCATTACAGTTGGTAAAATTAGTTTTTACTGAAATCTGAACAAAATTTTGATGTTTTATCTACACCGCTATAATCTATATCTATATGATTGTTTGTTTATTTGTTTTTAATGCACAAACAGTTCAGTGGGATCAATAAAACAATTCTAAATCACTGTAGATTTCCAAATAAGGTATTTAAATTACGTAATATTCACTAAAGACTAGTAAATATAAAGTATTTCATTCTTATGAATGTGAAATCATGCAGAACTTGAATGCAGTGGGAAAAGAGGAGGAGGAGGAGGAACTATTAGTAAGTGAGCAGGAGATATATGAGGTATTTGGAATAAACTTGATACGAATAAGGCTGTAGGACTCAGGAGCGAATTCTCCATGCTTGCTGCACAAGCCCATTACTGGAGAAAGAAGTAATATTTATTTGTTAATAAATGCATGCATTTATAAGCATTCCATTTAGGCTTTTATTTTTGTAGACAGAAGACGTCTTAAGCTTGCGCGGCAATAATTGAGCTTTGTGTTGTGTATCGAAGGCCGATGCTTGCTCGTCTAGTCAAAGCTACATTGGCTTGCTCGGTTGTAGGAGCTTCCGGGTCCTCGCTGCAGCGCTGTGATTTCATGCGCACGCATAGCCATTTCTGCTTTCTTCACATCTTCACACTTTGTTACTTAAACACAGGCCATTCGCAGTCAACGTAGCTCTAGCCAGTGAGCTTCAGTCAGCCTTTACAAGTATGCGTGTTGCTTGGGAAAATTAAGATACAACCAACTTTTTATGACGATGTTATTGACCAGTTCATAAAGAAGAACCGTAGGGTAGAATTTGTATTCAAGTGTCTGTGCGGTTAGCCTAGTGGCTATGCGCTTCTCAACCATATACCTGGGGAAGGAGTGTCCTAGGTTCGATTCCTGTTGACGATGCGAGGAGCTTAAGGATCTTCCTCAGCCATAGCCAAGTCAGCCAGTCTTGGGTGCGGACAGCAGGGTTTTTTCCACCAATTTATCTGGGGTTTTTCATCCCGCAAGCAGGCAAACCGGTCCAGTGAACACACACAGATTACAGTCACGAATACTGACCCAGACCATAGGTCTGATTCGTCAGCTGCCGGTTCCGGAGCCCGGATAAAATTTGGGGGAACTGAGATGGTGCCGCACCTCCCTATAAAGGGGACTCACAGCCGTGTATCATCATACGATTATTATTATTATTGTATTCAAGTAGCTAAATTGAAAAAGATAGAATATCATTTGCAAAATAAATGTTGTATTTGTATGATTAAATGTAAATAAATTTCTAAATATATAATTTTAAATGGTCAGTAATTCATTATTCCGCTAATTAGACTTCAATCACACCTCTCACTCCCTGAATGATAACAAGAGCAAGCGTGAATTTCAAGACCAGCAATCGTCCCTGGCAGGACTTGATGCTATTTCACCACGTGTTTTGAGGGAATGTTCCATAGAGTTAACAACCCTTTTACATATCTTTTTAACATAAGTCTTAAGCTGGGCCAATTTCCAAAGGAGGTGGAAAGAGGGCAAAATTGTTCCGATTCATAAGGGAAGTGATAAGACTAAAACTTTAAATTGTAGGCCAGTCTGTGTCTGGAGTTGTGGTTAAGGTGTTAGAGAAGTAGTCAGGACCAAGATTCAGAATTGGGTTGACAACAGAAAAATGCTCTTTGATGGCCAGCATGGGTTTGTTAAAGAAAGATCGTATTTAGCAATCTGCATACTTATTATAATAAGGTGACAAATGTATTGGATAAGGGTGATGCATACACAGTGATTTATTTAGATTTTGCAAAGGCATTTGATAAATTCCCACATGACAAGCTGGTATTTAAATTGGAATGGATAGGACTAGACAGTATATTAGTGTGCTGGATTGGAGATCAGCTATCTGACAGGTGTCAGCGAGTTGTCTATGGAGGAGCAATATCCCAGAAGGGGAAAGTTACTAGTGGTGTAGCCCAAGGGTCTGTTTTGGTCCATTGCTGTTTAGTTTGTATGTAAATAATATTAGGAGAGGTCTGAATGCTGCTATGAAGACGTCTTCAGATGATGCAAAGTTGGAGAAAAGTATCAAGAGTGGATACTATGGAAGAGGACATGAATGCACTGGTTGATTGGGTAAATAATGAGTGGGGTTAACAATTCCATGTTGCAAAGTGTAAGAAATTTTGGAAGCAAAGATGGAATGTAGAGTATACAATCAGTGGAAATATCGTGGAAGATGTAGAGGAGATGAGAGATCTGGGGGTGACTGTGGACAGGGACCTAAAATTTCAGGGACATATTACTGTGAGGACAGAACAGCAGATAATGAGAATGATGCAGAAGGCACTGACTTGTGGAAGTAAGGATGCTATAGTTCCAATGCTTAAGGCCTTTGATTCAGGCCACACATATGAATTATTGTGCATAGATTTTTCACCTTGTTTTCAAAAAGATGAAGATGTATTGGAAAAGATTCAGAGATGATTGACTAAGGTGGTTTCTGGAATGCTGAGTATGAAGACAGATTGAGAAAATTCAATTTGCAGAAATTGGTGCAAAGGTGGAGGAGGAGAGATATGAATGAGACATAAGTTAAGAAGTTATTACCAGATTAATGTGGGGGAAGTTTTACATAGAATGGGTGAAAGCAGGGAAAGAACAAGAGGTCATTCCTGGAAGCTGTACAAGGAGCGTGAGTAAGGGGGTGAGAGAGCAGGTTTTTTTTGCATAGAGAGTGGCAAGTGATTGGAATGCGTTACTTGAGAGCATGGTGAATGTGGAGATGGTGAGCATATTTGAGGCATGGGACAGTAAACATGTGTGTGTGTGTGTGTGTGTGTGTGTGTGTGACAGTGGGACCTTCTGAGATGAGTCTTTTGACTCCAATGAGATTTGATAATAATAATAATAATAATAATAATAATAATAAATTTGTTAAAAATATATTTTTTTAAAGAGTAGTGAAAATGCTTTCTAGAAATTGAATACATGTCACATTGTTAACTGTAGTAAATGGAAAAAGAGAAAAATTAAATATTTTTCTATGTTCAGCACATACTATAAGTTTACAGAAAACTAAGAACTATGAAAAAAAAAACAATAATAATAATTAAGGATTTTAACTGAACTCAAAGAATCACACCCAGTGAATGTAATCTGATATATCTGATTTTATCTGAAAGTGATTGTGTCAAATATGCTTACAGCTTCTATTAAAACAATTTCATTTTACTTACCGAAACTAAAACATGGCAGTTATGTTTATTTAAAATTAAACAAATTTACTCCAATAATTTAAAATATATATAATCATCAAATTAAAACAGTTTAAATCTCAGTTCAATAAAATGAATTAAAGATGCCAAGAAATTATATTCTTGGTTTCATCCTTTATCCAAGTGTAAGCAAACAAGTGTTTGTGCATGATATCATGACGGTAGGAAAGAGACCGAGACGACCAAAGCAACCGATGTGAAGTCATTAGCTTCTATATACAAGTAGCCCAGTCGTGAAGTGACTTCACGTGCAAACACTTGTTTGCTTACACTTGGGTGAAGGATGAAACCAAGAATATAATTTCTTGGCATCTTAATTGATAGTATAATCAAGTATAACTTGGTTTTAACCATTTAATCTTTTTAACAAAAGATTAAATGTTAAAAACTTTTAACATTTAATCTCAGTTTGTTCCTTTCATTCCATACTGAATGTTCATGATATTTCTTGTTATGTACCCCAGAGTTGGATACTATGATAGTACTGCATAATTAGGTGTACATTATTACTACTAGCTTCCTATCGACATCATTCTTCAAAATTAATCTGTTATTTGCCATATCTTCAGTGTCAACTAGAAGTTTCGGTTGTTGAAAGCATTGTCATATTTCTTTAAGACAATTAATTGTTATATGCAAAATATTTTAATCAAGAACAGAATAACATAACTGTTTTATAAATAAGTCAATTTAATAAAAACTAATATTTTCTTCATTCACTGATTTTTTTTTTCTCAAAAACTACATCTGAAACAAAATATAAATATCTTTATGCTCTAGAGAAACACTACAATTTTTTATGGAACACAGTTTAAGAAACACCAGTCTAAAGCACTACTGTGCTACCACCTAGTTCAGCTTTCTCCAAGTCTTATCCCTGCCATCCTAGGACTCAATTATGAATCTTACTAACCTATCCTCTCTCTCTCTCATTCTAATTAAGTGACCAACCATATATTCTTGGATTAACTCTATTCATACATTTTTGAATTCTAAAAACATCAAGCTCCTGTCTAATATGTTCATCTTTAATATAATTCTGCCAATGATGTCATTTTGTTCACCACACTAATATCTATGGTTTTTCTGATCTTTGATCAGCCATTTTTATTTTCAACCCAACTTTCAGATTCACAAATCAAAATGTCAGTTTAAATACCATAATTTACCCTAAGAGTTTAGGTTTTGGATTACTCACTCTCTATTCCCATATAAAATTATTAGTGGCTTCCCACATTTCATCTATTTCCATATTTAATTTGCCATTTTCACTAAAAATTGTGCCTAAAGAATTAAAATGTTTTACTTGTGTAGGTTCTCCATTAAGAAAAGTTTGTTTTCCATATTCCTCTCCATTTTAACAGTTTCTGCATTTTACTGCTTATTTTTTCCTTTCTTTTAGGCTTGCACGGTGATCCGAATGCATTTTTGGAAATTATGGAGACAACTACCGTGTTTGAATAAAAACTTTAGTTTACTATTACTAAAATTTTTTACAATTCGACGTTTCGACCTTTATGTCAAGGTCATCTTCTGGAGCGTACAAATATACACAGGAAACAAGCTATACTACAATCATACTGGTTCGTTAAAGACACTGACTAACCGCTACCACAATTGTTGGCCTGACCTCTGGTGAAAAAAAAAAAAAAAAAAAAAAAAAAAAATTATACATCAACGCTAGAGTCCTATTATTTGTGTTGTCTACTATATACATATATTAACATTAAGGAGCAGGTGCTTTTCCAGTTGATTTGGTGTAAGGTGTTGAGTGCGTGGTCTGAGAGGCCTGCTTCACCACAATGGTTATATTTAATGTGTCTAATGTGTTCTTTATTGCGTATAGGGATTGTCCGTCCTGTTTCACCAATGTACGGTAAGTTACAGGTGCAGCGGATGAAATAGACTCCAGGATGTGCTAATGGGAGGAGAGGATCCTTAGAGGAGCTGAATATGGTTTTAAGTTTAGTGGGTGGTTTAAAGGTGGCATTGAGGTTATAATGTTGTAGGATTCTGTTGATTTTTTCCGATAACCCTTTAATGTATGGGATGGCTATGGTTTTACTGTAATCTAGATTCGTTTTTGTTGTGGTTTTATAGAGTATTTTATTGACAGTATTTTTGTTATAGCCATTGTTTATGAATGTGTCACTAATGATTTTTAGTTCTTGTTTCAGGGCTTGCTGGTTAGAGCAAATAGTCGTGGCTCTGTTTTTAAGGGTGTTTATGACTCCATATTTTTGTGCTGGGTGGTGATATGAATTCGCACGTATGTATTGGCCCGTGTGTGTCGGTTTTCGGTAGACCGTGAAGGATAGATTGCCTGAAGGAAGACGTGTAACTAGTGTGTCTAGGAACGGGAGCGAATTTTGGTTTTTGATTTCGATGGTAAATTGTATGCGTTCCTGTTGTTTGTTTAGGTGGCTGAGGAACTGGATCTTCACCTAGCCAAGAAATTAGCGGCAACACTCAAGGAGTTGGTAGGTCATTACCCCTCCTATGTAAAAAACACACAACACTTTATAAACATAATCAAAAACATAACACTCGACAAAGATGACTTATTAGTCAGTTTTGACGTTTCTGCCCTTTTCACTAATGTCCCCATCAATGACACAATTCTCCTACTACAGAACAAATTTCCGCCCGACATTACAGCCCTCTTTGCCCATGTACTAAAGTCCAGTTACTTCGTGTGGCAAAACAAATTCTACCTACAAAAGGAAGGTACGGCCATGGGCTCACCATTATCCCCCCCAATCGCGAATTTCTACATGGAAACCTTTGAGCAAAGGGCTCTTGATTCCGCCACGCTTCGACCGACAATCTGGCTCAGATACATTGACGACGTGTTCGCGATCTGGCCGCACGGTCGACAAACGCTAAACACATTCCTCAGCCACCTAAACAAACAACATGAACGCATACAATTTACCATCGAAATCGAAAACCAAAATTCGCTCCCGTTCCTAGACACACTAGTTACATGTCTTCCTTCAGGCAATCTATCCTTCACGGTCTACCGAAAACCGACACACACGGGCCAATACATACATGCGAATTCATATCACCACCCAGCACAAAAATATGGAGTCATAAACACCCTTAAAAACAGAGCCACGACTATTTGCTCTAACCAGCAAGCCCTGAAACAAGAACTAAAAATCATTAGTGACACATTCATAAACAATGGCTATAACAAAAATACTGTCAATAAAATACTCTATAAAACCACAACAAAAACGAATCTAGATTACAGTAAAACCATAGCCATCCCATACATTAAAGGGTTATCAGAAAAAATCAACAGAATCCTACAACATTATAACCTCAATGCCACCTTTAAACCACCCACTAAACTTAAAACCATATTCAGCTCCTCTAAGGATCCTCTCCTCCCATTAGCACATCCTGGAGTCTATTGCATCCGCTGCACCTGTAACTTACCGTACATTGGTGAAACAGGACGGACAATCCCTATACGCAAAAAAGAACACATTAGACACATTAAATATAACCATTATGGTGAAGCAGGCCTCTCAGACCACGCACTCAACACCTTACACCAAATCAACTGGAAAAGCCTGCTCCTTACACCATACAAAAACATGGTACGAAAGAAAATTTAAAGAATCCTGCGAAATCCTGATAAACCACCCAAATATCAACAATAAAGATGGTATGAAAATTCCAAGGATCTGGATGGCACACATTCAGCCAACCTAATTTGAAAGATTCAACATAAGTCAGGACTCTAGCCAATCTGCTATTATTAGAAACCATTC
The DNA here is from genome assembly GCF_054136105.1 of Typopeltis vanoorti. Classification (NCBI taxonomy): domain Eukaryota; kingdom Metazoa; phylum Arthropoda; class Arachnida; order Uropygi; family Thelyphonidae; genus Typopeltis; species Typopeltis vanoorti. The sequence goes on along the minus strand of NC_143558.1, from coordinate 51,230,878 downwards.
CACTCCAACTGGCTGGAATGATGTTAATATATGTATATAGTAGACAACACAAATAATAGGACTCTAGCGTTGATGTATAATTTTTTTTTTCACCAGAGGTCAGGCCAACAATTGTGGTTGCGGTTAGTCAGTGTCTTTAACGAACCAGTATGATTGTAGTATAGCTTGTTTCCTGTGTATATTTGTACGCTCCAGAAGATGACCTTGACATAAAGGTCGAAACGTCGAATTGTAAAAAATTTTAGTAATAGTAAACTAAAGTTTTTATTCAAACACGGTAGTTGTCTCCATAATTTCCAAAAATGCTTACTGCTTATTTTCTTTCCAAATTTGTTAATTTAGTTAAATGAATGACTTCTGTAACAAGTGGATTGTTTAGGAGTGTCATTTCATCTGTATGAAATAGATGAATTGAATATATCAAGTTTTGATATCAGGTTTATTGCTATTTTCCTACATAATGGTCATTATTGATGATTTATAAGTGGGGATAGTGCATCCTTGAATATACCTAAGTTTATATCAAATGATCTTCTTGTGCATACTTCATGTGCAAACTTTGTTTACTTATACACTTGGGTAAAGGATTAAACAAGAATACATTTCTTGTCAAATATACTTTACTGTGCATCCTCCAATTCTAATGCTGACTTTAAATTTAAGTATAGACTATAAATATTTTTTGTATAACATTCAATTTAAATACAACATCATTTGAAACAGCCCTCCTCTTGGCACTTTATCATATACCATTCCAGATTTATAACACTTAAATACTGATCCTTCTTATATTCCTGTGATGTTTCAGTTATTTTTCTTAGAGAAAAAAAAAAATCTAATCTTCACATTTGGCACTATTTGGTCTAAACCCAACTTTTACTTCTGCGAGCTTTATTTCCACCATCTTTCTTTGCTTCTTTTCGAGTATGCTTGCTTAAATCCATAGCACCTCTATAGAATAACTGGGAAAACAATGGGACATTGCACACCTTGACTAGAAAAGACCTAAGTTCGATTCTCATTGTAACAAGAGAAATCGTTATGTGGGCTTTTTCAATTAAAGATGAGTTAGTCATTCTCATATGGAGACAGCCAGGGTTTCTCTCCTAGAAACTCAGGTTTCTTATCCTGCATGCAAATCAACCATGAGAACATACAATTTACAGACAAAAAAATACTATTTGTGGCTCTAAATGGTGTCGTACTACAATTGAAGGATCAAATAGGGGAAATAGTGAGCTGGGTGTAGTAGAGTGGTGTGATGCTTTCTACGATGAGTGTTTGGACTACCTGGAGATGTTACATAATAATAATAAAATGAAATCTTACCCAGAAGATTCAGCAGTATGCTGAAACTCTTACATTAATTTTTTTTAAATATTTATAATATATATGAGCATTACAAGAGATTTATTTATTACTTCATCTCTGAGTATTTAACAGTTATTAAAAGTAAATTTTTTCAAAGTAGGTGAAAGTGACCTCAAGGTGATTTCCTAAGTGACACACTATATAGAACTTCTGTAAGAAAAGCATATGGAACTACAAGGCTAGCAATTATGGAAAGCAAGGAAACAACTTACAGCTACAGCATGAAATGAGAAGTTGTGTGAAATGGAACTCAATGCTACTTCAATGTACATGTAGCTCACTCAATGCTACTTCAGTGTTAGCCAAGAACTATTTAACAATGTCTGAATGTATTTATTCCAATGGCCTGGCGATTAAATAAGGTGGTATGTAAAATGGATGAATGAAGAGATTAAGCATGCAGTCTAGAAGAGAAAGAAGAAGGGATTATGGAAAATTATTAAGATGAGTGGTAAGAATCAGTTGTATGAGGAGCAAGCAGCCCAAGAAGGGTGGCTCACTTAGTAAGGATTAAAAAAGTACAGTATGAGCAGCATCCAGCTCAGAGGCTAAGAAAAATCCTAGAGAATTTTTTTGATAAGTTGCGGTAAAAGAATGAATGATAACTGGAGAATAATATTAGTTGATGAAAAACAGAATGGTAACCACTGCAGAGGACATGCTTAAAACATATTCATAAAGGACAACCTTCTCAGGAGTCCATTATGTTTGCCTTTTATGAGTGCTTTTCACTAAGAATTCACTGGCATGACAACTTTTTTGAAGTGATAGTTCTCATCAGAAACAAAGAAGAAATAAGTTGTTCAAATCACATGCAGTTCCAAACCTTGTAAGTGACCTAAAAAAATTAATTAAATAAAAAAAAAAAAAGATCATCCTCTCAATGCTCGTGACTGGGCCTCTTACAAAGAACTCTCTTGGATCTGCCTAGGAACACTATGTTGAACTTCATCCCCAGCAGAGCTAAAATCTGCCACCAAGCCAAGCTACAGCTCTACATAATGACAAGCAAAAAGTGGCAAACAAATGAATTTGTTTAAAACTGCCCAGATTACAAAAACTTGTGAGTGACCTAAAAACTAAAAAAAGTTTCTTTCTCTCTCTCTCTCTTTTATACAACACCTAGATTGGATCTCTTATGAATCTCCAGGCTCTCCCTGAACTCAGTCTGGCACAGCTCCAAACAAAGTCCACCACCTCATCTGGAATCAGCTGTATACAGCTGCAGGCAAAAACTCACCTTGTGCCAAACATCGGCTCAGCCAAGATGCTGACAAAGCCTGTCAGTATACGCTGGCCTATCATTCTCATCAGAGACTAGATAGAAACTTTATGAGGAAAACTCTCTGCAGTACAGTAGCAATCACTGTAGAAATGGACTTTTGGTTAGTGCATTAATTACAATTATAATTATAATAATTATTATTACATTAACTCTCCTGGAGCCAAAGACTCATCAAGGAACAGAGAGAGAGAGAGAGACATTTATACTATTAATAATTACATATGCTATATAAGAAGTATAGATTATATTACATAAAAGTCCACAAACTTATGAAAAAATTTCTCATAGATATGTCTGCAACATATCCATCATATTGAAGCTTAAACTCATTCGCAACATACTCAGGCAATGCATTCCACTCACCCACCACTCTCCACATAAAAAAAAAAAAAAAAAAAAAACTCCTCACCCTCTTATTCACCACTCCCTTGCACAATTTACAAGGATGGCATCTCTAGTTCTTGCTTCTTCCTTTTTTTCCACTATCTGAAAAAACTCTCTCATATCCATCTGGTAAATACCTTTCAAGAGCTTAAACATCTGGATCATATCAGCCTTTCATCTTCTATCAGCCAAACTTTGCAGATTACATGAGTTTAATCTATTCTCGTAGCTAACATTCCACAGCCCTGAAATCATTTCGTCAACTGCCTCTGCACCCTCCTCCAAGTATTTTAATCCCCTCCCTCCAAATCCCAGTGACCAGATTTAAGCACAGTAGTCCAGATGTGGCCTGATCAGGGGATTATACAATGGAATCACTACCAGATATTCAGTTGTTTGTGGATGATGCAAAGCTGGGAAGGGTTATTAGTAATAGTGCAGATGTGGTAGCCCTGCAAGAGGATTTGAATAAGCTAGACAGATGGGCAAATGAATGGGGGAAGGTGTCAGTTTAATGCAGCAAAATGCAAGGTCTTGAGGTTTGGGACACGTCAATGGGACGCTGCATACTCTACGGGAGGAGTTAAACTGGAGGAAGTAGGGGAGACAGAGATCTGGGGTTGATGATTGATAGAAAACTGAAATTTATGGGACATATTGCAAAGGTAGTGAAGGTAACACAGAGGATTGCTGCAATAATGAGAAGGACACTGATCTGCAGAGATAAAATGGTTATCATTCCATTGTATAAGTCTCTGATCAGACCACACTTAGACTATTGTTCTTAGATCTGGTCCCCAGGATTTGAAGGGGATAAATTAACTGTGGAAAGGGTACAAAGGCAGATAACAAAGGCCAGGACTGTACAATGTTAGTTATGAGGATCGGCTGAGAGAGTGTGGACTGCAGAGTTTGGTGGATAGAAGAAGGAGAGGCAACATGATAGAGACTTTTAAACTGTTGAGAGGTGGTTACAGGGTTGACACTGGAGAATTCCTTCACTTGGTTGAACAGCAGGAAGGAGCATGACAAGGGGCCATCCCTGGAAGTTACGAAAGGAAACTGTGAGAAAGAGGGTGAGGAGTGGTTTCTTTGCATAGCGGGTGGTTGAACAATGGAATGCATTGCCTGATGGAGTGGTGAGATCGAGAATGGTCATTGCATTTAAGGAGTGGTATGATAGACTTTGTGTTTCTTAGGAGGGACCTCCCTCAATGAGTCTTGATAGACTTGTGTTTTTTTTTTTATTAGAAAGGACCTCCCACGATGAGTCTTTTGACTCCATGGAGGCCTGAATAATAATAATAATAATAATTTTATCTCTGCTGATTAGCATTCATCTTAATATTGTAGCAATCTTTTGATTCACTATAACCCCAATATTCTGTACTTACTCAACTTCTTCCAGTATATACTTTGACATATAGACATATAGAATATGCAGTATCCAATTTGCATTCCTATCAGGAGTCCATTATGTTTGTTTTGTCAGGCCAGTGAAATCTTACTGAAAAACGCTAATTTTTATTAGCGTTTTTCAGTAAGATTTCCTGGCCTGACAGTGTCTTTTGAATCGATAGTTCTCATCAGAAACAAAGCAGAAATAAGTTGTTCAAATTGCTTATATTTAGCAACATTAAAGAGGTATCCCCCATTCATCTGCCATTTCCATCAAAACCCAGATGTTCAGATGCTTCTGAAGAGTCACTACATCAGCAATACACTCAATAACTTTCCCCAGCTTTCATGGCATGCACTAATTGAATATCTTCCTGAATTACAGTGACAATATCATTGATATAAAGATTGTAAAGTAGTGCTCCCAGCCAGGGCCGGCCATCTCAGGGGTGCAGTGGGTGCAATGCACCCGGGCCCCACGATCGAGTGGGCACAGTCGGTACACATTTGCAGAAATGTATTATATTTCGAATGTTTTTTTTGTTTTCCTGTGACAAAATCATTTGCAGGTAAGAAGTTTTACAATACGTTTATTTCGAATACTTTAATTTTTACCTTTGAAAAATATTTTAGGATCCCAAAAGGTTTCTTGCACCCGGGCCCCTTTATAGAGAAGGCTGGCCCTGGTGTAACATCACTGGTCATTTTCCTTTTCTGTGATACTACTTCCACTGTATACACATCCCTTTGATATCTATCAGACAACCAATTGCCACTCCATCAACTTAATATTATACATAATAAATAACGGAAAAGTCTGGACTTGCAGAACATGCCATCTTCACTAGACACAGAGTTCATTGGAGAAAGACAAGAGTTCTTCACAAAAGTCAGTTTCTCATGGAACGCCTTTATAAAGAAGCATGTGAAACTCTACTTCATTCTCCTAACTTAAACAGATCCGACGGCTTACGTCTATCCCCTTTATGGGAGATAGTACTTTACAAATCAGCTAATCTTTCCTAACTTTTTATTGTATTAATTTTTTTTATTTTATTTTATTTTATTTATTTATTTATTTATTTATTTTTTTTAGGAAAGTTATTGACCTTTTTAGTTATCTTACACCAGCTACTTAGGTGGCGCTTTTTGGAATTGTCAGTTAGTGTTTAATTTTTGTGCCTAATTGTACTGAAGATGCCTGTGACACACAGGCGAAAATTATACCATTAAATAATATTTCTACGTGAGTTTTTCCGTTATTTATTATGTATAGTTATGTCTACTCACGGTTTACCTCTTTTAAAACTTATCAACTTAATATCCAAACCCATACATTGCAGCTTTTTCACCTATCCAATTTTCACCTTTGCAAAATCTAAAAAAATTACAGTATATGCATTTCTCTCATCAGTGGTGCACCCAGGGAGGGGAACAAGGAACCCTGTATTCATAAATCGTCTACTCAACTAATCCCCCCCCCCCACAAAGATTAAATCCTGAGTGTACCACTGTCTCTCATCAACCACTCTTGTTACTTTATTACAAAAATTTCTTTCTTTTGGATGATAAAGCTATTCATAGCTTTAAAGCCCATTTTGAATTTTGTTTTATCAGATGCACAATTTGTATATTGCTCATTATATAAGCAGAAATATATATATAAGAAGAGAAAGACTACTGTCCAACATCCCCATTAAGCATATTCAGGATAAATAAAAAGATTTTCAAATAGTTATGGAGTAACATGGCTTTGAAGAAAAAAACAATTCTAAGCTCCAATCACTTCAAAATTGGCAAATACTAGCCTAAATACACAATGAAGACTCATTTTAATTAAGAGCAATGCTAAACACTTAGAATAGCTAAGGATGAATACACACATACTGTATGTATGTATGTATATATGTATATATATATATATATATATATATATATATACACAGGAGTATATGTTTAGAAATTCAGAAATCAAAACTGAAATAGTAAAACAAAGACGAAGTCTTCATCTAACAAATTCCTGAGAAAAACTGCCTTTGCATGGAGATATGTAAGCACTTTGAAATATAACTTTCATAAAATTATCTTTTTTTTTTAATTAAAAAAAAAAGCCATATAAACAACTTAGTGGCTGCTTATATATTTAGAAGCCAGTTAGCTCAATATATAGATTACACCAATTATATAGATAATTCTTACTCAAAGCACACACACACATATATACATACTTATTTTAAAATGGATGGAATCATACTTATTTAGTTATTTTAAAGTGGATGGGATCAAGTTCAACTCATGCCCAGAAAGTTAAATACAGAGTAGAGTTAGTCACACTGTCTACTAACAAAAAGTTTGGCTTGAAGTGACACTCCTTTACAAAACTCAGGATCCAAAAATACCTAGTGATTAAAAGTAAGAGCATATAAGCCCTGTTCACCCAGGTGAGACATAAGTAATTCAATCTACTAAGCTCTGTATCTCTGCAAGAAATTACTTGCTCCGAAATTCTAGAAAATGAAATCATGAAAATAATATATGTAATGCATATAGCAAATATTAATTAGGTACAGAAGCATTAGAAATCAGCCATATGCCAGTTACATAGCTGTTTGTTTTTTTTTTTATCTAGGTTTCCCCTTTTTATTCTAATTATTAAAATGAAGAACTAAAGCCATCTAAACTTAGATGCTTATCTGATCTTTATAATATTCTCCTTTCAAGTATTTTTATTTTGGTATTTATTTTAAAAATTCTATAACATTAGACTATAATAAGCTCAAGGAACTTGGCTAATATCCATTTTTCAGTGCTTTCATGTTAAACATGATGTTACTGTGACCTTCCATCTCTTTAGCACAAAATGTTTAAAATAACTCAGCTAGACAGTTTTTGCATTTAATTCTATTTTATTTTACAAATTAGGATCAAGTGTTAGATGGAGAAGAAAATATGCACTTTTACAATAATGTGAGAAGTATATCCATTTTTGATAACAGTTGCCAGTTGTTTATTGCATGTATTATTGATAATAAGGTGTTTTTATAACTAATGGATAAAGTTATTAATACTTTGCATGTAAGAGCTTGTCTGATCAAACTACAGCAAAGTGACATATTATTAAAGTGCCTTGAAATCAGAGCAGGCTGAATTATCTGAATAGCTGAACTGACTATTCAAGTAATAAGATAAAATTCCAAAAAGGGTCTGAACTTGTTCTCTACTTACCAGTAGTCATAGTATAATTAATAAATGTTATAGATCTATTAATTTTATCTTATTGCGTTAATGAATGAAATCTAATCACTGAAGCTTCCAACGTTTATATTATAACAACGCATTATAACAACAACAACAAAAAAATTAATTAAAATAAGTAAATAAGACTTTTTCTTTAAGGAAGTGAGTAGTGATGTGTGGTAAAAGGCAAAGATTATCATTAAAATATCTGTTTCCAGAAAGACATTTTTTTTTAATATTTCACTACTTAAACATCAAATAAGATTAACCATAATCAAAATTATAATGAAAGATATCATTAAATTTAATTAACAAGGTATTAAATCTAGTAATTTAGATTCATTACTTAAATTTATTAATTTAAACAAAAGAAATAGTTATATATATATATATATATATATATATATATATATATAATGCCTCCAGAACTCAGTCAGTAACAGCGATACCTTTTGTTGGAAAACCCTGAGTTCAAATCCTGTATAGGATGAAAGAACCTCTATAAAGACTTTTCAGCTAAGAGTGAGTTAGTCTATTATATAAAATGGAAGTTTATTATTTTTTTTTTTTGCTCATGGAGACATGATTTTTTTCATCCTACAGATAAACAAATTGGTAGAGAATGCATGAAAATGACTCACAAAGCAGACAATACAGATAAGATTAATTGCTTTATCAAAGGCATCAATTGGATTTCTATAAAGCTAAGTTACTTGCAGTGACAAGCCATTGAACTTAACTGTGCTAGGGAAAGTGGTGCGTGCGCATGCGCGCGCGCGTGTGTGTGTGTGTGCGTGTGTGCGTGCGCGCACATGCGCATAGAGAGAGAGATTTTTAAATTCACATCCACAAAAAGTTCTCATAAATGCATGCTATGGGGCTAAGAATTAGTAGTACAGAGCCCCGCTGTAAAGACTGAACACAAAACTTTTTTCAATCTGCTTCAGGTCTCTAATAAGCAGATACTGTAGTGTTCAAATAATTATTACATACAATAATTAAATCATAAAACAGCTGAAATTAGTTATGCACATTGTCAAAAGCATAAAAAAGCCTTTGAAAATAAAATATGCAATAAAAAATATTACAAAAAACAAATTATTCACATAACATGAAGAAATTACAATAGTTGATCAGCAGAGTGAACAACAGTGTACCATCTGCCACTGGTAAGTAGCTGCATTCATTCCAAGCCAATATTTAATAACTATTATGCATAACTTATCATTACATGGTAACTGTGAGTTTATATGAAATAACTGTATACTTACATTTAGAAAAAAAGAGAAGAAAGAAAACTGAACTGTTTCAGTTAATACAAAAAATGTTTGTCAAAAAAATTTTAAACATGACATGATTGCAACAGTTCAGTTTTCTTCTTATGGCTAGTCATACTTATTTGCCCACCAAATATTTGAACAGTGAAAATATAAATTCAAATTGTATTTTGAATGGCAAGTTTTTTCGCAAAATTATAATTTCTGAAGAGCCTTTCCTCCACAATTGAGCTATTTTTATTGCAAGCATATTTCCATGAAAAAGAAAACGAGTGATGATAAAAAGAACAAAAGCGAGGCAAATGTGGCAGAAGGAAACGAAATTGAGAGAACAAAAGAACTGGAAATACCATGACTAAAGGATCGAAAGTTGGAAAAATCAAAAGAATGAATGAATCCGGAAATAGTGTGATGCAAGGTTCAAAAGTGGGAAAAATGAAAAGAATGAATGAAAGCGAAAGTTGGAAGCATGGACTAAAAGTACAGAAACTCAAAAAGATGAATGAGAGTGAAAATGTGAAGCTGGAGTCGAGAGTTTGAAAATTAGAAAGATTGAATGATAGAGAGAATGTGACACAAGATTCGAAAGTTGAGTTGGGTTGGATGAGGCAAGAGATGAAATGGATGTGGAGTGAAATTAACGATTAAAACGAATCAAGTAGGTACGAAAGACAAGCAAGTGGTATGGCAACTCCATTATTAAAGGTGTGCTGGATGAGAGGATGCACAAGGTATGTTTTCCAGGTGGTAAAATGAGTAGAGTGATTGAGACATTGGATATGAGGAAGGAGCAAGCAAAAGAGTTGATGGTTTTAATAGGTATGAATGACTTGACAGAAGACAAAGAGCACATCAGAATGGATATCAGGAGGCTGCTTAGACAGATAAAAGGGAATAGTGTGACAGGAAGGGTAGTAAGCATGTTGCCCAGGTATGACTGTGGTGAGATGAGGCAGAGAACAAGGATTATGAATGGTATATTGGCTGAAATGTGTGAGGAGAGGGGAGTATAATTTGATAATGTGTGGAATGAGTTTGCAAGATGAAGTGAGCTGTATGGGAGCGATGAACTGCATTTGAGTGGTTATGGTGTGAGTCATTTGAGGCCTGGCAATTTGTGTGACAGGTATGAACCATTTATACATCTTGAGTAGGATTTAATATAATTTCCCTCCAAGATTTTAAGAGATACTATAAAGGCTTTTATTATATGAGGATATGGTGGATCAAGGAGACGAGGCAGACTGTTAAAGCATCAAAAAATGGAATGGCTTGCCCTAGTGGAATGGTAATAGAGATGTTCAAGTATGGTGGTAGTGAAGTACTACAGGTCCTGATAATGATATTCAAGAAAGTGATTGCAGATGATGATATCCCTTATAAGTGGAAGTTGTCATATACAGGGTGTTCGGGATAAATTTGACAGTTTCGTAAGGAAAAAGAAAATCTTCTTTGTATCTATTAAATTTAATGAATTGACAAAAAAACATTACAGGCAGAGTTAATTACAATACTATCAACAAGATTTACTCAAAATAACCACCATTAGCATCGATCACAGCTTCAATTCTGCTTCGGAACCTCGAACAAGCTGATGCTACAGTCTCCCTGGGAAGGGCCGCAAAAACTGTTTTAATTTTATCCATTAACTGGGCTTTTGTATTACTGGAAGTGCGATTGGTGTCTTTTTCAACTGCGCCCCATACAAAATAATCCATGGGGTTAAGGTCTGGGGAGTTTGGAGGCCAAACATTTGGACTGGTGAAGTCGTAGAAATTTTCAGACAACCATTTTTGACTTTTCCCAGAGGTGTGGCAAGGGGCCGAATCCTGCTGCCATACATACGGCCTACCATTGCCTACCCTTGTTATCCAGGGCTTGATTACAGTTAGCAACTCCACGAACAAAGCCCGAATTCCAATGCCAGGGTTCTTCAACACCTGTTCCTGCAGATTTGCGAGGAATTCTGCTGTACGAACGCAATCAGATCGTCTGCTAGGGATCTTTCTTCTTGCTACATCCTCGTAGTCACCATTGCAAGTCTCTAGTTCATGCCTGATTGTTTTTACTGTATTCAGGGAGCATTGGGCAGCAGTCGTAATATCCTTATTTTGATGGCGGGCACGAATCATCATGATGCAAGTCATTCTCTTCCATGATTCAGGTGGGTTCCAGCTATCCATCCTTTCTGACATCTTGTATGTGAATGAAGAAGGGTCCAAACTTTTAAATGAAGAGAAGTGTGTGTTAATACATGTAACTTACGGAAAAATATAATTAATTATAAATATGTCAAATTTATCCCGAACACCCTGTATAACATCCATCCATCCATAAGAAGCACAATAAGAAAGACCCCAAAATTATGGAGGAATAAGTGTCACATGTTTGGTCAGGAGGATATTTAGTCGAATCATGAGGGAAAGAACAGAATTTAAGACATCTCGAATAATATTGGAGGAACAATCTGGTTCCAAAGCAGGAAGATCTCGCATCATATTTTCTTTACAAAAAATGTCTCGGAAAAAAAAAAAAGCTTGCTAAGAATAAAGAGCTCCATTTAATTTTTCTAGATCTAAAGAAGGCTTATGATACCATCCCAAGGAAGACAATGTAGCAGGTATTGAAAAAAACAAGAATGGATGAAGGAACAGTAGAAATGGCAAAGAGGATGTACAAGGGATCTAAGTCTGCTTAAAGATTGGTAACAAACTTTCAGAAGAATTTACTACTAGCAAGTGGCTTAAGTATGAATGTTTTATGTTGCCAACATTATTTAAGATCTACATGAATGCAGCCCTGGAGGATTGGAATAGATAATGCCATGGAATGGATATATCCATAGGAGCCCAAGTCCAACATTCTCTTCTTTTCGCTGATGACCAGGTGATCCTCACACAGTATAAGGAGGATGTAAAACATCAGATGAGAATATTGTTGGATACATATAAACACTGGGGCATGAAAAGTAATTTGTTAAGAACCAAATAGCGAGTAGTTGGAGGTGACAATGCAACAAATCTTGAGTTAAAGGTGAGAACTATAAAATCAGTGGATGCCTTCAAATATTTTGGCTCCATAATGAATAAGTCCAGCCAATGTGAAACGGACATAGCATTTCAAACAGGAAAAGCAAGACCGACTGATTTTCCCTTTGTCATTTCCGACCATAGGAGACTTTGTAGGCATTTCCCAGAAAGTATTCCTGGTGAGATTTTTACAGGGTAGTACACCACTGCTTTCCCAAACCCCCCCAATTTTATCTGGGCTCGGGACTGGCATATGGCTGGGATGTATTCATGACTGTAATCCATGTGTGTTCACAGGACTGGTTTGCCTGTTCTGGGGGACGAAAATCCCGAGTTTCTGGGTGAAAAAAAGCCCTACTTCTGTATGAGACCAGCTAACTCTCCTTTAGTCAAAAGAGACCAGATAAAGGTTCCTCACGTCACTGACAGGAATCGAACCCGGGTCTTTCCAACCAAAGGGCTTCATCTATACTGACTGAGCTACAGAGGCTCTGGACAAGCAAGAGAAGCTATTATAACCATGAATGGTACTTTATGGAGTAATAAGCTCTAGGAAAACTAAGAAGATGCTGTATCATGTGATTTACAGAGAGTATAATGACCTATGGATGTGGGTGTTGGACACTCATTAACAGCCAGAGGAGACAAGTAGAAGTTGTGAAAATGGATTAATTCAGACAAAGTATGACAGCTACCCATAAGAATCATCTGGGAAATGCATATATTCAAACAGAGATAAAAGTTGAACAGCCTGTATAGAGAGGATAGAGGCAAATGCTTTGAAGTGGTATGGACATGTCCAGAGAATGAGAGAAGAACAATGACCCTCGAGAATTATGAAGTAGTCATCCCCCCACCCCCTAGAAGGAGAAAAAGAGGATGACCAAGGGCTACATGGAAAGGGATCAGTGTAAGAGCAATGGAGAAAAGAGGATTAAGGAATGAGGACCAGAGGAATCATACAAAGGAAAATCTGAGAACAGGCAGCTGCAGACAAGTGGAGAAGCCTAAAAGAAGAAGATATTTTAATAAAGTTTGTCAATCTAAGGCATGGTTTGATGAGACTGTGTGTGTGTGTGGTGTGTGAGAACACCCACCATGGGTCTTTTTATCCCATAGAGTTCTAGTGATAATAATAATAGACATCTATATAGATGCCATTAAATTTTGTTTTGAAATGAACACACCCTCCGCTCTCCAAAAATGATGCACATATTTTCCCAGGTGTAACATCATATAGTGTCATATAGAATGAGGTGCCCAATAGGAGACCCCAGAAAAAATGTTGAATGGCTATATATTTACAAAAGAGAAGTGTGAAGACATTTCAAAAATCTTGGCTGCCTAATTATTAAAAATGAAAAAAGTTATTAAATTCTATTGTTGGTTTACAATCCATTTCTAAAAATAGATTCCTTGTGCTATTTTTGTGTATTAAAATATTAATACACAAAATTTGATTTTGCCCAAAAATAAATTTGTGCATTAATATGTTAGATTCAGATTGAAATCTGGCTCACTTTTTCAAGGATTAGCTCAGACTAAATATTTTACCCCTGCAGGTTTCTGGCCATGCAATATAAACAGAGGGCTGCAGAATTACAGATTGCAGAATTGATTTATAGGTATCCAAATCAAATTCTACAAATCAACAGAGTTATGCACAATAATCCAGACTGGACTGCATCAAGCCTTATAAAGAGGGATATCACTTGTTATATCTGCTTATCAGGGTGTTCTTCAACATCAAAGGAATTATTATTACTATTATTATTATTAATAACATCTGACCTCCATGGAGTCAGAGACTCATTGTGGGGGGTACAACACTATTGCACACAATGTTCATCCAACCATGCCTTGAACTGATTCAATGTGTCTACATTCACAACACATTCAGCAATGCATTTCACTCACTAACCCTCTCCATGAAAAGAACCTCTATGTATGGAGAGCGGCTTGTGAGAGTGGTCTATGCATGGAGACAGAAAATTCTATGAGTTATTTTGCCACTTTTACAATATGTCGTCTTCCCAATGATGCCAAATTGAGGATGGATATTCATCAGCTGGGTAATCTTCCCCAATTCATTCCCAATATTATTTATGTATAAACTTAAAAGCAGACATAAAAACCAAGCTCTGTATCACATAATCAGTCACCTGCTTTCTTCATTACTCTGCTCTACCATACACTATTGTTTGATATTTGTCTATCAGTCATCCTCTTATCCACATCATCAGCTTCATATCCATCTGTGTTTGCTCTAATTGACAACAGATTTCAGTGTGGTATCTTGTCAAATGCTTTTATAAAGTCCAGCAATTTCGTGATATGGTAATTTCTTTTATCTGTTCATAATAATAAATGTGGTAATCTCAAACATATTGTAACTTACAAAATCACAGGAGGGAAGAAAATCTTTCTGAGAATCACTGCAGCAGGGGCATATATTACAACCAAATGCTGTAAGTTGTGCCACTAATCTATGTTGTTTTATACTTTATTTTACTGTTGGACCATGATAACTATCTAGAAATTATGATTAGGGGATTATGACTAGACCATGATGACTAGCTATCTCAGAAAATATTCATCAGTATTGTAATAAAATAACTGGATAGATGATTGCTATATAAATACCTTTGAAATTCACATTTATCTGTCCTATTATTATCTTCTAGAATTCTCATATAACTTACTCCTATTTCCATCTAGATAACATTGGCTTAACCAACCTTTGTTTTAAATGATATCTCCCATATGTTTTCTGTTTCTTCACTTAGTTTTCAAAGCAGCTGGTAAGAATGGAGGCATTATGTAATAATAATAAGGTCGGTCTTTCTGTGTTCACCTGCCTGTTAATGGTTTGTTGAAAAAAAAGTGTCCACGATAAAGCCTCAGGACACTAAAAGTAAATCTGCTATGTTCACTTTAGTAGACAAACTTAAAATGATGATTAAATATTAAGATTAAAAAACAGGTTTAACAAAATTATTTTAATTAAATTCAATATCAGCAACTTTACAATCTGTGACAGGTAGCATGACCATGATGCAGTGCCCAACATTAAAAAAAAATTAAATAAAAACTCTGCAGAGAATATAAAACATAAATTAAATTATAAGTACATAGAGCACAGAATAAGGAATAATAAATGCTTAAGTGTGTGTGTGTGTGTGTGTGTGTGTGTGTGTGTGTGTGTGTGTGTGTGTGTGTGTGTGTGTGTGTGTGTGTGTGTGTGTGTGTGTGTGTGTGTGTGTGTGTGTGTGTGTGTGTGTGTGTGTGTGTGTGTGTGTGTGTGTGTGTGTGTGTGTGTGTGTGTGTGTGTGTGTGTGTGTGTGTGTGTGTGTGTGTGTGTGTGTGTGTGTGTGTGTGTGTGTGTGTGTGTGTGTGTGTGTGTGTGTGTGTGTGTGTGTGTGTGTGTGTGTGTGTGTGTGTGTGTGTGTGTGTGTGTGTGTGTGTGTGTGTGTGTGTGTGTGTGTGTGTGTGTGTGTGTGTGTGTGTGTGTGTGTGTGTGTGTGTGTGTGTGTGTGTGTGTGTGTGTGTGTGTGTGTGTGTGTGTGTGTGTGTGTGTGTGTGTGTGTGTGTGTGTGTGTGTGTGTGTGTGTGTGTGTGTGTGTGTGTGTGTGTGTGTGTGTGTGTGTGTGTGTGTGTGTGTGTGTGTGTGTGTGTGTGTGTGTGTGTGTGTGTGTGTGTGTGTGTGTGTGTGTGTGTGTGTGTGTGTGTGTGTGTGTGTGTGTGTGTGTGTGTGTGTGTGTGTGTGTGTGTGTGTGTGTGTGTGTGTGTGTGTGTGTGTGTGTGTGTGTGTGTGTGTGTGTGTGTGTGTGTGTGTGTGTGTGTGTGTGTGTGTGTGTGTGTGTGTGTGTGTGTGTGTGTGTGTGTGTGTGTGTGTGTGTGTGTGTGTGTGTGTGTGTGTGTGTGTGTGTGTGTGTGTGTGTGTGTGTGTGTGTGTGTGTGTGTGTGTGTGTGTGTGTGTGTGTGTGTGTGTGTGTGTGTGTGTGTGTGTGTGTGTGTGTGTGTGTGTGTGTGTGTGTGTGTGTGTGTGTGTGTGTGTGTGCGTACCTGCTGCTCAGTTAATTACTAATAGAGAAAACAAGCCTTAACAAACAGAAGCCCTATCAATATAAGCTAGCTATTTTTATTATAAGTATTGAATAGAAAATACATGCAGTTTTCAGTATTATTAGGTTTTTTGTGACATTTCACTTACTTTTTAAGTTACTGTAATTTGAGATTATTAAAATTTCAATTCATCATTGTCTATTCCTGGTATGTGCCTTCAAGGGGATGCAAAATACTGTGATTATTCATCATAATTGACATTTTTCTGCTAATTTCTTATGGACAGCCTTCTTCAAACTGGTCTGTTCTTTGTTATTAATTATTTAATTTTTTTTTTTTTAATTCTTACATTTTCTATCTTCTAAGGCCCTACTAGCAAACAACCCATCTATATCTTGGCTTTCCAATGGTCTTTTTCCTGCCAGTTTTACTTCAAACTCATGTTTAGCTAGTGGAAATGATGAGATATATAATCATTGAGAAAAATAAAAGTCAAGTTTCTGTTAGGAAAAATTGTGTTCTCTGATGATTAGAAATAGATTTTTAATGAAAACTGGAACTGAGACTATACATATCTGAAAGGTTGATCTTACAAACTATGAGAGATTATTATTATTACATGGCATCCTACATGGTAGATGATCTTCACTGCTCTGAAGCCTTAACCCTTGCTCTGGGAACCATCTTTGTTTCCCAGAGCAAGGCTTCTGTCCTCTTCCCACCCTTCAAAGGTATGCCAACACATACTTCAGAGATCCATACCTCCTCCATCTTAGGGTAAAGCAGTTCTGCAGACTGGCTGCCAGTTAGCATATGGGACTAAACCAGATGGTAACACATATTTTAGGAGGCTTCCTGATCATAAGCATATAATCTCACTGCCAGGTCATATCTGAAAGGAGTCCATGTAATGGTATGTGAGGGGCACTGTCGAGGCCATGTTGTGGTTGGAAACTGAATTCTCTCTGTATAGGCAACGTCCAAGAGTCTATTTTCTCCCACTGCATATTTCCCTTCTCTTTTTCTCTTTAATTTTTGTAACTTTAAATATGAAACTAAGTTCAAAATAGATACAGCATCTCTGTGGTTCAACTAAAAAATAAACCTCCCTCTAAAATTCCAAAAAAAAAAGGTTTTAACTCAAAAATCACACAAAAAATCTTTCACATTCACTTTACCAACATCTACAGAATCAACAGTAACTTAAATGATATGCATCATCATCATCATGTTCAGTCATCCAAACCTGATGTTCTGTTTCAGATTGAACCTCAAACCTCAAATTTCTACTAAATCAACAGCTCATCTTAACTGTCCAAATCACACCCTATATGATTTCTGTCATAAGAGAGATACTTGTGCTTTTGTGCATCCTCTTCACTCATCCAAAACTCTAGATCTTTTCTTAACTAGTTCTCCTTCCAGCTACTCTGTTCAGCTGTCTGCTCCTCTTGGTAATTCAGACCAAATCTTATCCAAGTTTCATCTCTGGTGGAACGTCCAGCCATCCACAACCTTGCATACTCTGGCATTACAACAATGCCAAGTGGGAGGACTTGGGTGACTTCTACTCCTCTTTTCCATGGTCAGACTACTGTTTTCATTCTTCAGATCCAGATACTTGTTGTGATCTTGTTACAGAAATAATCCATATTGGAATGGAAACTTTAATTCCTCACTCCGTTCAGATTCCTCAACCCATATCTAAACCATGGTTCTCCAAAAAAAAGTGTTTCACAAGTGTCTTGAGACCAAAACACCACTTTATTCACAGCCTACACAGGCATCCACAACACTTGTAAAATCACCATTTAAAAAGGGCAAAGTCTAAATTCAACAAGAATAAATGCAGAAACTTGTTGCTTGTGTCACCGAAAGTTGCTGCTTCTGGGCACTAGTCAAAGCCATTGGGATCAACTTTTATCCATCTGTACTTCCTCCTCTATACCACCCTAACGATATCATTGTAACATCACCTAAAGACAAGGCTGATGGTCATTTTTTTTTTTTTTTGGCTTTGTTCTTTTCTTCCAACTCCTGCATAGCAAATAACTTCCTTCCTTGCCTAGAACATTGCATCTCATGCCTCCTGTGACGTTCCGCCAGAAAGACATCAGAAGAATCTTGAATAACTTGGATACTACAAAGGCAGCCTGTCATGATGGAATTTCACCCATTGTACTCAAGAGATGTGCTGCTAAACTAACACCTGTTCTCTATCATTTATTCACTAAACTGCTCAACTAGTATCCACCCTTTAGCATTTAGCATAGAAGAAAGCTCATATACAGTCATAAGGTCAATAAGGTAATAAATGTTTACCATCAAGCTATCGATCTATTGCACTCAAATCAGTTTTGTCTAAAGGAATGCAGACGGTTATCAACTTAACTTCTTCAACACCTTGAGAACTGCTATCTAATTAGTGATAGCAGTTCTCACCAATGGATCACCAATTTTCTTTCAGATTGATCCCTACATGTAATGGTGGATGGTGTTCTCTAATCAGACTTTCCTATCAATGCCAGTGTCCCTCAGGACTCCATCATTTCTTCCACCCTCTTTCAGATTTTTATAAATGACCTGCTCTAATTGATTGTAAATCTTATTCACAGTTTTGCTGATGATAGCACACTTCATTCGTCAAATTTCATATGACAAGTCATGCAGTGCTTAAACATTTGAAGTGTCAAGATCTTCTATAATAAGTACCCTGAACACTGATCCCCACAGTATTCTTGATTGGAGTGAAAACAACCAACTCAACTTCAATGCTTCCAAAATGCAGTTTTGCTTGTTTTTTACATAAAAAAGGCCTCAAATCTTCTCTACTTACTTTTGATAATACTCAGCTCAACAGAACAAGAACAATTGTTGGAAGTTTATTTTTCACTTGGTTAGACTATAATAAATTTTAATCCTTTATCCAAGTGTAAGCAAACAAAGTTTGTGCCTGAAAATATCTTCAGGACTGGGGTAAGGTAGTGCAACACCAGGCAACTCCGAGCAAAGGTGGACCTGCCTTAGTATCTCCACGGTTGGATCTGCCTCCCACTAACGAGACCTCGATAAAGGTTGAAACCGGTTTGGGTAGTGTCCCTTCCCTTAATGCATAGCAGTATACATGTCCG
Source organism: Typopeltis vanoorti (assembly GCF_054136105.1). Classification (NCBI taxonomy): domain Eukaryota; kingdom Metazoa; phylum Arthropoda; class Arachnida; order Uropygi; family Thelyphonidae; genus Typopeltis; species Typopeltis vanoorti. The sequence continues at coordinate 51,211,701 of NC_143558.1, read as the reverse complement.
CAAGGAGATGTGCTTTGCATTATGGGAGATACTGAGACAAGGAGTGATGAGAGCTCGGTCCACCTTTGCTCGGGGTTGCCTGGTGTTCTATTACCTTACCCCCAGTCCTGAAGATATTTTCAGGTGCAAATTTTGTTTGCTTACACTTGGATAAAGGATTAAATTTATTATAGAACAAGACCAAATCTCTCTCTTCTTGGACTGACTCTAGTCCAAACCATTCCTGGCACAATCAATAATTATAATTATTATTATTATTATTATTATGTGAGACCTCAAAGGACTCATTAAGGGAGAGCACATTACTCAACTCTCCATCTCCACCACTTAATCACTAACTACACCAAACTGCCACTACCATCATCATCTACACATAATGCCATCTACTGCCTGCCATCACTAGTATTTTTTGTCTGTAAATTGCATGCATTCTCATGGCTGACTTGTCTGTACATGGGATGAAAAACCCTAACACCTCAAGTGATCAAATGATCATGTTCCTTCTATGGCATCAAAGTTTCCCAAAAAACTTGGCTTCCTTTTCCAGTCAAGATGGTACTTTTCTGCCAATCAGTTACTTACTCTGTATAAATCCCAATTCCAACCAATAGAATACTGCTCTCCTGTATGAGGTGGTGCACCTAAAACCTCCATAAAAATTCTTGATGCTGTTCAGAAAACAACAGTTCAGTTGATAAATGATACTTCTCTCAAAGGCTCTCTTCAGCCACTTTCCCATAGAGGATCAGTTTCTGCATTGTCTCTTCAACAGATATTTCTATGGCCATTATTCAGAAAAACTAACATCCATTATGCCTCCTATTTCTGCCAGATCTACAGGAACTCATGCTACACTACTCAACATTCTTTTACAGTCAAACTGCATACTCACTAAACCTGCTACTCCCAGTTATTTTTCGTTCCTTCTCCCTCATGAAGCATTTCCAAAAGACCATAATCATCAACAATTTACAAAGAATATCAACAGATTACTCTATTCCTAACCATATCCTCACATGGCAACCATTTGCTATAGGCTCTTTTGCCTTTCATGTGCAAGATAAATATATTAAAAAAAAATCCAAGTTCAGTAATCATCACAGGAGGCTTTGCTATACCATTACTCAAATATTTCTGTTTGTTAACCGGAAGTATTCTCTAGTCAGTTTGCATGTTTTGCTGGAGAGGGAAAATAAAAAGCAAATTTCTGGAAGGAAAATCCTGTTACCTTCATACACCACCTTCAATTAAAAATATCCATATAAAGAATATTTGTTCCTTATCCAAACAAAAAAGGTGTTGCACATTGTTCTTCTAACTGCATTATAAACACATAAAATCCCTTTTCAAAACTATAAAATTATCTACCAGCACACCTCACTTGAAGACTTCCTCAAGTATTACCATTAAGTTTGAATTAATTATGATTAGTATACCATCTGATATGTTTGCGCGGTTAGGATACTGGCTTTGCGCTTCGCAACCATATGCCTGGGGAAGGAGTGTCCTAGATTCGATTCCCGTCAGAGACGTGAGGAGCTGAAGGATCTTCCTCAGCCATAGCCAAGTTAGCGTCTTGGGCATGGGCAGGAGGGTTTTTTCTGCCAGTTTATCTGGCATTTTTCATCCCGCAAGCAGGCAAACCGGCACCGTGAACACACACGGATACAGCCAAGAATACCTTGAAGCATAAGAGTGACCATTCTATCCTCGTATTTCGGTTACGAAATCCAAGAATGCTTGGAAGATTGTGGGCCTTAAAGGCCTGTTAAAGCCATTGGGATAGATAGATAGATACCATCTGATATGGAGAACTTCCAATTTAAAATTCTTCTTGAAAATAATATGATATCCTTATTATTATTATTATTATCATCATCATTGTCATCACGCCTCTGTATCTTGCAAGGCATAATACACAGTTCGAGAACCACATCCTTAAAGCATCATATGCTCATCCCTAATTCTAACTTTTTTTGTTCTCCTTAGGATGCTATAAGTAAAAGTAATCTAAAAAACAGTCACACAAAAATATAAAGTGAAAAAGGAGATGACAATAGTCCACAAAGATTTATGTATAATAATTTAGAAAATTATTTTACCATCACAAAATTATATTCTTTGCACATTATAGAACAAGATTCTAAAATATTGTTCCTATAGTAAAGAATCCAATTAAGTATCTTAATTTTATCTGTGTTTGTTATTAACTGCTGTATAAAATATATCTATATAAAAAAAGCAAACGATACAGTATCGGGAAGCAGCACTTTCAAAATATAATTTTAAAATTTCAAAATGATACAAATAATGTGTTACATACCTGCCAAATGTTGTATGGTTTGTCTAAACTCCAGTTCCTTTTCATCTACATAATCCTGAGATTGAGCAGCAACAATTTCAGCTGTTGTCAATCCCTGCTGTTCATGAGGCTCTTGTCCTTCCACCCATCTTGAACTCCATGGATATACTGGAGTTGCTGCATCTTCATCTTGGGCATCATCCTGTTGCTGCTGCCGCTGCTGTTGCTGCTGCTGCTGCCACTGATGCCAAGATGTCATTTTTTATTCTTTATCAACTAAATAATTAGCTGCCTGAAGACACTAAGAAGTTCTCAACCATACTGAAGAAAATAGAGATGGAATGTCTCGCTAAAGAGACAAACCTCTGCAATTTTTATTCAGACATTACTTATTTTTATATCTGTATGTAACTGGCAGCTGTAAGTAAAAATAAAAACAAGTTCAAGATATAAATGCAACAAATAAGAAGAGAGATACATGGAAACTCTTTGAAAATAAAAGTTAAAGCGCACGCACGCACACACACACTGTCCATGCGCACATATATAAACAAATTCTAAATACATCAAAAGAAATCTAAAAACAATATATTAGCTACATGAATCATATGAATAGTCTTCCCTCATGTAGAAAACCTGCCTTAGACTGTCCAAAGATCCAATCAGATTCCTATCAACTAGATTTAAGATGTATGAAGCAGTGAATCAATGCCAAGATAAAAGATGAAAATGTTCCATGAATTAATTAGCTACTGTTAATTAATTAATGGAATGAACCCAAGATTCCTGAACCTGCATACAGAAATATTCTTCTTCTTCTTCTTCTTCTCTCTTCCATCACCTATATGGATGATGATGAGGCCAAATGAACTCTTTCCACTTCTGTCTGTCCCGGGACAGTCAGAACAATTTCGTCCAGTTTGGTGTCGTTTGTTGTAATTTGGTTTTCAGGCCCTCTTTTATTTTGTCTATCCATCTAATTCTGGGCATCCTTTGGATCTTTTACCTTCCATCGTTGTATTCAGGGCTTTAAATGGTAGTTTTTTCCTGTTCCCATTCTGGTCACATGGCCAAACCATCACAGTGTTCTTTCTTGGATTTTGTCTATTATTGTTATTTTTTATTCATTTATTCATACAGAAATCTTACTGAGAGTTTATCCTGCAGATTTGTTGTGGTCTTTGAGGCCATGGTGACCACATCTGTTATTAAAACTTATTGTTCTTTAAATCTCTTACTCTCTCTCTCTCTCTCTCTCTCTCTCTCAGTGTCCTAACATATATCAGATCTTCTGAGTCCATTAACTGCCACCTAGAATTAGCAACTCATTATGTAACTGAAAGATCAGGTATATCCTAAAGGTTAATATAGCATATTGTGCTTCATACATTGAGTTTGAGTTTATTTTTAATTATGATCATGATTCTAAAATATTTTATCATCTCTTAAATTGTTTCTCCACTCATTGAAAAAAGTTAAGAGTAACAGAAACCAAATGCTGTTTAGCATTAATTAAACTGAGAGATAGTACATATGATGTGTTTATCTTAAAGGCAAAAGTAGAAATGTAATTAGAAGCACAAGGGTGTGCTGGAAAGTTGTGATAATTACCATGAAGGATTTGAGGTAGAACCATGTAACTTACACATTATTCAACATATTCCCCAAGAAATGTTATATACTTCACAATGCTGCTGCATCATTTGCAATCCTCTGAGAAAAAAGGCTTTTCCTTCTTGCACAAATTGGTCTATTTTTATTCTAGGTGTTCATCACATCATCTCACCCTCCCCCTTCATATTTAAAATGTATTTAATGCTGTAAGAGTTGAAAGAAAACTTTCAACAGATTTATCCGTTGAAAGTTTCACTGATTCAATGATGAAAGATTTATTCTTTCAGCACTGGCAAATGACCACAATAAATTGTCTAGTTCACAGTAAAAATATGTTAACATCCTCAATGAAACTGATCAGAATTCTGGAATATATATATACGGAATATTATAAATTACATGTATAATTTTATTTTGTCAATAATTTTTTTTTAAATATTCTTTCTTAAAAATTTATTTCACAATATGCATGCAATAACAAATTTCAAGAACACTATATAAATTATGTAAAAAATCACCAAACACACATTTTTTAATCTATATGAAAATAGATGAAAAACATGATAATAATGGACACATGTAAGTAGAAGCTAAAAATCATGCAGACATTCTCACTTCACCTGATATCTTGTATTTTAAAAAAGAAATATGAATTCTAACAGATAGTTGTTATTATTATTATTATTATTATTATTATTATGGCTATCTATATGGAGTCAGTAGACTCATCACAAGAGACCCAAACTATCAAAATAATATCTATAATATCTCTTCTTGAATTCATTTACAGACGAAGAACTCACAACTGAGTCAGGCAATGCATTCCACTCATTAACCACCCTCTATGTGAAAAACCTCATTCTCACACCCTTGTTAACCACACTTTTCCTTAATTTCCAGGGATGACCTCTTGTTCTTCCATCACTGTCACACAGCTGAAACATTTCCCCTGCATCAATCTTATAAAAACCTTTTAGTAATTTAAATGTTTCCATCATATCCCCCCCCTTCTCTGCCTATCAACCAACCTCTGCAATCCACAAGCTCTCAATCTATCAATGTAGGGAGCATTTTTTACATCACTCACCAACTTAGACACTCTCCTCTGAACCCTCTCCACAACCTCCTCATCTCCAAGGAATCCAGGTGACCAGACCTGAGCACAGTAATCCAAATGTGGAAGTATCAACACTTTATATAGGGGAATAATAACCTCTTTATCTCTGGATGTTGGTGGGTTCCTCAATAACCAAGTAATCCTATATGCAATCTTGGACACACTAGCAATGTGTCCCCTGAACTTCATCTCCCTATCCACCAACACCCCTAAGTCCCTAGCCTCATTAATCTCTTGGAGTACCATTCCATCAGAGTAGTACACAGCTAGTAATCTTTTAATCCCAAAATGCATAACTTTACACTTTTCTACATTGAAATGACATTCATTACCTTTTGACCATTTTGCCAGCTTATTTAAATCATCCTGCAAACTCTCAACATCAGCTTGATTTTTTATTGCGCTACCCAACTCTGCATCATCAGCAAACAACTGAATATCTCCCTTCAAGCCATCTCCTATATCATTTATGTACAAATTAAATAACAGTGGCCCAAACATAGAGCTCTGAGGCACACCACTGGTCACTTACTTCATCCTGGACTCTGCTCCTCCATACACCACCTTCTGGTATCTCTCCCTGAGCCATTCTCCTATCCATATCACCAGTTTAGTATCCATCCCAATCTGCTCCAATTTGCGCAACAGTATTCCATGGGGTATCCTGTCAAAAGCCTTAGCAAAATCCAGAAGTACCACTGTGTAGTCATTTCTCCTGTCCAACTCAGATGTCATTCTATTATAAAAAGTTAATAAATTGCTAAGGCAGGATCAACCTTTAACAAAACCATGTTGGCCCCTATAGAGTATCATATCCTGATCCACCCATTCTTGAATTTTGTCTTTAACCAACTTTTCCAATACTTTTACCACCACTCCCGAGATGGTAATTGGTCTGTAATTAATTACCGCAGTTTTAGAGCCACCTTTATGCAAAAGAACTACTTTGCCTTCCTTCCACTCCCTAGGGACCATACCAAAGTTCAAACTTAAGTTAAATAACCAAGTAAGTTATAAGTACTTTACTCTGTATGTATAATAATTCTTCTTTGAATCTTACAAAGTTTACTTAAAAAATATCAGTTATAATCTAACAAAAAAACTATAAAATGTGATTCCTGTTTTATTAGAGTAATATTTTAAAGTGACTCTATTAAAAAACAATCAAGTTAACACATATAATGCTCTCATTTAAGTATATATATCATCATAAAATTCATAATATTGATAACTATTTCTGTTTAATGCATTAACATCCTCAATGAAACTGATCAGAATTCTGGAATCTACTGAATATTATAAACTAAATGTATAATTTTATTTTGTAAATAAATTTTTTTTAAATATTTTCTTTCTTAAAAATTTATTCCACAATTGCATGCAATAACAAATTTCAAGAACACTATATAAATTATATAAAAAATCACCAAACATACATTCTAGCATACACAAATTCCATCTGACAAAGAATTTTAACAGAATACATTTAAACTGCAAAATTGGATCATTTTACTTAGTGTTATAGTGGTAATTAATTCTATTATATATTAAATTAAAATAATCATTAATTGCCTGTCACTATTATTTTTGGATTAAATAAATAAATAAAACTTCATGCTGTACTGCATATTTAAAACTGGTTGGAAGAGAAAATCACATTTTGGAAGA